>NC_031982.2:15973375-16573375 GCF_001858045.2 Oreochromis niloticus | reverse complement strand
AATGGGCAACCAACACCAAACTGGCTGTCAACTGGCTGAACAGAGCCCAGAACAACTCCATCTTGACACTGTGTGAGGCGACCACCGGAGTCTGCATTAAGGTGAAACAAAGTGTGAAATTAGCTGCCACTCTTTCCCCGTTGTGTTAAAGTATTACACTTGTGACATTCTGTGTTTTCCTGGGAGAAGACTGGAAATGAACCTGGCTTACATGTTTTTCATGTCGATAAACACAAACACTGTAGTTTATTTTGAATCAAACGTCAAACTGCTGCTGCAGATACTCATTAGAGAAAAATAGGTCCTGACAAGGGCACCAGTGGTCCTACAAGAGTAAAGTTGCTATGTATAACACATTGTCCAGGTGTTTTTTTAACAAGCATTCAGCGTGGCGAATATCCTTCACTGTAGCATGAGACGAGGAGCTTGTGTTCTTGTGAAACAGTCGCTTATATAAATCCCCCAAAAAGGCATGTCAAACATTTCATATGGCGGGCCTCATACAGCCCATTTTAATCTTAAGTGAAAATCCCCTTTTTGTCAGTCTGAAGACGTTTAACTGTACATTTAATACCATTTAATAGAATAAAAAGAAATGCAATTTCAACAACATGTCTCAGTTTTTTACAGAAAATTACAGAAAAAGTTCTGGTAGCTCATTGATAGTAATTCACATTAATTCCCAAAAAGAAAAAAGGACGTTTTCTGTTATTGCTTATCTAATTACTTGTAGCTTGAATGCCAATGGTGGCCGTCTTTATCAGTAGGAAACTACTGTGAAAATACTGTTTAAAGTCCAAAAGCTCTGCCCACCTTCACATTATCCAGAAGCTTCCACCTGGCTAGACTGTAGTCTTGGTCCCCGGGCCTTATGTCTGATACACTTGATGTAGACTGATAGTTATAGAGTTAGTGATCTTCAGAAACACTGTGGATGGAGACAGCAGTTTCCAGCATTTGGCTGATATTTATGCAAAGATGCTGGTTTCTATAAGTCGTGTATCACTGTTTTAATTATTCCTGTCCAATCTATTACATAAAACTGAAAGAGAAGCTTCTTCTAGACTACAGCTGATATGCACAAACCATGACTTTCATATCACACGTCACAAAATCACATTGTTCTTGCTTTAGCTCGTCAGTTTGAATCCCAGCTGTGACCTGTCAGGTGTTTTGCTGTTTTTTTTGGCCACACTTGCATGTATGAGATTGGTATTGAGAGTCTTGTCTGGCACTGTCATATATGCTAGAGTTATATATAGCCAACAGCATCAAGTAGAGAGAGACTGGGTTTGTTTGTCTAATTTTTTGGCAAGAATATACAGTGACGTGAAAAAGAAATTGTTCACAGGACTGCACAGTCTTCTGAAAGCTTTCTTGTACACAAATTAAGTAACACCCTTATTGCTTCCTTAGGAATTAAGATGGAAACGAGCAGCCAAGTGCCACCGCTCAAATACAGTTGATTAATTGATCATCAGCTCCTCTATAAAAGCAGAGGTTTTGGCAGTTTGCTGGTCTGAAGCGCTCAGTTGTGTATTAACAGAGTGCCAAGGAGGAACAACATCAGCAGTGATTTTAGAGAAGTAATTCTTGCTGCTCATCAATCTGGGAAGAGCTATGAGACCATTTGCAAACCATTTAAAGTCCATCATTCTAGAGTAGGAAAGATTATTCACAAATGGAAAACATTCAAGATAGTCACCGGTCTTCTCTAGTGAGGATGTCCCTGCAAATGCATCCCAAGGTCACAGAGAAATGTCAAAAAAATCCAAGAGCTATGTTAAATGTTACATTTCTAAATGGTACAATTAGAAAAAGATGAACAAGTATAGCTTTTCTGGAAAGTTGCCAGAAGAAAATCTCTTCTCTCTAAAAAGAATATGGCAGCACAGCTAGGCTTGCAAAGTTGTATCTTAACAAACTACAAAACCTCTGGGATAATGTCCTCTGCACAGTCAAGACCAAAGTGGCCATAATGCACAGCGCCATGTTTGACGAAAACCAAACACGACATATCGGCACAAAGAATGCTTTCACGGGACTGAAAGCATTCTTTTTTACATAACTGTAAATGTAAAACCTTTTGAGATGTATCTGTTCATTTCCCTCCTATTTGCTGAATTAAGCTTTCAGCTCAGATCCTCTTATTCTTTTCAGAAACATGAGGATGAGAGTGAGAGTTGGTTGCACCGACAGGTATGTGATGAAAGATGGAGAAGTCTAGTTGGCTAAAAAACTGACTTTTTTTTACTCCGTGTGTGCATGAACAAGTAAACAGACAAAGATATAAAAAGCCCTGCAGGCACGTTTTTGTAACTTCTCTCCTCTCTTCAGAACGAGCCGCCGCTCTTTTCCAAAGATGGACACAAGTTCTTCTTCACCAGGGCGATCCCTCAGGGTGGCAGAGGAAAGTTTTTCCACATCTCTATGTCCACATCTCTGGTATGTAATGTTAATCCTTTGCTTGTAATATTTTTCCTTTGCCCTGTTGCGTGAGTGTCTAATTTGTGTTACTTCCCTTTAGCCCAACACAAGCACAGACATACTTCAGTCCCTAACCTCTGGAGACTGGGATGTGACCAGGATCTTGGCCTACAATCATGAAAGAAACCTCATGTAAGACCTTAAGATGCTTTCACATTTTTAAATGCAGTCCTGGCTCTCTTGTTATCTGACAGCAGTGTTCGGATGATTCACAGTTACTTCCTGAGCACGGAGGATGACCCCAAACGGCGGCACTTGTACAGGTAGCGCTTTAAAGTCATCTTGATTATTTTTTTTCAAGTGCCGCTTTAAGTGTACATTATTTACTCTGTGCCATCCTGCAGTGCTGACACAATCGCTCCATTCAACCGCTGCTGCTTGTCCTGTGAGTTCAAGTGCGGCTATATGGATGTTTCATTCAGCCACGACATGCAGTACTTCTTGCTCAACTGTAAAGGTGAGCGTCCTTTACCTTGAATCACTTGAGGAAGTCTTGGACTAAAAGTGTTTTACATAACAGCACTCCTGACAGCGAAGGCCTCCTGGGAGACTCAGAGAGCGTGTTCAGTAGAAAGTGTAATTGAATTAGTGCTCCATGTCAGGTAGAGAGCTTATATCGAACTGGACGTTAGCAGATAACCTCAAACCACTGCAGGATCCTCCTGATTAGCAGTAAGAATAAACAGCTCATCTGACTGCCTGCAAACAGTCACGTGAGTACTAACAGAGGGTGTGCGGCTTTCAGTGTTTGTAGCGTTTATTATACGATGAAAGCTCAGTGATTAGCTGTTGTTTAGTAGTAGAAGTCTCTTGTGTTCCTTAGAGACACTCCAGCAGAAAAATACAATGACATTTTTTGGCTTCAACACTGGGCAACATCATTGAGGTTTCTATGGAAGCTGATTTGTTTAAGGGGATCACATCGGAGAGGAAAAGTGCCAGTGGCCTTCTTCATTAATTGGATCTTTGGAGAGTAGCTCCATTGTGAAATAATAAGATACTTCCTCATGGGACGGAAGTAGATTATTAACTGCAGAGCTGGCTGAGAGTGCTGTTTTAAGATTATTCTGCTACAGAGGGTTGGGTTTCAGTGGCTTTATTATTGCCTTCCTGGAGGCATTTGAGCCTTTTATCAGCATCTTGTTATGTGATATTTTATCATGCTTATCCAATAACTTCTATTATTACATTTCCGTTAGCTGATCCTTTTTCCCTGCATTGTTCTTTGTAGGACCAGATATACCGAGTGTGGCTGTCTATAGAACTGAGGACAAAGAGAGTAAGTGTATGCCTGCATCGTCTACAACACGTCTACAAATATGTTTAATAATACACAAAATACATTTGGACTTGAGAATTTGTAACAGGTTTTTCTCTTGAACTGCAGAGGTATTTGACGTGGAGACAAATAAAAGACTAAACAACACATACAACAACATGCAGATGCCCAGAGTGGAGTACAAAACCATTGACATAGAAGGCTACAGTAAGTGTGCCTCTGTGTAACCCAACGTGCACCTAATTCTTGTTTTCTAAAGTCATTAAAGATGTATGATGTACAATTATTCATCCCTCGAGAAAGAGCAGTTCAAAGAAGTGATGATGAGTGGTTGTAAAGTCTTGACCACAACTGTACACTGTAATTAGATAAGAAATAGGAAGTCTGTGTTATGAGATTCCCATTGATCCTTTCTTTTCTGTTCTAGCTCTGACGATGCAGATTCTGAAGCCAGCTGGATTTGTAGAAACAGCTACCTATCCATTACTGCTGCTAGTGTGAGTATAAATATTATGTGTGGTCAGGATGGTTAGAAAAAGAGAAAATACCCAGTGAGTGGCAGTTCACTGGATCAAAATGCCTTGTTGACATCAGACGTCAGGAAACTAAGGTCTCGATTTCTGCTGTGACAGAAATCGAGACCAACCCAGTACTAGTACCTAATGAAGTGTCTGGTGAGCATAAGTTCTGCAGTTAAAACTGACTTTACTTAATGTTCAAAGGAGAACTTTAGTGCATCATTTTAGTACTGCACCTTTAGTACTGTATTAAACCCCAAAACACTGGATCCTAGGCCGGCTATGCACGTCACTGTTTTGTTTTACGAGGCCAGTATTCATTCAAATTCTGCCCAAACGATCCCATTTCCCAAGTTTGGAAATGATTCTTCAGGCTTCAGTCTAGCCGTAAGCTTTTAAATCAGACTCTGGGAACAACACGAATGAACAAAACACTGATAACTATTTCAGACGTCTGACTTGTTATAGGATAATAAATAACTTTTCTACATAAGCTAGGCCATTTTTTTCACCTCAGCTCAAACATTTCTTTGTACCACCATTCCACCATTTTTCAGCCTTCATGTCAGTAACAAGATGTTTTGGATATATTAAAAGTATCCCCGACTTTGCAAGTTGTTCTTTCGTGTGTGTGTTTGCATTTCAAGCTGATAAATATTTACCTTTTCAAACTCTTGCCATCAGTTTTTAACAGTAATTCCTTACTGTAACTAACTATGTATAACTATGTATTAATTGCTTTACCTGTATATTTTCATCATCTCTCTCTCATCTCTAAAAATTACAGCTTACAACGGCTGAACATTAACAGCAATAACAATATAAGCTAACATTACACCAGCTAATGTTAGACTCGACTGTCCTAAAAATCAAACTTTCTCTGTGATAACCAGTTTGATTAAATTCTCAAATCATATGAGAGTTTCATTTTTTGTGTCTCGGTGCAACAATGTTAGATAACCTTCAATGAAAATTTCAGTAACACTGGCTAACAGCAGCTAACAGCAGCTAACACTGGCTAACAGCAGCAAAAACAGCAGTACTTACTAAGAAAAGTTAAGGATATCCTCAACAGCTCACCTCAGTATCAACAGAAGTTAGCTTCACTGATTCATCGACTCGTATCGGACTCTTTTCACAAAGTTTTACAGCCTCCCCTAAGTAAATAGATATGGACCTATACTGCAAGCTGAAGCAAACAGTGGACTTACAGCCTACACTCACTACAAATGAACAGCAGCCATTGTTGTTTGTCCTTCTCTGGCCATGGTAGCTAGGATTATATGCATTTGAATTGGGGGAGGTACAATAACAGAATACAGTTGACTGCAATCTTCTGACATTTAACGGTGAAGACAAGCAGCTGGAGTGGGAAACAGTTTACCTAAGGCTGAAATAATCCCCATTGATTCTCTATCACTAAATCAAATGTTATTGCTCCAGAATAAAATAACGTGAATGTTGTTCACTGTATTCCACATGTCTAAAAATTGCAATATTTAAATATTTGTGGCCATATTTAAGGGGTTATGGTGTTGTATTGGACTTCAACAGTGTCACTTTTATTCTCTTTGTAAGTGTTTCGCAAAAGATCTGATTATTCAAAGTTCCCTTTTCTGAGTTAATTTCCTCATTTTTTTGCCAACCAATAATAATAATAATAATAATAATAATAATAATAATAATAATACACCAGGCTCTGAGATATTAGTTGAACTTATTGTTTTGTGCTTCTCCCACAGGGATGGGACCCCCGGTGGGCAGATGGTGACGGAGCAGTTCCAGGTGGACTGGGCCACCGTCCTGGTCAGCAGCTTCAGCACAATTGTCGTCCGCTTTGACGGCCACGGCAGCGGATTTCAGGGCACCAACCTCCTCCACAAGGTCCGCAGGAAGCTGGGGAAACTGGAGGAGAGGGACCAGCTGGAGGCACTCAGGTCAGACTCGGAAAAATGAGCACAGCTTAAAAACTATTTGGTCATTTGGCTTCTGTCACTTTCATTATTGTTGGGGGGCTTTTTTAAAATTTTTTGTTTTTTATTTTCAGGCTGATATCCGAACAGTCCTACATCGATAAGAATCGAATGGGAGTTTATGGAAAGGTAAGAAGACATAACAGATGCACTGTTTAACTCACCTCTGTGCCTTTATAAAAATACAGACCGCTTGGAAATTATTTTCACATACTGTATCTGTGTCTCCCTCTTTTCCAGGCCTATGGTGGTTATTTAGCAACTTTGCTTTTGAGCTCAGAAGAATTTACCCAACTTAAATGTGGAACAGCAGTCTCCCCCATCACAGATTTCGAGCTTTATGGTAAAACTTTACAGTAAATCTTCTGCTAAGTGAGTCTTAGATCTAAAAGGCACCCAATCTTTCTAACCCTGGTTTTCTTTATTGCAAAATGCAGCATCTGCATTTTCGGAGCGATACCTCGGCGCCAAGACAGACTCCCGAGTTTACACAGTAAAGTATCCACCCTTTTTTCTCCTCTGCTTCAGAATGCTTAGCTCAGAGAATGAGTTGGGGGGTCTTTATAAAAGAATGTGTTAATGACATGGTGGATTTCCCTCTGTCTCTTTCCTCCAGATGGCAAATTTAGCACACAGAGCGGGTCAGCTGCTGGAGAAACAGTACTTAATAATTCACCCGACTGCTGATGGTAGGACCCAGTGCCTCTTTTTCTAAATACCACAGTAAATATGTGCGTGCTCAGAGTCTAACTGCAATATCATCTTCACCACCACAGAAAAAGTTCACTTCCAGCACACAGCCAAATTCATCAACCATTTAATCAGCGAAAAGGCCAATTACACTCTGCAGGTGAGCCACAGTGTCTGAAATCACTGGTGTGAATAAAAGTGTGTGTGTCTGTAAATGGGCTGATGTTGTGTGAAGAATGCTCTCAAAATCTCTTGAGAGCAGCAACTAACAGCTATTTTCATTTCAGATTAATTTGTGTATTATTCTTTCTAATTTTCCCCATTTTAGCTTGACAAATAACTTTTTCTTAGTTTTGCAGATTGAAGAACTGTTCAGTTATTTACATGCAGTTTATGTTTATGCACAGTGTTCCAGTGCACAGTCTGATATTGCAGTTTTTTTCCCCACAATATCATAATTAGTGTTGTTTGTTTTTTTTGCCTGTATACATGCCAGAAAGGCTTTTTAATAAATACAGTGTATAAGGAAAAAATAAAAAATAAAATCCTCCTGTAATTTCTAGTAATAGCTTCTTGACAAGCCACCCTTTCATTGAGACCAATTATGGATGAGACTTTGGAGAACAGATACAACAGTAGATGGATCAGCTGAAGGGTCAGATGTGTCTCTCAGGTCCTATGTTGGGTCTTTGCAGGATTTTTTTTCCATGTATTTGTTAGAACATGACTTTCAGATACCGTTTGTCTGCTGTAGACCTCTTTTTTTGTTTGCTTTTTTAAGCCTACCACATCTTCTTTTGTCCTCCACTTCACACAGCACACAGCACTAAGATATGCCAAGTATTTATCTAACAGCTCTGACAGTCAAACTGTGTTATCTTTGATATTTTTCATAGATTCTAATAAAGAAATGCAAACAAATTATGGAATTTTGTGACAGGCTGCTATTAACAAAGTGCGTAAAGATACCATTTTATTCTTTGTTAAGCTGTTGACTATCTGTAAACACGGGTTCATCCCTTGAGTTCGGTGTCTTTTTTATGCTTGAATGATTCACGGTTCAGCGTTAAGTGACTTATCAACCTAAACAGCATTACTCTGAAAATGATCAGGTACAAAGACTGCATTGAAAATGAGTGAAATGTCCAAGAAAAACTTCTTTTCATCCACTTTTATGTGCATTTGTCACTCTTTTACACTTCTTTCAAGCTATGCTTTAGTACTTTTTTTTCTAAGAAATGCTATAATAGCGCCCTGACTGCCCCCACACTCCTGTCTATCTTCACTTTTTCACTATCCAATGAAAAATATTATTTAAAAAAAGTAATAATAATCTGATTTTGAGTGAACGACACTAAATCAGCCTCACCACACTGTCTCTGTCAATTTCTCCATCTTTATCTGCAGATCTATCCAGATGAGGGACACTTCCTACACGGTGAGGGGACACAGCAGCACCTGAGCCAGTCCTTGGTCAACTTCTTCGAGGAGTGTTTCCGGCTACCAGAGATTCTGACAGACGACCAGCAGGAAGAGAACGAGGACAACAGTTAAACTTTGATCCTCTGAGCAGCCCCGGCCAGATACTACAGCACAATATGCAACAGATTTTTCGTTCCATCCCAGTAAATCCGCACCACCTGCTGTCAAATCTGATTTTAGCTCCAATGAAGTGCAGCACCTGCATGTGCAAAAAGGGCCTCTGCCTACATCCCTTCTCCTCATCTCGTGCTGGCTGCTGACAGGGAAACCAGTCAGATAGAGGCTGAATAAATCTCAGATGCGAACAGTCATGTCTCTCTCTGATTAACGGACTAGTGCTCCCTCTGGTGGACTAATAGAGGATCAACAAAACATCCATTCGGCATTGCGTCTCCATTACAAAACAGGCACATTAATCCAGTGCTTTGCGGCACCAAATATCCCCCACCTGCGAAGATAAGCTCATCATGTTGAGATTTAACTTTTAAAAGGCTGCCAGTTTCTCATAACCTTGCCAACTAACTTACTGATTATTGTGTTCATGAGTATGATTATTGGTACTTGTTTCTCAGAATTTCTCTGTTCAGTGTCTTACAGTTGTACCGTGTCGGAGTGGCTGTCTGGCTGCGTCAGTCTTTAGTTGCTTTACGAAACAAAGGCACAATGTTTAACTTGTGTTGTACTCCAAAAAAAATGTATCTGTACAAAAATGGTGTGAAATTTTCCTCTTCATATTTCCGAACGAACCCTTTCGTTTTTCTTTTAGTCACTGTGCCTTACTGTGGGTGACGTGTTCATGTTAGGAGCCCACATGACACTGAAAATGAGTAAATATGGAAAAGGCGTTGTGTGAATCAAGGGGCAATGTTATTTATGAGCAAAGGTTTGGCACATTTAAAACTTAGGAAGAGCTGAATAGAACATAACCGTACGACTGCTGGGGAGAAGGTGTTACACTAACACAAAACCAACAATATTTAGTTTGCAGTTTCTTGATATTTGCCATCCAAACTGGCGTACTGGTGAGTTAACTATGCTGGTTTTTATTATTGTTATTATTATTATTTTGTGGTTTACTTTGACGACTTTGTGTGTTCTCTCTCCTCATATCACTTCTGTTGTCAGTGGTTTCTAGTCAACTGATGTACAAAGTGTATAAAACATATTCTTTGAGTCTTTATGTTGTATGTGCAAGTTGTATATAAAGCATTTTGAAACGTATCTTTTCTTTGGCTTCATTCATGACCTTACATTGCCTTTATGCTTGTGCAGCTTGGGTACGAAATCAATACACTTACTGGCCACTACATTAGTACCTGTTGCCCATTTTGATCCGCACTGACATGACAGCATCACAGTTTTTTGCTCATAAGAGTGGTAACCAGTGTGGTCTTCTGCTGCTGGACCCAATCTGCTTCAAGGTTGGACATGTTGTGCATGCAGAGATGCTCTTCTGCACATCTTTGAGTTCCTGTTTTCTATTCCTGTCTACATGCCTAAAGCACTGAGTTGTGTCATGTGATTGTTTGATTTAATATTTGGATTAAACAGTTGAACACATACTTATTGAAGTGGCCCCTAAGTGTATTTCACTTGGGTTAGTGTGCTTGTATGTAGTATAAGCAATAGACATGCAATTGAAGGAAATGGCTGTATAAGCAAACAAATACCTACCAGGCTCCATGCTAAATCACCACCTTAAAAAAAGCTGTGTATTTAAGTTTGACAACTGAATGCGATTGTACAGGTTTACAGTGAAGCAGAATGCACATTGAGGGGAATTCAGCCATCACTGATTTTACTTGTTGAAATGAATTCTGGGTACAGCTTCACTGCTAAATTTACATCCAATCTGGTTGATGTGGTCGACTTTCAGAGATATAATGGAACTAATGCAAAAGAAGAATAAGAAAAATATGCAATGTTTGGGGGTTTTTTTGGTTTTATTTTAAAAAGGGGTATAAATTCTTTTCGTAGGAAACATTTTTTTCCCTATAAACTACTAAAAATGCGAGCTTCTTCATGCACTGATCTTTCCGATAAATGTACTAAAATGAACACAGTTCCTGCTTACGTTGTTCGGGGATCCCAGGTCATTATTTTTGGAAGCTCTGTGCAGAGCAGAGCATGTGCCCTTTACTTCCATTACATTCCAGAGAAGACTAACATTTCTACAGCCAATATCCGCAAAACTGGGCAACTTGCACTAAAACGATGCAGACTGATAAACAGCAGCAGAAGGAAAACATGGTAAGTTTGTAGTGAGCGGCCCAATTGAAACGCATATTTCAGAGAAATGTTTTAATGCTACACATTTAAGATGAATTTAAACATTAATATTCAATTATACTTTAAAAAATGATTTGAGAGCTTAAATATATTCACAACTATTTAAGTTGCATTTACCCTATTTTAAAAGATTTCAGTGCTTTAGACCAATCTCGCTTCCATCATACAAAGTGGTGAAGAGGGGGGTAAGAAAGCGAAAATCGATATTTGCCATTGACAAAATTTTATTTCCAGTGTTTCAGGAGTCTGTGCACACCCCCTTACAATCAAGAGGAACACTGCACTGATACAAACAATCCAGCTCAATGAAGTGCCCTCCTCCTGCAGGGAACCTCTCATCACAGAGAAGTACCAAACTGCCCACAACACCCACACAGGCCTCGAGATAATCATCCTCATCATCGTCATTGTTGTCATTTCTCAATACTGTACTTAAACTTGCAATCTGATGGAAATGAAAAATAAAGCAGCTAAAACATGGCATTTATATGTACATTTAAGTTACTTATTTTACAATGAATATTTAAAATTCAAGTTCTGTTAAAATAAAAAAAAACAAAAAAACAAAACAAATGAAAAAACAGGATAAAGTACGTATAAAACATTAAGACCAGAGTGGAATGCCTAAGGAATGGAAGCTCGGCATTTTCTTAACCTGTAGAATGACTGAGAGTCAACAGTAAAAATGTCATTCACAGTAACATCTTCGTGTATCTCAACAAAGACAATATGGCACCCTTAACATTTCATTGTGAGGCACTTTCTTTAGTGAAGAAAACTTGATTTTTCTGGTTCGATTACCCATTTTCTTCTTTGCCCAACTCTCTCTTCGTTGCAGTCGCTGACAGACGTGTGAACTCCGAACACTAAAACATAGCTTGCATCAGAGGGATGCTGTTCACTGCTCTTTAAACCACACAGCAGGGATGAGTATGAACTATATTTTCCATTTGCATAAGACCAGTGTCTCTTTGTCACCTTTGTACCTTTGGAAAGGCCCCTTGACAGCAGACAGCTTGTAGGCAGTCATACACACGCGCGCGCACGCACACACACACACACGCACAGAGGCTGTACCAAAAACACAATTCAAGTACACAGAAAAATAGGGATATGTACACTTTAGAATGAAACACAAGCATCTAAAGCTTTTAGTCAGTATTACAGCAAGCATGTCTGTACATTCTTCATTTGGTTACCGACAGACTCACTGACTTTGAACATTGTAACTTTCTTTACGCAAAAATAGTTACTCTGCAATACTAAAAATCTGCACTTTTCCACTACTTCCTATTCATCCTAAGTCAGTTCATCCTTAAAGCCACTTAGCTAAACCTTTAAACAATCTTAACTTGAGTGTTCACACTTCCTTGAACGTACTTCAGACTCGTTGTTTCACGGGCAACAGGTCCTTTTGATTTTTAGCACACCTGGGACTTATACAAGGAGGGTTGAAATCCTCCTCTTGGGCCATCCCAAAGTCATTTTTAATATAAAAAAGAAAAAACAAACAAAAAACAAAATGGAAAAAAAGATAAAATTTTGTTCCATGCCTTAAACATGAGCAAGCTCAACAATCCTTGTGTGCAGTAATTCTCTTTTCACAAGCATACACGCAGCACTTAGACACACACTCCAGACATTTTTGTACAACATGCTCATTCACTAGACATTGGTCACACAACAGACACTACACTGACAGACTCCCATATACAGAGACACACCTGACAGACCGAAAACACACACAGCCACACGCACACACACCTCTCACAGGTACTGATAGAAGCGCGAATGGACCACCTGGGAACTGGTGAGTTTATGTGGGTGAGCGGTGGCCGAGAGGCTCAGATTTTTGCTCTGGGGGAAGTCCCCGTTTAGCGCCTCAGCAGGATGATGTGGGGGTTCAGAAGAGGACGAGGCTCCGGGGTTCTGCTGTTCAGAGAAGTCCAGGCTGACCTCGGGATTGCTGGATCGGTGGCGCTCGCGGGCGATCCAGTCCCCGATTGAGAAGTCCTGAGAGCTGCACTTAGGTTTCAGCCGGTCCACAGCTGAGAGCTCCGACCGCGAGCCGATGTGACCCTGCTGCGGCCAGTCTCCCAAAACTGACAGCTCGGCAAAGTCTCTCTGCCCGCCCATCGTGTGTCTGCGTCTGATGTTCTTCTTCTTACTGCGGCCCTCTGAGGACTGAATCCTCTGGCTGCCCACACCGAACATGTCATCCACAGACATTCGCATGCGTACCTTCAGTCGGTCTGTGATCTTCAACTTCCACGTGGGCTCTCCTTTGTCCAGCTCACTTCGGGACGCAGTGCTGAGGCTTGCGGTGGAACGACCCTTAACTGACCCCGAAGAGCGTGACGGTCCAGTGGAATCTTTATCGCTACGAGCGCCGTCCAGAGAAGACTCGCTGTTGGTTTTCTGTTGGGCAGCTTTCTTTCTCGAGAGTGTGTCGCACTCAATGAGTCTGTGTGAGGGGAGGGGTCGAAGGGCTTCCTGTGGTTCTTGCTGGTCAGCTTTACCCACAGTAAACACTGACAGGTCGCTCTCGCTGTCCGTCTCCATTGCCCTTCCTTCGCTGATGAGCTCGCTTCTCTCATCATCGGCATCTTCTCCGCCCCTGCTCTCAGACACAGACTGCACTTCGGGACTGAGGGTGCTGAGCTCAGCTCCAGTCAGGAAAGTCATGGAGGATGTGGTGGAGTAGTCTGAGGTAATGGAGCAAACCTCCGCTCCCAGCCCGCTGGGACACATCTCTGCTCCCAGGGCACCCACCGTCTTGCCACGCCTCATTCTGGGCACTGATGCTTGAGAGCTGGTGCTGTTCATCGTTCCGAGGTCAGACACCGTGTCATCATAGTTTGACGGCGGGTCCGTGAGAGAGGACTGGTGAACCATCGGCATGCGGTAGCTGAGGTCTGGGGAATGTGTAGGAGAGGGGTAGGGGGATCCAGTCTGAAGATTGGAGGAAATGCGTTTTGGAGGCAGGGAGGGAGAGGGCTGTGACATCGAGCTGTTAGAGAGATATTCTTTCCTATTGGTTTTGTCCAGCTGTTCCTCAGAACTGTTCTTTTCCTTCTCCTTCTCGCTGGTTTCATCTGTCTGCTGCTCCTCCTCCTCCTCCTCCTCTTCGGTCCGACTGTGCGGGGACCACAGAGGCTGCTGTTGGCTCTCCTTTGGTAGCTCCTTCTTTGTAAACACAGGGTCCAGGTCATCATCTGAACTGCTAGGCTGAACTTTTTCCTTGGGCTTCTTGCGTTTGCGGTTAACGAAGAAGGAGGAGCGAATCAATTCTTTGCTACACTGATCCTTCCCTGATCCCCACAAGCCCTGATGACACACATTAAAAATGGCATTAAAACATCATTAAAACTGGACTTCAGAGCATAAAACTAGCTCAGACACACGAATGAGAAAACAGAAACAAAGGAGCACATTACCTTTGATTTGGAGGTTTCACTACATGCTGAGTCTGCATTAAAAACAAGAGATTCATTAGTAAAAGTCTCACACCTTAAGGACAGTCTCAAAGCAGACAATATACAGAAAGAAGAGGCAGATTCAAAGTTTGGTCAGAGTGAAAGTGACAGATACAATGGATTTAATGAGAGCAGTTACATGAAAGCAGATGACACAATTTGGTCAGAGAGAGAGAGGTGTAGCTATGCTAAGCGGTATATGAAAAAGTGGAGACGGCAGCAGAAGAGGCCTGAGATGAATAATGAGTGGCGAGGAAGTGAGAACCTGGCGGTAAACCAAGACACAGAAAAGCAGCTCATGCTCGAGTATCGATGGATCGACGGCACATCACGGACAAACACGCCAGTCACAGTGCATCACATGTAGCCACCAACCAGCTGTGGGCATTCTTTCCCAACTCAAAGACGTCACAGAGGAGAGGGAGTGATGAGTTTGCTCTGACTGAGAGACTTAAGGGGCCTGAGCTGAACAGATCAGTGAGTGTGTGTTGTGGTCGACACAACTTGCCGCAGGCAAACTTTAGTCTAACTTGCTCTTACTCCCAGCTGCATGAAATCCTACATTGCCCTCAACAAGTAGCCTGTCACTATAAAAGACATAAAAAGCAAAAAACAAAAGGTTTGCAAAACTTTCTCTGACTCAAATCATGCATACTTCAAGATAAGCAGGCTTTTTACAGAAACTATGCGGCCACAGGAACTAAACGCAGGAACAAAAGAAACCAAAACAAAACAAAACTTCCAATGAATCCTGTGTGAGTTAACGCTATATCGAAAATTTGAGATGTTGAATCTTGGTTCAATAATACGTTTTTTACAAACAGGAGGCACTGTGAAGTGTCTTTGAGTGCAAGACTTAAATTTGTCAACTACTTATTTTAAAAAAAACAAAAACGATTTGCTCAGAATTTAATGACGATATATTTCTGATGTTGAGAGGTTTTTTAAATCAGGTTTACCTATTTATAGATTTTATTTCACATTAAACTGTTCATCGCTGTGTATTCTTTAAACTGCAGAATAAATAAAGTTGAACTGAAATACATTTTGTCACTGGCCTGAAACTCACTGTTTTCTAAGATTCCTACAGGCATGTAAAAACGTTTTGACTCTCTGCAGTCCAGTGAAAAACCAAGTACACCCTTACTGCTTCAAATGGACTAAAAATGAAGAGAAGCAGCTAGGTGGTGCTAACCGATTGCACTTTTTAAAATATCAATATGTGGTGAGCATCTGTATAAAAGTAGAAGTTTGGTAATTTGTTACTCTGGAACATTCAGGTTAATACATCTAAATTACAGACAGTCTTCTTAGGAGCAGACTTCCCAACAAACTCATCCCAAGGCCAGACCGTGCAATGCTCTGAGAAACTGCAAAAAACCCAGGAGCTACATCTAAGACTTTACAGGTCTCAGAAAGTTTTAACGTATCTGAGAATAAAAAAAATAGAAAAAGACTAAATGGGTATGGCTTTTAAGGTAGGAGCGCTGCATATGAACAAACCACAAGATTTCTGAAACAATGTTATTTAGACAGACAGGCCAAAAGTGGAGATGTTTGGACACAATGCATTTGGTGAAAACCAAAAGGCAGCATATCAGCGCAAACACTGTAAACCAACTGTCATGCACAGGGGTGGAGGGATGATGATCTCGGCTTGTTTTACAGACTGTGCACCTTGCAGTCATTGAGCAGACAATGAACTCCTCTGAATATCAAAGTATTCTAAACTCAAATGTGAGGCCTTCTGTCTTGATAGCTAAAGATGAGCTAAAACTACTGGACAATGATCCAGCAGCAAATCAGGTCCTTAAGAGAGCTGTACATAAATAAACACACAGAAACTGAATAAAGCTATGCTGCACAAAGGAGTGAGCCAAAATTCCTCCACGGTTATGTCAGAGACTGATGAAGTCTGAGAAAATTTTTTTTTTACTCCAAGTTATTGCTGTTATAGGTGGTTCTAAAAGCTACTGAATTATGGGCTGTACTTAGTTTTTCATATGACTACATAGAGTCCAATACAAACCATTATCATATAACTAAATAATCGATTACTACGACTCCTAAAAGTTCCCATGTTGTAACGGGACTACCACTACGCTGTTTTAAGTCAGGTTAAAATTTTGGTGTGTATTTGTGTGTGTGTGTGTCTGTGTGTGTGCCAGTGTGCAGAACATGGCTGGTAGAAAGACTGTGAGAGAGACATGCGGCTGTGACATTATGTACAGGATATGAGAAAATGTTGGTCTATAGTTGACGATGTGGCGTTTTAAGATACTGAAGATTTTGAAAGAATGACATCACAGACAACAAATAAAATTTTTTTTTAAAAAAGACACTAGCGACACCTGAAACCTAAAAGGTCACAGCCTACATTCCTACATCTTCCTATCAGGAACTCCATCCAGTGCTAGCTGAAAGCCTGAGTGCCTCTGCTTCAGTAAGTCACTAACTACTACTCCACCTGGGAGGTGGCTGTGTGTGTTTTTTGTTTGTGTGTAAACGCATGTGTGCTGGGGAACATCCAGCTCAGTCCCAACACCACGACCCCCACCCTCAGACATCATGACAGATTATGCCACATGACCGGGAGAGAACCTGAGGTTGACCGTACCATGCTACTTGTCCTTGCGATCAGCTTAAGAAACAACAAGAGACAGCAGAAGGGCTTTCAGAGAGAGAACAGCAGCATCGCTCTGTATCCCCTCATTTTAGGGTATTGGTTTAAATATGAGACGTGCACACCACAGGAAAAATGACAAACATCGACTTCTCTTTCTTTCTTTTTTATCTTTTTTCCTCCTTTCGCCCAAATTTAAAAGAGCTGCGGGTTTCTGCAGACTAGGCAGCTACACTGGGCACAACACTCGTCCTTCTTCCTACAGTCCCAGCTGTCCATCACTGACAAAACAGAGTCCATCAGTGACATCATCGAGTGATAGACGCCGCCCACTTGGCCTGTGTCAAGATTGGGTAATGTGTGAGTGCTGGACAGGGATAAGGGAGAAAAACAACACACTACACACAGAAGGGCACAGGTCAGAAGGGTTAAAACTTCCATTGTTTCGTTTTGTTTGTTAGATTTTCTTTGGGAAAGAACATGCCGGGATTATGTGAGAGACGAGGAGGAGGGGAAGAAAAGAACTGAAAGAAAAGGAGTCGTCGTCTCAACACAGGTAAAGCACAGGGAGAAAAAAATGACTTGAGCAAGAAAAGAAAAAGAAAAAAAGAAGAGTAAAGCAAAGAAACGAACAAAAACAAAACTTGAGGACAGTTTAATTTTGGGCAAATAAACATCAACATCCAAACAAAACAGACTTTTATCCAAAAAAATAAACTAAATGATTGCAAGACATTTTTCAACAATTTTCCAGTGGCTAAACCGCAATCCACTGAATCCACTGAAAAGTTACTGAAAAAAACAAAACTTGCTTTAACAGAAACAAATAAAACTTGGCTGTTTAGTATTCGCTTAAAGCATATGAACTGAAAAACAAGGGATGGTGCTTGTACTTTTAGCATTTGCAATTGACACTCTACCAACATTTAATCTTAAATAGGTCTTTACCACACAACTCTTTTAATCTACTATAATCTTAATGAAACATATTACTGCTGCTATGGCAGAAATTTGCTGTGCTGATGCTGGAGTGTGAAAAACACTGCTGCTAAGTTACCTGAGACTTCGCCAGGAGAGGGTGCAGTCCGCCCAATGTTGGAGAGCAGGTGGTCGATATTGGGCACTGGCTGAGACTGCACTGTACTTTCCTGCTCTGCTGTGGTCTGGAGCAACATATGGAGGGAAAAGAGTAAGGAGTAACTTAACACAATGCAAAAAAATAGGGTTTCTATTTTCTATTGTAAAATAAAATATGGGTTTATGACATGTGCAAATTGTTCAATTCTGTTGTTACATTTTACAGGTAATTCATAAACAGTGTAGCTGCATGTCTTCAAAATCAACAACTAAACTGATCCACAGAACTGACAGACCTTTCATTTAATTTCCATCGAATAAAATAAAGAAAAAGAAATGCTACATACAACAGGGTCCTCGTCACCATCATCAGCGAAGAACCAGTCAAACTGCTGAATAAGGTTCTCGACTATCTTGCACTGGTCTGGCATGTGGTTAACCATGTTAGTCATGTTGTCCTCAGAGGTTCTGACCAGGGTAGGGCCAAACACGATAGCTAGATTACGAGGCTCCATCTAAACAGATACAAGGTAAAAGACAGTCACATTTAATGACATAATCCTCAGAGACACTGGATTAGCACAGGATTGAACGCACTGCATGGTGTTAACTAATGGCATTAACACAGAGATCCTGTTAATGCTCATACCTTGTTCTTTTCACAGTTGTCAGAAACTCTTTTGAGGTGAGCACAAAGGAATTTCAGAGTTTCATAGTGATGAATCGGCAACTCACAGATCTGGAGGAAATGACCAAACAGTGTCCAGGATGAGTAGAATGCTTCATGGTAATAACTGTTCAAATAGGTTCCTCATATTTGATCTTTCACTCACCAGCCTCTTGAGCTCCTTTAATCTCTCCACTGAGTCTTCTATTCTGCTGGCTTCTATAAAATCTGCATACTTTTCTGTGAACAGATCCAGAAAACCTCAACTTACAATTGCAAGAGGAAGAACCACACAGGAAAAACGACGTTATCCCAGAGGTTTTGCAATTTATTCTTTATGACTTTAGTCTTACCATTTGTAAACAAAGGTTCTGGAAGTTTTCTGAAAAAGGACTTCAATAAACTACTGATGACGTTAAGGTCCCGCCATTTCTGCAGAGTAGATCAAGGCAGCTTCAGGTTAATGCAGTTCTTGCAGTACAAATCAATCACAGTGCAAAGATGTTGTCAGGGAAGTGATGCGCTGTACTGTGCAGCCTGACTGTCAGTCACTCACGTCTTCCTGGATGTCGATGTCATTCATGCCTTTGCTGTTGAGCTCCTCCTGCATGTTGGAGATGGCAGCGTTGTTCCCAGGGACCCTGTAGATTCCTGTGTACTCCAGACCTCGCTCCTCCACAACCTTGCAGCACACCTCCACGATGAGAGGAACATTCTGCACAAATTACATAAGAAGGGCACAAAAGAAAAAAAAAAAAAATCAACATCGTGAACCATATCGATCAATCACACCACACACTGTTAGCTCCAGTGAATGAGTGATTCAAAGTGGATATAAAGATGGATTTTATTTGTCTGGAAGAAACATTTCATCTTCATCTGAATGATAATGAGCCCATCTTTAAAAAAACAAAACAAACCTGTGGAAACACAGCAGACCCACCTCGTTACTTTGTGCAGATGGACAATCATCAAGTCGGACACCAAACGTGATGCCAGCTGGAGTCTTTTTCTCAAACGGCTTCCTTATGATCCCTGGAATGGCAATTTTCCAAGTACCTCTGTCCCGTGGTGGACTGGACTCATCTGACAGGTCAAACGTATACAAATTGACGTTACATGCACTAACTACACTTAATGACACACCTTAACATTAAGAACTGGCAGCTTTACCCTTCATTGCCCTCTGCTCCTCCCCAGTTTTGGGCAAATGGGGGCTATGGTTCTTACCATCTGTTTTGCCTCCAAGGAAAGGCGTTTTGATGCTCAGTGAATGTCGGGCAGGCTTGGGTGAAGGTTCAGACCTGCTGCTGGGTGCACTGTTCAACAGCAAAATATTCAAAAAAAGTAAATAAATACACAGTCTAATTAAGTATTACCATTAGATGGCCATACACTTAAAACTGGTAGTCCAGTATTTTGGATCCCCCTCAAGGGTCACTGTAGTCCCTCATACCTCATGTTGTATTCTTTGATCCTTCGGCTGATCAGGTCCCGACTCACAGCTGCGTTCTGTAGCGAGAACAGACACAAACAGAAGACTTAATTAATAAAAATATATTGTTTCTTAATACAATACAATTTATTTATCGAGGTTTTGTAATATTTTTGTACAAAAAAAAAAAATAATATATATATATATATATATATATATATATATATATATATATATATATATATATATATATATGTGTATGTGTGTATGTGTGTGTGTGTGTGTGTGTGTGTGTGTGTGTGTGTGTGTGTGTGTATAACACCATAACCATCAGCCTGACACACCAAACATAACAGCAGACTATTTGCCAAACACAGACACATGATCTGTAACACTAATAACAATGTTACACTGCATAACGTCATGCTCGGTAATGCTCGCTAACCAGGCAGCATGCTATGTGGGATGGGCTCTGTATACCAAGGATGGGGAGAGAAAAAAAAACAAAAAACAAAACAACTATGACGCTTCAAAACAATCCGTTACTAACCAAGTCCATTTCCTCCAAATGCAGGGACGGGGAACTAGGTGTAACACACCACTCAAGCCTTACAAATTTCTGCCGCCACGTTTGAAAGAACAAATCCAAATGGAGTTTGTTTCAAAGCCACACATCACAGCTCTGCTCTGGAAACATGAACACTGATGAGCCACATGCTCACTTTGTAAACAGTACTACAAAAAGTGGCTTTACATGCAATTTAAAACTGGAACATGCAGCCTGTTGAGGACCAACTCCTTACGACAAATACATCATTTCTGGTGATAAAGCTTACACGTAGATTATTTGTTGTTATGATTGTGTGGTTCATTCTTTTTAACGTAAACAATGCAAACAAAAACAATGTTTTTAAATTTCATGCAGAGTCCCTTCAACACAGGAAACATCATATGATTGTGGCATCATGTATTTATTTATTGGACAGATCAGAAAGGAACCTTACTGACTTCCTCTCAGTCTGAAATGGAAATTTCCCCTCACCCCCTAACCAAGTGCCATCCGTTTTTTTTTTTTTTGTTCTGCCCAGGTAGAACAGGTTTCAAGTGACACCTTATTTTTGCTTTTGTTAACCATTTTATAAATAAAGGCTGTTATCAGCTCCATCTCACTGACATGTTCATTGTATTTTATTCAAAGACAAACTCTGGGTCTCTTTGTTGTTAACCTGATGGGTGTGCCGGTTGTTATTTTAAAAACTACAGCGTGCTGTAGTTTAAACTTGCACATGCTAGTGTGCTAAAAATATAATGAGTACTACTGTATTATGTTCTGACTTGATAACAATTTTTTAATTAGAGGACAGAAAAGCATGAGGCCAACCAGGAGTTGGTGCACTTCAGGAAGTTTTGGGGGAAATATAATCAAATCACTTAAGCTGGCAGACAGGCTGTGAGAGATCAACTCATCATGTGGTCATAACCATCACTTGGCTCTGCAGTTAAGCACACAACATTTGGTCTTACTACACACACACGAACCTCTTCATCTGGGTTACTGTTTTTCTGAATGTCTTTGATCCAAGACAGCATGTCATCTCTCCCTTCTGCCTGAAACAAGTACTCGCAGTCTGAGGTGGTTAGTCGCAGCACATTCTTGCGTCTTGTATCGCTATAGGAGATGTCAATCAGACAGGCCTCGATGCTAATTCGCAGTGGTTCCTCCTCGGATTGCCCTGAAGAGCGAGACAGTGCATCTTTTCTGTCTTTGTACAGGGTCAGGGTGTGACCTTGTAAAACAGCATACATTTGCTTCCATGATCTCATTCCCCCACCAACACGCTATAAGAAAAGAAAGGAGATAGAGAGAGAAATGCTTACAAATCATAACGTTAGTGATATTTACAGCTGTTAGATGAAGACATGAGTGTAAAGAAATACCTTATTTTTATCTGTACTGAACTGCCTAAAGTTAAGCAACCCTTCTCTGGAAGAATCAGAGAAGATCACTGAAGAGGAGTCCCTTCGAGAGCCAGAATCCCCAGATGATTTATGCCCATCCAGAGCCTGCAAGTGTGAATATATGACATTTTTTTTCCTGGGATTATTAGCTGAAAGAAGACGGTAACATGAACTGTGGGAAGAGTGTGAGGGTAAAATGACATGCAGCCAAGATCTCAGTGGATTTAGAGTGGGGATGTCAGTTTCCAGGACAATGTATGAAAAAATACATTGTAATTTTTTTCAAAAATACTGGTTAAAATAACCAACTACACCACTCAAAAGTGGGTTAAAAAAAAGCACACAAAAAATGCTATTCAATACCATTACACAGTAAAAAATGATGCAACTGATCCTAAATTTCCTCACCTTTCTCAGCCCCCTGAAGCTGGGCAAATGCTTACTGGAAGATCTCCTAAAGAAGTGGCACAAAAGAGACAAAATAAACACAATAAAGAAAAACAAAAAACAAAACAAACAAAAAAAAGACTGTTCCTTAGCCCAATGTATATATGGAAAATTAAGAGCAGTGATTTTGTTTAAGATGCACTCACGCCCTGCTTTCCTCCTGATAGATATCCAGACCCTCATCATAGGACTTGGACCGCTCAGTTTTGCTTGTTGAGTCAGACTCCAGCAAAGCACTTCGCAGGGACTCTACACAGTAACGGTGAAGTAAGTATGCAACTTATTTAGACTCCAAATCACTGTTAGTAAGAGCCACATTAGGCCCTCAGATACATGGCCAAGACATTATTTACATAATTTTATTGGGGGGGGGTTAGTGGGATTTTGATTACTTGTGGTTTTTACCTTGGTCATGTGACAGCTGGCGTCGAATGGGAGGACATGGTGAGCCTTGACCAGAGGGAGCTGTGGATGGCGCAACAGATATAACAGCAGAGGGTGGAATAGGAGCTGCTTCCCGGTCAACGCTGGGGCTGACTGGCTCATCTATGAACACAAAGCATTTAGTGTGAACACACAGATGCAAATAAACTTCATATATATTCTACAATATGGTGTGTTTCCAACTTCAGTATGTGTCTGTAAGAATGTAGGACTGCTGCGCTATGACTCACTGATCTGTATTTCAATAACTATGATCTGTGGGGTTTAGAAAGTGGGGAGAAAAAAAGGGGGAAAAGAATCACTCTTTTTGTGAATCCAATAGCTAACGTGCAGCAACACATCGTCATCTGATGCCTTTTCCTTTTTAGAAGCAAGAAAGAGAAGGAAGTTTTTAATTCTCAAGTACCACCCACTCTTGGCACTTCAAGTCTGAAACTGCTCAGAGTACAAAGCTGCTCTCGACAGCCATGGGGCTTTTGGAGCTAAATTTAAAAGCAACTGTTCTAGTTAAAGCCTGAGCCCAACTTTGAAACGGGGCAACGGAAAAAGGATGTCACCATCCTCTTAAAAAGATTTCTTCAGCTACTTTGCTAAAGTTGCTTCCATCACTAAATTTAAAGTCTTCCATCCTTTTAAAACATCTGATAAGCTCAATATAGGAGGATGTAACCCCTCTAATAAACAGCACTCTGCATACAACAGCTCATATTCCTGACAGACAAAAAGAGGGTGGTTCGAGCTAATCCCAAGCAATTTTCCCAGAAACCCAATATAATCTGCAGGACCTCCATGATGGAAATTTATTGTTTCCATGATAAATTCTGTCTATTTAAAAAGTCATCTTTTTAAATAGATGGAACAAATCTGATAGTTATTCAATAAAATTCACATTTTTAGCAGACTGATACAAGAGGTAACAAAACAGAATAGAAAGTACCAGCTACTACTGTCTAAAGTCAAAATAAGAAATCCCCCTGGACCCAATGCTCATCTCTATCATGTCCTTGAGTAGCAAATTATCAAACAGGCAGGCATTCACTGATAAACTGTAGCTTCTTCAATCAGAAAACTTTTCCTGGAGAGGGTACCTAACCCAATTTTGTAACATACACAAGTCACAATGAAAGCACCAAAATATGTTTACACAGAAGTGGAACATTAAAATCTTCATGAATAAAGTTGTCAGTAATAAAACATCTAAAATTAAGAGATGTGAAAAGGCCCGTACAGGCTTATCTCAGACATTTGCAAATACGGGTGCTGTTATAAGATCATACAGATCAATTAAAACCTTTCACCCTGTTACCTAGCTACTCCATATGGTCTTCCAGAAAACATTTTGTTTCCTTTGAAGAAATTTAAAAAAAAATGCATATTGTCCATTAGGTAGATCCACAAACAAGGTCCTGACTTTTCAGTCTGAAAACAAATCCCTCATAAGACTGTCTTTGTTTTTAGGGTTTGACCATTTCTCTGAAGAACAAAACTCAACAAGCACAAACAACAGTAAAGCCCAAAACAAATGATGCAAAATCTAACTGCAAATAACAGCTTATCCCCTCTCACCGATCCCCTTTCTACCATTTTCTGTGATTTTTAGAGAGGCACATGAAGAGGCAGACAGATGGACAGACAGACCATAATACATAATACATACATAAAGAGAGACAGATGGAGGACACACAAAAAGACCCAGAATGCAGAAAAGAAACAAAGAGAAAAAAAAAATTGTAATACCCGTCCCTCAAAAATTTGGGACGGTTCCTCTTAAAAATCAAAAGGTCATCTATCTGCATTTCATCAGTATTGTCTCTAGAAATGTAATAATAGCAATATCCACATTATTCCACAACACTAAACAGTGAGTGTTCCCCTTATTTATGATTATTATATTAATGCAAACAATTACATTTTGACCATTTTAATTCTCACCAGACTTAAATGCCCTTTTTAAAATGGCAGACACAAATAGGCAAAAGCAAACCACTGCTAGAAACTCTTACAGGATATGGGTTACACTTGACATGTTCATAGTAAGACAGTTACTTTAGAGATAACAACAACTTAATAATCACAAAATCAATTTTGTGACTATTTAAGTGTAATGTATCTGTTTTGAAGGGAGAACATCCAAGAAAACAATGTATCAGAGAAATTCAATATAATATAAAAGGCTTAAACCATCCTTCACTCTGCCATGGTTAAATCAAACATCCCACAAACACGCACTAAAAGCCACAAAAGCTGATTAATATCATCTTCCCAGGGAGATTAGTTTATCTGTAAACACAGCCTGCATCTCCCCACTGCTATATTTACACACACCGAATCAGATTAACAGTGAAACCTTAGGTGTCAGTTAGCCTGCAAGCATCGGAGTCAGTTTTCCATCCATCCACCACTCGTGAACTGATTTTTATTAGTGCCTATAGTGCTAATGCTATTCAACCATCTACAGTATTGGTACTACCGGTCTGAACAATGTTACTACGGCCTGCGGTTGTTGCCATGACAACGAGCAGCAGCACAGCAGCAAGGCTTACTACGGATTCTCTTACCGATGAATGGAATGGAGTCCAGAGACTCGTCCAGGTTGCTGGAGCAGGAGGTGTTACACCGTTCCCCAAGGCGGCGCATTTGGATCTCTCGACGTGCATCGTTAGGAAGCCAGCACGCCACCACATCGGCTGTGGAGTCACCTCCATCGTCATTGACGGCCAGGATGTAGGAGGGTTGCCGGAGGGGGCTGGGGTTCTTTCCAGACGGAGGCTTCTCCCTTAGAACCACGATACTCTCAGAGGGGCTTTGCCCATTTACTTGACTCTGAGAATCAAAGTGAGGTGGTTTGAGGATGCTAGGCCTCTGGGGCATCTCTTTGGGAGCAGAGCATGAAGAAGATCTGGGTCCTACCAATGCTGCATCTCTGCCTACCTCAACAGGTTGCATGGTTTCAGCCCGCACCCTGCTTTGAAGTTGCTGGAGAGCTTGGCCTGCAGGGCTAACTTTGCCTGAAACTCTTTGGTCAGCGAAAGAATGTTCAACACTTGAACTCTTTGCAAAATGTAAGGGTCTGTCAGAGAGCATGGGCGAAGAGCGAGTTTGAAGAGAATCGGGTCCTTTAGAATACAGAGAAGGGACTGGGGGCCCCCTCATACCGCCACTGTATCCCACAGAAGGCCTGTAGACCATGGCCTGCCTGGGAATGGCTTGCCTACTGAGCCTCGTACCTTGGTCTGCCCTTCCATATCCCCCTCTCCTGTCACTGGGCCGGACCAGCTCTGCAGGGTCCACATAGTCTGTGGATCGGGCCCGGGATTTGTGAACTAGGCCATCTTGGGAGACGCTTCGAGGGGGCCAGTTCCTTGCATTACTAATCCTCTCTGCACTGCTCATGCGATCCTGTGAGGCACTGCGAGGGGCGACTTGAAGGTGGGGTGGAGGTCCTTGGTATGACCGGTCATGGGAAGTACTCCTTCGCCGTATGACCTTAGGACCCCAGTCTCCCCGCAGAACGTGATGAGTAGGGCCAAAGCTGGCCTGACCAGCAGCTCGTAAACTGTCCAGCCTCTCCTGGATAGTCCGACTACCATGAGAATGGATCCCTTTGTTGTCAATGTACTCCCTGTATGTCTGGTAAGTGCGCCAATCAATGCTCTGGTGGTTTCCTGGGTAGTTTGACACCTGAGCTCCATATGGGACCATTCCAGGACCACCGGGATAGACATCTGCCTTTCGAGGTTGAGGATACTGGGCCAGTGACCCAGGCCTCCCCCTAACAAAGGCAGGTTCCATAAATTCCATCCTGTGTGCTGGAACCATGCGCCCCATATGGGCTGTATTATGAGGAACTACCACTGTCCTTACACTGTCATTGCGCATGCACACTGCTGTTTGGCTCTTAGGATACGATGCCAGAGGTGGTGTTGGGGGCACAGTAATCTCCTTACGGTACCCATGGTCTGGAGGTGCTGTTGGTGCTCGGCAGACCTGCCCCGCTGAGTCTGTCGGCTGGGCCATGCCCGTAGGCTTACAGTCTACTCTGGGGTAGCATACTGGAGGTGGATTAGGAATGTGACAGGCATTTCCGCTGTAGCTACTGTGGCCACGGAGGTAGGCATCCTGGGAGTAGGCCTAGAAACACAGCAACAGAGAAATGTTTATAACAGATGAGAACATGTAGCAATTGCAAAGTGTGCATAATACACGCCAGTTTGATACTAGCTACTTACAGAGAAGTCAAGCGTGATATTACAAATGTTACTGGATGTATGTGTGTGGGCAGTGCATGTTGCAGTGTGAGTGAACGCGGAGGCGTTTCAGGCAGTTCAGCTGTGTCAATGCTCCTCATCTGCTCCTTATTTAGAATTCTCATGGTAATAACGTAGGCTAGTACAGTATATAAACCAAAGAAGAAAATAATTTTTAACTAAAAGAAACTTAATGTTTCCAACACTTTTTTTTTTTTTTTTTTTTATAAATGGTACAGTGTGGTTTACTGGTGCTTCTACAACATTACAGCCTGTGTTCTCCAAGCTTGTGGTTACACAACAGCTGTCATTTTTAGTACGAGGAAAAATGTCTCGCCCATCCAAGAAACAAACACTTACCACAAACGCTAACACCAAAAGATAAATGGCAAATGGAGCACAAGCCTACTGAACTTATTTAGCCCCAACAGTGACACTTTCTGTAACACCAGTATATATTAATAAGCTAACCGACTGGTTTATGGGAACAAAATCGATAACATAAAACTGTCATAAATGGACATAAATGTGGAAAGATAACCAATGTTTCCATTTGCCCACCTCAGACTGACAGCCTACAGCCTCAGACTGACAACCGGTTCCTATCGCTCACAGAGAAACTGCTATATTTATCCCCCCTGGTTATTATCCAATGTTCGGAAAACCATGCTCCATATAGACGCTAATAAAGTCATTTCTAATAAATACAAACCTAAACATAAAACTTCTTCTTGCACATTAAACTATGTGATGTTTATCTGGTATACTCAGCATACTGTACATACAGCAAGCATGAGACCTGTAAAGGTATGAGGACTTTGATCCCAACAGCCTGGTGTCAAATTACAGCCTTTCATAAAGCTGTGTGTTTCACAGAAATCACTCACCGACTCAGTTCTTCCCTTTACAGTTCAGAGGTCAATGGCCTTTATCAAACTAATGACATCTGACATGGAGAATGAAGAAGGGGCGAGGCCTCGCTGAGATGCCAGCTGGATGCCTACTCAAGTGCTCAATCTAACAGGTACTGCAGACACAGTACATCGCCCATTTCTACAGTCTACACATTTCAATCATGAGCACGGAGCTGAGTATTAAACACTCATGCGAGCCAACTGAAAAGCAATCATGTTAAACCTGAAGTCAACATCCAGCAGTAACAATGACACGCATGACATATGCAAAATGATACAGCAAGCACAACACGTCAACATCAAGAGGCTACCCAGTGTGCTGTTTCCTTACCAGATTAGTAGTCTCCAGAGAAATAGGCTGCCATCACAGCGTGAGAAAACGAGAGCGTTAAGAAATCATGGGAGAGCGGGTGGAAGAGAAAAAGATGCCAGCAGAAGAAAATGCAAACGTTGGGAGAAACAAAACAGATTCATCGGGGAGAAAACATGAATCAGCCATAGCTGGGCTTGACATGCTAAAAATATACTAGAGCTGCAGTGGCAGTAGAGAGGGATGAAGAAGCAAAGATGAAGCAGGGGGTTGCCACGTTACGACCTGCCTGTGCCAGTCTGTCCTGGGTGAGGTGACAAGAGCAGAAGCTTGCCTCTCATGCTGCTCTCAAGTCTTCACGGTTTTATCCATATTCAGCCAGAATATTACGCTAACTGAACAAGGTGCCTCCAGTCTATGTCTCCCTCTCCTTCCCTTTGGTACTGCTCACATGACAGAAGCAGCAGCTGCTGATTATACATTCAGCTGTGATGGTACAGCTCCCCTCCCACTCCATCCTCCTCTCTCCCTCTCCCTTAGCATCAACCTGTTCAAAACACAGGGCAGTCAGCTGATTTTATCTTCTGGTTTCAGCTCATCATTCATCCTGTTCCTTTTATTTCCCCCTCCTCTGTATTTTCTCTGCTTTCACGGTGTGCCGTCCGCTTCCCTTTTCTGCTCCTACAATGTTCAATCCATCTCTTTGCTAAGCAACTGCTGCCTGTCTCCAAGCACTGAGTGTGCTGCTTCTTAAAGTGTAACGTCTTGCTGCCAGCACCTCCGATAATCCTCTTGTTCATATGGACAGCTCCTACTCGTGCCTACATCAATATATTTTTGCGCGCGCACGTGCATGTGTGTGTGTGTGTGTGCGCATGTTTGCCATTTGCTACACAACACTGCAACCATAGATTTAACAACACACGTGTTTGAGGTTGAACTGTGTGAATGATTACAGATGGGAAAAATGGAGGCAGGAGGGAAGGAGAACCTATCAGGGAGAAGGGGTGGAGTGACAGACAATTGGTTACTAGAAAAGAACTGTGGGAGTAGTCAAGGGAATGTGACCAATAATTTATTTCTCTCTGATATTTACAATGTTAATTCTAGTTGACTCATTAAAATGCTATACATACAATGTAACGTTTTACATAACTTGCCTGTTTTGGGAGAAATGTGAAGCTTGCAGAGAGATGACCATTTGCTAAACAGGATTTTGATAATGCAAAGGTGGATACCAAAATAAATGATTCATTGAATTAACCATCAAGTTTATTATGAGAATTTAATCTAGCCATAAATTATCCCTAAGGAGCTTTTCCAGGTAACACAAAGAGCCCAGCTCGTTTATTATCTAACTAATGAACAAAATGTCAGATAACAACAACCTCTAGGGAGAGTATTCTTTAGCTATTTGACAAAGCACTTACAGTAATTTGCTATAGATATGAAACAGATGAGTACACTTTCACTTTTGTCTGACTGTGCAAAATGCACAGTAGCTTCAAAGAGCTGCCTGCAGCATGCATGAAAGATTAATGATGAGATCTCAAGTGCTCATAGGTATGAGGACTTATCTCTGCACGTTAAATTGTTTTGGGGACATGCAATACTCACAAAGAACAAAGAAAAAGGCAAAATATGAACCTTAAATATTGAGCTAAATATTGATTAGCACACAGGGTTCACCCGTTTTTGGGTGAAAAGCTGGAACTACCACCATTTTTGTAATACCTAGATGATTACTAATCAATTTTTCCTCCAATCAAAAACCATAAAAAGAGAAGACCAAAACAAAAAAAAAGAAGAAAAAGTTGGATTGAATGCTAATTAATGTTAATCATTCTCACAAACTAAAATAACGGCAATAACATTACCAAATCATACAGCAACTGATTCCAAAATATAAACTTCAAAATATTGTATTTGTTTACATTTTAATTGGGACTCTCCTGTGTTTAAACTTTCAGGAAAAACCTTCTCATTTTCCTGTCTCCTAATAAAGTGTTGCCACAACTAAAGGTGGTTTTTAACTCACAAGCAGCTCGGAGGGAGCACATTAGCTTAGTCTCCGCTTCATAGACACTGGTAACAGGATAAGGACTGATTAACTACAGCTGATATAATTCAAATGTCATGTCGGCCCTTTTAACCAGCAAAAATGCATTGCCTGTGCTACCTATAAATGCAAACTATTCTAATACCGCCTAAATACTTTCTATAGCGATTTCAAAATAAATAAATAAAACAAGATCTGATGCATGCGTTTTTTGGGGTTTTTAAAAAATTATTATTACTACTATTATTTTAGGAACTGGATCCAAAATGGAACAAAACTATCAGTAACCTAATTTTAATGGTTTCATATTTCTTTCCTTAATATTTGAACTCAGATCCCATTTAGCTTCCAGCTAAAATCAGTCCTTTTTAACATTGCATTTTTTGAGAAGTAACAGTATTGCACAACATGCACAGGTTACTGTCGTGGATTTGAAGCATCACCGCCACTTCTTGTAAACCACTTACTCCACTTTCAGTTGTATTACAAACAGTAACTTCATTATCTAACTTCTACCTAGAAGTAAACAGCTGAGCTGCAGAGAACATTTGATGTCTTTCATTCCTTGGTTTATTTTTAATGTGCATGGTACTTTGTATAAACCCAGATGTATAGATGAAATAAACTCAAAATATATGAGCTATTTAGATTGGCCTGTGTGTCAACAAGTCCATAAATGCATTTTTTAATAAAGCTTCCTTTACTGCTCCTTTTGAGCCATTTCAGCAGTTCTGTAAGCAGCACTTCTGGAGGACAGAAAGGGTGCTCTGGCCTGATTAGGAGGCCTAGATAGAAAACTCTGATGGGATAAGCTAGCTTGCCTACATCTCATAACTGCTGTCCCGACATGAACACCTTAAACTAGAGCAGCCCTGTCACAGAATAGAAGTTGTTACAAGGCTAGAGAAAAGAGAGCACTCTTTCAAAAAAAACTTTTTAAAGCTAATTTTCAAAACAGGATTGCAAAGCAAAACTTACCAGTTGCAGTACATCCTCATCTTTTGGCATCACACAAAGTTCAAGGAAGTCACCACTGCAGGGGAGCAAAAGAAGTTTTTAACAGGGCAAGTAAATCAACAAGCACGGAGCACAGAAATTCATACTGAACCTTACCTGTCTTGGATCAAAGATATAACCTCGCAATAAGCTTTCCCAATGATGCTTGCTCCATTCACCTTCACTATTCGATCACCTGATAGAAAACAAAAGAAAAAGAAAAGGCTTGAGTGACCTCAGTGACAGAATCCTAGGAAAACTTCAAGCTGTTTGTGTGAGGGAAACATGTGCTCATGACAGAAAGTAAAGACTTGAGCACATGACTATGACTTCTTAGTAAGAAAAAAAAAATAACATAGTAACATAATGAAAGTTTTCAATAAGTGTGGTTGAAGGGTCCCGTATTGACTAAAATCCTTAAAATCATTAGGGTACCCGGCAGAAAGCAGCAGGCCTGGCTTATGTTTTGGATAACAGCGAGAGGAATGTCAAGACAACTTAAAACTGCTCTCCTTGCATTTTTGCCCCTATGCTTTCAGTAGTACAATATCATAGAGGAAGTTGCAGACTCTGTGTTACTGTAATATGCCTCTTCTGTTGTAATGCTGTGACTTCCAAGAAATGACACCCCCACGAACAACCTCTTTTTGGTAGTTTTTGGTAAATAATGATGACTGGCTGACATTTGATAGATCATTACCTGTGCAAAGTCCAGCGCCATGAGCAGGGCCACCTTCCCTGACCTGCTTCACAAAAATAGTGTCCATTGGTTCCAGTCTATTTCGCTGCCTTCCTGCTGATAGTAGAGAAGAGAGTACACTTACTTATAAACCATATGCAATACAAACACATGAAAACATATCAAATGTATTACAGGGTAGTTCTGAAAATTTACTCTTAATGAGGTTTGCAACTTCGTAACAGAGAAAAGCCTGACAAAGAAAAGATCTATAAAACCTTCAGAGAAGAAACTCCTAAATGTTTAGTACAAATGACAACAATTTCTTACCCAAGTACAAGCAGACCTATGATGTAGATTCATTTTTTTTAACCTTTGCCCTTTTTTCACAACTAAATCTACAAATTTGGAAAAACAAAAAAACAGAAACAGAAAAAACCTCAAGCTGACCCCAAGACGTAAAATTGCTTTATAAATTGTCACATATGAGAAAAAGAGAGAGGTTTGTCACAAGCTTTGGAAGGACGCAAACCAACATTATGCCTGGATAGTAGGCTGTGGTCTGTCTAATTCTTTCTCAGTTTTAAATAGACATGGTCATTAACTGATTGAGAGAGGGAGAAAAAAAAAATCAAACGGGGAAGGGGGGCTTTGTGATTTTAGGGACAGTGATAAAAGAGAAAGAAACCCATTTGGTCATGCAGCTCCTGTCTCCTAGCAGCTGCAAAGGCATAGAGAGGAGGGGAGAAAAAAAAAGAAAAAAAAGAGGGGGTGGGGGTGATACTAAAACTAAGACGAGGTAGAGTGACAGTGTGTTCAGCTGCCTCAACTCCCACTCTTTCCTTATAAACTGAGAAAAAGCTCTGGGCACAGCCAAAGAGTGGCCCAATCGTTAACATTCTGCTAGTGAGTCATCCCAAACTAGAGCAGACAGAAAAGCCAGCATGAGAACAGGCGTGATAGTATTAAAATACTCCACATTTGTTGTTGTTTAGAAATTCAGACATGATCTTATAAGACACCTAATGATCATGCCACTGACAGTCCGATAAAGCGAATTATTTTTACACCAGGCCAACCTCAAAATTAATTTATTTTTTTCTCCCCCTCCCTTCCACACACCCGTAATTACTCATGCAGAATCACATCCTGAGGACATTATGTAATATAGTACAAGAGTCCCATACTGCTACACCAAAAAGAGATGCTCCATCTGGTGGTATTCTGAGAAGTTGCAAGTCCTAATTTCTTCAATGAAGCCATCTAGAAATGCCACTATGAAAATCTAGATGCATGTTGGGAGTTGCACTGAATAAGAGACAGACTAAAACACATGGTAGTACTAATGTGACCAAGGTATTACAGCTCACACATAAGCTTAGCACCTCACTAATCCTGCGGGGGCCAAACCATTTCCTGTACATAACCAGTATTTTGAGAAATACGTGTTTGTTTGCTTTATCCAAACATGGATGAGCAGATAAAGATTAAATTCATTTCTCAATGTTCGGCACAGATACACAAAAACAAATGCACACTCCAAAAAAGTTTGAGTGTTCCTTTAAAACCTTTCCAAGAAAATGGAAAAAAATGAACAGGTTTGGATTGCTCCAAGAAAACTCAAGAGAAGTTTGTGCCTACAGCTGACTCATATTTATCTATGCAGATTTCACCGTTATGTTAATGAAGACGATTAAAATATAGTGCAAAATAATTTCTAGGCAAAAACTGAATAATCCCACCATAAATTAGCTTGATGGTTAAAAACAAATATTAATGCCTGTGCCCCATAAGCAGTTTTAAAAAAAGACGGAGCTTTGAATGAGGTAAAAGGCAGCAATTATCAGATCACTGGTGCACCCAAACTTGACCCGAGTCATGACAGAGCATCTTTGTCTTGGGAAGAAGCAGACTCTTGTACAATTTGTGAATGGATGGTGATGTGGCACTGTGCACACCATAACCACAGCACATCCATAACTCTGATTTTTTTTTTTTGGCTTGTTGGTTGTAAGTAAATTCACATTTCTGCCTTCAGAATAACAACCAGCCTTCATCTGAATGATCAGTTACGTCAACAGCAAATTAGGGTGGATGCAGTGTTTTTAAGACTCACTAAGGTCTAATTACCAAATAACCTGAAACTCGATTTTGAGGCACAAAACTATATTTATTAAACTGTTTAGAGACGTTGGGGATCGTCCTAAAGGCCATTTTCTTTTTCGGATATTTCACATATTCCAATTCTCTTGTTTGTTTTTTAAGTCCTTGTATGAGTTTCTATTAACTTGAACATTTAACCTGGATGTGGTGAAGGCTAGCAGCAATAGGACAGCCACCCTTAAACATAAGTCTGTTGCTGTAATTTGCCGTTTTCATCCATATCCATTAAGGTCAAGTTACTTAAATGACTTAAAAACTTTTGAGAAAACTCTAAGATTCGTTTTACATTAGTGTTTCCATCACCTTGCTCATGTGAAGGTCAGCTATGTGATGAAGTTCTTTCTGTAAGTAATTCTACTTCATCCAATTCTTCCCACATTAATTTGCTTCCTACTGATGCCCCGACAGATTTGTTTGCAAAAATACACAAAACTGATGGGACCATTTGCACAATAATAAAACTGAGTTGCACTGCAAATAAACCTATAGAATACTGCATTGCTGTATTTTTATCCTGAATAGAGAAGTACAAGTCAAAAACTGATTCATAAAAAACAAAAACAAAACAAAGATCGGAGGTACAACAGTGCAGCTTTATCCTCCTCCTTTTGGGGAGGCAGCATGTTTGCTTGCTTGCTGACTCAGACTGGACTGAAAAGCCCTCAGGTTGGCTTTTTTCTTTGTTCAGTTCCGGCTTGCTGCCTGTGAGCCCCTGTGTGGAGCATTATAAAACTACTGGGATTCTTTAATATTCTCCGGCTTACCTGATCCAAAGCAGCAAAGCCCTGGGCAGAGCGCTGGGCTTCTAAAGTGTTTCACTTTTTGGGGTGAAACAGAAATGATATACTTTAATGGCACCTTGCTTTCCTGTAATGTTACTTGAGGTTTTACATCTGAACAATATCTGCTGTATAAAGTATCAGAAGTGTTCATAATTTTATTAGAATAAACACCTAAGAAATGAGCTTGGAAAGACATCTCTGATTTAAATAGTAAAGTGTTACAGCTTGAAATTTCTATTTGGCCTAACTTGTTGAAGGGAAAAAATACCCAAAGAGGTGATTTTCCTTTTTAAAAAGACCAACACTCTCAAAGATGGCCACTAAAGCCATTCTTGTACAGAAATATTAGATTTTGTTTATATTAACCACTACACACTAACACTTCACAACTTTAGATCATGATTTTCCGAGGACTTTATGGGGCTTCCCATTGTGTAAGAAAACAAAACGATTACTTGTACATTTAATAAATAACTTCAACATGCGCAAGCAAATTTACATGGCTACTTTCCAGCACATGTTTTGCTCTGCTGTGATTATAAATGTCTCATAGATTTACTGACATCCACAAAAATAAGTTGAGCAGATGGACCAACGTTCCTATTCAAAATCATGGGAGCAAAATTTAAATGAAATCCATTCTAGCCCAACAGGTACAGTACATGTTCGGTGTCCATTGAAGAACAAGACAACACAACATTGTTTGAAAGATCTGAAAATACTTCCTCGCAGTTTCAGTAATTGAGTCTAGACATTTTCAGTCTCACTTGACAAAAAACTCAAGGACACAGTGCATTTCCTCAACACTGGCCTAAATCCAAAAAAATACTTAGAAAAAAATAAACATTACAAGCACTCTTCTAATTTCTCTTCTCCTCTACTTTCTGTTTCACTATATCACACTTTAAACAAAGCATGTGAGGTATTGGTAACTTCAGGCTACTCCGGTTACTCCGGTCACATACTGAAAAGGTAAAAACCAGTAATGGATTGACATACGTCTGCCATAGACAGGGTGTGAATAGTTTTAATGAAGAAACCAAACCATAAAACTCACTGTCAAACACATCTTGTTGAAAACTGAGACCATCTCTTTCAAAGGGCATGAAAAAGGCTGAAAAGTAGCCAGAACAAAATGTGTCGTGAGGAGGACAGAAACAGGTGGTACAAAACAAACCTTTCACAGGAGCTACATTGTACCCACTGCACTTTATGTACACATAAAAAAAATGAAAACCTTGGTGTATTTTACTGCATATAGTAACTATCTTTACATAATATAGTATTTTGGATTTTTTTAATTACCAGTCTATGCTTCTTATTTATTTTTTTCTACTTTTGTAGTGTTTTCTAATACATCTCTAATTCACCTCTTCCTTTTCCTTTCGGCCCTTGTGCTGCAGTAACAAGTGAATTTCCACAGTGTGGGATTAAATAAAGTCTGTCTACTCACTACATAAGAAAACAAACAAAAAAAGAGCTGAAGAGTGGATGCATTAAGAGTTGTTAGAAATTAGATGAACTGCTCTGATTCAGCAGTACTGAAAGGTAGGAATAAGAAGGAACAGCTGAATTTTTCTGCTTACCTCTGCGGCCATGATCTTCCTCCTGTAAAAGCAAAGAAATCCTCAAGTGACTTTGCTGCTCATGGTCAGAGTCTTTTAAGTACCAGGCTTTTTGTTGACTTAATGCTATCTTATGTGATAAGAGGCAAACAATACTCAGGTCAGTAAAATTCATGAAAGTTTCTGAAATGTGAAATCCTGAAATGTACCTGAAAATAGTGCAGCGTTGACTCCGGCGGGTACACAATGAAGTGTCGAAGGGTGAAGCCAAAGCCTTGGGATGTGCGACGCAAATGCACAGTTTTCGGCCTTGGCCATGAGAACGGCTCATCATCTGTTGGGTACGGCGCTGCGGCCGAATCAGCCAAGCTCCTCCACTCTGGAGAGTCACTCTGAACATAGAAAGATTTAAGAAGCAATTTAAAAAAAAAAAAAAGAAAAAGAAAAGGAAGCATCTTTTTCTAAAGAAGATTTAATATAGTTCTGATTAAGAAAAAAATGTAGCTACATAATCTAGGAATGGGCACAAATAAAAAGAAAGTTAAAAAACAAAAAAGGGAAACAAAAACAGAACTACATCATATGTAAAAGCCACCACAAATTCCCACATCGACAAACATCCTGTTCAGAGGAATTACTGTGCATTAACACAGGGTCATTCATTTCAGCTTAACATAGTGTAGAGGAGAATGGGCTTATGAAAAACATTAGTGGTTGCCCAGTGTTTACCATCAAGTCATTTCAGAGTATCCCATTTACACAGCTGGAGTAGAGCATGTCAGGCTTTAGACATCCACTCCTGTGTTTACTGACTATTTATAGCTTCACACCTTTGTGGTATCGTGTTTGTAGCAACGCCTCCTTTTCACAGATCTCCTCCTTTCAAATAATGCACTACTATAGTGTTTGCAAACACTTTTTGGGCCGTCTCTCATTAGTATTTGAAGGATGGCCAAAAAAAAATAAAAATACAATTAAAATCTACAGTATCGTTAAATGACGCAAGCCTGTTACTTTCACATCACTGCGCGTTTTACTGTTTGTGTTTGCAATAAAGGCAGCATCTGCTGCGTAAAACAATGTAAATAAGATAGCCAAGTTTAACTGGAGTAACACCTCTATAAAATATCTAGGAATCCATATACCCATAGATCTATCCGACCTCTATGAATGCAATTATGTCCCACTAACATCAGAAATTAAGGCAGACCTACAGCGCTGGTCATTATTGCCAATGAATATGCATAACCGGATAGATATAATAAAAATGAATCTTTTGCCAAAGCTTCTCTATTTGTTCCAGGCGCTGCCTATACAAGTACCCTCCAAGCAATTTAACGAATGGAATAGGATGATCTCTAACTTTATTTGGGCCAAACAAAAACCAAGAATAAAATTTCAGACGTTACAATTGCAAAGGGACAAAGGTGGATTCGCTCTGCCGTGTCTTGAGGACTATTATAGGGCTGCACAGTTGCGAGTGATGATTGGGTGGTGTGACCCAATGTGTGAGGCTAAATGGAAGGAGATAGATCAATCCTACTGTGAGATACCGCTCCAATCACTGCTTGGAGATCAACCGCTCATTAAAAGACATATATATGCAGACTTGCTCCCGGCGCTAATGAAAGTGCCCATAGAGATATGGCATAAGATACTCAAATATGAGAAAACTGAAAAAAGTGCCCGGACTTTAAGATGGCCTGCTTATGATTCAGACTTTGCACCTGCAAACAAGGATAAGAGATTTATACAGTGGTTACATAAGGGTATAACAGGTTACTGGAAGATTACAGATAAAAATGTACTAAAAGACTACCAGCGACTCCAGAGAAGTTTTTACTTGGAAAGACAGGATTTCTTTAGATACCTCCAGCTGAGGCACCATTACGACAGAAACATAAAATTCCTAGAAGAGGAGGACACGGGCTTGGTTAAAATCTTCCTTGACTCTTGTAAGGGGAATGCACCAAAGAAACAGATATCCAGATTATACAAATGTTTACAAACAAGTAGGAATAATGACACAACATATATCAAAACTAGATGGGAAAAAGATGCTGAAATAATAATACATGACGACAACTGGTTCAATATGTGTAAGGCTGTGGTAATGACCTCGAGCTCAGGCCTATGGAGGGAATTTGCATGGAAAAACACAGTGCGTTTTTTTGTCACACCGAATGCTAAGAGTAAACAAAGTAAAGACCCCGACAAGGCTCAGTGTTGGAGGAACTGTGGAAGTGTATCTGCAGGACATTTTCATATTTTTTGGGAATGTGCCAAGATTGTCCCCTATTGGCTGGTAGTGATCACAGAAATCAATACCATGATGGGCTTGAACTTGGCCCCTGATTTCACTGTGTTTTATCTATGTGATTTGCCACAAGGACTGAGGAACTCAGACAAATATCTTTTATTGATATTATTGGCTGGTGCAAAGAAAGCTATAACTCGCAAATGGCTAAACGTGGATCCACCGTCATCCTTGGACTGGATAGGTATTATCAAGGAAATTTACACAATGGAGAGATTGACTTTTTCACTAAGACTGGCTGCGGATAAATTTGAGAAATACTGGAAAAAATGGGACCTTTACTCAAATGGAAAAATATTATAATTTCTGATACCATGTTTCAATGCTGTTGTTCAGCTATTTGATCTGATTGTACCATAAAGGGATATGTCCTTTTTTTTTTTTTTTTTTTTTTTCTTTTTTGTTTGTTTGTTTGTTTTTTTGTTTTGTTTTTTGCTAGCCTGGATGCTCTGTGAATGTTGGGGGTCTGCGTGTTTTGTAAAAAATTATACAAAACTGTCAATAAAAAATAAAGTGTAAAAAAAAAAACAATGTAAATAAGGATAATTTATTAGTTTGTTTAGCAAGTCCACAAATGTCTTTGTGGCTTTCACTTTCAATGGTATATTATCAATTATCTTGCCTAATAAGTCATCCCCCAGTGAATACAAGCCTTAAATGGTTTTGTAATCACTTATTTTCCTCATATTTGTCAAACTGTGAAGACAGGATGCACAAACACAAGAAGTATGTGCTTTTATTCTCACTGTTTTGAGAATATATATACAAAATATATCTGACTTTTTCACTGAAATTGTCTTAAAGAATAAATACAAACATGAAAGAGTACATCAGATATAAATATAGCATAGCAAATATATAGCAAATATAAATAAAACACTTCGACAATAATGATAATGATATTTGTATAGTACGTTTTAAAAACATAAAACGCGCTTAACACTGATTAAAATCTATAGCCTCACACTTTTTGAAAATTTCCAAGTGAAAATCCCAACTTTGTCATATAATTAACAGCTGGTTTCTGTCACTTAACATAACAGCTTACAAATCTGCCCTACATAACCTCTTTTTTTTCTTTTCTTTTCTTTTCTTTTCTTAAACTGACCTCAAGCCAGTGTTTATATCAATCCTGTCATTCTCCACTATAACTTTCAGAACACCTCTATCCAACCAGCCTTGAAAAGTCTCAATAAATATAAATAAATAAATCAAATTTCCTCATCCTGTCTCAAACAAACCCTCCCCCTCCCCACTGAAGCACAGACTTTCCCCAACAATGTGAAGAATTTGATGAGCTTGCATTCAGGCCATCTCTGCTTGGGCAGAAATGTTGAACAAAATGTCAGAAAACTGGGAGGAATTACATGCATTTTCAAACAACCTATGAAAACAATTTGAAATAATTTGCTTGTACACATTAAGAAACAAACAAACAAACAAACAAAACTTTGACGTGTTTGTTTTAAGCAAAAACAAACAGCTGTTGCACACAGTGATGAACGGACAAAACAAACATTTCGAAAAACAGTTTGTCAGCACAGACCTAAAACTTTCCAACTTTCCACCCAACTGCTCTTGAGTACTTCGCAGGCTGAACAGACCGTCTCACACTCATTGACTCTTCTCAAAAGTTATGCATGCCTGAAGGTGTATACCAAGTTAAAGCACGTTACCCTGTGCTCTCTACAGCCTTCTTAACAGTCTTATTTGGCCACTTTGATCAATATATTCCTGAAAGAGACAAACTATTTGAAATAAATTTTACTTCAAGCAACACCACAAGCTCTCCAGGGCACATAAAGGGTTCAAATGTACACAGGATAAGAAACCAGAGCACTAATAGCTGGCTGGGAAACAGAGCTACAGGTGCAGCTGACACCTATGTGTTTTGATTAAACCAGCAGAACAGGTTTTACTTTGAATGAGCTTTGGCTGTACTGTGATACCAGCACTTCCACATTAAAGTCCGTGTCTGTATGAGCTCTGGTTGTATTAAATGTGTACCCAGACGACTGTTTCTGCTGATAGGACTGGATGTTTGAAATGCCTGCACTGCTCCCCTCGCGTCTCCAGGGCAAGTCAGCCTCAGTTTACTGGATCAGATTTAGCAACCAGTCCAGAGAACAATTTCCCAACCTTTGCTCTTTAAACATGGTCTGGCCATGCAGTGTTATCATTGCCACTCGCATAGTTTTTGATGATGTGACATTCCAGTAAATTCTAGATAGGCATTTCCCTCAATTATTTAAAAAAACAAAACAACAAAAAACAAAATGGGTATTGTTGGGGAGGAGTTATATCAACCTGACAGACCAGGTTGATACCACTTTTAAACAACTGTGAGAAGAGGTCAAAAGGGAAGCAACATAAAAGAAAATCGTGACTTGTGAAAAAGGGGCTACAAAGAAAAGCACATGAAAGGAACGTCCACATCAAAATATGACACACCTCTCTTTCCTGCCCACAAATGAATGCCTCTCACCTATTTATGAATCACCAGAATGCCAGACTGTTTGCACTGGGTGAGGCAGTTTGGAGAAGGTTTGAGAAGGCATTTGCTAGACCTGCATCTCAAGGAACACAGATTTCAATCCCAGTTCCCAACAAACAAAGCTAACTGTCAACTAATTTGGGATTTTAGCAACACAGCGCCTTTTACTCTATGATACAGAACAACAATTAAGCTTATATCCTGTGGCGTCTCTAGTGAACATTGAAATTTTGCCGCGGTAAATAATGTCCAGAGCAGCAAATATCAAATATTTAGAGGTTTTAGAAAATTGCCAAGTAATTTTAAAGAGTTCCTTTTTTATTCTGAATAAAGGGTCTAAAAGTCAGCCTGAGAAGCTGGAAAGACTAAGACAAATGCAGTATTTGAGTTTTTGACAGTGGCAACAGTAGCACTACTGCAGTGCACGAGCATTTAAAACACCGGCACCCTGGAGCTGTGACATTGACTCTGAATGGGTCAGTTGTAGGGAGTTAAGTTAGTGCATCACATTGATACCCTGTTTATGTTAACATTTGTACAGTAACGTTTGTGTTAGCTTACCTGTCGGAAATTTCTCAGGATCGTGCCGATGCTTTTTTTATTTACTTAATTTTTATTCTGACGGCCCTACTGAGTATTGATAAAAATACACATGTGATTATTTTCAAATTCATTTGTTTCCTGGGTCAACAGGGTGACATTCACAAGTAGGCAGAATTGAGCAGGTGAGGTACTAGGGCCTAAAACAGGAGGTTTGTCCCCAGGAAGCAAAGATAAGAGTTTTTGAAAAAAAATGTTGACTAATCAAATAATCAAAGACAAACTGGCAGATTAGTCAACTACATTGATAATCTTTAGTTGCAGCCCTAACACTAAGTATGGATCGCACCATACAAGAGCACTGAGATGCCTTAACATATCAAAGACCATACCTTGTCTTAATGCACTGACAAAATAAGTGTCTTCAGAAGTAAATGTTCTTTGACAAATGACACAGGGGTACATACACGGTTTCAAGTATGCTGAATCCAAAGAACATGTGGTTATCCCCCAGGAGTTTTTATGGTGACTACACCATTGGTGACCCTACCACAGAGATTAGAGAGCAGGCTAACCAAAACCACCCCCAAAATTCAGGGGGAAATCACTGTAAAACTATTTATACAACGCAATTTTTTTTTTTACATAAAAAACTGACATACAACAACATAACAAGTGGAATTCCAACTTGTCCTTTGTTAACAAATCTTATGAAACCACACTGCGAGGCCTGTACGTCTGAAAGCCTCTGCTGACATCACCAAATCACACATTACATGCACCACATGACATCAGCTCTACAAAAACACTGTACAATCACATAACCTTAAAATGTGAGGAAACATAGTTCTCTGTGGGCTGCTAAATTCTACACCACATCCCATCCAAACCAAGCACTTAGCTGTGAAAAGCCTAAGATAATGATACAGAGAGCCACTGGTGAGCACTGGGCGTTCCAGCCTTGTACTGCAGGACAAGGTTAGAAGTATCATTACTCAGTCTACAGTCTACACAGACACGTGGTGCATTTTCTGCACGCCACACTTCTACTTGTAACATATGGATGAGAAGGAAATGACTGAAGAATGCCATTTATGTGGGATTTTTTTTCCCTGTATGCTGACACAGATCTGATGTGGTTTTAAAAAAAAAATACCTTTTTAAAGCTTCATTCAGTACAGTGGTTCCCCCAAATTTTTTAAAGTAAAAAAACAAACAAACAAAAAAACAACAACTTTGCAGCCCAAATCTCACAGTTTTAAATCAATTACTGACAATAAAAGAAAAGATCTACACTGAATTTTATTTAAACAGAGGTGCAAAGCATCAGTGAAACCGTTCTCTCTACTGCCTTGGTGTCACATAAAACCCAAATGGCATTCCTTCAGGCCGAGGTGTACTCCATTACTAGCACACATTTGACTTCTGGTTTGTTGAGCAGTAATTTGATCTCTGTTGTTTTAAAATGTGGAAATGCCATCTCACCTTGGCACCTGATACCCCCTCTCACTCACAGCAGTGATCATCACCTTTCCTTCACCTCTCACTGTTGTCAGCTTAGCTACTTTATCAGTACAATTAGTCACCTGTCATAGAAATCTCTCTAGAAATCTTTTATAAACAAAAACAACTAGAAACCAATCGAGCAAGTTTTGGGACAAGCCATCTCCTGTACCGCTGTCAGAGATCCCACTCGCCTGTTGCAAGAACACGTCTATCTGAAACTACTCTGCTCAGTCAGCAGCAGAGAGCACCACCTGTGAAAGAGGGGGTTTTTTGCGCAATGTGAAAAGGGGGAGAGAGAAAGAAAAAAATAAACCCCCAAAACAAGACATATTGTTGGTTTCTCTCTGAGTGATAATTTACATATAAATATACCCCCCACCAAAAAAAGGAAAAAATAAAAATAAAAATCACAGCACAACCATTGTCTTATCTCGTTGTCTTATAAAGCTTAATATCCTCATCAGTCCACACTGTGCTGGTCGAATGTGCCAGGGTTAACAACTTTTCTGAAAGAAATCCTGTTACATCCCTTATGAGTTTGTCATACAATGCTGCTGTTATAAACATTAAAGCTGGTAAATAAACAGTCTTGCTCAGCAGCTGTAAGCCCACCCCTTGATTGTAATTTTGAACATACTTTCTGTTGACCGTTACTGAAACTCCAGAGGGCATGGAGAAGCCTCTTTGCATACACGAAAGACTAACACTGAATTATTTAAAAAAAAAAAAAAAAAAAAAAAAAAGCTCAGCACCAAGGTGTTGTAGTGATACTGCAGGAGCATTTGCTTTCATTTTTCATTTTCCTCGATGGGTGAAATTACTGATGCCACTCGTTTTCTGAGCAGACATGTCAAAAACACTGGCATTACCTCACAAATTTTAGTAGAAATACAAGCTGCTGAAAATGTATAACATTGTTAACATATTTGATAGAACTGTCTAAATTTTAGGTTTTGGACCAAAAACACTGGGACATGTGTAACGGGCATTTTGCTTTCAAGAAAACTGATTTAGTGAGCAGTTGTTAAAAAGGAAAAAGGAAAATATCCCCTCTTATTGGATTTGTCTGTAACCATCTGTAATCTTTCTTAGTTGTTTGAACAAGACACAGAGCACGTCACAGAGTTTTCCATGTGTAGACATAGATGTTTTACTACACAGTGAGGAAAAACTGAATCACACAGCCCATCTCTTATGTTCTCTCGTGAGACGCTGCAGACACAATCATAACGCAACAGGAAGTAACAGACGACTTCTATCCAATTGAAGGTCAATTTTCCCTTCCGATTGCCATCAGTTAACCATACGATGCCTGCGCAGAGGGTTCTGTAAAAAGGCAGCAAGCCTAAATCAGATAAACACTGAGCTTTAATGAAGCCAGGGTTGTGGTGACAGGGGAAGTCTGTTTGTCAATGGTCTCCTACGGTGCTAAATATGGATCATGCTTCATCATCCAAAACAATAATCCAGTTCAAACCACTCTCATTTCTGTTGTTCTACTAGAGAACGAAAAGCTAGAATTATCCATCGTGAAAAAGGCATTCATCATACAGAAGCTGTAAGGGGAAAAACCCATACAATAGAGTATGATTTAGTAAACACCATAGGCAGATATAGAAATTCTTAAAACACACATAATCACACAACAGCACACTCATCAGTACTAAATCCAAAATCTCTGTGCCGCTAAACGAATGTCTGAAATCCAAGCAGAGGAAGGGCTGTCTGCTATTTGGATTCAGCTGCAATGTCTGAATACCACGCACTATTCAGCTGATAAAGCAGACAGACACTCCAGTGTGGAGGAGGATAATGCCACCAATCAAACTCTTGATTCAAATAACAGATATTTTTCCTCCATTTTTAAGCATCTGCTTCACAGTATTCACTATAAACACTTTCCACATGTCCAATAGTTACAACGGATAAGAAAACTTTAAAAGAACAGGACTGACTAGTAAAGAATTAAGCAAGGGTGGGTGAGAAAGACTTTTCCCCCACCCCCAGATCCAGCTCCCGTCCCCCTGATGCAATCCCAAGAACACCAACAGTGACATGCTTTCTCTAAATTAATATAAAAGTCCTGTATCAAAATGATTTTCCTGATTCCCAACGACTGCAGCCATTGCACACTCTTTTAAGATACTAAGAGAAAGTGAAAATCCGCCTAGGAAAATTCTTAGGTCATTAATTAAATCCAGTGTCATCATTTCCAGTAAATCCCTGAACCAGAGACTCCAGGGGGTTTCCGGCTCAAAATTAGCACATGAATTGGTTTGTGTGGTAGTCTTATTAGAGGGAGTGCTAAAAAGGAGGATTTCCACTAACGGCACTATGCTGTGGCTTTCCCTCGTGTCACATCAACACTTACTAAAGTATTTACAAACAGGTTTCTCGGATCCTATGCAAAAGAACTGTCTATTTTCTCTCATGCTGTGTTATGCAAATTAACATGTTTCAGTCTACTGACACCAGCATACTGCCTGTGTCATCTTCTGGGGATATATAAAGATTTTCTACACCATAATTTTTAAGTGTTGTTAATTCATTCATTAAATGAATGTAGTAGTGACAAGCATGTATCCAGATGGCTGAAATAACAAAAGGTAAGCACATCATCCAAGTTTGTTTTCTTAGCTGTGGCAGTGAGATGCAGCCAAGGCTGTGGCTGTTGAATGAGCTTGAACAGTACATGCGCTGGTATGTGGTGTGCTGGTTGATGCAGAAATTTTAATTTCAGGCCTCTTAGGAAAAAAAACAAAACAAAACAAAAAACTCATCCATGTGAATAAATTAGAAAAAGAAACCCAGTAAAACCAACTCTATTACTCTGTAATTGATTAACTATAATTTTTTAGGCATTATCTGCTCCCCTGGGTCTGAGATACAAAAATCTACCTAGTTTAAAGTAACAACCTAATCACCTGTATGTCCCTCATTTAGGGATGATGATCATGCAAACTTGGGAGGCTTAAATGACAAGCTGAATATTAGATTAAAGGCAATGGAGGAAATCAAAGAAAACTACAGACTATAAATAGGTGCCCTTTCATTTCAAAGAGTCCCAGTTGCTACCTACTTTATTACGGTATAAAGGTCTTCATTCAGGCTGCAAGCTTTCAGAGGAGCAGATGGTGTCCTGTCTGGTACAGGGGTCACAGCTTAAAAATCTGAAAGACGGGTCTTGAATAAACACCATCGTTTGAGTTTGATTATAATTTCAAATCTGATTAAATGTTGTAACCAAAACCTGTTCTTTTGATCTGTTCATCTACCACGGCCAATCTTAGTTGAGAAAAATCTGAATCACTCAAAAGAAACAAAAATCTGATGGGCGTATTTATGACAAGAATAGATAAGAGGCACGCTGTTGACATACAGAGCAAAAGAATTCAGCAGGGGTTGCTACAAACACAAACAGCTGGTCCTTGGTGTCAAACAAATCCCACCCCCACCCAAAACCAAACTGAAGGAGGTAGGATAACACTGAAACTGCAATCAGTTGGCCACAAAAATCCCTTTTGTCATCAGCATTTAACACATTTCAGGACTTTAAAGAAGTCTGGCTCATGCTCACCTCACAGAAAGATCTTGCTCGTTGCCTCTCATCGTCTTCACAAGAAGGAACCCACCGTGATGCCATCATTTAGCTTCAGTTAAAATGCTGATGTCTGTAAACCACCACATGAAAAAATGTAGCTCCACCAGGATGTTAAAAAAAAGTGCTCCAATCCGATTCACACCTCCATACTTGCTGGATTTCTTAATCCATCTGCGTGAGAGATATGAGATGATATATGTAGTAAGTGCATTTAAAAAAAATGAATTCAAAAGCAGATTTAGGAATCAGCTGCACCGCAATTACATCTCACACTACTCCAAGAGTCTGTACAAACAACATGAATGAATACCTCGGTTGTTTATAATAGCAGACCACTCGTGATTAATTCTAGACAATCAGCATTATGCAACAGGGTCCTAACCAAACGCTACTTTCTAAATGCTGTTTTTGTGTCTCATCCTTGGAGAGCTTCACACTCAGGTGCTTGAAAACAGGTTGACTCAGAGTAACACTATGTGGCGGCACATCATAAAAAGTTAGAACAAACGGAATTCGATAGTCAACTGTAATAATAATTCATTCTAACTTAATAAAGTCTAAAAATGTTGTAGTAGCCAACACCAGGACTATAAACAGCGTGAAGCACAACAACGTGGACAGCCAGCGGTGCATTAACTGAACAGCCAGCAACAAGTGGACTGGAGACTGTCGGGAGGCTGGGCGAAACATGTCCGTCACATTCAAAATTGAGACATTAAACCCCACAGAAACTATTTCTTAAAAAATAAAAAACACACGAGCTTTATTTGTCGTTTGTGTTTCACGACAAAGTCGACCTTTTTTTGCTTTTTTAGAAGATGGATTTCGATCACTTGGTTGAAATCGATGTTTAAATGAGGCACGAAGGGAGCGTGCCGAGCTGTTGTTCCCGAGCGCTCAACAAAAGAAGCTTTTTCCTTTGTTACTTTACATAAAATACCACAATAAAAGCAGTCCAAACGTCCACATGAGGCACTGCTGCCCCTTTTTCGTTTTATGGAAGCTCCCTGTAAAACTAGCAAAGTGGGCAAAAGCGACAACCAAGCGAACTGCGGCAACAGGCTGCTAACAGTTAGCCTTCATGCTAACGGTTGGAGTTAAAACAAAGTTACCTGTGTAGTTGAGAAGCGTCATTACAGGCGGGCAACGACGGCGACGCTTATCCATAAAAACCCGCAGAAAAAGTACAAACATATAGTGTATGGTCCAGTGTGGAGGGCGTTGTCATAATTTAATAGAGTCTGAGTACAAACGACTTTCCGGTGATTAATCCAAACCTACTCAGTGGAGGCGCATGGTGCAGTTTGGACTTTTTTTTTTTTTTTTGCTTCCAGTGTTCCCGACGCTCTAGGAGTCCACCTTCGGTCAACAGGACACTATCAGCCAATCAGGAGCGGGGTTGTATTTGACCGGGCCAATGAGGCGCAAGTTTACAATAGCTTGCATCTGCGCTTGTAAACGATGGAGTTTTTTTAACCGTTCCCGTGAACTATTAGAGCAGTGTTCCCGGGAGAACAGGGTAGAAGATGAAAAGATGCATCGTGTAACAAGTCCGCAATTCAAGCCGTTCAAAAACTCGTCGTGCTTTTGGTTTCGTACGTACAGCAAGGGTGAACGAGGAGTCACATGCCCCGGTTCAAAGTGAGGTCGAGCTGAGCTGGTAATGTGGAGGGCAGTGGTGATTTCACACATACCTCACAGCATAAAATCTTTTCTTTCATCTTATCCACGAAGCAGTTAGTTAACAATAAATGGACACTCCTTCGCTGCACTTTAGCTGCAGACTAAAATAAGTGCTCTGATTCTCAGGCCCCTGACAAATGCCCCTTTTATGCCTCTCCAACATAAGGGGCCACCTGTTCCTGGGACTGGCAGCTTTTGTTACAGAGGTCAGTTAGGGAGGAGAATTTCACAAAGCTGTCCTGTCCAGCCGGTTCTACTTTCAGTGGGTCCAAGTGGGATATATCAGCTCTGAAAATTAATATAACACCTAAATACTTCGTATTATATCTTCAAGCAGCTGTTTTTCTTAGATTTATAGTGTACATATTATTTATTAATGCAATTTGAACTTTTCTCTTACACAATACCAGTCTTGTACTGTTATTAACTAACTTCATTTTAATTTTATTTTTTTAAATAACTACATTGTTTATTATTTTGTATTGTAAATGTTGGTTTTTGGGGGGGGGGTTTAGTATTTTTAGTTTCCTTTTGTATGACTTTGTAATTTTGGAGAAATCACTCATTTCAGCCTCCATTGAAGTCAGCTGCCCTGAAGCCTGTAGTTATTTAGATCCAGAAACATTTTTATTACAATGTGATGTGTAATGGACATGTAGCACCCATAGTGCTGAAATTGCACTAATTTTTTCAGACATGTAATGCTGATATAAACACATATTTATATCACACACATTTATAGTAAAAGGTTTTTATGCATTTGTTTAGCTGGACTACACAGCTCACTTGAGATTATATTCGGCTGAATACGGCCTGTTAATTAAAGGTAGTTTGACACCCCCGCTTTAAAATATTACAACTATATTGAAGTTTGGTCCACAATAAACTGAGAAATGCTACTGACAGCCAATTGTAACATATTATACATTAACTTTCTTTGTAATTGTGAATATTTACAGTGGTGCATTGCTGCTTTTGCTTCTGAAAAAGATCAGAGTATTTCTTCCACTACTGTAAAAAGTACTGACTACACATTTAGGGGTTGCAATAATGTAATTCAGTTGTATCGCTTACTTCATCACTGTTGGAGGTGAAGTGAGTCGAAAAGGCAGAGTCTATTCACTGTCCCAAGAGATGGTTTTCTTTATGGCACGTTGTGCTCAGTGCTTAAGCAAAGGGAGTCACATGTCAAGTGCATACAAAGAGCACAGCAGCTCAGCACAACGAGCTCTCTTTTGTTCATTTTGTAAGTTCACTTACAGTTAAAACCCCTTTTTTAAACAAAACAATGGCAACCTGATGTTTCGGAATGCTTTTGGTTTAAAGTTTTGCTACTTCGGGGGCCTATATAGGTGCCAGTTTTCCATAAAATTAAGAGAAGCTCAACACCATTAAAAAAGACGTTGTATGAAAAAAAGAAAAAGACTCCATGCCCCTTTTGTATATCAGCAGCCTAAGAAACATATTACAAGGTCTTCTTTATATTCATAGCTCAGCCAAGGAACCATTGTAAATCAATTAGTATTAAAAAAGTTCATTCATAAAATCATGTGGGAACATTATTAGTAGAATGCAGAAATCTTAAAAAAACATTTTATTGTATGTTAGAACATAAACTGATACAGAGAAATGACAAAAGTACTCTACAGCAAGTGGAAAAACAAACAAACACACACACAAAGGAGGTAGTAATGGCACTTAGTGTTGACAAGACTTGAACTGTTTCTCCCCTGTGCGTTAAAAGTGACGGAATATCAGATGAAACTTTAAAAAGGCATCGCATAGTTGGAGAACAAATAAAAACAAAAAAACAACTTCCTTTCATTTTAGGTTTTGTTGGTATTCCTCACAAACAGTGGTTATCAAATGCTTTACGTTTCATAAAAGAAGCAGTACACCTAGGATGATTGGATACTTTAGATATAGAGTTAGAACAGCATCCCCCCCCACTTAACGCTACACGTTTGTTTAAAACCTGAATCACTGCGCTTTCTGTGATAAACTCTCCAGTTAAATGTTGCAGTGTGTGTTGTTAAAAATGTCAACATGTTTGGAACCAGGAATGTTATAACAAAGCAGGCATGATTGGGATCAGATTTCACCATAGCAGCTGTAAGTCAATGGCATCTCACAGGAAGTGTCTGGGCTTGCTGTCAGATGACATCTGCTCGACAGTCGCCTCTATCGCTGCCCCCCTCTTTAAATCTTATATTTCATCTTCCCGGTGTTGCTGATCACGCAGATGTGCTAAAAGAAGCACAAAAGCACAGGTCTTTATTGTGTTACTGGATTCCCAATACAGTCATCAAAAAAAAAGAAGAAAGAAACCAGACATTGACTTACATTGAGATCTCTAAAGTACTCATTGTAGTCTAAGGCATATCCAACCACAAAACGATTGGGTATCTCAAAGCCGACATCTGAAAGCACGAAACGACAAAGGCAAATATTTCCAATAGTTTGGGACTCAGCAAATGCAACAATTTTTTAACTGTGAATGACTCACTGAGCCATAAAAGGGTTGGTCAGGTACGTACAGTCAGGAACACATGCTGAGCTATGCAGCACTCTCTTCACCAGCAATCTGAGGGAAACAAAAGCAGACATTATTTACAACAGCCGACTCAAACCGTCTCAGGAGACAGCAACACTTCAAAAAAACCTGCGGTACCTGAAATCTGCATCACTAAGATAGTCTTTGCCTCTCTGTGTGTCTGTGTGTGTGTCTCGACTGAAAGATGGAAACAGTGATTCCCAAAGCAGGAAATTGAGCTGGTTTTGTTTGGCGGCTTTACCCTGCTACTTTGATCATTTTGGGCCCGAAGGCTTCGACGTGCTTCAGGAGAGTCTTCATCGTCTTTCCGGTGCCTACAATGCCCTGTGAGGGTGGGGGTGGAAGATGTAGAAACTGGACTGAGAAAGTAATAACATGGCAGTGAGGAAAAAAAAGAACAAAAACTCAATTCTTCTCTCTCTGGACTAGAAGTGATACAGAAACTAAGTGCAGTCAGTGTCACACTGCACTCACATTACGCAACTGTTTACAAGCATTCACTAGGAATTACTTGAAGCCACTGAAAAGAGGAATTTAAACACAAACATGTGATATTCAATTAAAAAAAAAAAACGTCATCTGGCCTCTTGGTCTAGGATGTAGGCAAACGCTGAGGTGAACCAAAGCCACAACAGTACACTCGGTCGTGTCGGTGTGCCGCTGGTCAGCACGCACTACAAATATGTGAAATGCTGTCTGTCCTCACACGTTTTTCAGCTGTCACTGAATATGAGCCAGAACAGACTAACAGCCTTAGCCTAATTATAACACTGCAGCAATTTAAGATTTTAAAACCTATTTTACTTATTTTTAAATGCACTTTGATTGTTTCCTTCTCTCATTTCATTTAAGTTATATGACCCATATTTAAATTCCTTACACAAAATAACTATTATGATACAGTATGATGTGTTTTCTGTTAAGCCAGCTCAAGAGCCTCTCACTACCACAGTGAATGCTTTATAAATACTTTATTATCATAGTCCTGGTAAAAGTGGGGTTTCTATACGGAGGTCAGTCACTACATTGGCTGCACTTTCCAGTAATGTCAAATCATGTGCTCAGAATGTTGGTATTACTTTTGACATGAGTTTTGAATCTCATGTCTCTAAGCTCATCCAGTCATCTAAGAAATATCGCTAAAATCCTTTGCTGTGAGCCCCGAACTACACACTTGCTTCCCTTCACTGGCTTCCAGGGAAATTCAGACCACACTGCAGAATTTTATTAATCACATACAAAGCCTGGTGGCCTGCAGAGGTGCTATATCACCTGATCTCTGATCACCTGACACAGGGACGCCTCCAAAACTTTTTCATAGGGGTGGCCATATAGGGGGGCCACTAAAAATATTGGGGTGGCACACCAAAATCAGAACTTCCAGTTTTATTATGCTGTTGTCGAACACAAGTTACTTGAAAAATATGGCAAAAAGAGAGGAAGAAAAAAATGATATGCTTAGTTAATTTCCTGATATTAAAGTTGATATCACTGAAAATTGGTACCTGTGTGTAGTTGTAGGTACTGTTTGCTGGGATATGTACATTTCTTTAAAGTATTCTGCTATCTGTCTCGTATCTAGTGAAACATTTTGTAACATTGTGTGTTTTAAAAAGTGCTTTAGTATTAAAGTCATTACTATCTATCAGTGCTTGTATTTTACCCCTTGTAAATACCATGGAGCGATGACTGCCATTTTACAATACTGATAACAAAGGGGTTTTTTAGTGACCAACCCACTGCACAAGTCAAAACTAAGACAAGGTTGTTTTTTTAAATATACAATTGCATAACAAGTACACAGCGGTATCTATGTCTTATAAATATGGAAAATTCTGCCTGTGGAAATCCTGTCGGCTGAGTCATCGACCTCCTTAGAGCCTTTCCTGATTTTGACTTTTTATTTCCTTTTAACTCTGTTACTTCCTGTACAATTTGACGCACCTGATACAAATGTATTGGTTATTGTGAGACGCTAAGTCTTTCCGTCTTGCTTTATCCCGATGACGTTGACACACAATAAAGATTTTAATATTACTTAAAGCTGTAGTGGCCACAGATTGCGAGTTCCCTGTCACACACAGTGGTGCACTGACTAAAGGGAGCTGTTTCAAAATGTTTACTCCTACAATCTTTTTACAGTAAGTACTTATCATGAGTGCCCACGATGATGTCTGCACTGCAGGCCTACATTTCCTTTTTATTTTTTTTGCAGTGCACCTATTCCAGTATGTAGGGCAAGGCAAGATTTTCAATTATGTTTATTAAAAAAAAAAAGCACACAAAGCCAACAAATCTATTTGGTTTCTCAAATATGGGTCAGGCAATTAAAAAGTGTCCTCATGTTGAATTCAGGTCCTTCAAGAAGAAGATAAAAACTTTAAATGAGTTTTCCTGACCTGGAAAACATCATCAACAACAACAACAACAACAAGGAACACAATAAGGTCCATTTGGTGAACACGGGGAAAAGCAGAGAAGCAAAAACATGGTTGACTCACCTCCACAACCAGAACATTCTTATGGAGCGAGCATGTCGGGGAGAGAAGAGAGGGCGGGAACAAACAATTACTCTTGATTGAAAACAGATAATCTGCTCCACGCTTACTCGAAGACTAACACTCACACATGTTTAAAAAAAAAGACAAAAGCCATTTAGAGGTGATTTAAGAAGCAATAAATTATACACACAGAGAAATACACTTTGTCGTGTTCTGAAGTGCAACACAAAACCAACTGACTAATAAATCTCCAGGAAATGATCAGGCTGGAGCTGAAATAAAAGCAGAAGTCCTGAAATATGGCCAATATCAGCTAAACCATCCCTAACCACATTTATTCAAACACTACATCCACAAGACTCTTTGCATTTATGATATCAGTGATTCAGCTAAACGAATGATCCTAATCCAGATTGGAAAGCTATGTTCCTGCAGTGCTGCCCCGAATGTCACGCAGAAATAGCTGAAATTCTGCGAATGTCTGTCTAATAAACTGAAGACGACTGGGCAGTGTCTTTATTAAGAGCCGCTGTCTGGGCTTCGCTTCAACTTAGTTAGGACACGATGAAAAGTGAAACTCTCTAACTGCCAGAGTTTACTCCACTTTTTTAAACAAAGGGTTCATCCGAGGGTGCAGTCATGCTTTGTTTAGGACTCATTATTCATACAGATTTATTTAGAGCACCCTAATCCCTGGAGAAATGCAAAAGCAATGAGCTATACAAGATATGTAAAGCTCACTGTCTGAAAACTACACTTCAGGGAGGCCAAAAAACAAATGAACAGTAATGTGTACATTGTTAAACAATTAGTTAACCTCTTCCTGGAAAGCGTCGCCTCATTCCGTTAGAACCTGGGACTAAAATTAGCAGCACGTCACATTGAGCTCAGTGATTTCACAAGCACACTAAACATTCTGTGAGGAAAGCAGTGAGTCAAGCCTACTACCTCATATCCTATTCAGGTTTTAGGCACCTGGCTACTGTGTGCATGTACTGCTGAGGTATGCGTATGACTGTTAATGTTCATATCAGCTGACTTTAATTATCTAAAAATACCACTGCTGACTTGTGACTCCCATAGTAACGGTTAATGATTCATCCCTCTGTACGCGTACAGAGATATGTGCACGTGTGTGTGTGTGTGTGTGTGTGTGAGTGGGAGGGAAAGCTGCTTACTTGGCAAAAAGGTTGTACACAGATCTTTTTATAAGAAATATATGGGTATGAACAGCAGAGGTCACTTAATTGCGAGACAGTTTACATCTCTGGTGAAAATTGGAATTTAGGCCGGTTTTATTTCTTTACTTTTTCTAATAAACCAGATTTAGTAAGTAGAAATGTAGTTTGAATGCTCTGTTATGCTAAACACATTTACTTAGTGCTAAGAGGAGCGCTGTGTACTCTCTATAGGCTTATCTTGTCTGTCTTTTTCTTTTCTTTCTTTATTTAATTGTGTAATTTCGGCCACTTTCCCTTCTGAATAGTCTTTGAACCCTTTAGGACTTTCCAGATTGAATGTAAGCACACAAATATGATCAGAGATTTTCTAATTAGTTTTTATTTTGACTTTTTGTTTTGAATTCTGCTTATTTTCAGTTAGTTTCTTGTTTCAGTTTAGTTTTTATTGTATAAAATGTTTAGTTTTACTTTAGTCTGAATTAGTTTCAGTGTTAGTTTTAGTCTTTGTATTCACCATTGTATGGCGGGCACATGTCCGAGGCAAGATTTGGGCAAATCAGTTTTTATTACAATAAAAACACAAAACCATTTGAAAGCAGTTGACTCGCTGTCTCGTGGACATCTAAAGACATCCATCAAAGCCTCATCAGGCACGTTGTAACTACATTTTTACCAAACTAACAGAAAGTAAAACTAAGGGTATTTCTTCTATACTTTTCATTTTTATTTCAGTTAGTTTTCAAAGTTCACAATATTGTTTCAGATAGTTTTAATATTTTTTCATTTGTTTCTTTTATTTTTGTTTTAGTTGACTAAAATGTTTTAGTTTTAAGCTTGGTTTTAGTTCACTTTAATAATACCTCTAGTGGTCACTTAGCACTCTTTATTTCTAAGTAAAACCTATAAATGACCTGCTGCCATCATAGAACCCCATCATGCTGTAATCAGTGCTGATTGATTATTCTTTCTAAATCAAACTGGTTACATGTCATGTAATCAGGGCCTTTAATGTTAGATTAAGTCCTTCCTAACCTGCTGTAAACAAACAAATAAAATGTTTTCTTTGTCATTTTTTTCCGAGAGACAAAAAAATACAATTATGTATATATGTATTTTACAGGAAAACAGGATGAAAGCATCTAAAAGTTTTGCTTTTCTTATTTCCAATCCTGGAATTGATTTTACAACTCTTTATAATAAGGTGACTGCCATCACCACAAGTCTGCACTGTTTCGCTGAGACCCTTTGTTAGGTGACATGCACTATCAAAGGCTGGCAACAGCCTGCACACACACTCGAGTTCTGTGAGCTACCATCTCTGATTACAGGATAACAAGACGAGCCGTAGAAGAGGGACTGTGTTAAGTAAATCTGTCATCCCCTTGATCTACTGAGGTACCCACTCAGTATGGCCTCCAATTTACACCATACATTTTGCTTCACTTGAGATAAAATGGAATAAACCTTTCGCCATAGCTGGTATGTGATCAGCGCTGGGTGTGTCAGAAACTGCCATCTTTGATCTCGTTCACTGAAGTGAGGCAAACCGCACATTAGAGGGAAGGGTGCCCTCTTGAGGCTGCTGTCTATCAACAATCACCATCTCCATGTTACCTGGGTTTTACAACAGCACGGCTCATCATAAGGCTCAGACGTCTCAATGATGATGATAAAAATCTTACCTTTCCAGCTAAAAAAGACAAGTCCTCTCCTCCCAGGATGTGAAGATCCTCTGTTGACTCGTCATTCTGCGGACATAAAATACAGGAGAAATTGTTTTTTCAATTATCCATTCATCCAGCTATAAGAGATATGATCTCTCAAGAATGCACTGAGTCTATCCTGGAGCTTCATCTCATTTGGACATGCCTGAAAACACCTCACCAAGGAGGCCTGCAAGTCCGATGCCCGAACCAGCTCAACTTGTTTAATGAGGTATATCTGTTCAATTCCTCATTAACTCAAATATAATCAGCTAATCACATGACAGCAACTCAAAGCATTTAGGTATGTAGACATGGTTAAAATGACCCGCTGAAGTTCAAATTGAGTTTCAGAATAAGGATAAAAGAGGAATTAAGTGACTCTGAGCATAGCTTGGCTGTTATTGTGCCAGACCAGTCTGAGTATTTCAGAAACTGCTGATCTACTTGGATTTTCCCACAGAACCATCTGTAGGGTTCATAGAGAATTGTCCAAAAAAGAGAAAATATTCAGTAAGTGCTAGTTCTCTGCGTGAAGATGTGTTGTTGACGCCAGAGGTCAGAGGAGAGACTTCTTTGATCTGATAGAAAGGCAACAGAAACTCAGATATATCTGTATGCACATCACATTGAACCCTGGAGGAGATTGGCTGTCGCAGCAGAAGACCACACCGGGTGCCACCTTCGTCATCTAAGAACAGGAAATAATTCTCAGTTCAACAATTTGTTGAATCTGTGCCACAAAGAAGTTTAACCCGGTGTAGATTGAAGGTGTACCCAATAAAGTGGCCAGTCAGGGTATCTCACCAGCAGTACTTCACAGCTAAAAAAAAAAAATTGTCAGCAATCACATCAAATCAAAACAGCACTTTCAAGGCAAAGTTAGAGGAAGACACCAATGTTCTAATGCATGAAAAATAATACACATCTTGTGATTAACTCTCAACTCACAGGCGATACTTTTGAGCGTGAAAATGCTTTCCAATTCTCACACAAATGCCACTCAAGTTAAACTGTTGGTGTCTGAGAGGTTTCTTTGCTGCAGTGGGCAACAGCTCACCAAGTAACTCTTGAGACGGATGAAGTGCACCGTCATGGGGATTGTGCGGTTGGAGTTGTGGCTAAGGTCCTTGATCCTGTCCACCAGGTCGGCACAGAACTGGTAGCCTCCTTTCAGCACGCACAGGACCACAATGGCGTGGTCCCCCAGGTCATCCATGATGTTTCTAGCAAGACGTTCTGTTCTGTGTACAATGAAGAAAAAGTGAATTACCTCTAAAAGACCTCTGTTCTCATCAGTTAAGACGGTTTTGAAACCCCTGTCGGTCCACGACCATATGTAATGTTTAAATTTGTTTAGCTTTGTGTTCCTGTTTCATCATAATGAATATTTCTGGTTAAATATGCAAAGACTGGTAAACTGATTGATTAACCGTTTACTACATTTAAATAAATGTTTAAAATATTTTATAAGAAAGAAAAACAGATGGCTCACATGTGATTTAAACTGACCGGTACTCGCATAGCACTTTATGACACTAATTGAGCACCTAAAACGCTTATTCAGCTAGTCACACACACATTCTTACTGCACTTTTTATTCTATGCCTAAGCAACTTGTTTAAACATCTGACCACAGCTGTACATAGTAGTACATGCCCATGCTTCAGTACTGTTCAGCCTTCTCATGCTGTTTGACATGAAATGATAATCATAAGGTGTTCTAGGTGCATAAATTCTAAAAATGGTTGATTTTAGCCCATTGCTAGATGGTTGCCAGACAACCTCTTTTGTAGATATAAATTAGAAATAACTACTGTTATTACATAAAACTGACATACTTCTGTTATAAAATAAAAGTGCACGAATACTAAGAACAGATCATTTTCGATCTTTGTTAGATGATTGCTGGGAAACATCATGATGTCATGATATCGGTAATAGATTAAAAACTTCAAGCGCGTAAAATGTACCCGTGTGCCAAGTTTGGTTATTCGGCTCCTGATCGTGTAACGGCAGGTAGCAGAAACATAAACAAACCCACAGACAGAGCTTTTGTGTTTTACAGTAAGATAAAAAGCTTTGTGTCACGTGACAAAAACACCAATTATTTAATTTAAAATTCATTTAATGATTTCTTTTATGGACATACAGAAGTTAATAAGTACTGTTTAAAACAAAGTATGATTGAACTCCTGCTGGCTTTTCTCTTTTTACCAAAAAAAAGTATGAATAACGCGGGGGAGTTACTGTGGGATTTGAGCTTTCATTGGGGAGCTGTGGTTTTATCTTTGTTTTGTTTGTTTCTTTGGGGAATTTCTAAGCTTTACCAGGATTCATTTCTATAAAAGCATGCCAAAACTTCCGTCAAGTTCATATCGCATAATCTGTGCATGATATCCCCTGGATTTCCCCAGAAACTGTACAAAGGCTTTTATGCAGCCCCTGTACTAAAGTATATGGGAACATTACTTCCTTGATGCACGATTTTATCAAAGAACAAAGAAAGCGACTTCCCAGTTGTAGCCATGTACCTGTCCATAATCACGCCATGCGGGATGATGACACAGTCTAAATCTCCGGAGTAGTGTGCTGGATAGCTGAAGAGATCTAAACTGTAGCCTGGCCAGTCATCTTTAATCTGCAGGGGGGAGATAAACGCAAACATCATGTTTCTGCTGTACTACAAGGAGAAAAACAGCGGGTACGAGTTTTATCTTGCTTGCACCAGAAGCACATGTGACTTTAAGCATTCTGCAAGGCGCGCAAAGTTGTCTGCCTGCGCAAAATGTGCATCCATACACGAGCGACGCTTTTCTTCGACACTTGTCCCTTCCCCGTCAGCCCCTTAATTTAATTACCACAATCCCCTCGCTTCTTCCTTCGGACTGGACGGCAAATTCTGCCATGTTGTTTTTCCACCGCCACAAAAGGAGCTTTTGTCTTAGGAAAGTTGATAGAGGGATTTGGCACCGACAGGAGAGAGGAGGAGCATCGGGGTGAAGGAATGTTAGGAAACCGAACACTTTGCATTTCTCGCTGTCAAACAGCAACCATCCAACAGGGGCGCTCTAACATTACATTTACATGTACTGCTGCTTTTCATGGGGTCCCACCTTTCTGTGTGTGCCTGTTCAAGGGCTAGTATGAAGTGATCACTTTTTGGCACAACACCGGGCAGTGTTGGAGAGAGTACCCAAAACTAAGAGTATACTACAGCATACAATCATGAGGAAAATCATGCAACAAAAAACATATATATATTTATTAAATGTTTTTATTGTTCAGAACGGGCAGTGCCGTGGAGTTCATTTCATGAAATCTGCCTTTTTCTAACCATGCATTAATATTACAAAGTTACAAGTCTTTCAGCTGAAAACTTCTTCTGTAAAAAGGAGAGCAGCTCTGAAATGCAATCATCAGTATTCACCGGAAGGCTTGATACTTGTTGATTTTGAATTGTCACGTTTTTCACATGTGCATATCATTCTGCTGTCACTGTTTTTCCATGAGAGGAAAATACACAGAGACTGAGTGGTTTTCTGAGAGAAAAGAGTGAAAGAGATGGATCAGCTGCAAAGCAAACAGAAGAGGCGTCATCACCCTTGGGATATAATGAAAGTTTTTAGTGTTGTGCAAGAGTAACTGGAAAAAAACCCAAAAATCTGAAATGCCGATTACTGATAGGATAGGGTTTTACTTCAGTCGAAACATTCCCATTGGGAAATACCGAAAGCAATCTTTACTGTTCCATATCACAGTGTGGAGGATGTGAAAATTTTGACAAAATGTGTTAAAGTCGCCATCTAGTGGAAGAAGACAAACACTTCTGGCTCTTCTGTACACAGCTTTTCTTCTGATCAATCATTTTGTCTTCATGTAACTGAATCTTTAAACAGTCTGGATACATGATCCCTCTTAAACATTCATTAAAACGTTGCCTCGTGCAGTTATAAAAATAAGAGACGAGTAACAGACTGTAATACAGAAAAATTCAGGGGCCACACCCTGTCTCCTGTGCATGATATAATCTGTGTGTTACAGTGTGTAAATGAGTGAATTTAAGATGAAGCATCCAGGCAATGTGTGAGTGCTAGTTTCACTGCATATTCAAGCAGTATGGGCTCTGTTGAGAAGAGGGAGACACAAGGTGTCTGAGCCACTCATCCATGCCCCTTCCACAGCAGCTGCAATTTAAACAGTGCTTCACTGACAGCTGGAAGACAGGTGTCAACAGCAGCATTGTATTTCAATCGGCCTGTACGGTGTCACCACCTCGGTGGTGTGAGAATTATGCTGCGTGACAAAAAAATCCCTCAAAAATTAAGTAAAACTCAGTTTGTGTGAGTTATCTCACTTGATGTTATTGTTTGAGATGACAAAGCTGCAGGCTTGACGCTGGAATAATCTCGCTCATGAGCATCTACTGCAGCACTGCAGAGGCCAGGAGATGAGAAGTCTTGTCAGATTGTTTTTGAGGCCCTCTCTGCTGGTGAGCACAACCCGGCTCCTTCGCTGCCCTCGGGGTGCAGGGGAGCAGACTGGCTTTGGCACTTCACACTCGCTCAGCAGTCAAGGCCTCTGACCGTCCGCAGACTATACCACCAACTGCTCCCACATACCCTCGGCCCTGTTGTTTGGCCAATTATGAATATTCGCTTGCTATGAATGTAATTCTGTCAGACATGCAACTGTCCATTCAGATATTGTCAGCAGTGTTGTTTGTATTTGAAGAATTTGATCATTTTTCTCATTTTCTATCAGATTTTGAGCCAAATCACAACTTCAAGTGATTTTTTTGAGCCATGTCCTCCAGTGTTATCCTACTAACACACATCATGAGCCACACTAAGAACTGAACTTTAAGCTTACAGAAAAACTCAATAGACCATAAAAATGTGTAGATCCACACCATAAACTACTCCCCAGCAAATGCCCTTGTTATGTACAATTGTGTGATCTTTAGTAAATCTTTCCAATGCCTGAGCATTTATTTTAATTATTATTTTTAATTTTATTAAAAGGTGAGACTGCTTTGTTTGAATTTTGTGTTGATGAGGGGAATCCAATCAGAACAAAATGGGTTTTAAAGAGGAGGAAGGTAACTGGCAAGTGTAGATGAACAGAGGAGTCGCACCAAGCTGTGAATCATACAAAGCTACTTTGGTCCAAGAATAAATATATCGAGCTGGAAGTGACCAAAATAGGTCCCCTTTAAAGGCCTCCTTCCTCAGTAGGACACAAAGAGCTTGGAGCTTAGACAGAGTATGTTTAAGAGAGATTTTTTTTTTTGTCTTGGTCTTTGGATTTGTCATGACATGACGTGAATCACATTGATTAATGCAATAACCTATTGTGCAACAATCTAAACCCCCGGGTCCTGACATTCATGTGAATGCTATGCAGACATACTAAGCACAACCCCCACAGCAGCAACAACCCCCGTCAGCAGCAGCCTCTCCCAGCACGACAATTTGTCATCATGAAAAACTGCTTGAGCAACATGACAAGGAGCTCAAGGTGTTGACCCGGCTCCCACGATATCAACAAACATGACACAAAATTATATTAACAAGACCAAATCAGACTATAACGACTGCTGAAAAATATTACCAATTAAGAAAGAGCCTGTCAGTGTCAGCCAGTGAGAGGTGCTGATGAGTATATACAGAAGCTTCTGTGGCTCACAGTCAATACACTCTAAATTTCTGGGTGGCACAGTGGTGTAGCACCACTAGTCACAACAAGAAGATTCCCAGTTTGATCCACAACTGGGACCTCTCTGTGTGGAGGTGCTCCAGCTTCCTCCCTCAGTCCAAACACACAGCTGTCAGGTTAACTGGTGATTCTAAATTGGCCTTGTTTGTGAGGTAGATAAAGTGCTGTAAGTGTACAGAATAAATTGCTGTATGCTCCATAAACACGTGTGTTACATCCTCAGTACACACAAAACCCTTCGTTCACTGTAAATGCTTGGATTTGGTTCAGTGTGCATGTGTCCAAATATGTTGAATATGTTTGGACAAGAGCCATCATGAATGGTAGGAAGATGTGGAGCCATTAAGGGGGTGGGGGCTCACTAACCTTGGCTGACTTTCAGTTATCACAGCAGTGATTACCATCACGCCATTGACGCCTCCGTGTGAGCAAAAACGTAGAGTCGTTGCTGTCTCATAAACGCCACAATAATAAAAATGCTGATGTATGAACGCTCTGCATTACATATCATTTTAATGTGTTGAAAACCCTTTTCCAACAAAGCAAGTCAAGCACAGTGGTGCACATTAACACATGTTGAAAACCCATGAGCTAATTCACAAGAATAGGAAAACAAACAACAACAAAATAAAAACAAAAATAGGAGCCTACGTTAAGCATACCATTAAAAAAAATACAAATACAAACAAATAGGCCACACAACATAAAAAGTGTCTATAAACAAGGTTAGACTGCTCAGAAAACACATTATTTGACAGAATGACTCGTCCCTTCTTTAAGTACTTCATTGTTAACGCTTCCTTGTAAATCTTTGATACTGAGAAGAATCAGCCTGATAGGTACGGAGGCAAGCATGAATTTAAACATCTATATTTGTTTTGGTGTCAGTTCTAGAGTTACTAAAGCACTTCCAGCAGTGTAATGCACTGATTTATATGCAAATGAACATCCTAACAAGGACACAATTCAACAAAAAATGCATAACATGTCAAAAACTGTCCTCAGCTGAGCCGCAGTTCATCCACCTGCTCCTTCCGTCGTGATGGTGAACAGTGGCTTCATGCTATGAGCATCTGTGGGCCTGCGCCGCAGCTTCAGGAGCAAAGATCCACTGTGCGAGCATGTAAAACTCTATTAGCATAATGACTTCCCTGTTTAAGTGGATTGTAACAAACTGAGTTACATGCGTCTTTGACAAACTTTTGTTTGCGATGAAAGCAATATTTCTTTTCGTATTTCTCTCAGAAAGGATCGGGATTAGTAACAAAGTAACCAAACACGGCGAGTAAACTGAGCAGGAAAAGAAATGCTTTTTTTTGTTTTGGCATGATCAGAATCTGCCGGGATAAAAAAGAACTCAGAAAAACACAATTCCTACTTTTCCTATTAAATCTGTCATTCGTGTATCTGCAGAACCAAAAGCAACATTGTGTGAAATCGTCTAGGTTAATGATTCTTAATGAATAATGTCAAGCTTTTCTGATTTGATGACAGGTATTTATTTATTGTTTTACAGATAACATACTTCACAGGGTTACCTTAGAGGTAAAAATCTCCTGACAGAACTTGGTTTTGACTCGTCGGAGACAGCGAGGGGAAGATGAACATACTTTTTGTCAAGCACACATTGTAAACAACTGAGCAATATTTAAGTCTAAATGGCGTACCATAGAATAGGTGAGAGACAACAAAATGTAAGTAAGAAGATGTGCCTCTTGCTCGCAAAGACAAAAGTTTCATTTTTACAAAACAAATAATGGTCACTGACATTTTTCTACTTTTTTTGTTGGTTTTTTTTAAGTGGCTGAGAGGTAGAATGAAGTATTTTCAGTTAAAACCAATGATTTTATTTCTTTGCTTTATCTTATCGTCATAATGAGCGAAAACATTACGAGTGAATAAGGAACCCCAGCCCTCCGATTATAATGTGAAATCTGTACAAACATCTCCATTGATTGCAATATCGTTTAAATTTTTTGAAATATTTTTTATTGTGAAACTTTTTGTTTGTATCCCAAAAGTCCATCGTTATAAGCAGAGGAAATATTATTTAATTTTCTGGTTAGGATTTCATGGTACCTCGCCGTACGGTGGGGCAGTGAATTCCTTTTTTTTTCTTCTTTTTTTTAATACTGCGAATAGCAACGTCAGTTCATGTTTTTTACATTTTTTGTTTGTTTTTTTGTGGATGGAGTGTAGAGATGGATATATTCAGTTGGAAGTATCTGAATGAACGCTTCCGGGTCCTTCTGTGGGCGATGTCACTGACGAAGGAGTCGGAGCATCTTGCCAGCCACCGTTTGTCTGTAAAGACACAAGAAGACAAAGTTAGCATAAATATGACATGATGTGTGATCTGAAATGTCATCATTCTTTATATTAATGATGGGCTGCTAAATTGTGTCAAAAATCTCAAACGCGATTAGCTTGGTTATTATTCAGGGCAGTTATTTAACTGACTTTGGAGTCATCATGCATTTACAGAGCTCTTTTCTTCTTTAGTTTTCTTCTAATCTCCAAACCAAATCACTAAAATTAAAACAAAACAAAACAAAATACAGTAAATATGAAATGAAATAAAAAGAGTGGTTCTAGATTTATAAAAAAGAGTAAATAGAAGAAATAAAACATGTTTTTTAACAAAAAATAAAATATTCTCAGTAAAAACTCTTCTCCTCCTCCTGTTTGTGTTGTGAACAAGAGTTAGGTGAGGAGTTCACCTCACATGTTCACGCAAACCGTGAAGCTGGAGCCTGGAGGTGTTTAACTCGGCTGGTTCTGATCAGATATAATAAAAACAATCTGCACGTTGGCATATTGTTACTCACTAACACATTATATCCTGTTTTCTTTAAAATCAAAATATGCCAGGGATGACGCTGGTCACAACTTGTACACTTCGGTTTTTGTGCAGAGTAAATTAATACGTTATAATGGGTTAATTAATCTGCAGACTCCTGTCAGAGCGAGGCTGGAATATTTTCTTTATGTTGAGCCAAATGACCACACAGGACAGGGGTATTAATCCGCTCACTGGACTCTTAAACAGGAAGACAATCAGAGGATTTATACAGCTTTTTGCTTTAAAATTGAAACATCATCATATGCTTTCATTACAAGGAACTTCCGGTGCACTACACCCTAGTTTTATGAAGTACCCATACGCCATACAGCTGCACTGTAACTGATTATACTCTAATATCTACAGGAAGATACTATAATAGGTGTGTGCATATGTGTTAGTATGCTGGGTCACTATTGTAATTTACAGAGGTAAGGTTGCCTGGAAAAACTGACCAATAGCAGAGATTTCTTTGAAAATTACAATTTTACTTTAAAATGTACATCAAACTTTTTACAGTGTGATGTACAGACTCACCAGTCCCCCCAGATATGTTCAAATAGAGCCAAATATTGAGCCCAACAAAAGCACTCTTTGTCTTTTATATGACATCTATGTAACATAAACCACACTACTTAATATTTACATCTTCAGTGTATTGATTTAAGATATTAAATGTGGAACTACACCTGCCAATAAAAAGGAGTATACTGTAGGTAACGCCTTGAACATATATTCACAGCCATTTTTTTCATTTACAGCAGAAGGTTTTGCTTAGCAGGTTTTGTTGTTAAATATATATGAAGAATATCAGGTAAACCCTAAACGTAAAAGCAAATATAAAAGAATTCCTCAAAAGCACTGATGTCACTCCAAAAACCTCTAAAAGAAAGCACTAAAAACTGTCAAACACTGTTTTCAGAAAAATAAATAAATTATCATGCCACTTCTTTCACTTGGACCTCCACATGGCCGACATAATGTGAGATAAACAGCAAAGATAAAACAGCGAATACGCAGACCTTTCATATATCTCAGAATATACCCCTGAGATGGCTGATAAAAGAATAAATTATCACAATAATAAAAAAAAGCTCTTTAAAATGGAAGCCTTCTCAAATCATCATAAAAGGTTGGCTAAAGACCATTAATTGCAATTTCAACGCTATTAGTGAGTGCTGGGAATGTGCTTTGGCAGCCTCTTATTTCCAAACCCTGTTATTTTGTGTAAAGACCGTCTGTCATCTTATTCAGAAGCAAGAAGAGGGAAAAAAGAAAGAATGAGGAGAGGAAAAAAATGCATTTCCAGTCTCAGAGAAAGTCGACACCCACCAGCAATTTGAGGGGCTGTAATTGCTGTTCAAGGATAAAGAAGGAGAGGTGAACCACGAGAGTTCAGTCAGTAAATCTTAGAAAGAGTAAAAAAAATATATCATTTGGGCTAAACAGATGCGCGACTTCATTCACAAGCTTCACTAAAACACTGCAATTTTTGTTTAAAGTGTTTTTGTTAGTAAAACTGTAAAAGAGCCTCATATTGTTAATAATGTCCAAGATAGTTATTTCTATTCTTTTCTAAAGCTTTCAAAGTGAGTGTTTCTACTCAAGCTGCATCTATTTCACAATAAACAGTCACAATTAGTTTTAATTATTTTTAATATATCGATTACTGCAATTTGAATTTTGCAGGGTGGCTCATTTGAGTTTTGAGGGGGGGGGGTTGCCTTGACAATAAAAGCACTTAAAAACCGAATGAGTCGTTGAGCTTCCAGTTCCAATTTATTAATGAAGCCATTTATGGTAGCTGCAGTTTAACCACTCATTTATGTATGACAATTACACTGCAGTCATGATACGCTACGTTTCTCTGAATTACTAAATCATTTGATATTTGATGTTTAAAAAAATCCTCAAAGACTAATGAAGATAAAAGAAAAAAAGCATTTAGAGAAGAACAAAGTTTTTTATAATCCTCTATTACCTCCACAAAAAGTGTTTTTTTATGAACAAAAAGCAAAATTAATAAGAAAAAGAAAGAAGCCAAATTAGCTGCGCATACATTGAAGCACAGACTGAGGTCAGAGATTCATAATTTGGTGTGTTGTTATTAGTCTAAATTACAGCACATGTAAAACGAGCCTGTTGCATGCTGCAGCGGGCTGGACGCGTTCTCGTTCTTATTTTAGCACGAGGGGTGTTGCAGGCTTGGCTGTCAGTGCTGCTGTTCCTGTGGATGAATGATCTGGCCAATGTGCTTGGACTGTTAGCCCAAAGCCTCGCTCTTTCTGTCCCTGTGACTGTCGTATTGATTCTGTTCAGCCCCGCTCGGCCTGTCGCTGTGGATCTACATGCTAACACACCGCCTCCAGTGCTGCCTGTCCCGCCCCGCCCGGCCCAGCAAGGAGACCGAGACAACTGGCCGAGGCTTTGACAGGCTGCTTAACGAGTTATTTTAAGAATTAGCAGCAACTCTGAACTTCTTTTTTTTCCAAGCCAGTCTTGGAGGGGGAAATAAATATGAGTAGTCATACAGTGGCAATGACAGAGCAGCGTCTGGTGCGAGGATGACACCTGTGTCCTTGTTTCTGTCGACTGCAGGTGCCTCGCTAACGCTAATATCCTCCGACAGGCTAGGAGCATGTCCAGCTACTCAGCCTGGTAGCTGCCTCGTTGCCTGCCACCATAGGGCACGACTGGGGCAGAAGACAGAGGGGGGGTGGGGGCAAATGGCTGGACAACAGCCCAACCCCGGCAAAGCCTGCTAAGTGGCATTTTAGTGTGCATACAGATTTAGGCGATATCACCAACATTGTGCAGCTGGGGAATCACTGCAAAGTAAAAGAGCAAAGAAGCACTGAGAAGGACAGAAGGAGACTGTTTACAGGTCTTACGTTGATGCCCTGTGGACTGTACATCTGGCTGGCTGCGAGGCTGTCACTGTATCCTCCGGTCTGGCTGATAACATGGCGAAGGGTATCCACCTGGAACAGCGGGGACACAGACAAAAGGACCAGTAAGACAAAAGCTCTGGATAACAAAGACAGTAATGCACAAGGAAAGGTCAGTCTGATAGTAAAAGGGTATCATAAACAGGAAAAGGTTACAAACAGCGAATCAGAATGATTTGGCCGCTATTACAAGCTCGATAACAGACGCCACAAAAGGACACAAACACAGGAGTAAATATAGGATAGCTAATTATCAATGTATTTGTTGTTCTTGTTGTATAACACATCAAAATCTCATGTCCAGACTTGTGTCTTTTCTTTAAACTATTTAAAGTCGAGCAAACACTCTGATGAAGTGCCACAGTATCACCTGCTGCCAATAAAACCATGGTGTGATGCAGGATTTGTTCTACTATTAGCATTTTGTCACGCTCTTTGCGGATTCCCCAGTCCAATTCAGATTTTTTTATATTTGTTTTCCACAGAAACACACTTTCCATATGGATTTCGCAACAAATCTGACTGCTCTACCAACTAGAAAAACATATCTGAATTTGTACTTTGTGCCTTTGTATACTTGCAAATCTTTGAGATCGAGGTCATTCATTCGTGATCAGAGAAATAAACCCTTTCGGGTTCAATAATTAAGGGCAAACCCCGAAGACCTTTTTATCTACGATAAGGGCCGACCCTTTTGCATATTCATGAACGACCTAAAGCAATTGGAGTGCTGATTGGAACAGAAGAGGAGGAATGGAGGGAGAAGGAAGTGATGCTGAAAGCACTGAAACCAAATGAGACCTTCTCTACGGGTGGTGATTCCTTAATCCGTGGTGAGAGTTGTAACACTGCGTTGGTCATGACTGTCCACTGGGGCAAGGTCAGGGAGCTACAAAGTGCACCAGTGGCTATGTGAACTCTTGTCAGAGGTGCTGATGAGTGTTGCACCGTTTCCAAAACTGTCCGCAGTCGTCTACTCAACTGTGGCTTGACAATGGTTTCTACATTAATGTAGCGCTTCAGGCTAAGTATAACCTCCGTTTCACAATGTAGGTCAAGTTACTGTGGGCATCTAAACTCCCAGACTGGTCAGCGGTTAAACCACATCACAAACGAGCTCAGGTATTTGCCAGTTCACGGCCACATGGGACGCTAAACTTGGAGAGGCGCCTACCTGGGATTGTATGTTGGCCCCAACCTGCCCCCCTTGGTACGAGTCCCCATTGAGGGACTGCACACTCATGAACAAGTCTCCGGAGTTTGACATGTTAAAAGAGCCAGCAGAACCTGAGAATACACAGAGGCAGAAGAAAGAAGAAAAAGAAAGACACGCAGACAGGAGGAGAAGGATCAGAAGAAAGGGGATAGTAACAGGGAAGAAGAGGGGGACAGAAAAAGGAGTTAAAATGAAATCATGCATAAGCACAAAGGCATTGAATGGGTTAGTTTGAGAGCGTGGCAGGCATTATGAAAAAGACTTTTTCTACAAAGTTGCACACAATAGACGCACTGAATCAACCAGCAAGAACAATCCGACAGGTTCTCGTCGTAAAACTGTTTAAGATCCAATTAAAACGAGCCTCATGGATCATATTACTGTTACATGTCCGTGCTGCTAGTGTTTCATTAAGGAAGTAATAATTGATCTGCAGGAAGACCCAAAGAATCGTCTTCGTCCTTTAATGGACCCCAGCTCCCCAGATGTAAAGAGACCATCGCGTAACTTGATTTCAACACCCGGTCCTAATCCAATACAGTCGCAAAGTCTCTATATGACAAAAGACTCCGCTTGCCCTCTGAGCAGCTTAATGGCATACATGAGGTCAACCGGACAAGAGGCAGGAAAAATTAACGTCCACAAGACCAAGAGGTCAATAACAGAGAGAGAGAGTGAGAGAGAAAGAGAGAGAGAATGAGTGAGGGAGGAAGATAACGACGGCAGAGAAGAAAGGAAGAAAAATGGAAGAAGAACGGCGAGAAAGCCAAAGTGTATTACTGGGTTAATTAAGGAGAGCGTTCTGTTAGTCTATAAGAAACATCACCAGAGACTGAATTCTTGAGTTGTGGCTTTGGTTTGAGAACGTCAATACGCTCCATCTTACGCTTCTATCTGCTCTGGTGAACAACAAATATTGATAACGCCTCTATTGGTGGAACTTGTTTCACTATAGCCCAGCGGCCTTTAATCAGAGCCCGAAGCTCACCTGCTGAATTGGGAGTAGATGGGGAGTTGGCCTGGCTGCCGTGAGCGGACACGCTGGTTGCATTGACTGCAGTCCTCGCTGCATACATGTTGGCCTCTTCTTGGAACTTGCTGATGTTTTTCTTGTATCGGATCCTCTTGTTCCCGAACCAGTTTGATACCTGTCGAGATGGCAGCAGATAAATAAAAGCAAATATAAGATGATGCTCTGCACACCTAAAAAAGTCTGATGCCCTGTACAACAGTTAGCACAATAACGTCCTCTCTTCTTTGCAAGACATTTCATGTTGCTTGTAAATACTATACAATATAGAAAGCCCTCCATCCGCTTTCTTCTGCTTATACAGACACCCAGATCTCCCTCTCAACCGCCACCTCCTCCACCTTATCTGGGGAAAAATGAGGCCTTCTCAGCACTACAGAAATATAACAGCAGTATTCCAGTAGCACTCTTCTTGTTTTGATGAGGACTTCATGAACGAGATTTAACGTTTTCCTGCAGTTGAACTGCAAATGACTGTTACCACCTAACCTAGAACCCATTTCATGTATTTCTACAGAAAAAAAATCTTGTAGTGGTGCAAAAAAAAACAAACGAAAAAAATGGCAGATGCATGACATTGCAAAGCTGCTAAGTCCAAAGTTGAAGCAATCATAAGAAATTCACTAATGACTCTTATATGCAGATTCTCTGACGTTTACTGTCATAGAAATGATCCCAATTTATGCTGCATAGTTACACTGGCTGGCTGACTGGCTCTCCAACAAAACAGCCCAAGGCAGAAGTGGCTCTGCACTTCAAGCAGGTAAATGATCAACTTTCCATATTCAGCTCTTGCCACGCTCTACATGTTTGAATTTGGTTGCTATTCCCTGTGAGTTTTTTAGCCCCATTCAAATTAGATTTTTGGGGGATCATCTTTATTACTGGTATTTATTTAAGAAGTGACTGAAAATTATAGCCAGCGGACCAATTGAGTAAAAAAAAGAAAAAGAAAAACAACGAAACAAACCAAAAAGAAAAAACGAGGATCCATGATAAAGCAAAAATGTTACAGTACAAAAAGAAAATGCATACAAAAAACAGAAGCTTTTAAGTATCCAATCTTTTCATGAAAAACCTGTGAATCATTTTTGCATCAACTGACTGTCAAATGCTCCTGGAAAGGTATTGGTAACTTTGGAAATTACTGACAACTTGGTAAGAAAACCAACTGTTTTTAATGTGAGCGTTTCTAATGGTAACCCCAGGCTGACAGGGCTCCTGACCGCTGAAGTACAGAGCCCTGCTGATTTAGAATAATTGAATTGCTTTTTGAGTAACACACTTACCACCGAGCCTAATTATCTCAATTTGCCTAGCGTCTTACCTGTGACACTGTGATGCCACATTTTTTGGCCAGCTCTTCTTTGGCCTCCTCGCTGGGATAGGGGTTACTGAGATGGGAGTAAAAATACTCGTTTAGGATCTCTGTCGCCTGTTTGTTGAAGTTCCTCCTTTTTCGTCTGATCAGAAAAAACACAGAAGAGAAAAATGACTCCTCCCTTGCACCATCGTTTAATCAACAACTGTAATAACAAAATCAAATGGAGCGATAACAAAAAAAGCACCTTAGAGTCAAATAGAAATATAAGTAGATATGAATAAGATTTAGTTTGGGGCACACACACACACACACACACACACACACCTGGCATCAAGAAAGCGTGAGCGCAGGATCATAACAGCTTCACAGGTGCTCTGCTTCAGCTGCATCTGAATGGAGCTGAACTTGCGGTGGATGATGCTGACCATGCGCTCGATCTCTTTGGGCGAGATGGGTCGTGTTCGAGACTGCTCCCTCAGCAGGTTCATCACATGGGTGGTGAACTCATTGCACGCCTGGAAGCACAGACAGACAGGATTCATAAAAAGAATAACTATCGCAGAGGCTCGACAGCTTCAGACAGAACAAAAGGATGAAATTGGATTCTGGTGAGCCTGCACCTTCACTGGTAAGCCTTGGCACGAGCAGTGCTGACAGTGTAACAGCAGTAGTGTTAGAGGTAATAAGAATAGTCTGAATTAAAGCGGCAGACACGCAGCGATGTTTCAAGCCAAACAAATGTGGCAGCGGAGTCATACAGCGGAGGCAGCGAGCACTTGCAGTGCTCTGAATATTAAAAAGACTTCTCTTCAATAGCAGAGAAAATGTGACAAGTGAAGAGAAATCTAAAATGACAGCAGGCTTTCAGTCCCGTTCATGTTCAAGAGGTTTAAACTGTCTCCCTCTCTTTTCACTCCATCTTTCCGTCTACCTCGTTCTCTCTCTGTATGAATCAGTCACTGGATATGACTGCATTCAGAGTCAAGGTGTCTGTTGCTTGTCAACACCAGGGTTACGTCAGTCAAAGTGATGCACTGAGCAGCCGTTCTGCTTGCACACACACACGCTAGACACTACTCACTCATACCACGTGAGGTGTACATAGCGTGGTGACACAAAAATGCTCAGGTGTATATTGACTTTGACAGTTAGCGATGACTAGCCTTCCTCGGAGAAGATGACAAACCCAGAACGCTTTGACTTCCACGGGAATGACAAGATGTTACAGTCTTTGGAAAAGAGCTGGTGTGTGACTGATATAATGGCTGCTTGCCTGCTGAAGATAGCATCTCTGAAAGGCTCGGCTTGTCTGTCCCGCGAGTGCTGATTTCAAGAACATTATACTCTTAGACTGAGAAAATTACTTAAACATCCTCAGGAAAATATCTCATCTGTCCTTTCCTAACTTATAACTATTTAGGCTGGCAGCATGGAGCCTCTCCCAGCATGCAAAGGGCAAGAAGGTCTGGTCTGGACGGGACGTTAGACAGCTAAAACGAAAAGCCAGATCCTCAACATTACAAAAAAAGTGAGATCATATTGACAGAACGGCAAGATCGTCCATCTGATTGATTTTTGGAACTGCTGAAATTTATGCCAACAATTCTCACAAAATGCACTTTTGCTTTTTTCAGATTCTCTATCCATCAACATGATAGTGCAACGTTTGGCCACTTTTCAAACATTTAACACCAAAGAATAGAAAAATCACATTTTTGCTAACAAAAGGTTTTTTTTTGATAAAATAATGAATTTACACACAGGATTCCTTGTTACATATATCCATATATACTATCCAAGAAAAAGGGAGTTTCGTACCATTGACTGGCTCATGGGCACATCAATACGGGGGATCATCTTTTTTAAAGGGGGTTAAATTTATGTGTCTTTTGTTGAGCAAAGGGCTCAGTTTTCACTAGGAAAAAAGCCCCACTTACATAGAGCTTATGTATGCACTCGCATTATACTAAAACAGCAACATAAATAACTTGTGCACACAGAGGACCTGAGCTAAATCCGTGATCTATGATAGCTGAGGAAGTGTTGAACGTGTTCTGAAGCAACGTGTAATAAAGAATGAGCTTCCTTTTCCCCCACCTGCTCGTACTTCTCCAGCTCCGTGTGGTAAATTTGCCGGATCTGAGACAGCTTGGCCCGATAGTCAGAGTGTTCTGCTGAGTTGTCGGCGCCGATGCCGCCGGTGGCTGCCGCTGCGGCGGCCGCAGCTGCCGACCCGCCGCCTTTCTCCGGTCCGGCCACGCCCTCCGCCAGCAGCATGTTGTCCAGTCTCATCAGCTGGGGGTCTGGAGGCTCCTCCTCCTGGGCACCTCGAATACTGAGCACTGTGGAGGACAGAAGAAGAGGTCATGAGAGCAATGATGTAATACGGGCCGATCTGCATGGGTGTTCAAAATGACCGTGGGTATAAAAATTTTACAGCGCCTGAGAAAGAAGTCTTAAGTATTCTTCCATTTTACTGAGTAGACACCCTGAAATACAGGCATCATTAAAAGAGTTCAAGTCCACGCCATAAAACCTGCAGCCTTACACAGGCTGGCAGCTGAGCGAGAGCATAAAACTATCATTTCATTGATTTTGACTATCATTTCATGCAAAAAAAAAAAAAAGAAAAACGACACAGACTCCTACCAGAGTTCATGTTTCATGTCTCTCTGGTAGCTCAGACTAAGTTCAGTTTCTAGCTGAGGGCTTTATTATCCTGTTAATGTCTAAACAGAAAAACAAAACAATTATGAGTCCTGCCAGAGTTTGAGTTAAATAAAATAGTCCCAGTGCCAGATTTACACACAGAAATGAAAAATTATGAGTACATTAAAGAAATATAGTAACATTAATCATAATTAAGAGTTCAAAATTCATCACTCAACAAGGAAAATATTCTTTCAGTAGGAATAAATCTAACATTTGCTTCAAACTGGATGCATATCTCTCCCCTCTGTACATGGCCTAATAACAGCACACCTCGGACGCTGGTGCCACAGCCACTGTTTAGATAGGACAGCGTCTGAAGCTAAACTGAAGTTTCTCATACCTACAGGCGCTCAGCTCTCGGCTGACACTCATCTCCCATGGTGTGGAGAGCGAAGTGTAAACACAGCAAAGACAGGCCTGCTGAGGTGGACAAGCACAAATGACATACCACACCACAACACGCACAAGTGCAGGCTCAGCTCGCACGAAAACTCTCCGCCGGTGGCTCTTCTAACACTATTTTAGCTGTGCACAAGGGGTTCACCCTCGCTTTCAAACAGAGTTTTTTTTTACTGCCCTGCCTCTTTCTGCCACCAGAAGGCTCCCTCGGAAAAGAAGCGGAGCGTCCTGCTTTTCAGCGAGCAGCTGAAAACAGCCGACCAGGTGCAGCCCCTCCGTTCCATCCCCTGTCTTCAAGGACAAAGACAAAGCTGCCACGACATTTGTCATGCACACTTTAATCCACACATCTATCAAAATGCTTAAAGAGGACGGTCTTACATTACATACTGTACGTCCCTTCCGTGATGGCTGTAGGCAGTGAGGGGATGTGACAGGCTGTGTGACAGAGAAAGCCATATTGTAGCTAAACAGTCTCAGGTCACAGCGACGGCTCCTTTGTAATGAGGATGTAAGGCTGAGACGCCCTGTGACCTTTCCGGGGAGCAGGGGGTCCAGATGGATTCCAGGAGCCGCGTGTGGAGCTTGTCTACCCCAGTCCACCTCTTTTCAACTGCCCCCCCGCCACCACCCCGACCACCACATCCACCCCCCACCTTTTTTTCCCCTTCCCTCCCTTTTTCTCCTCCAGCAATAACATCATCCATTCCCATCAGCTCCAACACATGAGCAAGCGCAGCTCAGGAGGCAAATGTCAATGGCTATCAGACGGCTGGAAAAGGTCAGGAGTTCAGATGGGGGGGAGTGGGCGCATGTGCGCGAGTGTGTGTGTGGGCGCATGTGCACATGTGCTGGTAGATGAATATGTGGATATTTTTCATGTGAATCACACCAGCGGGAAATTATAACACTCGCCAATTTGATTCTGACAAAATAGTGGCACATCCCTACCAGAGGGGGAATCTAATGAGCCTAAGAGTGATTTATTCATTCCCTCCAAGTCCCCGAGTGCACAACTAAAAGCATGAAATGGATTAAATAAATACAATTAATAAGGAAAATCAAACAATTCACTGTGCTGTGGCATAATTACCCCAACCACAGCCATCAGCTTTATTTATTTCTGTTCAGTAATAGCAATGAAATCGATTAGACCTCAATGCCAGTCAAAGTGCTCGACGTGAACTCTGCGACCGCGGACTATACATTAACGTAATCACCTGACAAAGGCGAGTGCCCTCTATTAAAATAAGTCACCCGCTCCCAACAGTTGCACAACAACAACAACAACAACAATGGCAGCAGAAAAGAAAAAAAACTCTTTAAAACACACTTTTGACTTTCTCTGGTGGCGACAAAGGAGCGGAGACCGCCCCACTCTGCGATTCTCTTATTCCACGGACAGTCACAGATTAGTATCTATAAAAGGAAGATGGCCATCATCTCATCTTGATCATTACCGACAGACTTAATTGAACAATGAGAGGACGCAATTCCCCTCTCTGTCGCTTCCTCCTTCCCTCCCTCCCTCCATCCTTCCTCCTCTTCTTGTCGTCTCTCCTTCCCTTTGTTTGCACGTTCTTGTGTCATTTCTTTCCTGAGATTTGGGCCACCGACCCCACAACCACCAAAAAAAGGGCAAAACTAAATGTGCATCGCAAACTATTCTCGAACCACTTCCTATATGATGAATGGACTTCTAAGAATAAGCCTTTGTTTTGCTTATTGACAGAATTAATTTATGCCGTTTTACTTCCTTAAGAGCTGGCTCATGCCCATCGCCGCACTGCCTGCTGTTTGCAGACAACAGGAGTGTAAATAAACATGACGATTAAGCCACCCACTCATACAGGGAGACTCAAGGTACAAGGAACGCACACACACACACAAACAGACTGCATGAACAAATGTAAGCACTCTTAATAATGAGGAAGCACACAGTAAAAAAAAATACACAGCTACGCACATTGCCGGACTACCCCGAGCACCCAGCCTGGCGCCCTGCGAGCGCTTTTAAATGAAAACATGTTTAATTAATGACGTCGAAGTATTCTGTCACAATTAGGAAGATTTACAATCAAACAAGGCAGCAGTGATGTCCCTGACAGGCACGATGAAAGTTTAGCCCTCTTGCCTCTGACTGGCAGCTAGCAGCCAACGCTGGACTGGATCCATTTCCCATCAATACAGTAATGCAATACACTCCACAGCCCCGTAGTGTGTATGTATGTGTGCGTCCTCTCTCTTGCCTAGCTCTTGTCCACATCACATGACCCCAGAGAGGACCAGGCAGTGGCTGTGCTCTCTATTGATTGTGTGGGCAAACGTCATCTTGGGTTTCAGCAGTTAATAAATCAGGCCTGCTCCTGACACAAACATGTGTGTGTGTGTGTGTGTGCGTGTGCATGTGTGTGTGTGTGTGTGTGGGCCTGTCACAGACCAGTCAGCAGGAGTGAAAGCGACAGCCACATGATAATGTAACATCACCACCATTCATCCCTGCCACACAGCATTCTGAGACAAAACAACAACAACCTAGGAACCTGAAAAAAGCAGCGTGATTTACAGCAGACATGACAAGTATCACTAATACAAATCCTCCCCTCCCCGCTCCTTCAAGGAGTTCACCATCCTGCCCTCATCTGCATCTGATACAAGCCCAATAACGCAGTCTTCATAAGAGGCAGCACTGAGCCATATCTCATGCAGACACCACGTAGAGGTGAACTACATTTCTACACAATGCTATTATCATCAGTGAGAGCACTAAATGAATATTGCGTTACATTACGTCCAATTTACGGTATGCGCTGTGTGATCATTCCTCCCGAATTCGATTTGGGCTTTAATAAAGAAAAGGACAATCGTTACGAATTCGCCAATCAGACATCTCGACAAAATATCAGCCGTGAAAACATTTAGATTCTTCATCCTTAAAGTCCTTTTTTGCCATGTTTCTGCAGGATGTGTGATTTATGCGCGAACTTTCTCAGGCTCCGTACGTTCTGTCAATGAGATAATGGAAAGCTGTTTAAAGATTACTGCGCCGATTTAGCGCCGCGCACCTATAACACTGTCTGACTCACAATGGACAGTTAAATGGACACATTTTAAATTCCATTCATTCTTCCTTAGTGTCAAAATATGGCACCTACATTACCCACAATTCAACGGCTCAAAATAATACTGCATAATAGCAGAGACGGCGACATGTGTCAGCCTCTTTCTAGTGCTCCTTAAGACCTGCAATCACACTGTGATGTGGAGCTCCCTTTAAACGTGGCCCAGAGATAATTCTCCTCTCCAGCGTGCATTGTTTCATTGAACTGCTTGCTTTTGGTTTATTTCTGATGCACTGAAACTATTTTAAATTTGATTAATATCGCAGCAGTTCAAAGGGTAATTCCTCTCAAAGCGAGGTGAGGATCTCACAATTTTAGCCCTGAAAGAGTACGTATTTCAGCATTGATCTGTAATTTCCAAAGCCCTGTCGTTTTGTGCGAATTACAGCACCAAGCTCAAAGATATTTTGTTACTGAATCGACTGCAAAAACTGGAATCCTCACGACAGGGAGCTGCGGCAGGCGATGCCGGTCAGTTTTTGACCCCTGCATTCGTCACAATACTCTCTGATTGAATTTTCTGTCAACTCGCCGATCAGGTAATCACTGTTTCATCTGTACAGACGAGTCCGACGGCACTGATCTCGGCTTTCAAGCTCGACACTTTTCAATACTCACAGTTATAAACACATTTCACTCGGTAGCGGGAAAACAATCATCATAAAACGCGGTATTGTGACATTTTTCAAACTGACCCCACAGAGTTGAGGTAAACTACTGAGCAATGCAATTATCATTACTGAGAACACTGAATGAATATTATGTTACATTAAATCCAATTTACTGTATATGTGGTCATTTCTATTGAATTGAATCTGGGCTTTAATAAAGAAAGGACAATCATTATGAAATTACTAATCATAGCTCACAGCCTGCGCCATGAAAACTCTTTAACACTGAGCTGTTTACAGGGGCAAGAGACGAGTTGGGGTTCTTTTTTTCTGACTTATTGTCATGAAGTAATTAAGGCTCGATTGCGTAACCAAAACAGGAAGAGGATATAATGATGGACATGGAACAAGTGAAGCAAATATGGAAACTGGCTGACAAGTGAAAAACACCCATGTTTGTTGGAGGAAAGCAAAAAAAAAAGGAGAGTGAAAGAAACTGAAAGTTCAGTTTAGTATTTTTTCAGCATATTTGTTTTTTTTATTCACTTAAAAATTTTCCATTTATTGCCAATTAGTTTCCAGCTCATTTCATTTTAGCTTTTAAATTCCTTTTTAGTTGAATTTTTATCCGTATTCGTGTTTTTTCTTTATTAAGTAAGGCAGGGGTGGGCCATTAAATTTCCCAAGGGGCCATATAGAGTAACTGGGACACCAGTGAGATTATAAAGAGATACAAATTAATACTGAGCAGAATTGAGTTCAGCTTACTGGTCCCAGTTACTTACTGTTGGCCCATGGGAAAATTAATTATCCATTTATTTTTGTTATACAGCTAATTATTGTACATATTTATTATTATCAGTGAGTAAGGGCGTGCTTGTCCGGTGCCGCTTTAAGTAGTCCTAAAATGTTTTCCACTCCAAGCTCAAAGCGAGATTTGTGGCTATCCATGAACTCATGGGAAACTTTCTCAGGCCCAAAATGTTCTCTCCATCACCAGATAATGGGAAGCTGTACAGCCTCAGTACACAAGGGCATAGTCATAAAGTACCTCTAAAAACAGCTTTATGTTTTATCAGCCATCTCGAGTATCATGTGCAGAAAAGGGGCAGAGCTGAAGTGTTGTATCTGTCACTGGGTGGGGGGATGGGGACACAAAAGGACAAGGAAAAACACCAGAGAAATACTGGAGAGACAGACAGAGATGAGGAGATGTGGATGGTGCTGGCAAGGAGTGATGGAGAGAGAATGAGAGGCGAAAAATAGAAATGGAATAGGAAAGCGAGGTGTCAATTAAAAAAATGAACCCCAGTGCATTTGGGAGGTGACAGCTGGTGGGAGACGAGCTGACAGGCGTCACATTAGGCGGATTTGGTGGCCGCTCCCCTCATCCCTTGCTTTTTTTTCCCTTCCCCTCTGTCTCTCCCCTTCTCCGGCTTTCTCCACTAGCGACCGGCAGTTTCTCATTCGGCAGCAGCAGCGGCGGTGGCGGCAAGCGAGGCAAGAACTCAGCTTGGTGTTTTTCAGAACAAGTTCCCCCTGCAGCTACTCCTAATAACGGTAATTATCGTCATCATCTGAGGCTTAAGCAGGCCAGTTTGAGGCCTGAGGGGCTGGCCTGATAATGAGGCAGCCAGCGCCAGAGGAGAAGACCATTCAGTGTACCGCCCTGCCACCAACGCAGAGCACTCCCATTTAAAAGCCTTCATTAAAATAATTCATTATTCAAAATAGGCAATACATTAGCCCCTGGGTGTCTGTCTTTCTTAAGGTGTCTTAAAAATATATATATCTCCTTGATTGAATCAAACTCATGCTCAGCCCAAGCAGTTCCAACTGCTCGAGGCTGCGTAGGAAACCACAGCGGCTGAATAGCTGAGGAGAAGTCACAAGCTTGTGGACCAGTGAGCTGCACAGCCGGCCTGCAAGCAGAGAGACAAAGATGTCTCTGTGGAGAGAGGACAGTCCACAGGATACCACAAAGTACACAAAGACTGGTCGTATTCATTTTTGGATAAACGTCAGGCAGGGTTTGGCTTTTTTAAAAAAAATCTATTTATTTTTAGATATTTTTAAAGATTTTTTTCACAATAAGACAGGTGACAAGAAGAAGAGAAGAAGAGGGACGAATATACAGGTGCCAGAATTTTAACCATACATGCTGAATTTATCGTCCGCCCATTTTTTGAATCTGATATTCATGGACTTTAAAGAGAGTGGCCGGGCGTGTGAAATATTGGCGTCAATCCTTCATGGGCTTCAGTACTGGCAGAAAAATTTTAGCCTCATAAAAGGGTGGGACAACGCATCAAACAATGTCTCGAAACTACTGGCAAAGTAAAATGAGTTTCAGCACTGATGAGATATTTGATCCATGAAGCCCCATTTTTTAGCCAAGCTGCCAATCTTTTTTTTCCTGCTGTTTAAGTAGCTAAACAATCCCCTGTTTTTCAGCCTCTAATCAAATGCCAGCGCACTGACGCTGTCCTGGGCAACAGTTGGTGAGGAGGTGATGTGTGAAGTGTTCAGAGCCAGGAGGAGGTTGTCCGTGATAGTTAGCGTCCTGCCCTAACTGCTGCTCTACAAGCCCTCCCAACGCACCAGGACGAGACACGAAACAAGAGGTCCACTAAAACAATCCTCCTCGAGTCCCCGCGGTGTGTGTTCCTGTGCATGGCACATTTCATAAGGCCTCGCTCTTTGACTGGTGATGAGTTTATGCGACGGTAATTAACAGTAATTAATCCTTAATTACAGCAATTAGCAGAGTCGCAGTAAATTAAGCCACATCTGGAGGCACGGAGCAGGGCGAGACGAGTAGGGGTGGGCTTTTTGACTAGCGGGGGGAGGCAGAACCCACGTGACCGAGATTGTTTAGGTCTACCTGGGACGCCCAGGGTTGCCATCCCTGCTCAAGGCAGTTTGACGGGAGCTGTGATACACTGTGTGATCTCAGAGGTGGATGATGGGGCAGGGTCTGATGAACACGAAAGGCTGAGAGACGAGGTTCATTGCTGAGCAAAATTGTTTCATCTCAGGGAGAAAGGCTCCCTTAAGCTACCATGCAAGGACACCCACCATATGGCCGCTCATAGACAGTAGTGCTTGTGGTTCTGCTTCGCTGTGCTCGGCTTCACTCGACAACATGTGAACATGAATTTTTACACAACCGTCACCGCAAAGCAAACCTGGCTCACAGTCTGTGGAAGAAGGAGAAGGAAAAAAACTACACCCACTTTCTTTTTTTACAGGGGAAAATATAGAGAGAACGGAAACACAGAGATGCCGCCGGGACATTTTATTACTAACATGATGTACAGAGCCTATTCACAGTCACATGGCTCAGTCTGCGCTATCCTATACTATTAAAAAAGATTCTGAGTGGTTACTTAGATTATCCCATGATACATTTCATGCCCACTGGGAGCAATATCTCCAATGATGACAATGCGTCCCTCCATAAAGCACAAGTGGTCACTGAGTGCTTTGAATGGCATGATAATGATGTTAGCCATATGCCTTCTGCAAATACATCCTTTTGTCTTTTCTATATATAGATAACCTACAGCGTATACATTATCTGTGCATCAAGGAAAAGTGACATCAGAGACAAAATATATAATATAGGATGATCCAAATGAGATAAGTGCTAGTGTTGTGTGCTTCTTGACTGGTCAGTAGTTAATTTGTTCTGTTTTAGAGACAAAGTTTGTAGATTTCATGGATTAAATCACTGGTAGCTGTTCAGCTTCCCTCATTTGTACCATACAGCAAAATCCCTGAAGCTTTCCACAAGTTTAGATCACACTCCAGCAAATCCATAAAAGACAGTTTTGTTGCCCCATGATAAGTCACAGCAAAGCTAAAAATATCAGCACACTGTCCTGGAGGATGAATTTCCGGGATTTAAGCTATAGCCGCAAGAACAACTACTTTTCTTCACTCGAGCTGCTGCAATTAAGCACAACTTGGAGGAATTTTGGACCTGCAATGCTATTTTATGCTTCTGAACTACATTTTAGAGACAAATTTACTTTTTACTCCACAACATTTTCATGACAGTCATTATTTTGCAAATGGCAGATTTACAAAGAAAGCATATCTTAAACCAATATCAGTTAAAGAGTAATTAGTTTAAATGACTGCAAAGAAAATTATGTTCATATTAATAATGTGAACATCTGTTTAATCAGCAGATTTTTATTACTTTTGTTACTTAAAGTATTTGATTGAATTCAAATAACTATCACAGAAGCTTTATTAGTTAGTGTGTGGGCTTCAACGTATCTCTGCTAATAACACCAGAGTTTAACTTTACAGCTTTTCTCGATCGCTTTGGTGCAATTCTCACATCAGAAAAGACATTCTCACTACTCTTGCAGTTCTCAAATCAGTAACGCAGCCACATTAGAAGCGATACACTTCTCACTTGAATCTCACAACTCCAATTTATATGATGTAGTCCCGAAGTGGGCAATTAATTTTCCAAGGGACATTATGAGAAGCTGGGACTGTTGTGTCATCAAGACAGTTTGTAATTTTGGCAGTCAGATCTCTCACTTTCCTGAATGCTGTGTTGCACTGCACTGGTGTTTTCAGCCAATTTACTTCAAACTTGTATAAACTAATAAAGAGCAAGGCCAGGAACACGGGGTCAGTAACAGCACTAAAACTGCCCTTCAGCTAGAAGCAAACATAAACGCAGAGCATACTCTTAGTCTTGTGTCATGGCACCCGTGACATGGCAATGACACATGGGCTCGTACTATACGTATGCACACATTGGCCACTTTATTAGGTACACCTTGCTAGTACGCGGTTGGACTCCATTTTGCTTTGTTGCTGTGCTGCTCAGCACAACAAGGTGCTGGAAACAGAGACTTTGCTCCATGCTTACATCATAGCATCACACAGTTGCTTCAGATTTGTCAGCTGCTCGTCCAAGTGTGGTCCAAGTGCAGCCCATCTGTGCCACGTTCGATGTGTTGCGTGTTCACAGATGCTCTTCTGCACACCTTGTTTGTAACGAGTGGTTGAGTGAATTTTTTTCTTGCCTTCGTATCAGCGTGAAGTAGTCTGGCTATTCTCCTCTGACCTCTGATTATGAAATACAAGGTATTTTCATCCAGAGAACTGCCGCTCGCATATATTTTTAGTCCGTTCTCTGTAAAGTTGTGTGAAAATCCCGGTCGATCAACAGTGTCTGAGATACTCAGACCAACCTGTCTGACACTAACAAGAATGCCACATTCAGTCATTTTTCTTTCCCATTCTGATGCTCAGTTTAAACTTCAGCAGGCTGTCTTGAACATGTCTGCATGCCTAAATGCTTTGAGTTGTTGACCTGTGACTGGCTGATTACATATTTGCATCAAGGAGCAGCTGAACAGGTGTACCTAATAAAGTGGTTTCTTAATCTATTTAGCTTGAGTTTACCGGATTACACAATAGATGGTGCTGCGATCAGATTGTATTTATTTTCTTTACCTGTTTTCTGATGCATACAGTTTCACGAGTATTTTTTTTGGAGATTTCAGCAGTTTTGCAAAGTTTTAAATAAACCCTTCACATTTCATTTTTGTGTCTGGACAATTTTTACTCTACATTAGGCCTTCATTTTCGCTGTACTCTCTGTCAGTAAGATTTTTAATAAAAATGTTTTTAAAAGAATTTGATGTCTAAGTTTTAAAAAACCGGTAAAATGTTTTTTTTTTCATTCATCACAGAGTTGAAGTGCTTGACTGATTTCTCATGTTTTGATATGTGTGAAAAAGAGAACTGCATTAATAGTGCTGACAATGATTTTTCTGATGTGAGAATGGCACCAAAGCGATTGAGGAAAATCTGTAATCAGCAAAAAAAATGAACAACTTTAACAATTAACTGTATTTGAATTGTTTTATCTATCCAAGTTTTGCACATAAACATGAAAAGGTGAAACAAGTAACAGTCTGTCTGTTCTTTAATAAAAAGACAGGACAGATGTTTATCTAAAAGAGAAAAATGACTTTTCTTTATAAAATCCTGAGGTAGCCAATTCCTTTTCCCAAGGGATCTTATGAGAAACTGGGACTGTTGTGGAGGGCTGCATCAAAAAGCTTATAAGCAGCAGTCTAATCACAGATACCCACACCACCGTGTATCCAGCCACCTCCTCCAGCTCGTTGGTAGGCCAACGAGGTGATCCCAAACCAGCTGAGAGATATAATTCATCCAGTGAGTCTGAAATCTGCCCAGGGGTCTCCTCCCACTAGGACACGCCCAGAACACCTCAACTGGCTGCTTTCCATGTAGTATTGGAGTAGTATCAAGTATCAGCTCTACTCCGAGCTCCTCCTGGATGAATGAACTCCTTGTCCAATCTCTAAAGCCCGACACCCTCCGGAGGAAGCTCATTTCTGGCCATAGGTGAGGGTAGGAACGCAGATTGACCAGTGAATCGACCAAATCAGACTGCAGCGTCTGCATCACTGCCAGGGATCTTACGATCTTATCGACGAATAAAATAATTTGTTTGTAAATGTCAGAAATCTGCAACTGTCCATATTGTCGCAAGAAGGCATTCTGTTTGTGATTCAAAGCACATTTGAAAAACTGGAGTAAATGTTTGATAATTGTTTTTGTAATACAATATGTGCGATCAGCTAATTGAATCAAGCAATTAATCACTATGAAGTATAATACTGGATTGAAACACATTATGCAGCACTCAATATTTGCACACTGATAGATCCTTTGAAAGCAGAACGGATTCGCTTATCTCATGCTCGTCATCAAAACACAAGTAAAGAGCGCACCAAGGCTCGCATTCATGCCCGAATGTTTGATGGGCTACAAGTTGCCAATAATGCTGCAACACTTGGGAGATATGCCCGAGCAGGAAATATCATCTTTCCCCGCATTTATCAGGGAAGCTTCACACCAAGAGAAAATAAGTCATAGTGGCTTTGTTCCTGCTGCGTGTGCAGTTTGTTAGGGTGCTGTCACAACTACAGAAATCCCTCTGAGGTTTGCTGTTTTGCCAGGCCTGATGTTCAAACGCAGACTAGTAATGCTCAGTCTGCCCTGAGCTGTAAGGAGAGAAAAACAATGTAAGCAATCACTGTCCACGAGTAAGACCACCTCCACTGCATTTACTCATTTTTCTTGGCTTAAAATGTTCGTTAAGATCTGCTTATAGCATGCCATATGTGCGACTGTTTGCCTTTGACTTGAAAAAACAGCACCAGACACTTTGCATAAACAAAACCGAATACTTAGAAGGAAAATGCATGCACTTTTTTTTACATGGGAAACCTCACTAGACACTGCTAGAGCTGCCTTAATTTCAAAATAATGCAAATAAATTTGGCTAATGACTGCTAAGGGAAGCTGCAGCATTCTCACTGAGTAAGGGTTAGAGCGAGGTCAAATTGGGACACCAGTTTAGAGCTGTAACAGTGAATATGACAGTGCAATGGCTGTAGGCAGAGAGAGTGACACACGAGTGTGTTTACAGCAGAGGTAGCGGTCCAAGCAGTCTAAGTGGCCCGGCTGGCAGGCCTACCACACCACTAGCGGATAAAGCCTAGTCATTAATCACCGGCCTGTGGGATCGTCCCACTATAGCAGAATACTAGGTCAGAGGGAGCTCCTGCTGTCAATCAGCACTAAAAAACGTGCGCGAGAGTCTAAGTGGAGTGGGACTGTAAGCGGAGAAATGTGCTTTAGATGGGAACGTGTCATTTTCAGCCCGCAGCTACAAAAAGCATACAGTACTGAGGAATTAATGCATTAATGCAAACACCGGCGTGCAAGTGCTAGACGTCATTTACATGAAAAGCAAATCAAGTCATCCGTTGGGAGTGAAAGCAGCATTTTCTGCCCTAAAAGCTGAAACTTGATTTTAAAAAATAAAGACAACACTGCTCTATTTTTTTTTTTTTTAAAAGAAGAAGAAGAAGAACAAGGAGCAAACTGATATACGGTGCAGACAGCCCTGTGGCACTAAGACTGCACGCCGGAACATTGATATCCCGCTCAGATATGAGAAACGTGTGCATCGAGGGACTGCCGAATGCAGGTTCAACCAGTGTTTGGCCCATTTTTTTTTTTTTTCACGGTGCTTTCATAGGCTAATTCAGAGTCATCACGGCATAGAAACACTTGCATTGGCAGAAAACCAGCGTGGCCTTAACATGGGTCATGATGCTGGGCTGATGAGGTGATAACAGAAGTGAGGAAAACGCAAAAAACTAAAGCCGGTGAAGCGCAGACCGGCTCACAGTAGATGAGAAGTGCAGATAGGCAGCATACTTTTATAGTCTCCGCTCTATGCAGCTTGTTTGGTTATCTACTCTGACACGCTGTACTCAGTTTACTCTTACGTCATGCAGCCCCTGTGCTCACGCTGTGTTCAGCTGTGTCTGTTTAGCAGGGGGCACAAAATGTAAACGTGAGGTCGTGTCTTTCCTAGTAAACTGAGGGATTAATAAAATATACCGTGCATTTTTAAAATTAATGACAGCCTCTAATAAGATCATAATTACTCAAATGAAACTAAGTCTATATCTCTCACAATTACTGCAGTTCTACTTGTTTTTTTTTTTCTCTCCATTGACCCACATATCCTGTGTTACTGCTCACAGATTTAAATAGACACTCTGAATATTTTCACTCAATTTGTTCTGCAAGCTGAAATTCCACATGCTTCCTTCAGGGGTTGAACCTGTGCAGATGGCACGAAGAAGCACTGCTAAGAGCCCGCCGCAGAAACACGCTCAGATCGCTGTAACCATGGAAACAATGTCAAACATTTTATCAGGCTTACAGATGCCCAGCTGAAAGCGAAATCAGTAACGAAAATGAATAATCCACCAAACACCACCCTCATTTGAATAAATTTAAGGCGTCTGATTTCTTCTCACACTCAATTCACAGTTTTTTGTTTTTTAAGTGATGAAATGTTATCCTCTTGTTACTACTGCTGATGTCCGAGTTACTGTCCTTATTGTGTTTTTGTGATTTACTTCAGCACATGACGACAACGCTAAGATCATTAAAACAGCAGAACAGCAAAAAAGGATAAACAGGAGGGTAGAAACGGGTTTTTTGGAGGCACACCGTTAGCTGACACCCCTTCATGAAATGGGAAAAAGGAGCAATGAAACACCATTCTCCAAAAGATTAAGTGTTAGATGGTGACGGTGGTGGTGTGGAGCACGAACATGTGGGCTCAAAATCTCCCTTATGCATTCAAATAGGTTGAAATCTTGTGACTGCAAAGGCCGGCATGTGACTCACATCATTTTCATATTTAAAACATTCAGCAAGGCCAAGTGAGCCCAAGAGACCACTCCCAAGAGGATAGAAATGCTTCATCGTAGGATCAAGATCAAAATGATCAGCTAACATCTTTTTCCTGATGTGCAGCAACCATTCCCTCTAAGTGCGGACAAGCAGACTCAAAGCATGCTAGCAAAAATGCTGTAACAGCATAACAGAGCTCCTGGATCCTGGATGGAGGTCAAAGGTCTGCTCTGCTTGTTTCTCAGTCTTTGTTACGTGGAAGTACACTGACAGTTTTCCTGAAGCCTTTAAAAACAGTAAATTGAATTGGATCAGTTTATTTAGGTGATGATGTTACCACATGATTATTTAAGACTGGGTAACACAAGGTGATTTTTTCCTAGTTTTCCATCTTTTCATTCATTCAGAATTAAAAAAATTAATATTATGCTGAAGTTCCACTTCTTAAACTGGATCATGCTGCAGCTTCACCCCCCACCCCCTCGGCCCCCTGGGTGAGACAACAGTCATATACTGTCGGTCAGCCTCTACACACCTGCATCCCCAGCTGGACCTCAAACTCCCTCCCCCTCCGCCCAAGCTCCTCAGTGCTCTACTCCCAGCTGCCTGGGCTATTTATAGGCCTTGTTTCATTTCCACACCTGCAGGGGGGCAGAGTTGTCACAGTGGGCCCACAGAGGCTCTCTGGAGTACTGCACGGGAATGAAAATGCACCTTGCTGATGCAGGAACTTCTTCTTGTCACTCTCTCCCTGCAGACTCGCACGGCACTATTTTGTTGTGCATATGCAGTGCAGTATGTGGTGCAAAGATAACGCGAAAAAAGCAATGCGTGTAAATAAGATTCCCCCGTGAGTAGCGTGAGGTGTATTGACATGGATTACACTTTGAATAATCAGGTGTTTGCAGTAACACGCACACACACACACACAGAGCAGCTTGATATTATATCGGCACATTCCCTCACAACATCCTGCATGGACACTACTCTTTTTTAAAACTTGATTAAGCGGAACCAGCTAGGTGATATGCAACAACACCTTAAAGTTGCTATTTTTCCTCCTACATTTCTGTTTTTTTCCTGTCATGCTTTTCTACTCTGGATGTAGTGGGCTGAGGATCCAGTCAGCGGATTACATTATCAGTCTGACCTAGTTGCCAGCTATCTCCTGAGACCTGAGGAGCCAGGCTTTCTGCACAGCCTTCCGCTGCTACAACACGCACACTGTGTAACTTTAATTTATCAGGGGGAAGAGGAGGGAGAAATGTGACAGGTTGACAGTTCTCTTTGCCTGCCACTCCGAGCACTCCCCTCTCCCCGCAGTGTGCTGGTTAAGTGTCCTCGCTATAGAACAGTGCATTACAGGAGCGACTATTATTCAGCGCCCTGGAAACTCATCAGCTAGGTTGGAACCCTCTTATTAACGCGAACACTTAAGGTGAGATTTGCACGGAAATATGCGATTCAGGAGGTGAGGCGGGGAGCTATTTTTTCTATTTTGTCTAAAAAGAGCAAAGAAGTCGGGAAGTAGTCACGTCATTCGCTTATGCACCTAAGCAAAAGTCTAAAAAGCAGTCCGTTACAAATAAAACAATGAAGAAAAACAATACTTAATATCACTATGGAAATGTAGGTGGTGCTATTTAAAGTATAACAAATACTGGCTATAGCCCTGAACATACTTGATCTGGGTCACATGTTAATACGTATCACCCAGGCTGTCACTTTATGATTATCATTATAAAAAATTGCAATAATAAAACTAGCCAAACTAACTGTTTTTCCTGTGTGTTGTTGTGGCAAATTAATTTAAAAAAATGCAGGGAGGTGCTCAGACTAATCTAATGTGCAATATTACAGAAAGAATTCTGACTTTAACCTCAGAATTCCAACATTTGTTTCAGAATAACTTTGGATTTTTAACACTGAAGTCAGCGTTTGGACAGTAAAGTCAGAATTCTCATTCTTCCCTCTAAATTCCAATTTTATTGTTATCATTTAATGTCCAAATTAAATGATATTTAATGTTAATTTCAAGGCTGCAGTCAGAATCTCAGAATTCTGACATTTGTGTCAGAGTAACTTCAGAATTGTACGACTGGTGCCAGGATTTGGACATTCTGACTTACTTTTTCTCAGAATCCTAAGATTTGTTTCAGAATAACTTCTTTTCTCAGCGTTCTAAAGCTGAAGTCAGAATTCAGACTTTTTCTCAGAGTTCTGATTTTTAATAAATCAGAATTTATTCTAACTTACTCTGTCATCAAAATTCTAAAACTGAAGTTACATTTCCGACTTTTTCCATTAGTATTAAAAATCTCTGACTGCTGACATTAAAATCAGAATTTTGATTCTTTGTGGCAGCATTCTATAAAAAGTCATGACCTATTTTTGTTATTTTTATGCGCTCTAATCCTCATGATTGAAATGGGATCGACATTTAGTTTTTGAATATCACTATTAATGTCGTTGCAGTTATCTTGACAACCCTACTTGTCGTATTTTAGCTGTGAAATGTAAGAACATTAGTGGAGTACTTCGGTATATTTCCACTAGTGTCATCTCACATTAAGAGAAAGCCACTGCCTAAAGTCATATTAATAAAATTATATTAAAGCGCACACTAGCAGAAATTATTTCTTACTGTAAGAATATGGCCTCCATACTGGGCGACTACAGGAGCGTTCATTTAATTTCATAAAGTCAATCATGTAGCAATTAGTCAAGGAAAGGCATAATAGGCACGCAAAAGAAACAATTTGGGGCTGTTATTCTGAAAGCACAAAGGACTTTAAAAAATCACAAAGCAGTTTTCAGAAGCAGAATTGAAATCATGACAAACTCAGACATGTGAAAGGCAGCGCGATGACAATATAGTCTGAGAACAAAAGACTGGACTAATCAGCCTGCAGATTTAAAAAAAGAAAGAAAGAAAGAAAGAAAGTTTCCAACAATAGCAGCGCTGACATCTAGAAAAGGAAAGACGAACCGAAAAATCGGTACGGCTCAATTAAATAAAACCTTGAAAGAAGAAGGGAAGTAAAAATTCAGGAGAGGAAATATTATTTATCCTCCATGTTGAGCGTGCGGTGATAGATGATCAGTCGAAATATCAAAACAGGCTGGATTAATGGAGCCATTCTGAAATTGTTAAATATCAACATCTCACATAATATTCAGGCTGAGGAGAGCCGAACGTGCATATGAAAGATTTTTGGGTCATGACTGTTTCCCCCAGGTGGAAGAAGAAAAAAAAAGAAAAAACAGCCAATATGGTTTTTCTGTGAATATTTGGGGTGGGAGGGAGGTGGAGGTGGGGAGGAGAGGAGAGGAGAGGGGAGGGGGTGCTGCCAGATTAGGCTACAGCCTGTGCCAAGGTTATAAACAGGCTGTTATCAGGCTTCCAAACAGAATAATCCTCCCTGTATCAGCGCCCAAACATATGGGGCCACACAAAGCAGCAGCAGCCCCTGACAGACACCCCCTTTTAATTACACAGAGGAGGGGGGCAGGACCTTTCTCCCAGTGCCTTTCCCTTCTCCGCTTTACTTTCTCTCCGTCTGGCTGTCTTGGAAATATATTTATTCTCAGATGTAAGATCGCATTTGTCGTCAACGGAAAAAAAAAGAGCCTACAAATGAACCTTAGAGAGTTTAAATTGCCTCAACGTTTTAGGTATTTTAGATCAGACAGCTGGTAAATTAATCTATTAGATGACTGTGACAAACAGTGATAATTCATTTTTTTTGTAATTGTATACTATCTTTGGGATTTCAGCTGTTTTTTGGGCAAAAAAACATAAGAACATATGCAAACACACCTCAACAGTGAGTTCCTGGTTCAGTTCCTGTCTGTCTGGGCCATTTGCTGCATATGTCTTGTCTCTCTGCAAAGTATCAATCAACCAAAAGCTCATCAACAATGAAGTGATCTTAAAAATGTATTTAAACATGTCATTTTAGGCTTTTTTCACTTTTCATTTTCATCCTTTTTCCATATTGTATAGCTGAAAAGATTAAAATGACTAGCAGACAGTAGTAATGTGATGATGGCTCCTTGGGTGACTGATAAAAACAGCTATGATGGAGACTTTTAACTACTGCGTAAAATTTAATTCTTATAATCGAGAAAATATTTTGAAGGTAAAATGACAGCTTGTTGCATTGGTTTAGATATTAGAAAAAAAAATAAAGCTATGAATTCAAAAACATACAAAAAGCTTGTGTGTCTGTTTCAGTCAGCGCGTAACAGTTTGGAGGGGGGTTCCTCCCATCTGAAAGAGATAAATTCCTCATTCTTTTATATACTGCCTACAGATTTTAAAGTCTTGTTCAATAAAGTTTAAATGTCACAGAGGTGTAATAACGGGGATCATATAAAAGCTGGGCTTGGAAAAGCTATGCAAAAATGATGGCGTCCCGTTCCGCTCGTGCAATAAACTTTTATTTGGCTGAATCGGCCAATAAAAGTGAGCTTTGAAGGTTGTCAATGGGGAGTAATTGGTCCATTTTACAGGAGCGATCATATTTCTTTGAGGCTTCTTTTTTTTTTCTCATAACGCGCGAATGAGTCTCGACACGAGGAGAATCTTCTCGTTAGGGATGTGACTTATCCACCAACCTTCAGCCAGCACAGAAGGGCGTATAAACAGCGACACACAAAAAAAACATCTGGAAAACCGATGCAGGGCAGGTAAATGACACCATCTGCAGCTCTGGTCGCCTGCGCTGCAAGCCCTCCTCTTTTGTGAGATTTCACCATGAATGATGGAGATACACAATAACGGTGCACGCTTTTGGCAGCAGCAGAGCCCATTTCACACCCCCCCAGACAGAGGGAAGAGTGTAGACCTTAATGACGTCCAATCTTCTCTGTCACGCCGGGCTGGAGGCTCACCGGGGCAAAAATCGACCGACAGTTCCAAGTGCTGTTAACCGGTTTTGAGAACTTCTCGCTGATTCACAAAGCACACCTTTATTTCAAACGCGGCTGTATGTCATCACTTTCTTTTCCCGCAATTAAAGTCGGGCGATCACAGTCACACTGTACATATGCAGACACATTCACAAATATTCAGCGGCACAGCTTGAAATGCTGGCTCTTATAAAATAAGATGCTCAGTCTGGAGGCGGTTTCGCTTGTTTCAACATACCTGGTGAGACATAAATGTCAACCACTGTAAACAAACACAGTCCAAAGAGGATGATGAGCTCAAAGAAAACAGAAGGGGTTACCTTCATTTGCCACAGACAATCATTCTGAGATCTGAAGGCCTTTTTTTTGTCTATGAGCTTTTCAGACCATCTCTGTCTGAAGTCTTTATTCTTTCTCTTTTCACTGTGACTTTGGCTTTTTAACAACAAAAACATGTGTTGCGGCTCGTAACAAATAAAATCAGCGGCTTCCTCTTTTGATATTTTCAAACGGCTCCTTGAACAAATAAATCTTATGAACCCAAAGGTTTTTTTAATCCTGCTTTCTCCTAATAACTGAATGGCATTCGGTAAAGTAATACTCATTTAAGCGAAGGAGAAAAAGACTTTTGTTTTTGTCATCAGGTCTGGGCTAGCTCGTCGATTCGATTTCACAGCTGCAGAAGCATTTGGTAAGAAAATATCTGAGTGCAGCTGTAAGCCAAAGTGTCAGCGTCTATCCATCCTGGTAGAAAAGGCCCAAAATAATAATCAAACACTCGAGCCTCTTCGGAGCAACGCTGCCAGTGCCACACAAAAGCAGACAGACAAATACAATGAGTATCTCCACACCCCTGCTCTGACAGGAGGCGCTGGCAGAGTCGGGGTAAACGGACTGCGCTGTGCGGCACAGCAACCCCTAATGATCTCCCCTCTGTTTCAGCGGACTGAGAAAAGCCATTACCTCCCGCCACATTACCCTGCCATCCCTCACATGGTGGATGGCTCCTCTCTCCCATGAGCACCTTGCTCCAGTCATGGCTGGCAGTGCTCACCTCCTTACCGCCTCCTCCTCAACCCCGTCGCCCCCCTCCTCCTCCCACTGAAACCCCCAGCTCTATACATCACATTTAACACTTTGACACTAACAGTCTATAATGTTTCTATTCTACAAAATCACTCTGCCAACTCCAGGATAGCAGAGCAGAGTCTGAGGAAAATAAATACCACTCTCAGCCGCTGGCAGTAAATTCTAAAGGAAAAGGAAAAGTACAAAAAAAGAGGCTCTTATACACTCGGCCTCTTCACTCGCCATCTAAGAGGTCTTCTGGCCGCAGTGGAAGCGAGGGGGTAATTTCAGTCGATACACATTATAGCTCCCACTGACAGCAACAGCTCGCGCTTTTTTGCATGGAAGATCGTCGGCGTGGCACAAAGAAGCCACATAAAACCACATTTTCCGAGACGTGGACGTTCTTCGCGAGCACTTTATCGGCGTATGAAATAAACATCTCGCTGCGTTAAATTATTAAAATCAAAAAGTGGCATGAATAAATAAAAAGCAGCCTGAATAAGTGATGCGACAAGACAAAACTCCAGGCATGACCTTTGAAAGTGTCTCAATGTGTCAGCAGACCAAAATAGAGGGAGGTGCTTTAAGGATGAGGTTTAAAGAAAAAAAAGAAGGAAGCAAGGAAGGGAAGGAGGAAAGGGAACAACTGGGGGGGGGGGGACAACACCAGCCATAAATGAAACACGTCAGAAGAGATTAGTCTACTCAAAAACAGAGGAGAAACAATAAACATAGAAGGCACCCACACCTCATTGCATTACAATTTGTTGCTTTTGTCTCTCTCTTTAATATAAGTGTTTACTTGGGCAAAATCCAATCATTTCATTCTCTCCGAGCGTATTTCATGTATATAAACAAACATTTGCTCGACCTCACTGGAGTATTAGCTTTAATGTATCGTCAGCAAGCCTGGCTTTGAGAGGGCATTAATTTCAATTCGCCGATTTAAACACTCCAGTTTGTCGCAATCCTTCATCGCAGTACGCCACCAAGTCAACACACACAATGGGCCTATTTTTCAATCTAATGGCGGGGGCTCACTTGCCATTAGTTAGGGGGGGGGGGGGGGGGGGGGGGAACTGCTTTTGCCTTTTGAACAAGCCACTCAAAATGTAACCCTGCATTTCAAAATGAATTTGAATAATTAATTGCAAGTTAAAACAGCCCACGAACCCCAAGAAACAGGCTGGGGGGACGGCAGCTCGGAAATATATTTCTTGCCCCGAGGCCAGGAGATGTCTCATCTTAGAAAGCTGGAAAATCGCGTGTTTGAGGATAGAGTGTGTAATCTCCAGTGAATCTAATGAAACAAAGTAAAAGATAACGCCACATTTCATCACATTGGAGACAGAGAGCTTCCTCTGGCTTGCCCTTGAGGTGGCAGGAATCCATAATCTGAGGAAATCAGTCTTTTTATGTAGTTGAGGTATCACGAGCCCCTATTTGACCTGACTCTCGCGACAATTGATTTATGAGCGGATCGGATACTTGAATCAAAAGTCTACACCTCTCCCTCTCTCTCTCGCTCAAATGATTTATTTTGAAGAGAAGGCTTTCTGGAGAAAATATTACAAAACCAACCACCGTCGCAAGTCATTTCGGATGGCACGCGGCCCGTCAACGAGACAACGGGTCTTAACCAAAAATGTGCACTTGATGATAATAAAGCACATCTGCCATCAAAACAACGCAATCTCACACATGTCAATAACACACATTTACAGAATCTGCCTCTTCTCCCGCCGTCCTTGGCCCATTCCTTTGCAGCGAGCTTGTCTTTATTATTTAATTAAGCCACTACGGCCATTACATTAATAATTGAGTGTGAGAGGAGACCCAGGGCAGCCGCAGGCTCTGGCGCATTGGGCTTCCTGGTGAGGAGTGTATTAAAAATGTGTGTGTTTATGTCCCCGGGGCGTCTGTCCTGGCTGCATAAAATTGAATTGGTTATATCTAATATATCATCCCCTAAGGGTGACTGGGTGGGTGAGGAAGAGCAGGGGAGAGCTGGGGATGGTCGCATCCTGCCAGCAGGGAACGAGTCTTAGAGATTCAGAGAGAGAAAGAGGGAGAGGGAGAGAGACGCATGAGGCTGTGACGTTAATGTCCCTCAGAATCAAATCGATGGCTGTCCGAATCCTCAATGAGCATGGCCTTAAGCTACGAAGCACAAGACAAGCCCAGAACCAGATTAAACCCACTCGTTACTGCAGTCTTTGTTCACTTCTGGTGTCTGGTGATGCATTCAGTGCATCAGTGAGAATGGGTGGAGGATTTCTTATGAAAACGGATTACAACCGGATACCAAATACATGCGAGAGATAGAAAGAGAGAGAGAGGAGAAGAAAAAAAAAGCTTATGGCATTCATATGGATACTAAGAGGATGAATGTTGGTGACAATGTAAGTGTCTGAATGTAAAGGCAGGAGAAACATCACTCATGATCCCTTCCTTTCACAGACTGAGGGGCTGACTGCAAATGCACTCTCGCTCTCTGTCTTTCTCCACCTCTCCTCTTATCTGCTTTTCCCACCATCCCCCCGCTCCCACCTCCACATCCAGCGAGCTCCTGCGCCTTTATCCAACTCCTGCACCTTTAAGGCCTCCAGACTCCAGAGGAATGAGCATTTTAACACCACCATTAAGGTCAGGGCCTAAATTATTGATCTGCCACCTCTATCAGCATAACGGTCACGTAGCCAGTATCACAATCTAACCCTCGGCCAGCTCGCTGCAGCTACCTCAATTAGAGAGAGATTCTCATTACAAAGAGAGACGGCGAAAGTGAGAGAGAGCGAGGGAGAGAGGGAGAGGAGAAATAAAAAGAGAGAGAGAGAGAGAGAGAGAGGTCCATTTCGGATGATGAAAAAAGGGGACAGAGAGCATTCTTTACACCCACCCTCCTCCTCCTCCTCCTCCTGCCCCCAGTCCACCTCCTCCTTCCCCTTGAAGTCTCCCATCATCTCCCCAGACAAGACCCAAAGATGACAGGTCTTATCCTCACCAAAATGCGGGCGATAAGGCAGCTGTAAAAGAATAATAAAAGAATAATGCATGGAGGATGAAAGAGGAAGGCAGACAGGGAGTGAGGCGGAGAGAGAAAGAGAGAGAGGGAGGCAGTCCAGGGAGGGGGCAGCAACATAAATAAAGATGCGGCACTGTAGGGCTGGATCTCCTAATGAATTCGGAAGGTCCTGGATCAATAACATCAGCACGCTGACGACACATCACAAATGCCAAAGGAGCCGTCCGCTTTAAGCGGCGCCTGAAGAAAAACAGACGTTTACTGCGTGCCACTTCTTCGCAAAAATGACCGAGAGCGTCGGAAATCGTTGAAAACCCCTCTTTTAAAAACAAGCCGAAGTCGTGAAGTGTATGTTTGTGCGCGATGCTGCTGCAAGGAGCATCAGGAAGCAGGAAGCAGCTTTGATGCTTGGTAATGGGGATGATTTCCACCTAGGAGATGCGGTTGATAGTGGCCGTGCTATCAGTGCCATTAGTAATGCTGATGACAGATGGTTTCTTTGTCTCTATTCAGATTTATTTTCACAGCTGTCAGAGGAAAAAAAAAAACACACTGAGTACATCATTACCCAGAGCAAATAGCCTGAAATGAAACAATCCCTGACATGACGGTCAAAATGTCTGCTGATCTGTGAGGGGGGGGGGATAAAAACTGGAGTATATGTTAGAAAGTGTTATGGCAAAGAGTCTCTTAAAAATGGATCAAAGCAGAAGTTGAGGTCGGTCTTGAAAACGTGCCCTCTCTCCCCATTCGCTCATACACAATCATGGCCTAATGGCATTCCATTAACATAATTGCCAACATAACTAGTGTTCCGTGTCTGAGAGCCGTTCCCCAACTATACAGGGGGAAAAAAACAGATACAGAAAGATGAGAGGAGATGAAATTGAGCCAAACTGGGACCATCCCCAAAAACATATTGTGGGTGTTCAAGCTGGAATCGCCTCCTCCTCACCCGCTTTTCAAAGCTACAGCGCTTTGTGGAGACCCCCTGGGAAGACTCTGGCATCTCAAGGAATGTGATGCCAGTGTGTTTGTGTGTGTGTGTTAGAGAAAATTTTTTTGTATGCAGCACAGATAGCGGGTGAAAGAGCAGAGAGCTTCCTTCACATGTTGGTAGCTGCCTCTGCGTTCAAAGATTGGGCCCCGACGCACGCTTCACACCAAACACAACCTGCCAGGCGAAATGAAATTCCCATTATTTTTAATTAATCCCTAATTAAAATATATTACTCCACAGATTCCACAAATCTCTCTTAATATGCAAATGTGGCCAATTCAAGGATATTTACATGTCATTAATTAAGGCAAGCACATTCTCTTAGTCTAATGAGCTGTGGCCTGGGTCTGCCAAGGAAAACTAAACACTGGGCTCAGGAGTGAGTAAGCACAGCCACGGGGGGATGCCGAGTCTCTGTTGAGTCAGGACTATCAAACACTAATGCCGGGGTGAAGTAGACAACAGCTCTGCTTGGGCTCACAGGAAAAAATTCCACCCTGAAATGCTCTGACATCATTAAAAACTGCTACCGGTGACGGAGCTTACATCTCTGTGCTTTTTTTTTTAACAGCTGGCGTGTGATCTTCTCAATCCTGAGCATAACTGGCCAAACGCAGCAGCTGTAACATCAAACTGATGCACTTCAGCAGAGCTCTTTGGTTGCTATATGCTACAACTTCATGTACTTACATCTGCTGAAAGTACGGCTTAAACAAATAACAGCCTTTCAGCGCCGGTGAACAATCTTATGTTACTCTTTGATTTTGTTTCAGCTCCTTACTGAGGCCGTCTCTTTTTACGGCTACGTCAAAGTCTGGATTTTATCATCATGGCGTAGTTTTTCTGGGGTTTTTTTTTTTTTTTTGCATTTTTTGGAAACTTTAAGATCTTGAACTAAATTTAAAGGTGTGAATTGGAACAGTGTTTGGATGCATATTAAATTACTACTCTGAGATACAACCCCATTCCCAAAACACTGGGAATGCCCCATAACACAGGACAGTATACATGTTTACCACTGTGAACTATGTGAATTGGCATTGTCTTGATGATATAAGCAACACCTTCCCTGCTCCAAACACATATTTATGTAAGTCAGCATTAATAATACCTCCACATATAAGTTACCCTCACCCTCTGCACCAATGCACTTGTGTTATCATCACCACAGATGTTCACTTTCAGCATTTGGGATGTTGTATTTAAATACAGGTCACAAATAATTAGACAATCACTGAATTCTTTCTTTAAATGGCAACCTGTCTGCGGTGTACTGCCTCTCTCCCAGTGACATCCGAGACAGGCTGCAGCCCACCCATCCCCCCTTCCCACGCCTCTGAATTGGATAAGCAGGAAAGGAAATGGATGGATAGATGGATGGATCCCTGGCACATCTACTGTATGTCACTCGAGTTTTGAAACCATGCTCTTGCTGCACTGCATGTCAGCAATTTGACACCTTCACTGTTTACTCTGTATTCAGGATTTCAGAAACTGAAGTATTTACAGCACAAATACTGTGTAACACATGTCCTTCAAGTTTTGCCCCTCAGAATAAAAAACAAAAAAACTGCCATGAAGCAATCTGAGATGTTTAGAAAAAAAAATGGAAAAATATTCACAAGTCACTGAAATATGCAACAAGGACACGCTTCCTCATTACAGGCCTCATAAAAAAATGAAATCACCTGCACCTTGACCAGAAACAACTGAAATTACACTAATGCTAATGATCCCGTAAGGTAACGTATTCAAATGCTTGAAGGGCAGACCTTATCCAAGGCCGATACTCTCATCAAACATCATAAACATTTATACAAAAATAATAAATGATAACATGCATACACAAATGAGTGAATACTCAATCAGCAAATATCAATTAACAATAATAATTACTGCAACTGGATAACAAGCTCACATTCTGGAAACAGCTTTTATTGCTCATGTAAATACAACCCCTAAACACCCACCACCCTGCAAACACATGGCCCCCTTTTTTTGTGCTTCTGAGACGTCAAAGCCAATTGTCCATTAGTAGTTTAAAGTCAGCCCTCGGGGACCTCCTAACTGCATCGAAGCCCCAATCAACAAGTCACTGGTGTGATATGTATTTATAAAGTAAATATCCAAGCTTATTGGATTCTTTCTTTGACCACCTCTCCATCAGGTCATTTTGCCGAATGTAGTTGTTTTCGACTCTTGCCTGCTTTTACAAAAATGTCATTTCATACTTTTGTGTTATTTTACTTATTTTACTTCCACTGCACACCAGTGCATGAGTAGCATCAATCCCAACACCAGCTTCTTAATAATTAAAGCGAATATGTGTAGTGTATCCAACCATTTCTCCAGTTGTTACACGGATACTTTTCATGAATATCATGTTGTATGAGGTGATTTGAAGGAGAGTGAGGAAATGAGCTGGGGTAAGATGTACCTTGCTCATCTCCTTGTTCTCCCCTTTTCCAGCTGCTCTAATTTGACACCTTGAGCTGGGGGAGGGCGGGGGCGATGACGGTGGGGCGGTGGGCAGGGTTAACTAGGTGGGGGAGTGCAAAGACACAGCGGAATTCATTAAGAATAGCAACCCGTCTCTCCCCTCAACCTCCCTCTGACGGTAATGATATCCGAGGTTAGCAGAGAGCACACCAGCCAGAAGATGGGAGGAGAAACAAAGACAGAAAGAGGGAGAAACCGAGAGAGTGGGGAGCTCCGGAAAATTAGAAAGACCTCAAATACATCTATTGCCAGTGGAACAAGTTCATGGTTCAGCTCGTACATCGGGCACTTGCACTGAACCATCTCACTGAGGACCCTGTTTGCCTGGTTGCTTCTGAGTGTATTTCTGCATCCTGTTAACATTCACACGAAATGAAAGAGGTTTCAAAAACTGCTATTTTGCCTCTGACAGTCCTAATGCACTATGATGACATACCAACAACCGACTGCAGACCTTCGAAAAACCCATTTACGCCACACTTTGTAGGTTGGATGGAGTGCAATCAGACCTTTTCAACATTGTGATTACCACGTACTGGCACAGTAATCTGTGGCTGAGGAATTGGCTGGCTAATGGCAGTTTCACATCAGCCATCTATAGGGACCTTGCAGACAGGTAAAGTGGTAGTTGCAAGATATTGAAATGGCCAGTGCCACCTGGGATGAAAGGCCTTTAAAAAAAGTATTAAGAACTTATTTTTTTCCCCCCCACTAGAAGCAGAGGCACTGAGTGTAAGACGAGCAGCTTTATCTCTGCAGTGACTTAAAACATCAAACACCTCGCTTTCCCTCACAGCCACCGAAGCTGCAGCTTGATTTTAGAGCTGGAGGGGAAAATGATTGAGGGGTGAGAGGGAAAAAAAAAGTTTCAAAGCTGAGCTGAAATCCTCGCTGAAACACTGTCCCGAGACCTTTCAAACACTCATTTCCATTTATCTAGCAGCGACATTTTTCATGACGTACTCTCTGGCAAACTATCTGACTCATAAATCCAATTCAAGCCTATTACTGGAGAACTTTTAAAGCTATCCTTCATTAATGTTAATGGGGTTTTTTAGTGGAGGCCAGTGGTGGTTAGGACTACATGGCTGCTTTCCCAAGCTTGTTTAACAGGCTCCAGACAGAGATGGATGCTTCTTGCAGTCCGATAGGCTCTCAAAGCCATCTATCACCCAGAGGACCCACCCACAGAGCTGGCGTTCCATAACAAAGGGCAGGCAGGAGAGCTCCTGATTGACAGCTTTATGCGTGTGGTGGCTAGTCAGACAGCAACGAGGAGACACGGTATCTGTTTGTGGCCTCAGCGCTGGCCCCCCTTTCTGAAAATGAGTTGTGAAGAACAGAACAAAATAATGAGTGAGCAGGGGAATCGATCAATATGCCGACACGCGAGATAAATGAGAGAATCAAACACACGCACACACACACAAAAAAAACCCATCCCTAATGCTGCTGAGTAGGTACAAAACTAATCAGGCAAATGAAGCTGCCTGAGCAACATAAACTGTGAATGGAGAGCAGTGTTAAGGCATAAACAGTTATTATCACAAAGATCATTACCCTTACACCTCCAGACTCACTAATTACCACGGTAAACAGCCATACTCTAAAAATGTATGGCTGGAGCATGCAGTAAAACGCGCTGCAACATGTAAATGCAGGTACGAGTCACAAATAAAGGGCTAACGTGCTGCTCAAAAACACTAAAATCTATAATAACATATATTTTAAAAAAAAGTTTTAAAAAAGCGCCAAGTGATTTGCTTCTGTCACAGCTGCAATCATTTTACGAGAGGCCACAGTAGCTCTCAGGGTGTATATATTCTCGAAGTGCAGACAAAAAAAAAAGGAAGGGGGTGGGGTGTTTCAGAAGAGACACACTAAATTTGGACAGTAAGTAGTATCACCCCGTCTGCGCGGTACACCGCACATTCGCAACGCCCCATTTAACCGCACACGGCGCTTCCCTCTACTGCCTTCATTTGCATACTTCAGCGGGGCCCTGACGGATGAAGACGGATGGGGCAAAATCAGCCTCACTGAAACAACTGTTTTATCAAGGTTAAACTATCCAAGAAGCTCTTAACCCCCACGCCTTTATCACACTACAGCTCTCCCAATATCAATCTATCAATATGATCTTATCGGGAGGGAGGTGGGAGAAGACGCTCTTCATAAACTCAAGTAATAGGAACATAAAGGAATTTTATGTGTTTAGGGGAGGAGACTGCTAAACATGGTGCTGAAGGACATCAATAAAATCCAATAAAACAGGCTCCAAGGTGGTGGCGGCAAAGCCAAATAAAAAATAATAGAAGAAGAGCTGCTCCCCTCAAGGCGTGAGAGGCATGCGCGGAGTCACAGGGTCGTCGCTTCATATCTTGTGAACGACTCGTGAAAGCATCGGCGAGAAAGCACTAAAATCCTCCTTTTACAACATGGCGTGGGGGAACCTGCACATGCTGTCATGTGGTCTGCCTCGGGGAAGTTTGAAAATAAATTATCCATGTATGCTCACTCACTGAAACTTATTCAATGAAGTGGTAATAAATGCATGTCTAATATTACTTGTCCTTGTGTCACGTGACCTAGTTTAACGTAAAACGAGAGGTCTTGTTAGTTTAAACTAACACAGTTTGCCTTCCTGTAAGGGAGACTTCACACAACAGCACAGGGCATGCCTGTTTGTATGTGTGCACATAGAAAGTAAGGAATTTCGAAAAGGTAGTCCATAAACCTTGGCATAATAATGCAAACAATGGGAGGATTCCTATACTTCTTCAAATGAAGTCAAGCTGACTACGCCCAGAGAGTGACATCAGAGCATCTACCCCTAACCTTCAGGCCTAACCGTACCTATATGGTAACTTAAGTGGTAATTAGACTTATACTGGAGGTTTTTGCTAGTTTTATGGCCTGTGACGTTTATTCGCACAGACGTGCAAGTTAATTTATCATGTCATTCTTTTTATCTTCATAGAGAGACAGCAACAAACGGCTGTTCACAAACACCAAACAAATGAATAATAAATACATACAGGTATTTTTCTTTTTGCAAAATACATTTTTATTGTATGAGATGCACAGTTTCAGTGTTTGATGAACACTTATTTACACGTTCATAACAACATATTATGGTGACCCCCAAAGTGCCACTGCACTGAAAAATGTTGAGGAAAAATTCAAAGAGCACACACATAATGTACGCGTAACGCCAACAACGTAGTGCAATGTCAACATAATATACATACGGATACACACAAAGTCAACAAGCTCATGTAATGTCAACAGCATGCACATGTAAAGTACACACAATATCAAAAATGTACACGTAATGTACATGCAACATCAATAAAGTACACGTATACGTAATGTTCCTGTAATTTTTTTTTAAATTTTCATTTAGCTTTTATTTATACAGGTATTCCCACTGAGACTTGCCTGTTTCAGGCAGGAACAATGTACAATTGAACCGGTTAAATGGGGGTGTACATGCCATGTCACCTTTCATTTTGAGATCAGCTACTCAATATACAATTTGTAAGGATTTGGATGTTTAAAAAAGCATTTTAAATGACTCCCAGAAGTTATATAAATGTCAATAATCCTAGTAACCAAGGTAGTTTATATACTAAGTTTCATAAATTTAATGTACACGTTATGTCACTTTTCATTTTGAGATTAGCTATTACACATAATATATTTGTAAGGATTTGAATGTTTATGATTTTAAATATTTCCTAAACAATATCATATGTCGTAAACTATAAGTATATAGTTTATATCCTTCATTTTATCCAGAATAATTGCATCTAGGAGGAGTTAGTGAACATACATACACTGAGATCATCAATGCTAAAATACTAAAACCACTAAAGGCCAATAAAAACTACAAAAGACCATTGAAAGCCAGCAAGTCTTCATCTTAAAAGCACCAACAAAGAGCAAACCTTTGATTGTAATTGGAAAGCTAGTCCAGCAATTTTGGGCTGCTGCTCCAACTTAAAGTCAGCCTTACCCACTAACCATGATGGTGGAACAGTTAAAAGGCAGTTCTTCTGAGGATATGAGAGACCCAGAAGGAGAGTAGAGACAGGGAAGATTTGAAATGTACCCAGGTGTCAACCCATTCAAATAAAAGGATCTTCAAATCAGTTCTGTATTTAACAGGTAGACGGTGCAGAGAAGACAGTGCAGGTGTGATTCTTTTCTCTTTTTCTGGTACCAGTTAGGAGTCCTGCACCAGCTGCAGGAATAAGATGTTTATGTTTGTTCCTCCATACTAAGTGCATGAACACCTGAAACTTTTGTAACCATGCCAAAAACAACCTTGCGGCATGATGGCATCCAGGGTGGCAGTATTGCCAAAACAACACAAAAGCATCACACTGGCAAACTGTCAAACAAAGATTAAAACGATATAAACCTTGCACAAGTTATGTTTCGATAGGCTCCAGCACAAGCACTTCTCAGGTGTTACTAGCACAGCGTTCACACCTTATGCAGCGTTAGATAGCCTGACATTCGGAGCATTAAGACGACTTTTATGGCCCAGAACAGCTGATGCAATTACAAACTGATACAGAAAATAACAAATTGCTAATAGCATAAAAATACCCATAAACCCGCATAAATATACACAAACCATAAGAGCAAACTACCTCCTAACTTTTGATATTTTGAAGGGTAAAAACTCCGTTAGGAGCGGCTCGGTAATAAATGAACAGAAGTATATAATTTGCTGATTATGCTCAAGTAGAAAAAAGAAAATGACAGCAATTAACATAATTTCAGTAGGAGTTAACTGTCCAGAACTAACATCGCCAAAGGCAAGCTGGCAGACAGAAGGCACAGTGGAAATCCACAGCTTTCACTCTTTGGGTAGGGGATACAGATTTTTTACTGTACAGGGAAGCAGCAAGGAGGCATCACCGCATTATCAATCCTCATGGCTGTTACTGCGAAAATTGGGTACGTATTTAACAAAACAGAAATTGGTTTGGTTAGTTTTCACACTGAAAACATATAATAGTCCAGTAACGAGGCAACGAATATCTACATGAAACAGACTAACATAAAACTTTGAGTCAAACCTGCTGACGATTGAGAAAATCGGCGCTGCTTCTAATGTAATTTGAATTTAACGAGAATTTATATGACACGAGTGGCATTAATGTATTTCTTTCTAACAAGGAAAAAATCTTTCCCTTTTTAAAAAAAATTCCTGCGTGTTGAGGTTTCCCTTTTTTGCTTGCCTCCTTCAGAAGCAGGCTTAAGGGCCCTTATCTTACTCTCAGAGATGGTATTTACACTGCCAGGTGGCTAGGCCAAGTGCTGACCTGTGCTAACATCCGTGCTCTCGCCCCACTGTGCTAAATGCTACCTGTGGTGTCACATTTGCCAAGGGAAGTGATCCAAAAACTGCAGGAACCCCGCGTCTCTATAGGCCCCGCGGAATTAGCAGCAACAATCCCCAGAGACAGCCTGCCTGCCTGTTTCTGCCCCTGCAACACACACTGTGACACGCGCGCAGAAATAGTACATACCGCACACCACACTGAAGATTGCCAGCAAGAGACTGTTTGATTTTGCAGCCACAAAAACAACTCTTTGTGTGGCTAAATTTATCATCGCTCTCCGCCACAGTATTTGTGTCTTTCTCTACAGTTCAATATCTCTTCTCTGCTTTTCTGTGTGTGTGCATGTGTGTGCGTCTGCATTGTTCTTTGTCTGCGCCTTTCCTTCCAGCGAAGGTGCCGAGGTTACCAAGGCTCATCTGTGGCCCCTTTTGTCTCTCACGGCACAGGCGAGGTTTATTAACATAAATTAGAATAGCTCACCGAGAGAGTACCTTGTCGCTATGCGTTACCCACGGCAACCTCTCCTCCACTCTCAATCCACCTGAGCATGTGCGTGTGTGCACGGTTGTGTGCGAGTGTTTGTGTGTGACATAAAGAGAGAGAAAGACAGAGAGAGAGAAAGAGAGCACACACTCCCCTGCATCTAAATGTGAAACTCTGAAATGAGGGAGACACATCCACACCCATCTCTCCCCTGTCCTGATTAAAATAAATGGTGCTATCTGCACTGCATGACTCACTACACCATGGCATTACTATCAGTAATTGAAACATCCAATCACTACTGAGCCATCAGCCTCACTGCTCTCCCCCATCTGACTTTGTGGCACCTGATTGAACGTCACACTGTATGGGAAGTAACACAATATATGCCCACGAGTTTATCCGAAGAAATGTTGAGGAGAGACACGAGAGTACCGCATCGAATAGCTGTGTGTGGATGTACAGTACATATTTAAATGTGTGTGTGTGTGTGTGTGTGAACCACTCAGCATCCTAAGCAGATATCTAGTGAGAGTCAGGCAGCCTCATTGATTGGTGTTGATTCCATCTGGGCAGCGAGCAGCGACTGACAGTGGATCTAAGCCGCTGCGAAAGGCAACCATTAATCTTGGTCCTGTTTAAGCAGCATGTATTAATTTGTGTCATTTTTACTAAGTCAGCCAGGGAAGAGTGCTTGCCATTTTATGTTTGACTGTTCATCGAAGTCAGGGGGGTCCTTTGTACGACCCCAGCATGCTGCCAACACGCCACTTACATCTTAGTGGCAGGGTGCCAGGAAAACACACCTCCATCAAGAAATCTGAATATGTTATAACTTACATTTTTTGGCACAAGAAAATATATGAAATGTATTTAAAAAAGGCCAAAAAAAACAGTATAATTCAAAGGTAGGAGTGTATAGTTAGAGCCCCATGAACATATCAATAATAAGATCTGCAGGTGTTTCAAAGCCAACAGTATGAGGATATATGCGTTTGCCAGTCACGCTGCGTGAAGCAATTCCATGAGACTGTGGAAAATCCAATCAAATCCAAACAGCACCAATAAGAAAAACAATGGCTGAGGCAATTGCAGTTGCAATAATGTCACCAGAGCTGTTTTGTAGACACTAAAAGCTGCTCTAGAGACAAACATCTGATAAAAAAGAAACTCCACTCTGCCATAGAGCAAATTTCCTCTCTAAAGCAATTTTATATTCGATAAGTGGGAAGGCATTCTTAGCGTAATGGATCTGAATATGATCTCTGTCAGAAAACTAAGAACACAGTCTCGAATAAAAGCCCGGCGTGCAGAATGGTCAGCGCTGCTGCATCAGATAACCAGACTGAAAAGTGCAGGACACAAACTATAGAAAGAGACGCAATGAATTCATTGGATAGGTGAGCCGATAGCTCCGTCTTTCTGTCCCTCTTGTCCTTTCAGCGAAGGTGAAGCAAACAGACGTGGACACCAGTTTAACTTGTGACTACGTAAAGAGGACAAAAGCAGTGGAAAGGTAAACACACATTATCGTTGTTTTTGTGTGCTAAAGAGGGCGAGAGGTCTGTAAAAATAAGGAGCGCAAGCAAACATAGAACAAGCCCGGCAACATACCTATATACGTTCTGACACACAGACACACACCCTTCCCATACATCGACACACAGAATATGACCATTCTACAGCCAGATCTGTTATCACGGCTAATTACTACTCCCACCTCACATATACAGGGCTGTAATTAGCCTCTTAAAACATGATTAACATGTCTCAATTAAGCCAGTCAACATTTGCATAATATATTAGCTGTCCTAATTGCAAGTGAGTTTATATCAGAGGACAGGAAACAGCAAAAATACTTGCTGTTGCCCCTGAAGTGAATATGTAGTGAGCATAAATATGAATATAGAGGAAATGCCAGTGAATAAAAGGGAGTCCGGTCTATTTACGTATGCCATAATTCACTTCAAAAGCAAAGATAAACTGACAGTCAGCACATCCCCTCTCCGACTATACTTATAAAAATATACTACATGTTTATTATTATTCACTTAGACGAACATTTCTGGTAAGTAGAGGAAGAGTTTTCCGATAAATGCATAAATCAAAGCCAGGCAATATTTTTCTCGGGAAAACTTCGCACACATTTTGAAGTTATTTATTTGAAGTTATTTATGAGAGAACAGGCAGAGTCCTGTTCAGCCTTATTTCCGTGGAAACTAAAACATGGGGGGATAAACTGCTGCTTCGGCACTTCCAAGCCGGGGACAGATATACAGTCTCCCAGCTAGCGCGGGGAAACCAAGGACATAGCCATTAGTTTCAGGACAGCGCCACATTGGAGACTAATGCCTCCATCTGTCACTGGAGATGAGAGGAGGGTAACAAAGAGAGGCAACACTAACCCCTGAACTCATCATGGACAGCCATGTCAATTAAATACTGAAAAACTGCAGGACTGGGAGCCATAGTGACCAGTTTATCCACGGCTGAATTGAGCCCAACCAGTACCTCTGCCAGTGTTTAACGCTAACGTTACAGAAAACGGTAATTTAACATTATCACCGCGCAGCTTTGGGTTTATTTCAGTCAAGCAAAGCAGATCTGACACCACTTATTTGATTAGTAATTAGTGAACAGTCAAAGTCATGGTCCATGATGCTCAATACTGCTATTTACTGCTATACTGATGTTACTAAATATGATCACTTATTCGTTTCACTCATTTATTTAAGCAAAATGCCAACTCTTGTTGGCTTCACCTTCTGCATTAAGAAGCTTTGCTGTTTTTCATGGTAAATAATACATATTTTCAACTGCTGATCAAACAAAACAAAACATCTGGATATGCTGCTTTATCCCATCTGGGTTTTGCAGTGATGGCATTGGACAAATATCTCATCTATTGGGGACTGACTGAGTCTACTGCTCAGTATTACACTTTTTTTTTCAGTGCTCTGCTTCCTTAATTAAAAGCTTGGTAAATGGCAACACAAGTCGGTGCCTCCTTTTTCCTGCAAAGAGATGCTGATGGAGATTCTCATTGGTATGATTACCAAGCTAATGCTAAGTATGCTACCAGCTGCTACTCATCTCACCTTACAGGTCGTGCACCCTGACTGAGTTTTCCCCACTTGTTTGGTCATTTACAGGCTGCAGCGTGTCCTCGTCTACCTGTTTTGTTTCAATCCATTAGACTGTCCTTGTCTTTTTTTTTTAGTTTAAAACAAAAACAATCCCAAATAATCTGAATTACACATTGGCAGTCACCAGCTGTTGGGTTGTTAGAGACTATTTGGACCAGCCCGTATTATTGGTTAAACTATCATATAGTTTCTAACAACTATAACTGACAACATATACAACAAAAAATCAGCTTTTCTGCAATACAAAATATTAGCTTCATAATAAAAGAAATGAGGAAACTTTGAAGTTTACCCCAAACTGCCATAAGTTACAGATTTTCTCTCGCTTAATAAACTACTCTGAAAACAGTGTTATGCTACCAAAATGAAGTACAAATAATAACCTGAAAATAAGTCGCTGTGCACCCACCTTTACCTGACATATTTTACAAAAGCAGGCACAACACATTTATATAGCAAGACAAAAATCAAGTGCTTACATCATTTTCTAATAAGTTTATAAATTCACCAGATAACAGAACGTGAACCCTTTTTTCTTTATTACTCATCTCCAATGTAACTATCCTTTGCTCATACCGAGGCTCATTAGCTTTAACCACTTTACCTTTGTTAGCTTCTTTAAAATAACCATCTTCAGCTGGGTGAAGGGGGGATTTAAGTGTCTGATTAAAGTTTGTTATCACTAGAGTTTTTCTGATTGTCCCCCCAAAGTGTACACGCCACTTTTTGCCTGTGCCACTGTGCACAAGTTGAACATGCAACGAATCAGGTCTGGGCTGAGAATACTGAAAATCTGTGCCTGGCCGCTTGATCTGTGCATCTCTACTATCAAAGAGTACTCTTGAGCCATCAAAACAAAAGCCACCATCTTGACACTGAAAGAACAACATTTGCCCGAGAGTTCATGACACCTCCAAAGTGACCAGATCAACACCACTGTGAATATCTAAATTGTGTGTACACGTCCAATTAGTGGCGCATGCATGGGTGGGGTTGGGAGCGGAGGGTGGCACTTAGCGGGATGGACTGATTCAGCAGGTCTCCAGCTTTGATAAGTTCAAGCGGTGTAATGCATTATCCGTCTGATCACATTAGTCATGCAGGAGCTCGCCATCTGACCTGAGCCTGCATGGAAGTAATGTGAGGCTGCTGACAAGAGTGGCCTGACGAAACGGTCGCAGGCCCGCAGATAGACAGGGAGAGTGAGAGAGGGAGCGCGTAGGCCTGAAATCTGACACCCAGAAACACTGACTTGGTGTCTGGCTTCTCTTACTTAGTCAACCTGTACGTGCCAGCTTCGCTCGCCGTAATGGTTCCACACAAACAAAGACGCTCTCCAGTTCTCTTCACAGGATGTGAAGCAAGCACAGGAAAACAAATTCTAAGTGCTCTCAGGAACTGCAGAAACAATGATGATAGTTTAAAAAAAGAAAAAAGTCGAGAGGGGCCAGGAGACGGGCCAAACAACCCCGGCGACGAAAGGAACGACTGTAAGTCGTAACACGAGTCTCTGCCGCTGCTTTTCCATCGGCCAGCGTGTGAACCTGAGCTTGTTTAAGCTTGCTAAATACTCTAAAGCTGTGACACGGGAACGACCCCTGCGCAAATAAACAGGGAGTGGGGGTGTGTGAGGTCATCAGTTAAGGCCTGCTATTGGCATGTGCTCCCGCCTTGTTTGTCAGCTGCTTGCCAATGGACACCTCACTGCTGTAATGTCCCATATTGCTGCTGTCAACGCTCACACCACAAAGAAGAGGCGCGTACAACACACACACACACACACGTGAACATGCAGCACCTATAGATGACGTAAAGAAGAAGGGAAAAAAAAGACTCCCTCTCTTCAGTTAAAGGTCGAGGAGAAAGGGTTGCTTCAAATCTGAGCTGCTGTACTCATCGCCCCTTGCTCGCTCGTCTTCTCGCAGACACTCTCACTGCAACAGTGTAAAAAGCAGGGAGAAGCTGACTCTTTATAAAGAATATAAAAAAGGCCTGACAAATTACAGGCTGTACTCCGCTCGCATACACTGCACTCAGCACATTTGGCTGTAAATGCCATGGTGAAGGTTTGAGTCATTTTCTCTGTCACTGCAGTGAAAGGATTTTCAGTTTCGTCTGCACAAACCTCCTATGGGCGAAGATGAGCCGCGGCTCAGCTCTTCAAACGCAGACAGGGACGACACAGAGAGGCAGCCATTCACTCTTGATTCCCTCACAAATTGCTTGGGTTATTCTTAACGTTTTATACGTTGTTCTGTCGCCATCAAAACAATGTAGCTATTTAGAGCTCGCTGATTTGTGGTTTGGGAGAAATGTTCCTCAGCCACACTTTAAGTAAAAATAACTGATCCGATGCATTAAAAAAAAAGGGAGAGTGAGAGAGAGAAAATGTAATCCACATTGAATTGAATTATGTTCCTTTTCCAAACTTGGTGCTAAGCAGAGGGGAGGGCAATTTGCAGTCTGGGGGGAGCCTCTCTCGTCAGAAGCCCTGTGAAATCCTGGTTGCCAAGAACGGTGGGAAGAGAGGAGAGGCAGGGGGGAAAAGCCAGGAAAAGGTCCAAGTCACTTTGTTCTTCTTTTTGGAAACGAACTCTGGTTGAACCCAGGGAGACGCCAGACAGTTTACAAAGAGCCAGGCATTACTCTCTCACTTTTCCAAGCCTTGCAATTTAGAAACAGGGCCCCAGCCTGCTATAGCTTCTTCCTCATGGGCTTCATGTTTTAAATGTGACGAAAATCAAGTGTCTACACGTTCCCTCTGTATTTTCTTTTTTTTTTTTTTGGGAGGGGGGGGGCTGTGCCAAACTCTGACTCATAAGAGTGAAGCTTCAGTGAACAACAGTTCATGTTAAATTAATGAAAACGGCATTGCCTCCATACAGCACAAGCCCCGTGTTTATTCTCAGCTGTCTGCATGGCTGCGACGCGACAACCGAGCAGCCAAAGTGACAAGGCTCTCTCAATAATCTCAGACAGCTTCAAAGTTGTGTTCACAGATAAGGTTATATTGGATCTTTTGTTTTATTTCCTCCCCTTCAAAAGCAGCGCTCTGCCACATCCCTCAGAGAATAGTCACAGGCTTTCATCATGTGAGGAGCTCTCCTTTTAATCTGCTGTTAAGAGAGTAATAATTCACACATTCCTTTTCATGACTTTGACCCGGGCTGCGAACATAAACAGAAAATCCCCCTGACCTGTCTCTGCATGTAAAACAGCTCACTTCAGCAAACACCATCAAACTCGGCCAAGGAAAACAGACAAGAGAGGAGCGAGACAGAAAGAAAGAAAGCCCGGCCCCAAAGAGGCCCAAATATCCAATGAGAGCGAGCTATCCAGTGTCAGTGAGGTTTGTGAAAGAAAACATGATGTAAATACATATTTACTGGTTTGGGAGAGTCAAGTCTAGATAACCGTGACCTCTGCTTTTCTTTAAAAATGCTTCAACGATCAAAAGAAGACACCAAGAAAAAAAAGAAAGAAAAGAAAACAAGTGATGCTGACACACAAGGAACTGGCCATAAAAGTGACCTTACCTGTTTTCTCCTTTATTTCACACAAGACGTTGAAGAGAGCCGGTTTCATTCTGTGGCAGTTGAGTGCATGTTTTCTAAAAAAAACAAAAAAAACAAAAACAAAGGAGGGGTGGGGGGACAGGACACCACTTTCCAAATCAGTATTCAAACAAGTGGCAACACAACTGAACTTGCTGAAATCGCTGAAAGGTTACATTTTCTCAACATATCTCAGCTGATTGTACTTCAAAGCATGCAAATATATAAAACTTGCAGGAGCCAAAGCATGGGAAAAATTTATATTTGTTAAAAAAATATCAATCCATACTTTGTGGGTATAATTCTTTTGAAAATAATTTAAATGCACAATGCATGACTTCAAATCTTTGGAAAACACAGATTTATCCTATGCAGCATACAATAAAATTCACCCAGGTACTACAACATGCCTCAAATGCTTCCTATATGTATATTTTATTGCTAGTGCGGGCTATAGAAGGGGATCTGCAACATGTTATTACAGCATAGGATTACAATGTAAGCTCCTTTGTAACAAGGCAGAAGACTCTCACTTTGACTCAGGTGCCTCAGTGCTCCACAGCTAAAACACACCCCTGTGTCAATCTCATATAGCCACGCAATCATTTACAGTTTCGATATATTACCTAAAAAAAATGACAGAAAAGTTTTTGCAAAGAATTTACCACGAATCGTGACAAGTTTTTAGGGTCTTTCTTTCGCTTTCGCGCAGTCACGGCACTTCGGTGGGCGTAATTGCTTTCATTTAGAGGCAGTCTTGATCCAAACCACAATGTTATGATCTCTCCCCCCCACCCCCTCTCCATCCCAAATATTTCCGTTTTCACGTTAATAAATAAAGTGTTTTGTGAAGCCTCACCTCGCCTGTGCTTCGTCTAAGCTTTGGTCTGTGATGGTCATTATTTGCTGTAATATGTCTCCGATGTCCTGCTTTCTTCCCTCTCCGTCCGTCCCTGCCGTGCCATCCTGCATATGCTGCGCCAGGCCGGGGTGTCCGGCCATGCCTACCCCGTGGGAGTGCATCAGCCGAGGCTGCTCGTCCATCCTTGACCACGGTCCCTGCTGCCTCCACTCCAACTTTTAAAATTTTAATATCAAGAGGGGAAGGGGGGAAAAAAGAAAGAAGAGAAAATATCCTCGGAAATTCCTCTGGATTCCTCGGTGTCTCTCTCCCAGCCCACTCCTCCTTTTTCCTTGGTAAGCTTTTCTAGATTTGGGAGGAGGGAGACTGACAAACCCTCTCTCTCGCTTTCTCTCGGTCTCTCTCCCAGCTGGTTTAGGTGAAATCTGATCTGAATCGCTGCTTTAGGCTTTGGCCACTCCTGCACCGCTACTGTAGGGAAGGAAAAAAAAACCAGGATTGAACATTAAAGGCTCCTAATGTGATTAAAAGTGGAGCGCGTTGTGCTCCTCTTATGAAACCTCCGATAGACTCGAGAGCTTGATGCGCCAAAACGCGCTAAAGACTCAACTTGCCTTTGAAGGTTTTGGATACAAAGTACCACCAACTGTTATTGTTTCGCTTATGTCTGGTAACTGACTCATAATCAGAGTGTGGATGAAAAGCCTCCGCCCCTCGAGCCACGATTGGAGAAGAAGAAGCGCGCAAGTCCCACCTCGGTCCTCTCCGAAAACGTCAATCATCTTGCTCGGGAAGGTGGGACACTGTAATAAACATAAAGAGATGTGACCGGACCGGGTGGCAATACAGTGATGGATCGAGGGTGCATATGTAGCCTAATAAATAATTGTGAGTGGCAGTGGAGCTCTGACCCAACAGGACAGCATGGTGGTGCTCGGAAAAGACACTCTGTCATCCGGACTATATATTTTCCTGCTGAATATTTACACCCGTGTAATCAGTCAAAGGAACAATAAATCAAGATGAATTTATTAGAGCACAGAGCAGTTTGTGGAAAGCGTTTTACAAGTCTTGAGTTGGAATATTGGACCACAAGAGTCGTAACAGAAAGCGGTCTAACTAGCAGCCTTCCTCCTTTGGAATCCAACCTACTTGTGAGGGCAATAAGAGCTAATGTTATATAATAACGATTACTCCAACCATCAGTTACCCAATAACAGAAAATAAATCTCATAAAATATCTGCATAATTGATTAAAAGGAAATGTAATCATTTTTCATATCAGTTTACAGCTGTTGGGGAGTAATACTGCTGGCCAAAATTTATTTTTTTATAATCTAAAACAGCCTAAGTTTATTGAGATGGACTTTTGAGACCTAACGTTTGGCATTTTGGTCAGATTTGTGTTTTTATGGTTGTTTTTCGAAACCAGATATCATATTTGGACAATCTGTGGGAGATGTTAGTTCAAAGGGTTCACATGGATTTTAAATAGAAAGCTGACTTTGAGTACCACAAAGTTTTTGTTATTATTTTTTTAATGCAAAACTGGAAAAAAAAAAAAAAAGGAGAGCCCCCAACTGTTCAAGTATAGAATAGATTAAAAGTGATTTGCTGAAAGCTGGGAGCTAGTGGACATTACAGGCTTTTGCTATGTAGGCAGTTCAGTATTTCCCACTCTTTCCTGTGTTGGTCAGTGGTATCCTTCATTCCTACTGGTAGCTGCTTCACCCACCTGCTGTTATGACTAGTTTAACTTGGTACCTGCGCACTTCATATTGCTAAAGGTTATTTTGCCCATCCTCAGTTAGTCCAGAACGTAGGCTGCTACCAAATGAACCAGCCCAGCTTTCTGTCATTGGATTTCCATTTTAAATCCAATTAAAAATTGTATTAATTAAAAATAAAGCCCTGCATGGCGAGCTCCCTGCTGAGTTGTTATTCAAGCAGTTGAAGTCTCTTATCATCTGATCAGGGTCCATCTGTGTTGCACACACAGTCCAGAGGATGTAGCATCCAAACAGCCCATCAGGACACTGAATCTGTAGTTTGTTTTAAACAGCTGCCAAAAACTCAGTTTAGCTTTCTCAAAACCTCAAAAGTTCACACAAAATGTATGCATGTAGGTCGTGTACCAACAAATGCCCTTATGTTTGACCGTGTTTGTAGGTTGGGTGCTTAGATGTGTCTTCATCCGAACACTTTGTAACTTTGTGTTTTGAAAAATGCGAGGGCTTGTTGAATAAAATGTGTAGAATAAAATGTTTTACACGTGTGAAAAAATGCAAAAATGTAGATTGATACTTACACAAATACACTGAGAGCTGAAAACCTGTAATTTTACTCATATTTATTTAATTACTGTTTACAACCACAACTCAGCCACTCAAATGCGCCCCTCAAGTCACAAATTCACAAATTTGCACACTTTGACTTTTGCAGCACCTCTTGTGGTAAATGTACTGTAAAACTATTACTGTTATTTTGCCTGTCATCGTTATGAGTTACTAAACTTAACTGACATTCCTGGTGTCAGGTGGAAAATTACAGATAGTTTCTTATTTATTTATTTATAGTCTTTTATTTAGCGATTAAAGAAGAGAGTTTAAAAAATCACTATGAAGTTGACACAGCAAATGAAACTATCAATAGAATTTTTCTTTTCTTTAAATGTGTTTATTTATTTTTTTCAGCTCAACTTTGCCATTTGAAGCCTGTGTGGATAGATTCACCTTTGAAGTGAGCCTCAAGTGGCCATTTGGTGAACTGGACTTTTTTGGCACCAACGCACGCACTGGCTTCATTTTGTTTTTAGCGGCATCACGTACAAAACCTCGCAAAATTTAAGACAAATACCTGCTGCTGAGAGAACTTTGGCTCTTTGCAAGGCTGCTGCATAGATAGCATGCTAACACTAAACTAGCAAAGAACCCAGAGCAATTTTAAAGCTGAGTGTATGCCGACCCCAGCCCCGCAGCCCGAGCCTGAACTTCGACAGGTAACAAAAGCAGTAAAGAGCAGTCATGTTTGTAGCCTCCATTTCTATCCGTGCATGTTTCTAAAGTAGAATCACCGTGGCTTTTTTCATCTTTGTTTTGCGTTGTCGGCTTTGTGTTCATACCTAAATACTAAAAGAAAGATTATATGTGTGTCATCATTAAGACAGGGATTTGTATTGGTGTGTGTGGGACTGTAGCCTATAGATTTATATTGTTATGAGACAATATTTCAGGTCGTTTTACGGAGTGACGAGAAAGTAATGTAACGAGTAGTGTAACAAATTACTCTGGTGAGTAATGTAATGTGTAATACATACTTTTCTTGAGTAACAAGTTCAACATTGGGAGCCGGTACAGTAGGAATGAAGAAGAGCAGATGCAATTAAAAAAAGGGCACTGTATCTACTTTGTCGTATTTACTTTTTGACTGTGACAGCTATTTTCTGACATATCATAGACCAAATGATTCATCAAGAAATGAATCAGATGATTAGTACATCATCAAAATAATTTAGCTGCTGCCTTGCAATAATATTTCTCCCATTAACGCCTGAAAAATCGAAATTGTAACGTGGATAAACTGCAGTTCTGTGCCTCGGAGTGTGGTCTGTTCTTTTCTTTTTTTTTTTACTGGCCGGACAGAAATCGATCAGTCAGTTTTCTCATTACGTGCTGAATAGGGAGGTAGAGTAGTAATTGTCACAAGGGGCAGGGTGAGGTTGAGGGTAGTGGTGGTGATAATGTCTGACACTCAGGAGCTGCAAAGACTGCACAGCACAGCCCTGAAATGGAAGTCTCCAGTCCAGCAGCCATTCGGCTTTATTTTATTCCCTATTTAACTGTGTCATAACGTTGGAGGGGGCCTCATATTTATCTTGTAAATCTTCTGAAGGGAGATGGTGGTTCAGCTGCAATCGTGCATGCTTTAAAGTGAGAGAAAAAAAACCATTTAGGAGTCAAGACAATTAATATTCTTTTCCTTATATTTTTTACTCCATCATTCAGCTAATATAAAACCGCAGTGTCAGGTTGGTTCTTCAAATCCCAATCTGTGTCAACCCCCCACTCATCAGTCTCCTAAGTTCTGATTTACAAATCAAGGCAGCATTGATTAGCGTGAAATATGATCGAAAGAGCTCATTCTGTTCACTCTAAATTCAAATTTATTCCACTGTAAGCCAATAGACAAAAATGACCTTACTGCTCGGATGCCGTTAGGAAAGTAAACTCTGAATAGAATAAATAAGACCTCATTTGTGGCTCTGATTGCTGTATTGAGATAAAGCAGCATTTTCAGCCTTAATGAAAGAGAAGAAGAAGGGGAAAAAAATCATCTGACACTGCATATTTTTCCTCCATTAAAACCAAATGTGTTGTTGCAGCATTAATATTCTCATAAAAAGTAGAGTTTGATTATAATTGCAGATGAATTTTGATGTAAAAATGTTCTTATAAACAGTCAGTGTTTTTCTGCAGAAGTTGCAGAGTTGTTTTTCGGAGACTAAAAATGCTAAGGAGTTCGATATTCCCAACAGAAATGTAAACTAGTTGAATTTGTTGGCGAGGCTGCTCTGATGAATGGAAGAAGACAGATCGTACCAAAGATTATAATGCATCCGGGACTGGAACTTAACTACGGCATGAACGATAAATAAAAATAAACAGTCGCGTAACATTTTAGAAACTCCCGTTACCTCTTGAAGCATCCAAAAAAAAAACCCACAAAACTTTATGTACTTTAAAAACCTGATAATGTGTAATAAACCATATATAACATGGCTAAAAATGCTACAGTGGGTAATTTAGTGGATTACACGCTTCCAGATATATTTGCCAAATCACGATATTTCGAGCTTCATAACAAACCGATGCTGACTCCACAGCACATATTCTCTTATCTGGACCAGGGTCAAACAGCTCCTCCTGGAGAGAGAGCTGCGGGTCAGGGCAGGGTAAGTTATGTATGAGCTAGGAACACGGCGCGGGAAAGCAGCAACTGCATGGCACAGGAAGTAACCTTGATGAAAAATTCAGTTGTTTGCAGCTCCTGGCGTCCCTCAGGCATGAATAAAGTGAGGCCCAGACAGAGAGAAAAGACCTGGGCTCAGCTTGAAACTACTCACCAACCCACTGCTGAGGAACACACACACACACACACTCGGCTAGCATTAGGAGATGGGCACGAATTAAACTTTAATCACGCCTCAAATAGATTAAGCGACAGGAGCCGAGTCAGCATTTCCAAGCCCCTGCTCTGCTTCAGTTGACCATCCTCCTCTGAACTCCTACTAAATTAAATACCCACCCGTTCCAGTTTCTTTGCACCTCAGATTAACGATTAAGGAAATTAAATACTTAAACCAGGAGTCGACAACAAAAGCTGCTCATGGTTAATGTAATATTATACATGAATCCTCTGAATAAACGGCTTCTGTTTCTTGGATTTCCACTGCACATGAAGAGGAAGAAAAAAAAATAGATGCGTAAGGATGGAGATGCTTTTGAACCCAGCAGCAATCTCTTGCATCTTGTAGTCAGTGATCATTTTTACTGTGGAAAAAGCCGGATGTGTTTTTGTGCAGCTGAGGCTGGGTCAGGGTGAAGAATGACTGATATGAAGGGGTTGACCTGTCACATAGCATTTGACTTACTATCCTTGGAACAGGATAAAAGGGGAGCCAAATGTCAAGTGATACAAGTGACGCATCCTCAAACGCACATATCCGCACACAGAGAGGGATTTGGAGATGAATGGTTTATAATAAAAAAAACCCAAAACCCACCAGCGATTCTGTGGATGGCATGTAAAAGCAGTAAGATTATCATTTTCATGAAAATAATAGTCACCGGTGGCACTCGCAGTGCATGTCAGCCACAGGATTTCCATGCCCTTTTTTTTTTCCCTGAGTGTGTCTGTTCTTGCTGTAGGGCCCCTGTAAGCCCTTAGACCTCTTGGCAAAGCGTGGGTTGTGCCTGGTGGGGGGAGATGTGACGGATGCCGGAGCCACGGAGCCTGCTAGCTACTCTGTGAATTTTCCCAGACTCATTTGCATTCATAAAGAGCCTACTCCTTGTCACAGAGTGTTTTCTTTTTTAGAATGCCTCCAAAAAATCCCGTGCGACTCTTGGTGGGAGTGCGCCGGGAAAATCCGACTGTCAAAGACGACAAGACGAATGAATCCCTCTGTCAGACGCGTGCGGCTTCGACGATGACAGATGGAGGAGAGCTGTCCCTCCGTCGATCGGCAGGCTTCATTTTAGAATGAATAAATCTGAATTTCGGCCCCTCCCGTAATTACAAGCGTTGCTTTATTTGACAGCTCTATGCGTTTGCTGATGGGAGTGTGCTTGTTTGTGCGTTTGGTGGGTGGTGGCACCGACCAGGTGACAGCTTGATTTCATTTTTACATGGACACGAATGCATTGCATTGTGTAGCGTGACTCTTGCTTTCCTGTGTTTAGCACCAGTATTCACCTGGAACTGCAGCTGGGTGTAAACATGCTAGTCATCGCAGCGTTTCCCTCCCCTCACCTGCTGTGCCGTGAGCAAAATGTTGCAAAGTTGTTCTGTATGCAACCCTGCACTCTGACCTCTTGTGGACGAAGGGCAGGATCCTCATAAGGAATTCTCAGGCCTGGTCTCTCCGTTCTTTGATAAATGAATCCTGGTGGACCTTTTGTGTGTTTCCAGCTGTTTCATAAACCCATCACCACCATTCACATCACCAGCATCGAGGCCTTGCCATGTTTCTTTTCACGCCATGTTGAGGCAGACTACCACAGAATAGGGGAGGCTGCCATCAAGGAGTTCTTTGAGGTGTTCTTAATCTGCTACAGCATTTAGATGGGTGGTCTACATTTACATCTTCCACATGAACACCAGGACTCGAGGTGTACTGTTACCACATGGCTTCACCTGCTGATTGTAGCTGATTGGTGCATATTTTTGCAAATATGCTAATTTTTATATCGATCGCGTACCAAATAAATACAGGGCCATTACTGCTGATACTTTCAACTTATTAAGGCAGCTATAGGGAAGAGCAGTGTGTCATGACTTATGAGTTAAATCATCCTCAATTTGCAAATTCTGAACACATTTTGTTGACCACTGAATTACTGTGATTTTTACTATCCACAATAATGAGTTAACACATCTTTTGGCTTTTTATGTTTGGTGAAAGTGGGTTTTATGGATACCTGGGATATAAATGTGCCTGTTTCTTGAGCACTTTGGGTCAACCTCTGTTGTTTAAATGTGTTATAGGATATAAATATATAACCACAAAAAGGGTCAGACATTTTTCATAGTGCATGTTTGTGGTATATTTGTTCATTTCCAAAAACACAGTTAATTTACACACAATTCAGTGAGCTACATACTGAACTTGGAGGATGGAAGCGTCGATCATATCATGCTAGTGTTGACACAATAGCAGTGCCAACGTTGGTATCGATACTATCGATATTTGGACCAACCAGACCAACATTTAAGAGTATAAAAAACATAAGAAAACAAAATAAAAGATGTTGCCCACAGGTGGCAGGTGGTCCACTTGGCCTATTACCCATAATCTGACTCTTCCTCAATTGCACTCAGTGCTACCAGGGACCTCTAAAAGGCACTCAAGATGCCTGGGGGGGCTCTTTTGGCTCTTTTGGCCTGAACATCCTTGGGGAGAAAACACCTATTAGGATATGAACTTGTTTTCCTACACAGTCTTATTTTCTGTCGGCCTAACCAAAGGACAGACTTTCACCAGTACCAACAAGGCAACACCTAAAGAAAACATCAGCCTTTAAAACATCACAAAGCTCTTTGTTTGAGCGTATTCTTTTATACACATGTGTGTAAATATGTGCTGTTTGCATAGGTAATGAAGAGGACTTGCTTTACAGTCTGAATACAAGCAAGCTAGCTTACTGCTTTTAGATTATATGCCACGTAGCCTGTTCAGCTGCAAACTCCTGCAAGGATTACCCTTAATTATACTGTTCAACGTGCCGTAAGTTAGTTTGGATCCAACTCAAAGTGAATATTCAGTCAACATGAGCTGGAGCTATGGGTCTGTGTTATGTTAGGCCAGTTCAAAGTTGTTAAAACATGGATTAAGAAGTGTGGTTTGTTGTTTCCCTGCCAAAACGTATGCATTAATCTTGAAAGGTTAATACTGTAAATCTCTTCTGCTTGTGAAAGTATGAGTTGGACAAAAGGATATGATCAGCCAGCCAACCTGCAGACTACAGACAGCCCTGCTGATGTCATGTGTTTGGACCTCAGTGATCAAAGACCAGCAGTTTATATTAGTCAGTTTTTCCGAAGCCACAATACCACAAGTGCTTAATTGTACATTTTTTATTAATATTTTTACTGTTCAAGTTTGTTTTTGTTTTTAATATAAAACTAAATAGAATTTGCTGTAATTGTGATTTAAAGGTCTCAATTATTAGCACATAATTTACAGTCTAAATGTAATTTGCTGAGTTGTTTGTAATAACCTTCCTCCTTCAAAGACAGAAAATAAAAAGGCTTTGAAGAGCGTTTTGTTTTTACCCACAAACAGCCGAAAACAACAGAGCAGGTTGAATGTGAGCAGCACAGATTCTCAAAAACCCTCAAAGAACACGGTGCAAGTGGAGGATGATAAAAAAGGAGAACATCTGGTGAGCAGAGCACGGTGCCAGGACAAGACAAAGCCATGTGTCTGGCAATCATATACCTACACACACACAGGGAACACAAACACACATGCACACAGACCCAAACATTCATTCATGCATGCACACTCAAATCTGCCTGCCCCCAAACTTGCAAACAAGCAAAAAAATAAAAAAAAAAATAAAAAAAATCCCCCCTACACACAGACACACACACACACATATATACACACATACACACCCATACACCTTCACTGTGCCAGCACTCATGCACAGCAGGGTGCAGTTAGAGCGAAAGAAAAAAAAAAGTAGGATGTGATTGGAGAGTCCACTGTTCAGGCAAGACTAATCTGCATACTCAGAGGCTTAGAAGTGAATATGCATGAGAGAATAAAATGATATGCCTTGAAGCAGACCACCCGCTCTCTTTGGATTACTGTACCCACCTCCAAGCCTTTTATCTTCTTGTTGGCATGCAATCAAGCTGATTTAGTGTGCACTTGCTGATGGCTTTACACAACAGATTGGCCTTATAAAGTACATAACCTGTTGAGAAAGAAAAAAATAATAATAATAATGTCACCAAAACAAGAAATAGGTTGATTTGCGCTTAAAATGTCACCAAAAGTGGTTAAAAAAATACTTTTGCCCATATGTTTTTTGGCCATAGTTTTTTATGTCTGATTCTGGTAACTGTAAGTAGATTCAACCAGCTGCAGACAGAGAAGCAAAACAGAGAAAATGAATATTTGGAAGAAGTGCACAGTATTAGACACAGAGCTCTGATGACCCATCAAATATTGAAGAAATGTCTGCTGGAACCGTGAATTCCCATTTCAGACAGACTTCCTCTAAGACTGTCCCTGCCAATGAATGAATATTTCATTTCAGAAAATAAAGTGGCCCTGAGAGGCACCATTACCAAACTCTAATGTCAGGGGAAAACATTCTCCACGTTTAGCTGAAAGTTAGGGTGAAATGATAAGAGCCGTCCATGCATAACACAATCTGATGGGGTAATGCATTGGCATCACATTAGCATGACTGTATTTGACTGAATGACTCTGTGTGTGTGTGTGTGTGTGTAGGTTTTCCCAAATGACTAAAATGAGAAACTGGAGAACTCAAAGCGCATGGCTTTTCAATTTATCATCTTCCTCATTTAGTGAGAAGAAACAAAAGTCAAAGATGTTTAAAACTCACCTCACATGCAGTTCGAGCTGTGGTTTGACGCTTTGGGGCAGTAATCTAATTTTGAAGAAAAAAAGCATGCAATATGTTTGAATTATGGGCAGCACAGTTGTGGAGAGGTTAGCGGGTTTAAGATTAGCCTTGTGATGACCTGTCCAGGGTGTACCCTGCCTTTCACCCTGTGTCTGCTCCAGGCTCTGCTGCCCCTAGAGTAATATGTGCAGAGTCTGGTTCAGCAAAGTCATGTTGGATTAAGCGATGTCCTACCTGAAGAATATGGTGTAAGAATGACAGACAGAATAGCAAACAGTGCTTAACAAATTTAATAAACCACCACCTGGTGTGAGGTTTATGCCCTAAATTAACAGTGCTGGTAATTTGCCAATTCCCCAAATCATTTTTTTAATGTTTGTCTAATAATAATAATAATTCACCAGTCTGTGCAAGCTATTTAATCAAGATGATGTTTTAAAGCTAAAATATAATTATTGTTATCCATCAATTTTCAAATTCACTGTTTTACAAAAAAGCAGAAAAAATAATGAAGCACATTATTATTTTTGATTAAGGTGCCAAATTACATTGTTTTTAAAAAAAATTATTTTATTGGTTAAATATTAAGCTTTAGTAATTTATGTCTTCTCAGACAAGTCCAGTGTGCTCAAATTTGGTTATAAAAACATGAATTTGGTTAAATATCATTTTAACGTATTTAGTTTTAAACTTGTTTTTGACAGATTTCTAAACTATTGTAGGTCCACTCTGTCCTTTCTCCAAAAACATTAAGTTAAAAAAAAACAATTTTAAATCCTGAGTGGTGAGACCACAGGAATGTTTCCTGCTTTCAATTCATCTTCGCTGAGTTTAAGTGTCGAGGAAGCGGTGGCATTCCTGCAGCTTGTTTGCGTCTGTCTTCTTTAATTGTACACAGAGTTCTCCAGATTCACTGTCTTTTACTAATAACAAGTTTAAGCAATGTTGTGCTGAAATTGTTGAAGTATTTGCCCATGCACCTTCCACTTCCACCTATTTATACCCACTCATGTATAGCACTGTATTTATGTAATGCTTTTCACAGCATCAGAGTCACATTAGTCAATTAGTCTAACATGCGTGTTTATGGGAAGGAAGCTGAACCTGTGCGATTCAGCCTGGGTTCAAACCATCAAACAACTTGCTGTGAGGCGACCATTTTAACCACTATGCCACCAAGCATGTTACCCAGCTGTTCCCAGTTAGCATGTATAGTTGTGCTGTTTTTAAAGAACTTCACAAGTCTTCCCATCTTTTGCGTACGCCATCTGAACTAAAAAAAAAAGAAGAAGGAGAAAGAGAGTAGTACGTGGATTGCAATAAAATCACGTGGGGTTATTAAACTATTTTTTCTGTTTCAATATTTGACACTTTCACTTTGGTTTAAATCATTAGCAAATAATTGCATTTTGTTCTAATACATATTTTATACATACTTTATTTGTTTTGGTTTACACATTCCTGCTGAAGGAGCTTGAATTTTCTTTCCACTGGATGCGACCCGTACCACTTAATTCTCTTCCATTACATTTATTTAACAGCATTATTTACTAACTCCTTGGCTGAGGGTTGTTTAAAGTTTACATAGAAAACAAACAATCACCTTATAAATTATGCATTATATTGGAATACACTACCTAAGCAAGCCAGTGTTCAGTGCTCAGACTGAATCGAAATTAAGTGGTGGTGCAGCTGCATACAGTAGGATTCAATTGTGAGGGAAAACTGGATGCTGTTTTGGCCTTTTATGACTACATTTAAGTGAAGGGAGACTGGAGGAAAAAGAGCCTGTAAGAAGTCACACAGCAACTCATCACAAACACATTTCATGTGTACAGCAAGCTACACTGCATTGCCAAAAGTATTCAGTCACTCATCCAAATAATTAAATTAAGAGGTTCCAAGCACTTCCATGGCCACAGGTGTATAAAATCAAGCACCTAGGCATGCAGACTGCTTCTAAAAACATTTGTGCAAGAAGGGGTCGCTCTCAGTGACTTCCAGCGTGGTGCTGTGATAGGATGTCACCTGTGCAATATTCCAAATTCAGCTGTTAGTGGTTTTCTAAAAAAAAAGTAGAAGTGATTGGGAATAACAGCAACACAGCCACAAAATCACAGAGAGGGGTCAGCAGAGTGTGCAGAGGCCCCCAAACGTAATGTTCAGATTAGCTCAAGAACAGTGCGCAGAGAGCTTCATGGATTGGACTTCCATGGCCGATCAGCTGGATCCAAGCCTTATATCACCAAGTAGAATGCAAAGCGTTGGATGCAGTGGTGTAAAGCACGCCGCCACTGGACTCTAGAGCAGTGGAGCTGTGATCTCTGGAAGGACAAGTCACGCTTCTCTGTGTGATAATGATGAGTCTGCGTTTAGCAGTAGCCACTTTGTGGGAACAGTTTGAAGATGGCTCCTTCCTGTTCCAACATGACTGTGCACCAGTGCACAAAGTAAGGTCCATAAGGACGATGAGTCCTTCTCATCCAACATCAGTGTCTGTCATCACAAATGTGCTTACGGAAGAACAGTCAAAAATTCCCATAAACACTCCTAAACCTGTGGAAAGACTTCCCAGAAGAGCTGAAGCCGTTATAGCTGCAAAAGGTGGGCTGACATCATATTAAACCCTATGGATTAAGAACTCAAGTTAATATGCATGTAAAGACCAATGATAAATACTTTTGGCAGTATAGTGTACATATGACTTAAATAAACAGTAAGCAATAGACAATAATTACAATGCTAATTAGATTCATTATCATAACCAGTTATATATTCACTATCCATCATTTTGGTTACATTTAATAGACAGCAAAGTAGAATAAAAACTGATGTAATAACAACAATGACTGACAGTGTCACACTAAATGAGACATTCATATGAGTCATACATGTGAGATAACCCCAACTACAATAAGACATGTAGTCACCATCGTCTTAACATAGAAGGTTGGAGTGTGTGGTACAGGAGCAGCAGAGTTTTAGAGCAACAAGAGCATGCAGACGCTTTGCCCAACATCCTGCCTTCAATCATTTTTTAGTGTGTGTTTGCATTTAGACACAGTCACTGACACAAATGTCAGAGCGTGCACGGTGTATACCGAGAGGAGCAGTAGAGGTCATCGCTGAGTAACAACACCTGCAGAATCTCTGCTTCCCCTTCTACCCTTGAATTCTCCTGGCACAGAAAGAAAAGACAAAGAGAGGGTGAGATCCAGAAAAAGATGTCCGTGGTGTGGAAATAGTTAAAGCCATAAAGACGTACAGTACCTCAGCCCTGACCCCATGCCCTCCTAGGCATCCCTCTGCGCAGAATTCTTATTCCCTACCAAACTGACAAAGTGTTTTTAATCTTTTCTTTCCCTCTCTCCTGGAGATTGGGGAAACAAAAATCAATAGCTCCTGGCAGGCGATCTAGCAGGCTGGTGAATTACAGGGTCTACGCTGCAACCAGAGCGCTGCATCACAGGGACCTTGGAATGAGAGACCTTGGGAGAGACATCAGAGACACAAAGGTTGCAGGGTCACTCTGGGTCCGCAGTCTGAGGAGAGAGGTATTTACTGCCTCGGCCAGCTCGCCGCTATGAAAAATAACTGCCACTCAGCACAGAGAGGGATGGCTGAGGTGAGAGAGGGAGACAGACAGGCAGGGAGCCTGGTGGTGTTTGTATAAGCAGCTTAAATGTTGGTAGCTGCAATACGTGTATAACACGCGTTATGTGCTATGTGCCGCACAGGTATGATGTCAGGCTGGAGACTAATGCTTTTTCCCTTCTTTCTCGCAAACAGGAAATGATTCATTAGCGTTTGGTGATTTAGAACGTGGCAGCGCTGGCCGATCAATATGCATGGGCCCATCTGTCAATACGTGATTTCTGCTGGTAATTAGCCGATGTGGGCCAGTGGTTGTGAATATTGCCTGGCAACTGACAGCCTGGTTGTTTCTGTCATCACTTGGGGGGTGCACAGGTGGTGGCAGCTCACAGTCGATCAATAAAATACTGTGCTTCAAGGCCCAAACCAGCTTCATAAAGACATCTACTGTGATAAAATATGGGGTTTAGAGGCGGTTCCAAATTTTCATTTCATTATAAAGGAGGGTCCAGATTTATGGCCAAAGAGTCAAAGATATTCAGTTATGAGACACAAATAACACCAATGAAAATTACAGGTTTAAATGAATGTTTCTGCAAACGTGCATTTCTGTATCCAAGGCACTATTGAGAAAATGTGTCAGATCACTCAATTATAACTGCTCAAGACAGCTGGCAGCAAGACAATTAAGAGTGTGAAAATGATAATGATGATTATGATGGAGATTTTTTTTAAATTGCTTTGTTTTCAAAGCAGGAAGAGCTTTACGGGCATTATGTGCAACCCCGAGTTTGTAGCTACAACTGATAGGAATTTCAGCATTGCTTCAACTGTTGGCTTAAAGTAAATCTAATAATTACCCTCCTATTATTCTCCACCAAAAACTATGCATATTTAAATCTTTTATTCTACTAAATAATCACAGAGCATGTTCCTTTAAAGGCTGAGGGAAACATATTAGGTTACATTTACCAACCAAATAATTTGTCATGGAACCAACAAGCATTTGTCGCAAGTCAGCCAACACAACCACATTGACTTGAAGAATGGGATGCCATCCCACAGCAGTATGTGACCAAGCTGGTGACCAGCATGAGGAGGAGATGCCAGGCTGTTGTGGCTGTGTATGATCCTTCCACATGCTACTGAGGCCTCCTGCTTGTCAAATGAATAAATTATTAAATTGCCAGTATGTGTTGTTCTTTTCGACTTCAATCAGATCCAATAAATGAGACCAAAAAATAGTCAGCAGAATAAGTGATTTGGCAGAGAAGATTTTATCTTTTTTGGGGGGGGGGGGGGGTGCAACTGATATACTCGACTCTGCTGGTCAACCCACAAATCCATTTTCCTCACAAATGTGGCACCAACAGGAAATAAATAGGCTTTCCAGTGGTATAAGATTTATTACCAAGAAGCATTGTTGCAACAAAAATACAAGAAATAGTCACCCAAACCCAATTTTCCTTACTTTTTGTGCTAAGTTTATATACCATTAAAGTGGTCAAAATTAAACATCTTTAAAGTTTCAGCTGATAAGGTCAGCTGAGGCTTCAGTTCAAACACTTCATTTCTGGCGGGTTTTTTTTAACCCTTGGATCTGAATGATGTCAACAAAAGCTCTAGCTATGAGCAGAGAAGTTGAGAAATTTATGAGGGGCAGCCAATCAGAAGAAAGCTGCCTTAAAAAGTGAGTATGTAGGCCTTTTGTTACACAGGACTGTGTAGGTCCATCTGGTAACCACCAGTCATGAGGAAAATGTATGTATTTCTTGACCCGTTACGAGTGGTAGTTGCTAGCATAAAATTGGTTGCAAAGAGGTATAAGGTGCTGCACCAGAAACTTCTTTTCAGTTGCTTAAGTCAGTGACAGAATACCACAGTTTGTTTAGTTTGCATGAAATATCCCGACTTGTCTGCACACACTTCCCAACTACTCACCTTCAAAGTACAAGCTGCACCTTTTGAAATGTGCTGGTAACGGCAGTAAAGCAAACAGGTTGGCATTTACATGCAAAGCACGAGCCAGCAACCGAAACGCTCACAAGCAGGTTGGTGCACCCCCCTCTTTAAGACCAATTTCAGGGGACAAACAGGAACCATTTGCGAAACATTTTTGGAGTACACAATTTGCCCTAGTGGTGGTTGTTAGCTGAAGGTCGCTCGTCTGTTTCTAGACCTCCGTGAATGGGCCTTTAGCAGTCAGTTTCACAGCAACTACTCGCAACCAGTCAGAGAAAACATATTTTTCCCTAGCAGAGGTTGCCAGGAGGTTGCAGACTGGTTGCAGATGGTTGAGGCGTTAAAGGGAGAGGAGCTGAAATGGCATTTTTCAGGCAGAGTGGACTGATGGGCTGTCCAAAACTAAAAAAGAGATAATTTGAATTTTGACTCTCAAACTTCAGTAAAAAGAATAAAAAAATAGCACTGGAAATAATAGATCACCTTTAAAAATTTAAAGGTGGATTCAGGATTGGGCTTGCTGCGCACAGACTGCAACATGATGCAAAAATGATCACCAAGAGACACAAAATGCCTACACAGGGAGACAAAACAACCATCAACAGAAACAAAAATGATTACAAAAGACAGGGCTGCTCTGTGCCTCTTTCAGTGTGGGTGTCTTGCACCTAGTATGTAGGAGGCATTGCTGGCCTCCTGCAGCTACAGACCCATTGTCTTATAAACCATCCACAATCATCACACACTGTAAAGCGGGGCTGTAGGAAAAACAAAAGTGACCAAAATACTCATGTTTTTATTACTCTGTCCAGAAACTGTACATACCATAAGGTCATATCTTAAAGAGTTGAATTTCTTGAGCTCCTTAACACCTAATTACCCAGAGCTAGCCGTCAAATTTAGATATATTGATTTCGTTTAGGCCTCAATTCGTTTTCCGCTACACTTGTAGCAGCAGTATAAGGGGTTTATTGAACTGTGCTGCCTTATGTCAATAAAACAATTGCTCTAAACATTAAATCCAGAGAAATTTGCATTTGCTCTTAAACTGTTTATCTTCAGCGCAACACCTGAGCTGTGACATATGTTATAATCCTTCATTTAATCCTCACAATATGTGTCCAGGTTCATAAGTTCACTCAGAAAGAAAAGCCGACAAGCAGTGCTGGTGTAAACTCCTGCAGAAGGATGCCTCTCTGTCTCTCACTGGCATTTGCATATTAGAGTGTTTTCTGGGGAAAATGAGCTGTAGAAATTAATTCAGGATTAATTGGTGCCTTTATCTCGTTAGGACAATCTAATTTAGGGGATGATGGAATTGTTTAGACTCCCTTTTGCATAATTGGATTGCGGTGAATGGCTGTCATTACCGTCTTTTTAGCATCGTCTGTGGGCCCCCTCTCTCTCTTGCAGGCCCCAGCCTCATAAAGAGCAATCATGTGTTACGCCAGTGTTTTGCTAACCCCTGGAACACACCAAGCACGCTGCAAGAGGCAAGCATGTGGCTAACCGCGCAGCAGTGATTAACTCTCTTTTCAGAGCCATTAGCATTACAGCAAGCAGCACACTGTTGGGGAGATTTCACATGAACACATAGGCGCACGGCTAACAGCACAGCGATCATCGCCTGTTGGAGACAGCAATTAGTTTTTAGTCTCAGCCCCTGTTATGTTCTGTGGTTTGTGTTTCTGACAGCATTACCTGATCGCCCCCCCCCCCGGAGGAGCTGGACGTGACATCTCAAAAATCTCTCAATGCTTTTTGAGAGGCTTTCATTTTCCTTTCTTTTCTTGTCCAGTGCATTTCCGACACATTTCACCCTTTCATTACTTCCACAATATCTCCGAGACAGTGTGCTGTTTTGGTTTTTTTTCAACGTGGGATGAAAATCAATAGTAAAGGAGCAGAGCTCATGTAAAAGATCACTCACTGGAATACCTGATCTTCTCACTTCAACAACATTGATGTAACTATGGAAACAAGTTCTCAGGATGAACGGGGATATGCCTATCTACTGACAAAAGGCTTCTTTATGTCTCTCCCAGCCAGTTACCCCATGCCACAGCACAAGAGAAGCTTATATCTGGTGCTCCCCCACTATGATACTGTCATTATTTTTCTGAAAGCACAAATTGTTTAGATATTATTCTGCGGCCGCTCTCTGGTAAACAAGGCTGAGTGAAATCTAATCTATGGTGCTGATACTCAGGCTGTGCCAGGCTAATTGAGTTGATGTAGTCTGTCCTTCTAGGAGCTGGTCATACTGTAAAGACAGACTCTATCAAGTCATATAGCTCATGTATCGTACTTACTAGACATGTCTTGCTTTTATATTGTCACTAGGAGTGTCATGAGTCTCCAAATCCAAACAGTTTGGTTCACACCTTAGACAGTGTTTAGGGGGGAAAAAAGATCTTTTTAGCATGTATTTTCATTTCATTGTTACATAAAGAATCTCCACATGGCAAAGGCCTCACTCACACAGGCGTAGAGACCACTTGGCAATTCACTGACAACCTCCACTAACTAGGGAAAAATGAAACATGGAAAAGCGCTACACAAGGCAGAGAAACAGTGGTGCACAAAAGGCACAATTTTTACTTTCATAGTGAAGAATTTTCGTTTCACAACAGCTCGACTAATAATCAGAAAGTGCTTCCAATGAAGTTGTTATCTTTTATATAAACTACAGGCGCCGTCTGCGAGTAACCAAAGCCATTGAAAGCAGGTTATTAATATAGCACTTCTTTCCCACCAGTTTTACCTAGCGACAGCAAGCAACTTCCCACAGCTACTTGCCAACAGGTCTGCTATATACATTGTTCTCTAGCAATGTTTATAGTCTAGCAGTGGAACAATGAGTGCCTTTAGGTCTTTGTGACTGAGGATAAGCAGTTGATTTGACTATGACTAAAACGAAATCAAAATGTGCTGGTTTGAAGACAACAACTTCAAGCAAACACTCACAACCAGTGGAGGAGAGCTCATTTTTCCTAACAACCAGTGGTTGCCGGGGAGTCACCAAGCAGTCTCTAAACCTGTGTGACTTGGGCCTAACTAGGATAAGCAATTTCTGCACTACTATGATTCATGCTAGATGTAGGCAGCTTCTTTTAATAACAATAAGAATAAAACTTTGTCTTTTACCACAAAGCTTGGCTGCTACAGTTAATCGCAATCACGATATCTTCTGTTTATGTCAAGATCTGTAGGCTACAGATTGTGTGGCGCTGAATGTGGACCCAAATGGAGACAAAACACTGAGGACAAGATAGAAAGGGAAACGCTAAACAGCCTAAAATAATCCTGACTTACAGTTCATCTACCACGCCCGTCACATAATCCTTCTGCTTTGTTTGTGTTATGTTCATGTTGCTGCATTTAGGTTTTACAACATTGGCATTTTTATAGACGCCTCCATTAGCAACCTATTGAGAGCTTAATAGCAGTGGCAACTGGTTGGGTGGGTATAGAGGGGTAAGAAGTATCACAGTTTTGTATTTTCTAAATAAGGACACAGATGTCAGCAGATTCCTGGAGGGAGATTGCTGAAACTATCGGAATGGATGTGAGGGAATCTATAAACAAGTGGAAAAACCTGGGGGACGAATATGTTTGCCTCCGGAAAAAAACGAGGAAAAAAAACTGACCACAACAAAGAGCTGGGGCCCAGGAAGGAAAACAATTGAAGCATTTTATTTTTTTAAACTGGTTGGCGTCGCATATGAAACACTGGGACACCACCACACAGTAATTAACTCGTAATATACCACACGCAAGCATAAATGTGGGCAACAACATCAGCCCCTTAGGTTACATCGTAGGCTCTCCAAAGGTTCCCTGCAGAAGTCTAAATCAGGCCTTACAGGTAACCGACTGAGACACAGCACATCAACGCTGACTGGAACTGTAACAAGAAATACTCTCTATAATCTTTTATGTGTCCCGTTAAAAGTAACTAATGACATAGCTGTCACAAAAATATAATATCAAAAGGCATTTATATGATTACACTAGCTTTTTTTCCGAGCTGGTGTAACAGTAAAAACTTTTCCAGCAGGATTTTCTCCACTTCAGGGGGACGGTTGTTTGCCAAGGGCACAAGTGAAGAGGTGGCCGTGGGGGGGCCTAGAGACCACCAGAGAGTCTGCCAAACCCACCCACCCCACATAAGCATAGTAAAGGCTGTTAGAGAGTTACAAACACACTCATAGAAGTGAAATTACATATGGAAACTCTTCCTTTTGTTTTCTCTGCAGCTGTTGTTCCCACATGGATTCAGTTTATCAGTGGACCAGCACGTTTAAATTGCAATTGTCTTATTAGATTTATCCACGGGAGGTCATGAGAGTCATATTTTTGTGTGGCTTTATGAGTAGATTGTAAAAGGGAGTGAGCAAAAAAATGAACTGTTTGGCCCGCGGAGACTTGCCATGCAAAAATAAAATAAAATAGCAACAATAATAACATAAAATAAAGGGGAGACATGTGTTTGCGAGCCATCCCACTGTTAAATAATGATCCTACTCTGGCCACGCTGATAAAAACTGCCTGGCTCTGCCACTGTTCTTACATATATCAACCCACGCTTCCTCTAACAGTGTTAAAACTGTCTTACCTTATGTCTGCTGTCACTCTCTCTGCCCCCCTCTATGTTCGTCATGCATTCTGTGTCATGTTTTGATGCATTTTAGCCCCCCTCTCCTTTAGTCTGGTGCCATTTCCATTCTTTGCATAAATGCAGTCTAACAGTATTAAGTATTCATGCGTGTTGGGGAAGGTGGTGCCTGTCCTTCAGGGTAAGTGTCAGGCCTGCGTGCGGCACAAGAAAAGCCCCGGGGAGAGGAGAACATTAGGATCCATCAGCCTGACAGACAAATCATTCTCTCATGTAAACATAAATATGAGGGTATGTTTCCACTGCCATCCCACTATCTGTTGCTAGGCTACCTTGCATTAAGCAGTGTAGCTGTCCCTGTTCATTTTGCTCCAGGGATTCCAGCAATACCATCATATAACCTGCTGAGTCTTAATGAGAAGGCCTGCTCATATGAGTGGATATGAACATGGCGAGATGTGAAATTTATTCAAAACGCAGGATTTCAGCTGTCTGTCAGCGCAGAGGCGGCGCGGAAATGTTTATGAAGCTGAAGTGTTTGGGGAAAAAAGAAGCTTTGAGGGAAATATTTCTCTGCCTACTGCACAAACACACCTGACACAAGAAAAGGTCACAACGGATCAGCGCACGCTCACACGCATGCGCGCGCGCGCACCGACGCGGCACGCACGAGCACACACACAGCAAACAATATGTGACGCCGAGCTCCATAAAGGTCATTTGTTGTGGAGAAATCACTGATCCCCAAATGCATTAACAAAGTCAATTAACTATTCTCCCACAAAGAAGAAAGAAGCCCATCTCCAATAAAAATAGAGCGCGCAGCGTCGTCCAGGCACCCCCACAATTACAACAACTGCGTCCCCAGATAATCATGTGCGCTGTAAATGGGGGGGAGAGAAAGACAGTGGAAGGCAATGGTCACTGTGAAGAAAGAGCAAGGAGATGAGGGAGAGGAGCGCCAAACAGCTGGTTTGAATAGATTGTGTGTGGGATGAATTAAAAAGTTGAACCTTTCCCTGGCTGTATTCAGATGTCTGCCTCCTGGTGATTAATCATGGCCGTCAGGACCTGTAATCCTTTTCAATGGGAAACAAATGCAGCTACTGTCCTCTCTTCTGCAAAAGCGCCCAGGGCCCAGGGCCACAAGCCCGCCCGCCTGGTCACAATACCTGAACCACAAGAGGAGGCACCCAGGGGAGCATGGATGTGCGGACACACTGTAATCTGCTCCAAACATGATGGGATGAACAAAAACAGTGGATTTCAACAAAACTGTGGCATCCTTCACTGGTTGTCTACATCCTTTTTGTATCTCACAGTCAATAGTTGAGTCTTTTGGCGCAGCTTCAGGTCCGACTGGTCGAACATAACTGAAGCAGCTATTTTTTTTTTTTAAAGCATCTTTTTTAGCTGCAGGATCCTCTTTTTGAAACAGAAGAAGGGATGTAAAGGGGCTTGCGAATGGTGTCAGGGCATGTGACAGGATTTCAGATGACAGGGGAGTTTTCTCTCTGACTGATATCGGTCCTCTCCGCTCGCAGCTGCTTTAGTCACTGAACTTCATGTCACGCTCCTACATGGTGGTAAACAGCTGATCTAGTTTCGAAAAAGACAGTGAGAAAGTCAAGAGCCAGCAACATCGAGAGCCCCGGAGAAGAAAGTATGTCATCAGCATAAAAATAGAAGCCCGCTAACGAATTCCTAATCATATCCCCCGTGTCCTCGAGGGGCTATGCTAAAGAGGTTAAAACAACGAGCCGGTAGATGAGAATGTGTGGCGCATTTGCTCGAGAGATTATTTCCTGGCATTTCAAAGGTTTACACAGTTATTGATTGTTAAATACACCATTATCTCCACAGAATTGCACAGCGTGACTATTCTCTGTGCAGCCGTGTATCCTATCTGTAAATGTTAAAAAGTGCAATAATTGAGAGTGATTCCTCCCCGGTTTCTAACACCAGATAGGATTTGAGGGCTGCTCTGCACCTCCTTCGCCAATCAATCAAGCAAAAAAAAAAAAAAGTAAAAAAGATAACTCGCAAGCACTCAAAAGCGTCGCTCTCGACTTAAGCTCGGCTGAATCAAGTAATGCCTGTGCGGCTTTTTACGAGTGAATAAATTGAACGCCCCTCAAAAGAGAAGCCCCCATACTGATCCTAATGGTGTATGTGACCTCTGAGTAATCACCTGAAAAAAACTTAGCATTAAAAAAATCCATTGTAACCAACAAAAGGCAAATGTCAGTGTTCCCACTGTGTGAAAGAGTGCTTTTATATGTGTGAAAGGTTGTGAGGGTAGTAATTCAGTGTGGCTGCAGAAGGTGGTGCATGTTGGCAGCGCGGCAGAGTGTGGAGAATGGGCCACGGCCGGCCGTTTCCAGCGCCTTTGTGTGTCTCTGTTTGACCAGGCGTCTCCTGGTCCACAGGAGCACAGCTTCAACACATCTAGCAAAAGAACAAAGAGGCCATTATCAGCTGTATCTCATCTCCACCCTGCCTCAACTCAATGACACCCGGGGACAAACAGCGGCAGGGCCCGGCCGCCCAGCTTTGCCGGGGCACTCAGTCTGAAGCGGACACTGAAGCGGACTGGGAGGTCCATTAAGCACAGAGGCGACACCTTAGCTGTGGACAAACATCAACACAAAAGCATGCGGCGCTGGTTGCCAGGGAGATGGGAGAAAACAGAGTGCAGTGCAAGTGGTGACAAAGAGAAGGAGGGGTCAGGCGTGATGGGCCGCTGCCAGCTGAAAAGCCTCTGCAAAGTGAAACACAACACCCTTTTTTTTTACTTTGGGTCGCAAACATTGTGAAGGCTCCATTCACCGACACTCTGAGGAATCACTGTGCCAACAAGTCAGCTGCAGAATTATCTGCTATAATGAAGGGTGTTTGGTAATGAGAGTCGCTTGGTTTTTATGAGCAGGTAAATATTGTGCACATTTCAGTCTTTACACCATATTATCAAAATGCCAGTGAATCCTCAGATCAACATGGGACAATGCTCAGGAGGTTAAAGCACATAATGCACTGCTGTGATCTGCTGTGAACAAAGGGATTCAGACACTTTAGCAGTTATTTGTGAAAACCAAACATATGTGAATATTTTGACTCTCAGTGTATCATTCAAACACCTGAACAATGCACTGGAAAATTTTTCTTTAAAAAAAAAAACTATGCCCATTTTTTATATTTTCACATAAACTGAAAAGTTAGCTAGTAAGATGAAAAGTATCCTCATGATTTCAACAAAAGGGCTTAAAATGTCTAAACTTTTGGTCACATAGACCACTAGAATATGATGATACACTATATGTACATTGGGCCACTATACAATATGTTGGGCCACACCTTTATCCTTAGAGTTTCCAACTCCTCTGACTTTGTTAAACCACACATTTATTTCAGCATAGACTGTACTATGTTTCTAATTGTGTGCATAAACTGCGAAACTGCAAATGAGTGTGGTGAAGACAGTGTGGCTCAAACTTGTGCTATAAAAATGTCTGTATACATTAACTTACAAAGTTGTAATGAGGATGTTGATTTGAGCACTACACATTCACGTTTTAACAAACGAAAGTAAACATAGTTAAAGTCTATCAATGGATAATTGATCATGACAATGTCTTTTTTCTAATTGCTGAATTTTAGGTCATTTGTACCTTGACTGATTACATTTTCTCACTGGTTTGTTACAAACATGCATGAGTTGAGGTTTTGTGTTTAGAATATTCAAAACTGTGTAGGCCAAATTAATTAGGCCACGCTGAGAAGTCAAACATGCTTGAAGTTTAGCATCGTAAAAAATTGGCCTCATATTCTGCCGACATTTCTTGCTTTCAGTTTTCATTCAGGGCAGGCTGAATGTGGTGATTTATAGTGTATTTCTGCATCACGAGCTCTAGCTGCTCAAGCCTGCTTTCTGACTCTTTTTCACTTACAACCAGCGAATAAAACCTGTCGATACAATCATCCCCTCTAACCTCCGAATCTGACAGCATGTCTACTAAACACTTTCACTATAAGACTCAGAGAAGGAGCTCATTTCTTTCTCTCTCTCTCTCTTTCTTATGGCGTCTTTTCCTCTCCTTTCCTCCTGTACTGCTTGTGTAAATAGCTCTTCCTTCTCTCCACCTGCCTGAGCTGCTGTGGCCTTGTCTGAATCCTCTGAATTCCCAGTCCACTGCAGCGTATCCGGCTGGAAACACCACAGATGCCAACATTTGGTAAGTTTCATAGAAAAAAAGTAAGAAAAAAAAAACAAGGAAAGTGATGGGATAAAGATGTCAGTTATGGCAAATAGAACTCTGTCACACTCCTGTAACATCTCTGTCACTGATTATCAGACCGGAGATTCAAACTCACACTCTCTCCCACACACAAAATGCCGTCCTCGTAAACAGAAGTGTATGATGAGCTCTAAAAAAAGGGAAGGAACGTGTAGCATTACAGGAGGAAGAGGAGAGGAAGTGTAAGCAGCCAAAGCCCCACTCTCCAAAACTCTGAGTAAATATTTGTAGCAAGACTCCTTAGCAGATGCATCCATAGACTGTATGGGTGCAGCTACAGATAATTGCTAATTATTATACGTGTTGTGCATTTATAGTCTAACATACGAAAAAAAGGAAAGAAAAAATTGCATAATTTTGCTCACACAACTGAAGCACAGAGGTCTTGAATTATTTGCTAGATAATTGTAATAAAAATGCTTCACACGCTGATCAAGAGTTCAGCTCAGTGACTGGGATTAGCTGAGCTGAATGCTAACAAGGAGCTAACAGCTAGAGCTTCTTATTTAGGCATTCATCTGTTAGTCAAAGTGACCACGCCCCTGGTAACGGTAACTAACCAGTCACATAGGCCTAGAGACCAGTTGGCAACAATCTGGCAACCATCAATCATGAGAAAAAAAGTGTATTCTCTGAGTGGTTGCTGGTGGTGAAACTTATTGCTAAAGGCCGATTCACACAGGTGACCAGTGACAGGCCAGTGACGCCCTGGTTACTACTGGTCGCTAGAGAAAAAAGTCTATTCTACAACTGGTTGACGAGTGGTCGCTGGAGGTTACTTGACGCCACTAGGATGAAATTGGTTGAAAAGAGGTATACTGTGCTGCACCTCAAAAACATCCTTGTTATTGCTTTGGTAGCTAGCAGGTTACCATGGTCACCAGTAGTTTGAATGGAAAATGCAGACTTCTCTGCAAACGCTCGTCAACTAATCGGGCCAGTCACTTTCAAAGCAGTTGCAGCAATAAGGCACAAATTTCAGTAGGAAAGAAACAGTCTCATTCTGGTTTGCATCAAATTTTTTCCAGTTTTGCTACTGCTCGGAGAGTAAATGATGGCTATTTGCAGAAAAGCCAGTATCTTCTGTGCAAACTAGAGGCAACCCCACCCCACAGGGAGGTTTTTGGTGCAGCAACCTCTTTGCAAATGATTTCACATACTAAAAGCCAGCAACCTCTCCCCAGCCGATCTGGAAATATGCTTTTTTTACCCAGTAACCACAGGTTGCCAGCAGGTTTCCAACTGGTGTGACTGAGGCCTTAAACAAGTGAATTACTTATGAAAGGGGGAAAATAGTTAAAAAGCTGTTTTTGCACCAGTTTTTAAACTTTTTTATTTCTGTTATAAATTTGAGCATTTTGATGGAGACACTGGCTCAAGTGGCTGTGAAGTATGGACGGATTTAGAAAGCTCTAATGCAGCAGAAGTAGAGATATAATCTTTTTATTTTTATTCGTTTTTGTCAAAATGTCAGCCCTAATTCCTGCTAATTCAGGCATGTTAGACTAAGTAGCTGCCGGTAACTGAAATCTGGAAAGTGTTTTAGTAACCCGACCCCAGCACCGACTTCATATCTAATTTATTTCTCTATCCAGACATGGTTCAAGCAAAGGGAGGACCTTAAGCGTTTGGATTGTTTTTCTTGAGGCCTTTGGGGTGCGAGATGAGGATCACAGGGTGAGGAGTCAAGGGGAGGACAAGGTGACTGATTGAGTCGAGGCGTTAGGTCACCATCAGGCAGCTGAATGAAACCCGACCAAGACCCTCCTCGCAACTAACTATGATCGAATACATCATGCAGCTTTGTCAACACATGTGTCCAGCTGGACGCGATATTGCTTCCACATGTGCATATGGACCCGGCTACTCAGCAACACACAGTAACAGGCTTATCAGCACACAGCTCACAGCGGAGCGCTGACAAAAGCAGCATTTTGGTGGAATAATGGATGCATGAAATCAATCTGCGAGTTTCAAAAGGTCATCATGTGCAAAGGAAGCCCTATCATCTGCACAAAAAGAGCCTCAACAACAGGACATTAATTGAAAACGGATGAACACGAGTTTAAAATTCAAAACGTGTGTGCTTTATACATTAGCCGGATAATTAACGTGACGCAGTCGTCACAAGTTGACACTGGTACGAGAATGAATGGACGGCAATTGCTGCATTTCAAAGAAAATGTATCGCGGAGTACATGATTTCTTCTCCGCAATCTTTAAACATTCATCCAGCAGTATTTTCAATGCAGAATTCAATTATGTGGAACACCTGAACAAACAATATCTCACACCCAATTATTCAGCGCCCTGGAAACCATTGGCAAACAAATTAGCAATGTTAATGTGAGAGAGAGACTTGATATTTTTAGCTGTGTGCACGCACAAAAGCAGAAGCACAGGACTCCCCCACCACCACCACCCACCCACCCACCCTGCGTGCTACCAATTTTGGGCTATTGTTGACTGATGAATTAAACAGGGTGGATTTGATTTGAGAGCAATAAAGGAAATTTCAGGTGTCAACCCTCCTGCTCGTCCTGACATTAGAGTGCTCTTTAGACTGCGATCAGTGTTTTCATTATTGCCAGAAGCTTCCAGGTCATAACAGCAGTGCTTTTGACTACAGACGGACGTATTTCAGCTTCACTTTGAGCAGTCCTATCCTGGTTGACATTTCAGCTTCCAGACAGAACAATGAAAAGTTACCATGAGAAATCTTGGCAAGGCTATTGCCCTGTGTATTGATTGGGCAAAGGCCCAACATCCTCTCACTAAAAAGAGATTAAAATATCAGACTTGTCTAAGACATTTATAGAGTCTATGACCTCAGCCAATGCTAAAGTGGAGTACATACATCATAGTCCATCTCTGTGAGCTACACCGACTCTCGAGTAGCACTGACAGAAAGAAGAAAGAGGGTGAAAACTCAACTGCACCTTCACGGGCTAATGCGAGGAGCAGGGGGGTAGGTTTAGCTACAAATCGCGGGTGTAAATCAATCGTGTTGCTGTTTCATTAAAAATTCACACCACGTCGTTGCATGTAAATGTTAAACACTGTGAGCTGTTGTCTCAGATGCTTCTCTTACACCTTCCTCTTTGGTTAAAATGGATGAGAGAGATTCTGTGGGAAAGGCGGGGAGACAAAAGCTTGAAAGATGTGCGTATCCATTCACAGCTCCAGAAGACCTTCATTACAGAACAAGCAGGTCCTGTCAACGTCTTTTCATTACACGGCCCCATATATCCACCCCTGGTGTCCAAACAGTCCTCTCTGTCGCCTGTCAAGGAAAGGCACTCTCGGGGAAAGTCCTCCTATCTCCCCGATCCCCCTCGCCACGCCTGATTCCAGACTGCAAGGCGGGAGAGGCCAGGCAGAAAGGGAGGAATCGTGTTTGCCATCAACAGCTCAAGAGAGTAGCATGGCAGCAAGATTGATGACACCCTCCCCGAAAGTAACAAAAGAACTCCTGTGCACGAGGGCCCGCTTATGGGGCTTGATAGAGTTGTCATCCTCTTAATAAACAGCTCTGATATGTCAGCGGCAGTGGCAGCAGGGACTATACCAAGCTCACCCACCAAGCCACGAGGCAGGACCACCCACTGGCATCACAGCACTCTCACTCCAGATCTGGTGAGAGATGGTAGCGGTACCTCCAGATGGGAGGCCTCTGAGGGAATTAGCAGAGCAATTTGTTGAGAAGAATAAATAAATGACAAAACATTAATATCATTGTTGTGTCACAGAGACTGGAACGAGTGGTATTTGTTGATGATTTTAAGCTTCATGCATAGGAAACAGCAACAGGTTTTTCTCTGTTTAGAGCAGGTACAAGTAAGAGGCCGTCTGCTTCACTCCTGGCAAGAAGAAACTGGACATTAGCTCAATGCAGCAACTTCCCGATGCTCTTGAAATTCACACACTTGCGCTGCTAGGCACCTTGAAATGATCCGTAAGCAGTTGAAATCTACGGTAATCCCAGTTAATATGTGTATGCAATGTTGAAATGTTCACGCTAAAGAACTACAGAGTATCAAAGAATTCATTTCGAATAGGCGATAACACAAAGCGCTTTACACTTTGTTCCTAGCAATAGATTAGAAAATATCACCAGACAATGGAAATGTTTAGCTTAGCCTAGCTCAGAATAAAGAATGCTAGCTATTTGGTGCTGCTTGTTTTTACCCTGGGATTTCTAGGACTCAAGTACTAAACAATTAAGATTAACATATATGTGACTCAGCATGGGAAAAAGCTGAAGAAAGAAAAAGGCAGAGAATCCCGGCTGTGCATAACACTGCTTGAAACCAATGGTTTCTTAGAAACCTTTAGTTAAACATTTAGTTTTTTGCATCATTACTAAACAGCACTAATTCAAAGATTACACAGAGTTTGACTTATTCAATATAAAAATTTATAGAAAATAAACAAATGTAGGTAAATGAAATCTTTTGTATATACTGTTCTGGAAATTTAAACATCGACATGTGACAGAATGTACATTTTGAAATGTAAACTATGCCACATACATTTACATGTCTTTTGTAAATAGAAATATAAAGTAGCAGCTGGTTACAGATCACAGAATCCACCAAACATCTTTTTATTCAAAAAAATTCTGTAAGATTAGATTAAAGATATAGTATATGTTACATGGCGAGCTTACACATAAGGCTTTCATGTTTTTTCTACAGTATTACACAAATAATAATACTTTTTGTTGCCACTGAAGGCAACATTTAACTTTGTGTTTTGTTCTTACAAGTAAAAAGTGATCATCACAGCTAGCAAATCTAAAGTATCTCTTTACAGAAACATAGTTTTTCTAAAATAATTCATCAGATAAAGCGTTTAAACTTTTAGCCTTGATTTGGTACAAAGTTAGAAAACTGAATTTGATATGAAAGCCAAGTGCTGTGGACATTACCAAACATATTAACATTAAATATAAGTATATCTTAGAAATAATGCAAACAACATTACAGGTCTCTATCGCATATTTTATAAAATATTTAAAAACAAAACAAAGCCGCAAACATGCCGTGTCATTTTGAGGAATGAAGATGACAAAATGGCATGAAAATGGAGCAAAAGAAATCATTTTATATAGTCTGCCACGAACAGTATTCACTTATTTTTCACCAGAAATGTTGTTGTCTCTGTCACGATTCAATCTGCAGCACACTCCCCACACGCTGTATAATACCTAGTTAAAGCCAGCAGGGTGTGAAATGGTATTTGGAAATAAATGAAACTGACTATGAAACAGTGGAGTTGGGAGATATTGCCGTGTCAAAATGACAGACAAGTGCTGGAATGGAGCAAAAAAGTTATTATCCCAAAGAACAGCAAGGGTGGATTAAATATAACCCATGATACCTCTCGCCTTTCTGCCTTCATCCTCACCAGAGAAGGAGAGAGAGCGTGGACAAAGATCTGGCTGAGGCAAAAATCCCAACAGCAGCCGTGCTCCTGAGCAGTCAGAAGATCTCCGTGCCAATAACTGCGATTGCAAAGTGTTTGGTTATTGATGTTCCATATAAAGTGTTTTGAAGAAGCTTTAGAGAAACACGATCCCTCGAGGCTACTCCTGGCCTGATTTACAGCTGAACTGATGAGTCACAGAGGACACGCTGGGCATTGAAATAGTGACAAGTATGTTGTGAGCCTTATTAATTTTTAAAGTAGAGTGTTGTCCTGTGGTTAGCGGAGGACATGGTGATATATGGCGATAGAGGGAGCGCGAGGGTTGGGCCTAATTGTTAAAAGGTTGAGTGGGGTGAAGGTGCAAGGAGGGTGGAGGGGAGTTATTCATCAACCTCAGTGCTGAATGACGGAGCTGCAAACAAGAAGGTGAACACACCTTGTTTTACTCCATAAATCTTCTTGCATTTAATATCAATATAGAAACTATTAGCTATAATGAACCAAATGTAAGTTGAGTCTTCTGTGTCCTTCGGTTATATTGCAACAGGCCAGTCTGAATTTCATCATTCAAGATCTGACATAAAGTCCATCAAATGAATTGTGAAGGTTAAGCACACAGAATTGCACTGTCTAAAAAGATATTGCAAGTGCTTTGGTTTGTATGTTTTCCTGTTAAATACGTTTAGCATCAAGTGAAATCTTAGTTACAGACTGATTTAAATAAGCAGCTCTGCACTCAAGAGTTGCTAAAGGAAGTTTTAGACTGGTAGCTACTGCCCTCTGCTGGAATATCGCGTGAATTTTGGGAACAAGCATTAATTCTTTCTATGCATATTTCAGTCACTGCCATTTGTTTGTTTGTTAAATATAAAGGAGAATTTAAATACTTTGAAGATAAAGTCTTGGTTTAGAAAAGACTGTAGTATGAGAGGTGAGCAAAGACTCATCAAATTTAAAACCCTTCTCCACACGTACAAGGTCTTGAATAATCAGGGCCGGTCTTATCGTACTGCTACTAATCCAGTTAAGGTAAATGAGTTAAAACTTTTTGGTTAAACTTTTAACCATGAAGCTTTTTAAGGATTACTTTTTATAATTTGAAATCTATTCTGATTCTGGCGGGATTTGATTAATTCTTTGCACTTGAACGCACCAACCAAAGGGCGGTGCGTTCAAGCGCATTATTGATCGGAATCAGGAAACTGTTACTGAGGGGAAAAAAAGTGTATGTACACCATGAGATATCTTATAAACACAACGCACAAAAAAAGAATAAAAACATTACTAGTACCAGTACCAACATTATAAAACGCCAATTACACTAACTGGGCACTTCATTAGGTACACCTTGTTAATATGGACCCCGCCCCCTTTGAATTGAAAGCTGCTTAATTCTTCATGGCTCAGATTCAGTAAGGTGCTGGAAACCTCAGAGTTTGTGGTCCATAATTATATTTTAGCATCATACACCCATGATGTGAATCTCCCATCTCATCATATCCCAAAAGTGCTCCATTGGAGGTCAAAAACTGAACGTCAACAACAGTACTCAGGGTAGGCTCTGATGTTTAACAAAGCTAAGGGGCCCAGTGTGTGTGAAAAATATTCCCAGCACCATTACACTACCAACTGCAGCCTGGACCACAGACATTAGGGAGGATGGATCTATGCTCCCATGTTGTTTACACCAAATTCTGACTTTATCATCTGAAGGTTGCAGCAGAAACTGAGACTCATCAGACCAGGCAACATTTTTCCAATCTTCTTTAGTATAATATTGGTGAGTCCATGTGAATCATAATTGACATGATTCTTAGCTGACAGGAATGGCACCCAGTGTGGTCTTCTGCTGCTGTTGCTCATCTGCTTCAAGATTCAACATGTTTTGGATACTATGGTTGTAACGAGAGAGTTTATTTGGGTTACAGTTGCATTCCTATCAGCCCAAAGCGGTCTGGCCATTCTCCTCTGAGAACAACAAGACTTTTTCACTCAGAAAACTGGGTTTTTTTTTTGTAAACTCTAGAGATGGCTGCGTGGGGAAAATCCCAGTACATGAGCAGTTTCTGAAATTCTCAGTCGAGCCCGCCTGTCACCAACAAACACACCATGTTAAAAGTCACTAATAAGTCACCAATATCACCTTTCCTCCACATTCACTTAACCACGTCTGTATACATAAATGTATTAATTTGCTGCCATGTGATTGGATGATTAGATATTTCTGTTAACACGCAGTTGAACAGGTGCAGCTAATAAAGTGACTGAAAGTATTTATTGCAAAGAATTCATTTTTATTATGTGAAATTTGGTGTTTAGGCACTTTTATGAAATGGGTTATACAGATACAGTTAAGCCCATAATTATTCATACCCCTGGCAAATTTTGACTTAAAGTTACTTTTATTCAACTAGCAAGTTATTTTTTGACTGGAAATGACACAGGCGTCTCACAAAAGATAATAAGATGATGTACAAGACGCATCATTGTGGAAAAAAATATTTCTCAGCTTTTATTTACATTTGAGCAAAAAGTATCATGTCCAGAATTATTCATACCCTTTACAAACTGTCACAGTCTCTGGGAAAATCCAAAGTTCCATACCATTCCAAATAGTCAAAGTTGTTCTAAAGCATCCTAATTACCCTGATTAATTGGAAATAGCTGTTTTGATCAACCCAACAGGTGAAAAACAGCAGCTCTCTGCAGGTGGTCTGTGGACATTCATGGCTAAGACAAAGGAACTCAGTGAGGACCTGCAGCTGTGCATTGTGGTTGCTCACAAGTGAGGAATGGGCTACAAGGCCATATCCAAATGTTTTCAAGTTCCAGTGGCTACAGTGCAAAGTATTATTAAAAAATACAAGATGTTCCGCACTGTGGAAAATCTCAGAGGACGTTGTCGGAAGGCAAAAGTGAAACCTGTGCTGGCCAGGAGAATAGTGAAAGAGGTGAAAAAGAATCCAAGGATCACCACCAAGGCCATTCTGGTGAATCTGGGCTCTGCTGGTGGCAATGTCTCAAGGCAGACAGTCCAACGGACACTGTTGGGTTCCACGGATGCAGACCAAGGAAAATGCCACTTCTCCAGGCACTTCTAAGGCATGCAAAAGCTCATTTGGCCTTTGCAAATGCTCATCTGGACAAAGAAGAAGGTTTCTGGTCTTCAGTGTTATGGTCAGATGAAACAAAAATTGAATTATTTGGTCACAATGATGTTGCCTTCATTTGGCATAAAAATGGAGAAGCCTTCAACCCAAAGAACACCATCCCCACTGTCAAACATGGTGGTGGGAACCTAATGCTTTGGGGGTGTTTTTTAGCCAATGGACCATGGAACCTAATCACAGTAAACAGCACCATGAAAAAAGAGCAATACATGAAGATTCTCAACAACAACATCAGGCAGTCTGCAGAAAAACTTGGCCTTGGGAACCAGTGGACATTTTAGCACGACAATGACCCAAAACATACAGCAAACGTGGTGAAGAAATGGTTAGCAGACAACAACATTAACGTTTTGCAGTGGCCTAGCCAGAGTCCTGACTTGAATCCAATTGAGAATCTGTGGAGGGAGCTAAAGATCAGGGTGATGGCAAGAAGACCCTCCAACCTGAAAGATTTGGAGCTCATTGCTAAAGATGAATGGGCAAAAATGCCTGTGGAGACATGCAAAAAGCTGGTCTGCAATTATAGGAAGCGTTTGATTGCTGTAATAGCCAATAAAGGCTTTTTTCTATTGATTATTGAGAAGGGTATGAATAATTCTGGACATGATACTTTTTGCTAAAATATAAATAAAACCTGAGAAATATTTTTTTCCACAATGATGCCTCTTGTACATCGTCTTATTATCTTTGGGGAGACACCTGTGTCATTTCTGCTCAAAAAAGAACTTGCTTGTTGAACAAAAGTAACTTTAAGTCAAAATTCGGCAGGGGTATGAATAATTATGGGCTTAACTGTACTTTCAAATAATAGCATACATGATATTTTTTTCCCTTAAAACAAATTAGAAGAGAGACCTATGTGCCCCCCCCCCCAAAAGAAAAATAATAATAATTTTAACAAATCTAAAAAACAAACGATCTCACCATTAAAAACAAAATCTTTGGCACAAGAAATAATAACACTAAGCATATAGCGCTCTATTTAAATCCACACTTCGCTCTGAGGATCAAGGGGGATTTGGGCAGAGCTTCTATCTGTGTTCTGTTTTCTAAAAATTGCATTAGCTGCCTAATTTTGTTATTCAATTTATAATTTATACCATATGACATATTTGATTTTCTATAGATCTGCTTTCTGTTATGACGCAGAGACAGTTAAAGTTTTAGCCCCACCTCCTTCCCCAAAACAGACAAAAAGAGAAAAGAGATCATCAATAATACATCTATTAACTAAAAAAAAAAAAAAGCTCTTTTCTATTAAATTATTATCTACTGATTACTTATTCTGAGGTTTCCATTTAGTTAAAGAAGCCAATTTATGGTTTTTGTTGTCTATTTTTTGGGATTGCCTGTTGCAGAATGATTTTCCTCCTATAAGAGGTAATAAAGTAATATTTTCTTGTGTTGTATTGTATCACATCCTATAAGTCAGTACGAGAAAACCAGTTGGGAAAATGAGGAAATGAACTGTGTCATAGGGATAGTACTACTAAATACTCATTCCTGACCTGTGGTTATATAAAAAACGTTCTTCTTCTCTCCTCTTATCTAAACATCCTCACTCTCTCACCATTTTAGTGCACCTGGCTTGTTTTTTCAATATTTATTTTAAAAAGTCATATACACCACCAAATACACTCTCCAAGGGATTAAGGGAGCTCTTACATCACACACTGAGTCTTGATGAATGAAATATTAAAGCTGGTTATTGTTTAGTGATATACATTGTGTAATATGTTGAAAACAACATGATGTAACAGCAGCCACTGGAATCTAAAATCATCGACCCTTTGAGGGCTGGATTCAAAACTCAAAGTAAAGTTTTTAGATCACAGGATGATCCAACATGCATTATAATGTGGCCTCCATGTACCTGTAATGCACTCCTGACATGTCCGGGCATGCTCCCAGGAGATCTCCTCACAGACCTGGTTCAAGGCAGAGATGACCTGCTGGATAGTCTGTGGTACTGCTGGTACTAAAATACTACCCAGAGGTTCTCAGAGTTGGAGTCAGGCCTGGGGGCCAGTCAGTGACATAAGTACCTCCATCATCCAGGAACTGCCTGCACACACGAGGCCGGGCATTGTCTTGCACCGGGAGCAGTCAGGATACTGTTGGCTAACACATGGAGTTCTGTGCGACCTTCCAAAGATATGCCATCCCGGACCATCACTTACCCTCTGCTGAATCACACATGCTGGACTCATGCTCCAGACTCTTTTAAATCACATGAACCTGCTCTAATCTGTGAGGAGAACAGGGTAAAGGTGGTGGACCTGCTCATTTTGGTGTTCTCCGGTGACTGCCAAATGAGCTGCATTATGCTGGACTGGGACTAGAGATGCCTCTAAATGATGTTAGGCTCTCCTGCCACCCTCGGGGCACTGGATGTTATTATGTAATGCGCTGGCATTGCTCCTCCTGTCCATATATTGGTCATGCCGCTGGTCTGATGCCCTTCTCCTGATGCCTGGGCCATCTCCTGCTACCTCCTCTGCACTCCTGAGGTTGTGCTTTAGGTCAGCAGACCTTGTGTCTGCACATATTGATGTGCCATGCTGGAGGAGCTGGTTTACCTGTACCACTAGTAACAAGGGCAGTAGCAAGAAGGAGAACTAGAGAAAAATCCATCAGGAGGGATGAAGAGGAGAGATGATGGATTCACTGGGTTATCCTTCCTAACCGGACAGACTAATATGCCTCAATCTCAATTGTGTTATCCTGTAATGATTAACTGTTTCTTCATTTTTTGAGCAGTGAACTGTTAATTGATCCCTAAAAAGGTTTCAGTGACAGTAAAGGTCCATGTTTAATCAATCTTTTCTTTTCAAGTAAAACTGAACTCTATTCTACATTGAGAGTAATGTGTCTCTGTTCATGAGGGTTATCCTCTTTAAATATTAGAGCTCAGTTCGCAGAAAACTTACAACAGACTGGTGGAGCAGCTTGCATTGTGCCTCCGGGCAAACGTGACAATGATGAATCTGTGAAAACTCAAAGTGTTCTGTCTGTTTGGGTGCTGAGATCTGCTGAGCATGGGCTGCAAGCTTTACAGCACTGATGGGATACTTCTGACCTAGTTTCCAAAATGAGCTGATACTATTAAAAAAAAAATCGATTCAGAACTGAGGACTCACGCTGTGACTTTGTGTGTATTTCAAACACACTGCGCCAATGTTTTGCAGAAGTCTTTTAACCAAAATAATAACTGAGACTTTTAAAAAGTGCAGAGTGAAGCTTTTTTCCTTTGACACAGTAAACTTGTAAACACAGTAAACCAAAAATATTATAATCCTGAGCTTTCGCTTCCATCTCACAGAATTCACAGGTATTTTTGCTATGACTTTGTTTATCATTGCAGACGGGATTATATAAACTATTCTCATCAGTCTAACGTGAATGATTTTCAACTTGTGCATGAGGTGTATTCATAAAAATCACAAAGATGCTTCAGAAACTTTAAAGACTCAAAAGGAAAACTGAAGCTTTCCAGCATGTTTCCTTTTCCTCTGGTCAAGCAAAGGTAAGGAGAGCTTCTTCTTGTCAAGTTCAAGAATTGTCAACATTGCAGGTCTCAGGAGGGTCAGAGTTCAGGCTTCAGGAAGCCTCCGTCAGATTCTCACTCATCATCTTCACTCCTCTGAAGCTCCAGCAGGTGGTGCTGTACACCAACTAAACGGAGCAGAACAAGATGATCAGCTTCTGATGAAGATTTTAAATTGTAGTTATGTAAGAAAACTGTTGTTCTTGTTTAAGGAGCTAGACGCTTTTGAACCAGAACAAAAGTCTGAAGGGTGTAGGAAAGGGTAAAGATGTCTGGTGGTTAATGTGGTCAGTTCAACACTTTGGATAAGGGACACAACTTTCCCAAGAGGTTAGCAGGATTTCTGGTGTCAGAAATAGCTGCGGGGCATTTCCTCCTCTCAGTCCACAGTCCCAGGTGGTGCAGGTTGGTATTTTAGCCCCAGGTTCTTAGGAAGTTCTCATACGAACTCTCATCATCTGCCAGGACAAAGTCTGGTCTGGGCAGAAGAGGCAGAAGGGATGGACAATGATGGACAACAGATGACAAAACATCAATTTCCTGATAACAATTTTTGCACTCTTTGGCTGTACACTGTATCCTTGTGCTCACCCACATTAACCACAACAGCAGACCTATTCATGCAGCACCACCTTTACTTAAAAGTTCAAAGTGAGCTTAATGCCGTGAGGCAGATGGGTCTCTCAAGGATTTAGTTCTAAGGTTACATCTTCGTGTGTTTTTCCTCCTGAGGGAGAACGGTTATTTTTTGATTGTTGGCCACTCTTTTGCTATCACAGGATTGGCATCTAATTGATGATACATTACTCACCTCAAAAAATAATTAAAGATGAAATTATTCGCGGTTTAAACAGTGGCAACAGAAAATAAAGTATTTTGATAAAGAAAAGTCTGCAGCTTCTTTGAATGTGATGATTTGCTGATATAAGTATTTACTGATATGATATATTATTAGATATTTGGACATGATGCAAATGTCCCAACTTTTCCATTATTTTCACTATCAAAATTTTCACTATCAAAATGACTTAAAATGTCAAAAATGAACCAGATTTCTCACCAATGATGACGTAGACCACCACAGAAATCACCAAATGTGCAAAAATCTTTTGTGAAAAGAATTTACATGTCAAAGAGCTTGTTTTTAGCAGCTCCCCTCCTGAGCCAAAACACGCATTCAGTTAGAAAGGCACGCCAAGGCCAGTCGTTCATCTTCTAATTCAAAAGAATGTAAAGGTAAACAGGTTACCTGTTTGGTCATTTCTGCATAATACTGCTGACAAAGGCACTGCAAATTCAGATGGGTGAGAAATTAAAATGAAACACTGGCCGTTAACACCTACAGTGAGGTGGCTTTGTTATGCTGCAGGAAGCAGTTTGTATGCACTGGTTCAGTCCTTATCATCCCCCTTGGAGGGAAAGGTCACTGCAAATCAATACAAGGTTGCTCTGAGCGATCACCTTTATCTTGTGATGAAACATTCCTGTTGGGAGCAGTCTCCATCTGGACAATACCCCTTTTTCAAAGGAGATGAGGGGCCACTGAATGGTGCGATGACTATGAAAATGTATGTAACTACAGCCTCAGGACATGGCTGCCAGGAGGTCAGAGAGTATTTGCAGTAGCTGCAGCATTAAGATGTTTTAAAATAATCTGCCCAGAGGGGCTTTTAATATACAGCTTCTATCTGATGCTTTACCAGCTGTGGCTGTTTTATACAGATGGATCCAACTGTAGAATGAAAACTACACTAATAAAAACAACTGGTAAAGAAGGCGCGTGATATACATCTGCACATGAGTATATCTTCAAAAAAACTTGAAAATCCAGTTGAAAGCCTCACTGCACCATCAGATGTCTCGTTGCGGGATTACATAACCTCCCACTAAAACCAGTTCGTCCATGGCACTGATTTCCACCACTCGGTGGCGTCTTGGACCGGAGACGCACCTGGCGGTGTGAGCGGAGCTGAGCTGCACATTTTGCCCGTCACTGCAGCATGTTTTCAAAGAGTTTGCGTGCCTCCATGTCAGGCTCCTTCTTTCTTTTTGTCTCGCTTAGGCTTCAGATTAAGCGCGAGGATGAGGATGCCCTCACGAGGGGGAGACTCACGCATAGTAACACGCGGCTCAGCTCCGGATAGAGGGCGTTGCGGCTCCTCTTTCAGCCCTCCCCCTACGACCAATCAAAGGCCAGATCCTGCTCTTATAAATTCTCCTGGATCCGGGATCTCGGTACCGGAGAATGAGAGAGCCACTAGTGAGACATCATTCAGCAACACATTGGACCTGCCAGTCCTTTAGTTTTTATTTCAATTTTCTCGTTTCTCCAGGTAATTCGTCTTTATTTTTCCTACCTTTGTATTAGTTTACCTCCAGGTCAGGCAGCTCTTTGTGTGAGACTTCCCATTGTTTCAGACTTTTGCAGTAACTTCTTTCTTAACCCAAGCTTCTGTCTTTCTTTGATTGCTTTGTATGGATGCTTCAGTTTATTTTTCCTAGGTGTGTTTGTGGGATTTAGGTGTAGGTCCGAAGGTAATGTGTATGATACAGGAAGCAAATGACGTAACATTGCCTCACCTGTTTTCGGCGATCAGCTACTGCTATAGTAACCGTGGATGTGCAATAGAGGTGTGTTTAGCGGAAGCCGTTTGTTTCCTTGTGTTTTCCACGGTGTGAGGTGGCAGTCTGCGGCGTTAAATGTAATCTTATCAGTAAACATGATGGTGCAAAGTCGCCTTTTCTTTTGTGGCCAAAGCAGAAAAAAAATAGGAAAACGCTGGAAATGTGCCTTTTTTTTTAAAATAAAAAAACATCCTCTGTGTGTTTTTCACCCCCCCTCTTTCTGGAAGAAAAAACAAAACAATGGAACTGCTTTTTGTGTGTGTGTGTGTTTTGCGCCCCCGAACCCGGTTATGCAACATGTGATCCAGAGCGCAGCGCAGTCTCATACCTGCTCTCATCTCCCCCTCTTCATCCTCAGGTGTATTATAGTAGCAAATAAGATGGCTACATCCGCCAGCGCCAGCTTGAGTAAAGCTGTCAAGCAGCAGTACATGGAGCTCCCTCAGGGGGACAAAGTCCAGGCCATGTACATCTGGATCGACGGAACCGGAGAGGGGCTCCGATGCAAAACCAGGACGCTTGATTCTGAGCCCAAAAGCATCGAAGGTAAGCAGCATCTTCCTGACGCAGTCGCAGAAAGCCAGAGATGTTCTGCAGGCTATCACACTGCTCTGCTCCTTTTGTAGATCTTCCTGAATGGAACTTTGACGGATCCAGTACCTACCAGTCCGAAGGCTCCAACAGCGACATGTATCTGATCCCCTCAGCCATGTTCCGCGATCCATTCCGCAAAGACCCCAACAAGCTGGTGCTGTGTGAAGTCCTGAAGTACAACCGTAAACCTACAGGTAAACGGAGCTCCTCTGTTTCTGGAAAAAAAAAGAAGTAATTTTTGGGTGATGGAGTCATGTGCGTGTAACAGTGCATCATAAATGGGACCATGTCAACGAGATGATGGCTATAAAATTATATGGAAATCTGATAGCTGAATATTTAAACTGATAAGCTAACGCCAGACGGCGACAAATGAACCGGTGATTTGATTGGTCTAAAGGTGTAAAGTGGGCGGGGTATACCTTTAAAGGAGAACTCTGAGGAAGAGGGGAAAGGAGCCCAGCATAGTGTTTGTCAGCGTCGCTAAGCAACTGTTTTGATAAAGTTGTGACATAACATAAAATTAGATACCATTTGACCTAGTGGTTGTTGGTATGCAGCACAATTAGTAGTTCTAATCAATTTAATGATTATTGCAGTCATTGTCGAAATATGCCACCCACTCATTACGTCTCATGAGTAAACATTTGAGGTGTGTACATACCAGAGATACGATATTGGTGATTATGGCAAATGAATGGGAATAAATGTGGAATTAAAACATAACTGAAGAACACTTATTTTATTTGAGATGAGAGAACCTCACAATTATAGATCACAGACCCTAAAAATATTCACTGTTGGTGCCCAAAGTATTTTAGAACATTGTGTGTAATTTGCCCTGTCGATCTCTGCAGAAACCAACCTTCGGCTCACCTGTAAGAAAGTGATGGATATGGTGGCGGATCAGCATCCTTGGTTTGGCATGGAGCAGGAGTACACCATCCTTGGAACGGACGGGCATCCATTTGGCTGGCCATCTAATGGTTTCCCCGGACCACAGGGTGAGAAACTTTTTTTTTTTTTCTTTTTCTTTTCTTTTTTTTCCCTCCCTCAATGGCTTAACGTGTACGGATATGCGGATCTTTGCCTGGATGATGTAACACTTTCAATATTTGCAGGGCCGTACTACTGTGGTGTTGGAGCTGACAAAGCCTATGGCAGGGACGTAGTCGAGGCCCATTACAAAGCTTGTTTGTATGCTGGAGTCCAGATTTGTGGCACAAATGCTGAAGTAATGCCTGCTCAGGTAATTAAAGAAGCCAATCATGAATTTGGATTTGAAACCTGGTTTTTCTGGTTCTTAAGAGACAGTTAAAAGTATCACTTGTAATGCTGAGCTGTCTCTCCGTGTACAGTGGGAGTTCCAGGTCGGACCTTGCGAAGGCATTGACATGGGCGATCATTTGTGGGTAGCGCGCTTCATCCTGCACCGTGTCTGTGAGGATTTTGGCGTCGTCGCCTCATTTGATCCCAAGCCAATCCCTGGAAACTGGAACGGTGCTGGCTGCCATACAAACTTCAGCACGAAAGAGATGAGGGAAGACGGTGGATTGAAGTGAGTGGCAAGAGCTTCATGGACTTGTTTAAGTTTACATCTATTTTTATTTATTTCTTTGATTAAAACGTTATTTTTGCATTACTAATGCGACTCTTGTCATTCCTGCTTCCAGAGCTATTGAGGATTCCATTGAGAAGCTTGGAAAGAGGCACAGCTACCACATTCGTGCCTACGACCCCAAAGGGGGGCTCGACAACGCCCGCCGTCTCACTGGCCGCCATGAAACCTCAAACATCAACGAATTCTCTGCTGGTGTGGCCAACCGTGGTGCCAGCATTCGCATTCCTCGTAATGTTGGTCAGGAGAAGAAAGGCTACTTCGAAGACCGTCGCCCTTCAGCCAACTGTGACCCGTACAGTGTGACCGAGGCCCTGATCCGCACCTGTCTGCTGAACGAGGAAGGAGATGAACCCGCGGATTACTAAATCCACAACTGACTCCCACTGTCCTCCCTAATTTCTTTTAAACTAGTACCTTTTTTTTTTTTTTTTTTTTTTTTTCCCTTTTCTCCCTCTGAGATGATTTTAACCCACATTTTTAATGGCTTAAAGTTGACTGGTCAACTGAAAACATGACAAAGGTGTTACATCCTTGGTAGTTGTGAGCTGGTCATGGCAGGGTATGCCTTTCCCCTCATCTTTAGCAGGGATCGGCTTTTGTAACACTGTTTTGTAACCCATGTCATATCATTCCCTTTTTTGTCAGTGACTAAAACGAACTAAAGCACATGGACACTGCAGAGTAGCGCTGCTAAGACTGGACAGCATTTGTAATTGAATAAATCTGACTAGTTCGTGTACTGTTAATATGTTGAACTGCCTTTCAACTATCCAGTCTTCAATGTTACTAATTCTGTCGTTTTATCAAGTGTCTACTTTTAAATGGCAACATTTGTCTTCAGAGTTTTGACACACTGGGTCATCTTTGTATTGTACACTTCGTAGAGGTCTGTACCCAGATGTAAGTTGTGCAAATGTGGTGGATCTGTCCGTAATGCCATTTGTAGATTTCCTCAAGGAGTTTTATCCTTTTGTTAACTGCAATATTGTAATGCACCTGATTTGGTAAAACATTACATTTACTGAACATGGTGATTTTTATTGAAACATTTAAAACTTTTATTTTTATCACAACACTGCTGTGTGAATTTTTGACTTCCCACACTTCCAGCTGACTTGCTTCCTTGTAGAGGCTCAGCCAGGTAGTGGTGTACTATAGCTGGTTAACCTCATCTGTTATTGTCTACCTTAGACTTTAAGGGGGGGAAACTAACATTTTAGGACTTCCGGTTTAACAGGTACATTTCTAGACCAAATAATATGGGTGCCAGTCATGCTTAACAGCCCAACTATTAACCCAGAAACTTGTATAAAAAGCTATGAGCTCGCCAAGTGTTGTGAGACTGAGGGGAATTTCTCTCTCCACAGGGCCAAATTCCAAAGTATTAGGAGTATAAATGGAAACCGGAGGACTCTTGTGCCAAAAAATATATTGCTTTTTGCCTACAGGTTCTACGTGCACATGCAAACATTGTTTATACAGCTTAAGCTTGCATTGCAGACCCTTGTGGCAGCTTCTATCTTCTCATCTAACTTTTAAGAATAGTCTGCTCGCCAAAATACTGAATAGTCAAAGTTGTCCAGCTATGGACAGCAAAGCATCAAGTTTTCATTGATAAACTTAGTTTAGGCTGGAGCACTCATAAAGCTATCGTGATAGTGTGAAAATCATGATTGATTCAAAGGTTTCTAGCTGCAGGAGGAGCTCGGGCTGCTCTTCACACATTTGTGCAAGCTGTTCAAACAGCTGGCGCTGCTGTGTTGTTACTGTGAGTGTTACACCCAGAGGAAACACTAGTAAAGGCTCTTCGGGTGTGCTTTCTTTCACAAAATGTTCTGATGTTTCAGTCTGGCTGATGTCTTGGCAGGAGCTCAACAGCAGCTTTGTTTGGGCTCGTTTTTAGGATGAAGTGGGAAGTAACTGAAAACTGGTACACTCACGAGACAGTTATTAAACTCCTTCAGTGAAACAGCCGGAGGCCAGTATTCCCAGAAGTGCTGTGTCATTTAACAGTCACACAGCACCGCAGATTGTTGTGGCTTGGATGTACTTGGTCTGCACAGTGTTATTAACTTAAGAAACAAACTAGAAAAACAACTCTTTCCTTTGTTGAGATTAGAGGGTGGCAGGTATTTGGTGTAAATTTCCACTAGTAGCAAATTTCTAGGTGCTGCCAGTTGATACAAAGTAGTAAATTCAGCATATTTCTGGTGTTTACATATATTGTTTACCCTTAAGCTTGGCAGTCTGTAGAGAACACGTGTAAATTCAGCTGTGTTCAAATCCAACATGATGTCAGGAAAGAGTTGGGAATCCGCACTATACAGGGAAAATAACAGGATGGAAAATAAATCCTTTTTTTTGCGCTAATATAATGAGACAAAAGAGTGACCCAATTTCCTAAAAAAAGCACATAACATGCTCATTTCACGGGACAGAACATTTACTTCTGCTGTCATCTCCTTTCTTGGGGGAAGGGCTTTGAGACCTTTCCCCTACATCCCAGCTGCCCTTACAACACAATGCTAGTCAGATCCCTGATTGGCTTTGCATGGCGCAGGTTAGCCAATCATAATGCCGAAAGCAGGTTTACTCGTATTTCAGAAGACGGTGAATGGCTTGAAGCCAAGACATGTACTTTGTTTTTGTCTTTTCTGGCCAAACATGAAACCTCTCCACCCTTTTAAACTTTGTTTTGTAGAAGACTTTTCTGAGTTCACCGAGTTCATGACAGAAAAACAGTAAGGAAAACATATGCAGGATGTAAAGTTTGAAGGGAAAAACAAGTATAAACTGTGCTTTAAAACTTTAAAAGATAAAACCTTCCACCAGTAATCACTAAGTTGCTAAACGGGCATTGAACTGTATCTTTTACTGTGAGTTTATTTAGAGACTGTTGTGCACTACAGCTAAAAGTGAGGAGAGGCAAAATGTAAAGGTAAAATCCCCAACACAGTCATGAATTTATTCTTGCCATTTAAGGAAAAGAAGAACCAAAACACCGAAACAAAGAACATTTAGTTTACAGTTTTAATAGACAAGCAAAAAAGGCTGATATGAACAAACATCCAGACAAAAGGATGCAAAAATGAGAAACAATGCATATCAATATAAGAAAAGCTACAAGCAAGACACTTCGCTATATGAACGCTTTCCTATAAAAAATGTGGTCTGTGAATTAAAAGGAAATCACTGATTCTGTAAACCTTATCTCCTCAGGCAGCTTGTTCCAAAGCTGAGGGCCTTGTTGACAAAAGCAAACAAACATCCCCTGACTGGCACACACACTGCGATAGTCCAGTTCTCCCAGTAAACTTCCTGCTTTCCCAGAACCACACAGTGAGACCATGTTCTCCTCCCCATCCTACCCAGACTTATATCCCATATAATCAAAGCACGTCATTTAGCACCAGTCCCTCCCTTAGCTGTGTTTCCATTTGCATATGTGACAAAAAAGAACTTGATCAATACGCCGTGTTCAGTTCCTTTCCTCTTACTCGACACGTGAGTGTTGCCATGTCGTAAGAGGATGCGGGGAGTTCAGTTCACCGCTACAATCTGTGAAAGCCACCTAATGGCATTCAGTCACCATCTAAATGAGTAAATCCCTTCTACTTCCTGGCTTTGAAGCTCAATTAGGGGTGCTTCCATTTGCATGCAGAATCCAAACCTTCTGCCTGGGAAGCTCAAACGATGGGGAGACACTGGACAAAGGATGGAGAGGGATGCTGCCCTGTTGCTATGGCAACCACCGGAATGTACAGGCTGGATCGTGGCGGTTCTTGTGTGGAGTGCCAGAAAAGAAAAAAAAACAAAACACACATCCATGTTATGTAAGTAGGGGGGGGGGAAACATCAAACGGGGTCTCATAAATGGAGCTGCGCAATAACCCCCCTGGCCAAACACAGCTTTATGATGCTGGTCATCTAGCAAGCATTCACAATATGGCATTAATCAATGCAAATAACCCTTATTCCATATTCACAGTGACAGATTTCTGAGATCTAATGTAACAACGCACGTGGGTCTGCAGGAAAATCAGTCATTGTTAGGGGTTACTGCTCTGTTGTCAGTGCATGCACAGTATGATGCTACTCATTTCTGCCGTGGTGTTGTGTAACAAATCGCACTGGTTCAAACCAGCGCTGGCACTTCTTGTGGTCAGTGTGAAATGGATGGAGAGCTCCCTGCATTATAAAGTCATGGCTCTAGAAGGGTGAGAGAGTGATGCAATTTGCAAAACAGCTTCGAAAGAAACCAATGCAGCTTTTTGTTTTATGCAAAATGCATCTTAAGAAAGCTGCAAGAGAGGAGATGTCAGTGGAGGACACGTGTGTCTCCTGGCTCATTTCTTGGCGGGAAGCATTAATAATCCTATTTTAGAGAGAAACATATAGAACAAGAAATATTCTTTTGAGTGTGAGAAATCATCAGAATTTATATCTTTGCAGGGAATAACTCCATCTTTTCTTTCTCTTTCTCCCGCACGTTCACCAAATATTCACTCTCACATGCATTTACAAGCAGTGCTTACAAGCGCTATCAGAGATAAACATGCAAACTCATCCGTGTCTGCATGAGAGATAACATGCAGCTGCATATTTTCTCCAGCTGCACTTATACTCATATATTTTGGTATGTTACCACAGACGGGCTCTGTGCAGTGGCTACGAGGATCCTGATTGGCTGAGGACTCTGGTGTGATTGGACTTATGTTAGATCCCCAACAGCCACTCAAAATTACCTGTGCTGTGATTGGTCACACCATTACATATGACACAGTGACACAGTTTTGGCTGTGCTCTGCTGCAGGAAACACAGCATGCTTTTGTCTCTCGTAGATGGTAAAAACATGGAACAGATGGAAGCATGATAAGAGAGGAATGGGGAGGTGTGTTTGCGGTCTTTTTGTAGGTAAAAGTGTCAAAAGCAAACATATAAATGTCCACATTTAGAGTAATGAGAAAAAATATATATACAGTGCTTGCACGTCCATCAGTTTATTGCTACTCTTGCTTATTAATCTACTTGTAAGATTTAGTTGGACTTCAGGGTAAAATATCTGCACTTTAATTCTGCACTTGAGTACTTCTGCTCAGTCATCCAGCATCTGTTGAACTTTTCTTCTTCGCTGTTGCTAAAAATTACTGTTCATCCATTCACATGTCAGGAACGTGTTGAATTCATAATTAAACATCCTGTCACAAACAGTTCTGTGCAGTTTCACCAGAGTTCAAACTGTCCACACTTCCATGGCTTGAAAAGGGGGCTGAGGAATGGCCAAATGCCAGTACTCTTCCACCTCAAGGGTTGCTCCCCTCCCCCAAAGACTCCCTGCTGATTTATCAACAGGGGGTTGTCCCTTCTTTAACATATAAAACAAAGGATGGCCGGCAGACCCCTACAAGTCCTTTTTCTGGGTAATTTTCCATGTAGTAATAAGGCACGCAAGGAAAAAAAGCTCCATGTGCTACTGAAAATTGGGGACAGGGACAAGTTTTTGTAAAATGACAATGTGTATTAAAACCAAGCTGAATCAAACATAAAAGATTTCTTAACGTATTCAGCACATTTGAAACGTACCTTCTGTAGCTCAGGACCAACTACACGTAAGAAACAGGAAAACTGATAACTTTACTATTAAGTTGAGTAAAAGTATTATTAATGTTAGTGTAAAAAATAGTCCTTTAAAACTGTATACAGGATTCAACTCAGGAAAAAGAACAGAAAACTTAAAGCATAGATGTCGGAGTTTATCCTGATTGTCACAGGATGAAAGGCGGTGTATTCCATCACAGGGCTAAAGCAGAGAGACAGGCAACCATTCACACTCGGTCACCAGTTAACCTATCGTGCATGTCACTGGACTGTGGGAGGAAGCTAAAGTAGCCTGAGAGAACATGCAAACTACACTGACCACAGTGTGCTGAGAAAAAATACTTTCTAATTCTAGGATATGATTTGCTGTAGCTGCTGGAGTTGGGCTGGATTCTACCACAGAGACTCCTTTATGTGTGCTCCAAAGCCAAAAGCGTGTCGCCCAGTGGTGACAGTACAATGGAAATACTGGCCATTTAAAAAAATTCCTTGATCGAGAAAGTTTCTCCCAGAGGAGTTTTTCAGAATGAGCGAGTAGCTGGAAAGAACACCAGCAGATCAGAGGACTGTGGACAGTTCTGAGGTTTTAAACTCTCGGTTTTACTCCACCACAACACAAAGACATTCTTTGTCTTCTCAGGAAGGGAAAAGAACACAAGCCCAAATATAAATGAGCATAGCCCACAGTACCAGTTGTTCCACTTATTTTTGATGTCGCCCCCAGGTGACAGTACACAGCTAAAACAGGAAGACGTGGGTCTGCAAAGCTTTGCTTAGCACCTACAGTCCACCAAAGCACTACATGCTGAGCTTTTTAGCAGGTTCATGGGAAAAGTTGCTTACACACTGGAAGTCCAGTGGTTTCACGTCTAGGGATTAGTAAGATCACTCTGACGGTCATGAGAGGCTTATTGTGGAAGGATAGATGAAAAAATAAAAACACTGCTTCCAAAGGTTGCAGTTTTTATTCTTTTCTTAAAAACACAATGACACTATTAACCCATTTATGGCTCATATAGTTAAATAAAACCATCAGGGGAAACTTATGTGTGATATAAGTCCTAACACATTACATACACCTGAAATGGTGAAGAATCCAAACAATGTGCAGCTCTTTTGCAAGAGGTCAAAAGTCAAAAATGTTCAGAGCCTGCGGTTCAGTGTTTAACATTAGTTTAAAAATGCTCCCAGTGAAATGTGGTGGAACAGAAACACATAGCAGCCTGAAACACAAAGTACAAATTGTAAATAAGTAAACAACTTAAGTAAATTTACATACTCACTTGGCCCTTCTGGGCAAGATCAAATTACTATTTGTAGAGTAACACTTAGAGTCAGCAGGTTTGAACTTTAATGGTTGGGTGAGACGGAGAGGCAGATGACATCACTTCACATGTAAAGCTTTGTGAAACTGTACGCGTATAGATGTTTTCAGGTAGTAAGAGTAAACAATAAAACCATAAACGTCTTGAGAAGACAGATTTCCGCGATGGTAAGCAGCCCCGGACCTTTAGACGCGTCACATGATGTTAAACTTAAACCAGCCTGTGTCCTGCGTTGACCTGTAACAGCCGAGCACATTCATAAGACTTCCTGAAAAGCATTTGAGACTCGAACATATGAAAAATCTCTAAATAAGCTTATCATAATCATCTACATGTCTTCTATGTGATGCTGGCATTTCCCATAGTGCTTACTTGTTTGCACTAAGCTGTCTGATCCTGCCTCACAAACTCTATGTGCTCTTGTGCAAACAATAATCAGGTCGTGACTAATGCAAAAATTATACACCCTCATAAGAGAGAGTGTTGTTCATTTTTTTCTCATATAGGAAATAAGAAAACAACTAGAAATACTTGGCAAAATCGGTTCACTATAAAGCTATATACCAGCTAAGGGAGTACATTCACTTTCTGTTTCCACTTTTTACGATTAAGATTGTCTTGTTCAGATTTGGCTGTTTTTGAAAGACACGCTTAAATTAAACAAGACACAAAGTATTAGAACACTTTAAGAGGACGACAACCTCAATCAACACAGCAGGAGCTTGGATACAGAGTCAGGGTTGATGCATCATCACTAGTATTGCTATCAGCTTATCAGATGGATAGAGCAATACTAGGAGTAACTAAAGTACCCAGAAGAAAATCTGTAGTATCATTTAACACTACTTTACTTCCTCTTCTATTCATTTAAAGCTGATTTGTTTCACACAAGTTCTTAATCATCAAAACCAAAGCCTGAAGAGAATTTAGGTCACAGTTTCAGGACACTATTAAAAAAAAAAACACCCCTTCAGCAAATATTAAAATACTATCCAAAAGCTTAATAATTAAATAAAGCGGATATGACGTGTTAACTACCTATCTAGTATCCCAAAGGAGTAAAATTGATGAGATGAACTGATTACAACAGCAGTTCGAGCATTCAGACATTTAGCAAATAACATGTAAAAAGGATGGTAAAGTGTTCTCTGTAGTGCATTATGAACTTGAATATTTAAGGTTTAAAAAGTGAGCAAAACATTAACAACAAATATCACATATTTTAACAACACAGAATATAAACTTCACACTCATCAATCGAGTTTACTTTACAGTAAATACTTTGCAGGAAGTAAAGGGCAGTGTAGGACTACAGGAGTCTGAGATGAGTTATGTCCAGTGAATCAAAGCACAAGAGTTCAGAGGAAATTCTATGGTGGAATAAAATGTTGACTATATTTAAAAATATTTACAGTGCACTACCTCGAACTTTTTGGATCAGGGCAGTGTCATAAAATATGACTTAAACTTCTACAAAGTTTTAATATTTTTCTGATAATTTTCAAACAGCAAACTCCAGGGCTGAAACAAGCAAAACACGGCAGTGCAATTCCTCAGGAGGTGTCTATAAAAGGTGAACGTACGTACCGTGGCATTGCCCACTGTGAAATCTCGAGGTGAGCATTTTAAATATGGACGTTAGGGGTACACGTGACCGTGACACTCGTACAGTAGCAAATCATTAAAACCTGTCCTTTTTGACTCTTGTGGGAACCATGATTTAGAAACTGTATGACACGTTGCATGCAGGAACTCATGAAACTAGCAATTAAGACCATAAACTAATCAGGAAAGTTATTACTGTGTTTACTGGAAGCTGAGGGTCCGTTTTCCCGTACACTTCTACATAATCAGAGCTCTCTTTGAAACCAGAATGCAACTTTAATGCCCTTCTCCGCTCCCTTCACTTTTCAGACCACAAAGCTACATCCATCTTTTATATACAATCTATCCTCGAAACTGAGTGAATACCAACAGACCCAATGTTAAAAGTTTTTCTGAAGAAATGTTTTCTCTAAGTTATTGGGATTCTAACTCTAGTCTTGCCCTTTGCCTTTTCATCCTCTCTCCCTGCATCGCACACCCAGGACATAATAAAGGATATTAAGACCGGACAGAATTTTGCATAAAGCAAACAACCTGGTTAAAGTCCGTTGTTGGTTATAGTGAGGCCCAGAGCAGGACCTGAAGGAAGAACGCAGAGGTAAAACCCAGCTGCTTTACTTTACGTTTCTTTGTGCGTTCACCTGAGCAGCTAAGTCGTTTCTCCATTGAATCCCCATCTTTGTTCATAAGTATTACAAAGTGTATGCTTATTCTTCCAGGATTCCTGTTGATCTTTTTTCCACCTCCCTTTAAGCATACATACACAATGCATGCACGACGCACATGCACACGCATGTCTCTGGCGTCATAAAGCCGGGGTGTGTTTATTAAGTAAGCTCAGTGACGGTGCTCCAAGCTGCAGAGATCAAACCACAGTCAGACTGTTTCTTCATATCTAAGTAACGTGGTACAACACGTCTGACCTGAGGCTTTGATTGCACAGTCAGATGGAAAACACAATATTAAACATTCATTAATTTAATCTTGATTTTGTTTGTCTTGGCTTTAAAAGGCAGATACGACAGTTTGTGTTATATAAGATGACGTGGTGACAGATGACTAAAGTTTATAGTGTTAAAAGGATTAAATGTTCTTCAGTTTGAACTGCCTTTCATGGCTGATTGAAGATAAATTCAGACAAAATCTGTGATTAAATGTAGCAACAATTGGCAAGTAAGTTTTCTTTATGACCATCTGACGCACGTTTTCCTCCAAATTCTTTGAAATCTCTACAACTGACAAAACTTCCGAAAAACTTCTTAAGTCACTATTTAAAAATAGCTGAAAACAATGCTGAGTAGGAGAAAAGACAAGCCCTATTGAAAGTAACTTCCCTGTAGCACAGCTTGTCCCAGGTTATTCATTCTTTCTTTGATTGTCATCGAGTATTACGAGTATTAATAAAATAATAAGTAGTTAATAAAACCAATGCATCACACCTTGTGGGAAGCGCCCTAGTTAGTCATCCCGGGGTGGATACTTTATGGCAAACTATTGACTCTGAGTCATCCTAAGCAAAGAAACAAGACCAGCACAGGTCTAAACACTGGGTGATAAAATTACATGTGTAATAGCAGAGTTATTATAGAGTCTTGTGTGAGCGTATTCATTTTTATTTTATTTCATTTTGACTTTTTGTTTTTAATTCAGTTTAGTTTCACTTAGTTTCCAGAGTGGATTTTCTTCTTTCAGTTCTAAAAAAAATCTGCCCAAAATGCTGATTTTAACAAATTTATTTACATTTTCTGTGTAATTTTGTTACATAAGTAAAATTTAAAATTGAATGGACTTTGGTCAAGTTCATTTATTATTAATTATTTGAATAGATAAACCTTTGATTTTATATATTTCAGTTGCAGTTGTTTCATGTTTTTAAGAGTGAAGAATCTTTTTTTAATGTATTTAGTGTAGTTTGTATTAGTTTCAGTGTTTAGTCATTTACATTATTATTGAATGAAGGACATATGTCACAGGCAAGATAGGAAAATCAGTGTCACTGTTTCTGGTAAGCAGCTGACTCTCAGTCTAGTAGACTCAATAAACACGTACATCAGTGCGTCATCAGGCAAGCTGTAATACAGGTTTTACCAAAGTAACAAACACTAAAACCAAGGATATTTCCTCTATGTTTTTAATTCTGAGTTTTAGAGTTCTAGCTTTTAGTTTAGATTTAGTTAACTATAATAAATGTGTGCGATAGTTATATTAACAACTAATCCAAAAGATAAGCACCTGTAGTAATGGCGACCTGCAGTCGAATTGTGTAACCCTGTGGATGATTGGTGTTGTGCGTGGGCCGACTTTACACACATGATTAAAAGTGTAAAATACACTGACCCTTTGTGTCTAAATCTACTGGATTTCGTACTCATTCACGTAACTGTCACGTCCCTTGCCATTCACTTGTACATAATGATTAAGACATTTTATTGTCCATGTGAGATGACACAAAAGCGCAAAGCTTAAATGGTCTTTGTAATTGGATTGTTATGTAATGTTTAAATTGTGAAAGGAGCACATTCTGGCACAGCGTGTTATCATTTCGGTGTTTTGGCTCTTGATAATATCTTGTTTATGTGTAAACTCAACACAAGTTTCCATTTTTAACAGCTTATGTCGTTAACTTTACATTACTGCTGCATTCATTTAGCAAATCAAGGTTACACTTACCGGTCAGAGTATTTTTCTGCTCGTACACAGTATTTTGTAAAGTGTGAGGAAAACATGGTTTTAATTTGGAGTTAGGAATGCTGATGTGTGTTTGTTGGTCATTTAATTATATTGTGGATTGGTACATTTTGCGATAGCTTAACTTTTCTTCATGTAGTTTCACAAAGTCAAAGTTTTGGCAAGTTTAGTTAAACAGCAAAAACCTATCAAACTTACTCAAATATCAATAAAACTGATTAGAGTAGAGCCTCAGCTATGTAAATGTTTCCTCACTAAAATAAGATGGGAAGCACTGAACCTAATAAATGTGTGTGTTTTAGAAAAGTTACTCTGTTTGACAGAATGATGGCATTAACATTTGTCTCAAAGCACAACAGCATAACCCTGCACTGAAAAAAGTGATATTGGCTCCTTTTAGATACAGCATATTTTATTTTGGTATATCTTTTTAATTCAAATGAGTAATTCCTCTCTACATATATAATTCGAGTAACTCCAGAATACATTCCCTGCGTTTTAATCCAATTAATTTTAGTTAATTAAATGTAGCTCAAAATGCTTAAGTATGTTTTTCATAGCATCCTGCTGGGCCATTTTGCGCATGCGTTAGGACAGGCCACCATTTTGCGCGTGGACTGAAAAAGCGGACGTTTTGTGTGCTGCAAGCGGGCTCAAGTTAATCACACAACTTCGTGTAAAGGTGGTCTAGCTTCGGTAAGTAAACCTTTTACGGTCGTTTTTGTTTTATTTTTTTTACCTCAGTCAAAGCATGTTGACTGTTTAAGACGTGTGCACATGGAGAAAGAAGTCTAAGTAGTTGTACACCTCTGAACTTTGTCGTGATTTGACTTAAGCTAGCTATGTGCTCTATTAGCTACTGCTCTATTAAAAGAGTAATTGTATTGATGAAAACTGCTACGTTAAAATGTCATATGTTTTTAGCTTAGTTCTGGTGGCACACTTTGTACTAACAAATTATGAAACGAGGCAATTTCTCTGTTGTAGTTAGCTGTAAAGTTCACTGTACAGACAGCCTGCAGTTTAGAAATCGTCCCTCCCGCCACAACATTGGCATTAAGGAATAGTCAGGCGGGGGAGGGGGCTTCTGAACACACCTGCACAGTCAGGGGTGCAGTAGGAAATAAATAAGTAGGATTGGCGTTGCACAACGTCTTTTGTGCAGAAACAAATAATGGTTGTAAACTGTGGAGGAGAATAACTCAGTGGTTGCCAATAATGTGAGATCAAAAGGCACTGAGAGTGATGTTTGTCAGGACTGAAATTAACTCAGAAGTTGCTTCACGTGATAGAGCTGTTGAGTGCAAGACCTGTCAGCGGTCTGGTTTAGCATTTGAAGCCTCGCTACGTGCTTCCAAACCGCTGCATTTAATCTCAGAGAAAACTAACACAGAGAAGTAAAGCAAGTGTGTAAGTTCATCTCTTTATGTTTGCATAGTATTTCCATGTTAAGCTTAACAACCGATGTATGGAGCCACAGTTGGACTGGCTGTCGGAGTTTTGTATTGAGGGGGAAAGGAATCGATTTGTTTCGTACTTCAGCTAGAATGAAAAAAGCCACAAAGCTGGAGTTATTCAGTGTCTTCACGCTGAACAGCTAAAACTTCTTCCCTCATTCTCCCCCCTCCCTCTCCTGTTGCTACTTCAATCATGAAACTGATCAATTATCAGCTGATCGGCTTTTCTGTCGCTAGTCCTGTCTCTCTTGTTTGTTAATCGCCCAGTTTGCGCTAGAAAGAGGAAAACGGCAGATAAACAACAGCAGCACATTTAAGCTTGATAAGCTGTTGCTAGAATTTTTTTTTAATATTACTTTCTAGTATCCGCTTGTGTTTTCTGGAGCCACAGCCGTAATAGCTGCTGGTCATGATATCAGTTTGGATATGTGGTGAGAAGGAAACATGAAGGTGAAACCAGGAGATGTTTTTACTGAATCATCAGAGCTGAACTGGTAATGAAGAAACAGGTTTACATTTTAGGTGTAAACTTAGGGAAGTTATGAACTGTTTCTGAGAGACAAATAACACCAGGATCCTTTTCTATGTAGCTGACAGCTGGTAACTGTGCAGGGGCGGGTCTAGCAAAGTGTTGCCAGGGGGCCAGGTAGGGCATTAACAGGGAAAGGGGGGGACAAAGAAATAATTTTCTTTCTTATTCTCATTTAAAATGTCTAGCTTTTAATAAATAATTATCTAAATCTTACAACCAAAGTAGTGATCTGGTTAAATGTATAGAAATCCATTATTGTATGTAGTAAATATTAAGTCTAATATATACCCTAGTAATAGTAGTACATATAGCACTTTTTTCCTTTGGGAAGGTACCATCTGTGCTGTCTGCAACTGTATTGAAGAAAAATGTTGAATCTAATTATTGTAGAAAAATAATTGATTTCTGTTAGGGATGCACCGATACCGATACTGGTATCGGGTATCGGTGCCGATACTGTAAAATGTGTGCGTACTCGTACTCGTAAAAGTTAACCGATACCATGAACCGATACTCATAATTCCCATGGACTTAAACGCCACGGTAACATAAGGTGTTCACAGTTGATGTTATGTGATGTAACTCTACCCTAAATGTAATTTGCCCTGTAATATGTCGCAAGGTAAATACAGGTAATTGGAGCAATCAAACTGTTACGTTAATCATAAAAGTATTATTTTATGGTATGTAACTCTGAAGGGAGTTAAAATATTTTTCAGAGTTCTAATTTTCTGGAGGCCTGTGAAGGTAGCATAAAACGGGACCTTGCATGGGGAGATGCACGAGGTTAGCTGAACCAAAGTGAGAGACTCGGCTAGTTTTACTGAGGTTAACCAGCACAAAAGAGTGTGTGGCTAGAAAGCTAACCGTGTGAGAGCTTCACAACAGAGTGTGGGTGAAGTGACTTTTTGTTTCAATGGTCGCACCACCGTGCTGTGTTTCCAGCTACGACCGCCGAGGCTACAGGCTAGCCCGGACTGCTTGGCTGCGCCTCGGAGGCAGCCGCTATGGACTGTCGGAGAGCTGGACAGTGACTCGCTAACGTGCTGTAGCAGAGACAGCATCGGGTCCGCAGGGAGTGGATTTAGTGTGGGACTGGTGAACGGCGACCTACCGATCAGCTGAACTGTAAGTCAGACTTTTGTGCTCTTACTGGGGAGAAGAGGATTTTTCTCCATCGTCCAGCGTGAGCAACAAACAGGCCTGCAACAAGTGTGAATGTGAGCGTGTGTGGGGCCCATGTGTGAATATTGTATGTTTAGTGGATTTATATAACGTGTTTTGGAGTGTATATTAGTGAGTCACTTACCAAAAGGTGATAACATAAGTTGGGTTGTTTAATATAATTTGAAAGGGAATTATTTCATTTATACAGTGTATTTCATTTGGTTAAGGAATTGGAATATCATTTGAGTTTAAAAAAGGGATGTGTTGTACAGTATTTGTCTATGCCCTTACGTTCAGTAAACGTTTCGTTTGTGTTAAAGAGTTGTCTGGGGTCGTTTCTTTACTACTGGTTAAGTTTAACTTGTGTGTGGTAGAAGTATCGGTTTTTGTACTCGGTATCGGCAAGTACTCAGATCCAAGTATCGGTATCGGATCGGTTTGAAAAAATTGGTATCGTTGCATCCCTAATTTCTGTGCATTAAAGTAGATTACGTCAATTAAGCATTATGAGGCAGAGGGTGGGGGGTGGTTTCCTAATATTTTTGCTGGGAGTTGGCAGCCCTATTAGTTAGATTGTTTAATATTTCTATGTACTGTTTAGAATACCTGAATAAGGAGGATGGTGTAAGTTTTTTAGGTTGATCAGTATTCCTGAAGTATAAAATATTTTGGGTGCAGTGTATTTTTTGCATACAGGTATAACAGAATAGCTTTAATGTTTTTTTTAAACTGAGTATGAACTTATACAAAATGCAGCAAAATATTTATTAAAAAAACAGTTTTATTTATTATAAAATACACTATATCGGATTCATATCGGCATTGGCAGTTAATCAAATTTATGATATCGGTATCGGACATAAAAAAGTGGTATCGTGCCATCTGTAGTTTGTACAGAGGCACAAGTAAGATTTGTTTTGTTACAAGGGAGTATCATGAAGTGGCTTGGAAATGGTAATTGTTTGTCTTTCTAAAGTCCTCATTTTAATTTTTTGTATTTGTTCCTTTTCTGGCAGATTTTCTTCCCCTTATGTGTTATTGTTTATTCAAGGAAACGGTGTTATTTTGGTAAGTACATGCAAATCCCTTACATATTTATCACAACAGTATTGCAGTGACAAGTTTATCTATCTCATCTTAAGGGTTCTTGTGATTATTAATATTGATATTAATTAATATCAATTAATACATATGATTAATATAGTTTAAGAAAAGGTGCCTCTATATTTTGTACATTTTTTTTTTGTTTTTTTTTTTGTTTGTTTGTTTAAAGATTAGGGTGTAGAACACTGATTCCATGTGTTGCCAGCAGTTCCCATCCTTTAGAGCAAATTATTTAAAGTTGAACATGAAAGTTGCTGGCTGTAACATAGTTTGTTTTTTTTCTTTTATTTGATTGTTCAATTGGCACTGTTATGGTATTGCTTTCTAACCTGATCAGATTTTAGGTGCACTCTAGATCAGTGTTTCCTAACCCTGTTCCTCAAAGACCTCTGTCCTGCATTTTTTAGATGTCTCCTTGCATCGCCACACTGATTTGAATTAATGTTTAGCCTAATTTCTTCATTAAGTTGTGCACAAGTCTGTCACTGACACAGTTGATATGTCAGGGTGCACTGAAGCAGAGAAACATCAAAAATATGCAGGATGGGCATCCTCAAGGAACAGAGTTGGGAAAAGAATGCTCTAGATAATACAGCCTACAAGCATACTTCTAAGATGCATCCATTCTTGTAGGTTAACCACGGCTAAAGCTTTCTTTGTGTAAAGTACTAAGTGTGTTTTTTGTTTTTGTTTCAAATTTTCTCAATTTGTTGTATGTCCAGTTTATGTGGAAGTGTAAAGACTGCAGTGCAGAAGTTTCTAGACGATCAGAACTTCTTAAGCACTATAGACTGAAACATAGTCATTTTGGGCGTGGCCATCACATTAAGTGCCTATATCCTGAGTGTCCATGTCTTTTAAAGACTTGGAATTCACTTCTGACACATTTGTCAAGGAATCATAGCAATACCCCAGAGCACTCTGACAAATTTGCAACTTTTTCCTGTCAGTTATGTGGTTGTAGTGAATTAGGAACAGAGCGTGAATATTTTGTACACATTAGCCGTCATTTAAAAAACAATGAGACAGTAACATGTATGTTTAAAGGTTGTGACTAAAAATCAAATATTTACAGTACCTTTAAGTCACACAAAAGTCGCAAGCACAGTTTACACTCGCTGGTAGACTTCAAAGAGGATATTGTCAGAGGTTGTAGTGAATTAGGAACAGAGCGTGAATATTTTGTGCACATTAGCTGTCATTTAAAAAACAATGAGACAGTAACATGTATGTTTAAAGGTTGTGACTAAAAATCAAATATTTACAGTACCTTTAAGTCACACAAAAGTCGCAAGCACAGTTTACACTCGCTGGTAGACTTCAAAGAGGATATTGTCAGAGGATCTTTTGCAACTGAAACTGCAGAGCATGATGTTTCAAATGCTGAGGAATTGTGGGGTGACGAACAGCCTGTTGATTTAGAGACATCAAATGATCATGAAGACGTAGTTCAGCTAAAGCTTGCGGCAGTGTTATTAAAGCTAAAAAATATTTTTCACGTTCCAAGTGCTGCAGTTGATGAACTTTTGGAGGAATTTCAGTATTTGTTGGGCACACCATCTTTGTGTAGTGCAGCAAAAGTTATCCAAGACACATTGAACAGTCACAGCTTGCAAATAGACCAGTCAGTCATTGAAGAACTTGCATCTGCACTGTGTACATCTAATCCTGTGTATAAATCGGTAAGTAAAGGCTGTCCCCTAGCAACATCCTTTAAGCGCAAAAATTTCTACAAGGAAAATTTTAAAGTTGTAGAGCCTGTAGAGTATGTGTTGGATGAAAAAAATAAAAGAACATTTCAGTATGTTCCAGTTTTAAAGGTTTTACAGCAGCTTTTCAGTGATTGCCACGTTCTTGCTAAGGTTTTGGATGGTAGTCGCATAACAGAACAAAGTGGGGAAGAAGTGATTTACAGGTCTTTTAGGGAGGGGTTGTTTTTCAAAGAAAACAGTTTTTTATCAGCAGGTGAATTGCGAGTTTTACTGAATTTGTATATTGACGATTTTGAGATTTGCAATCCACTTGGGACTTCCCGTAAAAAGCACAAAATTTGTGCCATATATTGGACTATTAGCAATTTACCACCTGCTTGCCATTCATCACTGACTTCCATTTATCTGGCTTTACTCTGCAAGTCTGAAGATGTAAAGACATATGGATATGAAAAGATTCTAGAGCCGTTGTTGAGTGATCTTGTTACTTTGGAAAGTCAAGGGATTTTTATTGCACATCTTGGAGAATTTGTCAGGGGCACAATACAGTGTGTCATAGCAGATAATTTAGGAGCACACAGTATTTCTGGATTTATTGAGAGTTTTTCAGGTGAATACTTTTGCAGATTTTGTGAGGCCAAAAGATCTGATATTCAAGAAACAGAGGTTAGTTCAGGTGCGTTTACTCTGAGAAGCAAAGAGACACATGAAATGCATGTAAGTTCTGCACAGAGTAATGCAAAACCATGTCACGGTGTTAAAAGACGGTGTGTTTTCTCTGCACATCTCTCCCATTTCAGTGTTTGCAGTGGATATCCTCCAGATATTGCACATGACATTTTTGAGGGCATATTACCAGTTGAGTTGGCATACTGCCTGAATATCTTAATTTTGAAAAAATATTTTACACTTGACAGCCTCAATGAGTCCATTCTGACATTTCCCTACAAATGGGCAGACAAGAGTAATCGCCCTCATGCTATTCCCAGGACTTTCATGCAGAACAAAAGCATTGGAGGAAATGCTCATGAAAATTGGAGTCTCTTACGATTCCTTCCATTGTTGGTAGGACACTTGGTACCTCCAGATGAAACAGCTTGGCAGGTAATTTTGGACCTAAAGGACATTGTTGAACTAGTTGTTGCACCAGTACACACAGAACAATCAATTGCTTTCCTTGAGTCTAGAGTCTCTGACCACAGATGTAGGTTGAAAGAGCTGTTTCCAGGACTGAAGCTGTTACCAAAACATCATTTTGTGGAGCATTATCCACAGATGATTAAATTCTTTGGGCCACTTGTTGGCATGTGGACCATGAGGTTCGAGGCAAAGCACAGTTTTTTCAAACGGGTTGTTCGTCACACACAGTGCTTTAAAAATGTGCTACTGTCACTGGCAGTGAAACATCAGTTCATGATGGCATACCACTTGGAGTCTGTCACAACTGTAAGGCCAAGCCTAACTGTCTCAGCTGTTTCTACTGTCTCTGTTGACATTCTGCATCATGATGTACAGCGAGACTTGAAGATTAAATTCCCTGATATTACCCATATTCAGCTCACAAAGAATGCTTCTCTGAATGGAACAAACTACAGGCCTGGCATGATTGTAGTTTATGGCTCCTCTGCTGGATTGCCTGAATTTGCAGAAGTTGTCCAAATGGTTGTTGTGGAGGAAAACCTGAGCTTCATTGTCAAAGAGATGGGTGCCTGGTATAGGGAGCATTTTAGAGGTTTTGAACTTTTTCCCACATCACACATCTCCCTCGTTGATCTTGGTGCCTTGGTAGACCAGTACCCCTTGGCAGATTACAGGATTGGAGGCCGGCGAATGGTCATACTTAAAAGATTCATTCATATAGAAGGTAGTAAATGTTGTCTTCAATTGCATGTGTTCAGTTGCATGTGTTCAGTTGCAGTTATCTTCATGGCAACAGGAGGGGTACCACAAATTTTTAGCTTCTTTTTAATAAAGATTGGATACTTCCCACAAGGGTAATATTTTTTTTCCATTACATTTGAGTTCTTTTGGCCAAACATGCCTCATGTTGTCATAGGTCTTAAAAAAAACATCATTGATGATGCTCAAAACATTTTGATAAAGGATGAATTGCAACACATACCACTAAAAGCAAAGTGACACTTTTTGAGGATTCTGGCTGACGTATGCAAAAAAAACCAGTATGAAGCTATAGAATAAAATTAAATAAACTGCTTTTTACCCGTAAAACCTGTGTTGCAGTTCTGCACTCTCGTGCTCCCTAATAAAATTATTCAATGCAATATTTTAACTTTTTTTTTTTCTCCTAATGTCTTTAAAAATCAGATTGAAGAATGGCAGAGCAGCTGAAGCTGAGAGTCATCGTGGCAGATGATGATTTTAGGAGACTTGACGTTCCATCTGGGATGCCAAGAACTTTGACTGATCTTCAGAGCACAATTCGCCAAGCATTTGGAATTGAAAGAGACTTTCGTATTCAATTCATGGATCCTGACTTCAACAATGAGTTTATGAACATAACATCAATGCAAGACATTCAAGACCGAAGTACAATGAAACTTGTGTACATGGCAAATCTGGATACAAGTGCATCTTTGTCAAAGCAGTATCCCACATGCAGTCTTGACTCTTCTGCAAGTCCAGAAAGTATTCAAAGAAACTCCAGTCTCTCATCGTCTTCATCCAACTCAGACAGCACCATAATTCTACCACAGTCAGACAGTGAGCTGAGATCATGTGCATGGCCTCACGAGTTTACTATTCCTCGATTTTCATTCAATGTAGAGGTGCAACTTCAGCGTGGAAATGAGACCTTCAGAGAATCTGGAACTCGGCTCAAGATTACTCCAGGTGTTAAATCTGACATCTTAGAGAAGCTAGCTGAGGCGATTTTTCAGTTTACTGCTTATCCTCAAAATTACCAAATAGATGAAGTTGCAGGGGCACTGATCAAAAAATTTCCTTGTCTGCGAGAGCCATCTGCCACAGGTTACTATGGCTGGATGATTAGCCTGAAATATAAGATGGCTAATTACAGGACAAAGATGCGCAACATTGGCCGTCCTGAAGTGACTATAAATGCTTTGAAAAACAAATCCAGTGATGATTGCCTCCCAGCCAAAAATGTTAAGAAACCTAAAAAGGCTGAGGTCAATTTTTGTCCATTACACACAGCTGGCGAAACGGATGACAGTCTAGAAAACATCAGGGTTGAGCTTTTGACCGACGTCAGACGAAAAACAGTGCCTCAGATGTAAGGCAGAAGATGTCAAGAACATTTTCCTACCGTAGACAAGAGGTGGTGCAGGGAAGTCCAACTGCTGGGGAGTTTAAAGCTAGGTGGCCTGCACTTTTCCAGATTAATGAGGTAAAGGCATGCTTTTTTTGCTGAGTGTTCTTGTCAGTAATTCCTTATGTTATACATTAATTAATCTGGGCCACTTGGATTAAGACGAGTCCAAATATAGGCATAAAGAGGCTGGCATTTTTAGTTATTGTGTCGTTAAATGCTTGACCTGTGTACCATACAGAGTATTTATGTGAGCAGCACTTAAAATACAAGTTGTGTATGAAAAACATAAGTGACTTAAAGTGTAGAAACATGAATAAAATGAATTTTTGATTTTTCTTATAAATACTTGAATAATCAAATATTTTTTTAAGTTTGCACTACATATAGGGCCCAAACTATTTTATAGTGAGTTTGATTATTGAAATGATTGATTAATCATCTCAATAATTAATAGAGTGAGATTGAGTGAAATCAGATTATCAATTGTGAATTAACCTAAAACCTTTTATTTAGCTATTAGTTTTTAGTTAGCCTCAGATTGTTAAAAGCATGTGCTAAACAAATGTAAATTAAAAATGTGATGAACAAACTTTGTTGCTCATAAGATAAAAAATAAATGGGTCAAGTTAAAACCCCTAAGACCTCTCACCACCAAGAGGTGTTGACCTCACAGGTGAGACACTCCCACCAGCGGACAAAGAGCACAGGAAAATGTGTTGCCAACCACCTGAAACAGACAAATATCTGCTTTTTAAAACCCTTTAAACCCGGTAAATGGACTGATGCCATTCATTTCTTCTTTGATTAACAGTAGTAACATCCTTCATGCGCCCACTCACATCCTGGGCCATCTGACCTCAGGAATTCACATGACAAGGTGGGGCCAGGTTTCACAATGAGCTCACCCGAAACCCTGGCTGATTGGGACCCACACCCAATTTCACACCTTGGCTCAGGCGATTAGAGGATCATCAGGGGGTCCTTTTGTCCCTCTGTGGGGGGATACTCCCACTAGGTTTAAATCTGGGACTCCCCACCATTTGACCTTAGAACTGAAGAAGCTTCTTGGATGAGAGGTGAAACGTCTTCAAGCAACTTAAAGAAGTCCAGACGCTTTTCTTTGCAAACTCCTTTGACTACTTGGTAAGTCATTGTTAGCAAGTCATCTATACACATACTTTTTAGATAGAGGTGTGTGTGTGTGTGCGCGCGCGCACACACACACACGACTAGATTGGAATTTAATTGTAGAGTTAATTGTTTTTCTTTTACCTTTTTATTAAATGTTTAGGATATTGAAGGAGATGACATCCAGAGAGACCTGAAGAAGCACACCATGGGCATTTATGTCATCAACAAGGAGGATGGACAAAATGGACATTATGATGACATTGGAATATTTGTTGAAGGCGAGATTGTCATGGACAACATTAGATCTCCGGCCCAAGCTTGTGCATTGATGCTTGGAGTAATCTATGCACTAAACCTAGCCTACCCCAAGGAATTGAGGCACTATTATGAATTCATTCAGAAAGTGTTGATGGGATTGGATGGGGAAAAGCTCTCCCCCAAAGTCCTTGGGCTGAAGAACAAAATCGCTACTGGATAGGAAGATTTCTAAAACCACACATCCAGAGAATGCTGTTATGTAAATTACCAATGACTGGTGCTCTTGTGAATAGGAGTGAAACTCTTGTATAACCATCATTCGTTCTCACGTTATGTGTTATGTTTTGATTGAACATTTTAACTTTCAATAATGAATGTTTCATGTTTGGTACATTTGAGTAGCTTGAAGAGCAACTTTATAATTATTCAGTTTACCGAAGCAATTTTTCTTTATTCCGGTCCTTGATAGCTGCTGCCCTATAATCAGTGTTAACTCACCTGATTTAAAAAAACAAACAAACAAAAAACAAAATATATGCATGATTACCACACTGCAGCACACTGGTAACACTTTAAAGACTATTAATTGTTTTGCATGTAAAACATTCAGAATCCTCAAGGAAGGACTAGAATGGAAAGACAGTGGTCAATAAGCAGTAAGGAAAACACAAGTTTAGTTTTAAGTCTAATTACCTTATTAAAATGCAACTTCTAAATATGGATCGCAGAACAGCAAGTCTGAAACTTTGGTTAGTTTGTGGATGCATCAGTTTCTAATTGTGATACTTGTGATACACTGGCAGTGTTTTATTCTTTTTTTAGAGGAAGAGAAACATTGGTTAACATTTCTCTTGTCTGTTGTTTCTGTTTTATTTGAATAGAGCTTTTTAAAGCTATTAGTTCATAGGCAAAAGGTTTGTAATTTGTATTATACAAATTACAGCGATTTCCCTTAGATGTGGATTCTTCTGTTTGCAACAAATTTTGTATTAATAAAAGATGTGAAAGAATTTTGTAGTTTTCATTGTTGATGTTATTAAAAGAACTACAAATCAGGGTAAGCAATATTTTTTTTTTTTTTTTTAAGTACAATTTACTTAATTGAAATGGAGAGAAATTAACAATTTGATTGATTTGAATATAACTTTGGGACATAAGTTTAAAGGAAACAAATTATTCTGGTACACTTAACACGACCTTAGTTGGAATTACTAATATTATTTGACTAAGTCGTATCCACAACAGTTAAGTTAAAGTAGCTTAAAAATATGTGTTGGCTTTACTCGCTTAAATTAGATTCTGTGTACTTAAAAAATATTTCTGGATTCAAACAAATTTATTTCGTGCAACCACTTGTCATAAAAAATTTGAGTAAATTGAACAAAACATTTTTTTTCAGTGTGTGAGGATGTAAACTTCATCAAGTACACCTTGGTAACAAAGGCCTGGATTCCCGTTTGTCTTCAGAACAGCCTTAATTTGTCTTTGCATAGACTTAGTATCATTCAGAAAACATTCCTCAGGTATTTTGGTCATCGGCGTAACTTTGTGCTGAACACTGGGGGATCAAGATCTCTGTCTAAATAAATAAATCTGGGAAAATTCCCAAATGATTAAACATGCAACTATTTTGCTGGTAATAACTGAAATGAGTAAAGAAAATCAATGACCTATTTATGCAAGATAATTCATAATTTTATTTGGGGGGTTATATTGGTTGGGTCTGATTATTTGGGGGGTCATAACCCCCCTAACCCCCCTGGAAATTACGCCCCTGATTTTGGTTCATATTGCCATCACAGCATCACACAGTTGCTGTGGTGTTTAAAGTTGGTACTAAGGGGCCCAAAGTGTGACAAAACAATATCCTTTGCACCATTACAGCATCAACAGAAGCCTGACCAGCTGACACAAGGTAAGACAGATCCATGAGCATTCAAATTTTACAGCAAAAATTGAGAGTCATCAGGTCATACAACGTTTCTCTAATGTCCCATTGTCCAATTTTGGTAATCCTGTGTGAACTGTAGCATCGGTTTCCTGTTCTTGGCTGACAGGAGTTGCACCTGGTGTGGTATTCTGCTGCTGTAGCCTATCTGCTTCAGGTTTGGACATGTTGTACCTTATGTTCGTCTGTATGACAGTACCTTAGTTGCAGAGCGGTTATTTGAGTTCATGTTGCTGTCCTATCAGCTCAAAACACATTGGATTCTCTTCTTAAGTCTGTGAAGAACTGTGGCTCATTTTCTCTTTTTTAGACCATTTTTTGTAAACCCTAAAGATGGTTTTGTGGGAAAATCCCAGTCGATCACCAGTTTCTCAGTTACTCAGCCCAGCCCAAATCACACCAACCTTCCCATGTTCAAAGTCACGTAAGAGGTCAAATGCACAGCAACTTAAGAAATCACCAGCAAACAGAAAAACGCTGCAAAAGCACACATTACACAACCAAAGTTCAACCTGTGGACCTCTGTGGACTTTATTCAACTTTCGTTTTGTGTGCATTTACAGGGTTTTTCTATTTGCAAGTGTTTTCTTAAGGTGCATTTCATTTGATATACGGTGCACTTTCAGGGGCACCGTATATATATTTTTGCCCTTTCTGATGCTCAGCTTGAACTTCAGCAGATCATCTCAACCATGTCTTCATGTCTAATGCTTTGAGTTGCTGCCATGCGATTGGTTTGTTAAATACTTCCATCAACAAGCAGTTGAACAGGTGCTCCTAATAAAGCTGAGTATATAATTGGAAGGAATATCTAACAATTCTTATTTCATTACCTAAGAATAGTCACATAAAACAGTATTCAGTGTGATGTTATGTAATCTCATATAAACAAGTGCTGGACTCACAATGTTGTACTTTTTAAAAACTGTAGCAAAGATTAAAACCAATAATAATAAAAAAAACTTCAGAGTTAGTGATATAAAATTAATTCATGTTGGCACGAAAGAAAACCTGTCTCAGTATAATTCTCTTGTCTCCCATCAAGTCCTCAGACACAGATTAGTTGGTGGTGTTGCATAATTGTCAGCAGTGTGTCAGGGTCTGCAAGTCATCCCATCCAGGCACACACACAAACACACACTTCTGAGGACCTTACATTGCTTTCCAGTAATTTCCTGGAGACTTACCCAAAACCAACCAACCTTAAACTAAGCATTTATCCTAAAATGAAATGGTTTACAGAATGATGGCCTGCTCTTTCCATCCATCAGAGGCAGGTCCTCACATTTTGATTATGTAAATAAACATATAGCATAAGCAGCAGAAATACACGTGTCTCACAAGCACAGGGCGTGCTGTTTCTATGTCTTTCATTCTGCGTGCTGCTTTACGTCACTGTTTACTTCACAGAACTGTATCAATTCTCTCTGAAAATGTAAAGATGAGGACAAAAACAGCAGATAAATTGCTCTCTAAGGCTTGCGTCTAACCCAGAGATTTAAAAATGATTACACAAAAGCAGTGCCCTCTCCAACCCCCTCGTACCCCATTTAGCTTCTGTAAGATTAAAGGCTGATCGTGTATCTGATGGTGCCACACCAAGTTTCTTACTGCCATTAGTCTGCTGCAAGTGCCTAATCCCAGCAAATCCTTTATTTTCTCCAGTACATCCAACACACACACACAATACCAGCCTTAAATGAGGCACAACAACAAGTAGGATAAATAAGTGAAGTAGGACCAAGGAATAAAAACTGCTGTGTCGCTGCTCAAAGGATTGTCATCACGGAGAAACAATTTTCTTCTAATCCACGGCCAGTAATCAAAGCAGACGACAATGACGCATTTGCCCACAAGGCTGTGTTCTTGGTGTCCGTCTGCAACCTGTTCAGAGTAATAGGATCACCGCAGTGGAGGGCAGGGGTTTTAGGGAGGTCATAACAGTGGGGGTGTACCAGGCTGCTGAAACAACATTGATTAGACAGATGCATGTCTCTCAGCCGTGAAGCCAAAAACAGAAACAAGTGTGTACCAGTGATACAGAAGACTAAATGTTCATTCAAGACTAAATGAGTTCATTCAAACAGGTTTTAGGTACTAAAGTCAAATCATGAGTAAAAACTTTATAGTTATAGAACTTATAACTTTTCTGATAGAACTTGAAACACTTCACAAAAAGAAGATTTTCAGACACACAAATATATTTTTTTAACCTTAAACATAAGTCGCATCAATATTTATTCATAGTAAATAATCAAGTTGGGATGTGGGTTTTAACAGACTTCCTCTCCCCAGCTTATGACCTTGTTTCCACAATGAGATATCCGTGCTTTAGAAACAAACAAAAAACAGAACAAATGCCGAATTTGAAAATTAGGCCAGTAACAGAGTGTTTACAACTCTGTAACAGTGTTTACAACTCTGTTACATCATCTCTGCTTTTACAGCACTGCGTAAGAATTTTTTAACTTCACTTGAAATTCACATACTTCCTTTATATCATATTTGGGCTGCTCAAAAGCTCTTGAACTCCTTTTTCATATGTCTTATTTTGTAAAGCACTCACTCTTTTAAGTGAGTCACATGGTAAACTACAAATAAGCCAGTTATGCTCCCAAATATCTCACTGTGAAGGTATGTTGCAGGTGAGCAGCAACATAGTATGATGAAACTTTGCGTCCTCGGTGATGTATCACACCTTCTTCATAATTAATACACCTTACTAACATCAGGACAGAGGTACAGGTAACCACCTTTGTGAACATCTCATACCCAGTGCATAACTCTGTTGAACAAACACTTATGATATCATGCGATGTCACTTGCACATCATATTATTAGTAACATTGCTGAATTCCTTTTTTGTTGTTAATGTGTGCAGCTGTGATGTCTTTATTGTTGACTTTTAGAATTCCCAAAAAGAGGATAAATACAATAAACATAAATATGCTCCATGTGAACAAATGTGCTTTGGCATTTTCTTGATAAAATAAGCAAGATCTTTCTTTATAATAAAACTGTGTGGACTTTAGCATATGATGCTTTTAAAATCTGGATTATTGTTTAACAAATTTGTTCCAGTTACTTATTTTGTTTTGTCTGAACATTTGTAGGTTTGTAGTTTATGTTTATGGACGAAGGGGCTGTGGTTCTTGTGTCTTCCTGACCCCATGCTGTGATTGCGACTACAGAATTATGTCAGTTTTTAATGCCTTTGAAAGCCCCATCATCCTCTTTTATGCTGAATCTTTTTTTTTAAATGCTATTGAGAAAAAAAGTAGTAGTACAGTCCTTTCTTGATGGAAATCCTCAAAAAACTTTTGTAAATCAGCTATCAACCTGGGAAAAGCTCACCTGACACTCATTGCTATGCTAACAACGTCATAAACCATATAGTGGAGGGAATTATGTGCTGAACAGCTGCTGAGTCAACTGACTTCCTGAAGCCACAAGTCAGGGTTGACCCAAGTTCACAGTGAGGACTAAACTCCAGTATGTGTCAGAGGTGGTGGTGTGATATGTTTCATCTGCAGTCTTTAGGCTAATCTGATAAGCTAGTTATTTTTGTCTGATGATGTAGTGACTGTGTCATATTAACCAGCAACAAATCACATACAGTTTTGCAGTGCCTTAGCCACAAATGTGATGTCACTGGAAATACTGGAAACAACAATGTACACAGTGATGTGGATTACCCCGCCATTTATTGTTCAAAAAAACCTAAACCTGTTTGTGACTTCCTTGTCCAGCACATCCCACAGATCTGAGGAATTTGGAGGCCATGTCAACACGTCAAAGTTTTTGTGCATCTCAAACAATTCATGCACCATTTTTGCTTTGTGCCAGGGCCAATTATCCCATTTCCCTGATCCATTTCTGATTGTCAAGTGCCCTTTGTTGGCGCTTTCAGTGGAGGACAATCGTCAGCATGGACACCCTAAAGGACCTGCGGCTATGCAGACCCATACGTAACAAACAACAATACACTGTGTATTTGGCAGCCTGATCTACAGTTATTTGTCTGTTGGATCGAGCCACAGGGGCCAACCTTCACTACCCACAACCTTCACTCAAGGAGCCTTGAACGCCCATGACCCTTTGGCTCAGTCACCACTGTTCCTTTATTGGACCTCTCTTAGTAAATGAGTTGTTTGCCTTTACTGTTCTAATCATCTGGTTATTAGTGTTATCCATTATTATTGCTATCAGTGTTGGGAAGGTTACTTTTAAAATGTATTCCACTACAGAATACTGAATACATGCCCCAAAATGTATTCTGTAACGTATTCCGTTACGTTACTCAATGAGAGTAACGTATTCTGAATACTTTGGAATACTTAATATATTATCATGCTGTTTACAACTACATGAATGTCCTATTGCTGTGATTTATTACTGTTACTGAAGGTACGTAGTACGAAACGTAGTAAAGGGACCTCTGGCTAATACGTCCGGTTCCGTGTCGGGCTGGTAGCCGAAAACTAGCTTTACTTTGTTGTCTGGGTCAACTTTGCTTGCGGGAGACAGAGAGAGGCGTTGAAAGGCTGCTCCAACGGAACTTATTTTTTCCGGAGGAAAACACGAACACAGTGTACAGTTGAGTCTTAATAGCTTACTTACAAATGGGCTCGTCAGGCACTCTTCTTGGCTGCAGTGGTTATTATTATATTTACATGCTTCCAGCTCCCGTTTTTGCTCCGTGACAGCTCGGACTTTTCCTTTCTCTCCCTCCCTCGCTCACAGACACATAACGGGTATGGCAGTCCATTCTCCCTGCAGCACGGACTACACTGCCCATCAGGCTACATGCTTTAGAGCTATGCCTGTAGCATTCTGTCTATTAGCTTAGCACAACAACAACAACAAAAAAGCGCTCTCTCACCCAGGAAACACGCAGAGAGAGAGCGCGTCACCCTGTAACCATGGCAACCGTAACGCTGCCGCCTGGAACAACAGAACGTAGCTGTCAAACAAACCCAAATAATCCTGACCCGCGACAATATGAAACAGGAAAGTACCGCCGTGTATTCCATTTATTTCAACAAAGTAACTGTATTCTGAATACCACCTTTTTAAACGGTAACTGTAACGGAATACAGTTACTCATATTTTGTATTCTGAATACGTAACGGCGGTACATGTATTCCGTTACTCCCCAACACTGATTGCTATGCATGCATATCTATAGCTGTGTTAATACAGATAGGCTGTATAAAGTTTAGTTTGTAGTGTTGTTCGTTTTTACATGTGGGGGTGGTTTTGATAGGAGTTAAACTTCTACCTACAAACCTTCTAGACTTAAAGCATTTATTTACACCAACATGAGTTGGTGAATGTCTGATTTCAACATCACTGATGTTTTTTTACTTAATTGTATTCATTATATATTTTTAAAGTTTAACTGTTAATTGTCATTGCACATCTGACTCTTTTTTCCCATCTAAGTGTCTCTTTAGCTCTATAGACCAGTTAGTGACTACTGGTTGTCAGGGAAAAATAAGCATTTGCCAACCAGATAGCAAGCTAACAAGTCTACTGTGCAAACTAAAGTGTCACTGTTTTATAATTTGATGTTCCTGTAATTATATATTCCAACCAGACAAATGTTTAAAGGTGCAGATGTTCCAGTGTCCTTTCTTGAAGGGTTTTCTGTTAATAGGTTAATCAAAGGAAGGCTTGGGGTAGGGAAAAAGCTAGCCTGGCGATCTTGCTATGCTAACAAAGTTATAAATCATATGGTGGAGGGAATTATGTCCTGAACAGCAGCTCAGTCAACTGACTTCCAGAAGCCACAAGTCAGGGTTGTCCCAAGTTCTCAGTGAGGACACAAAGCCAGTGTGTGTGTCAGAGGTGGTGGTGTGATATGTTTGATCTGCCTTCATGCTAATCTGATCGTCTGGATATTTTTGTCTGATGATGTTGTTATTGTCTCATACTAGCCAACAACTTTGTCATACAGTTTTGCAGTGCCTTAGCCACAAAGCGTGACAGACTAAAACTTCAACACTATAAGCATACTATCTGTGACAGCCTTAGTATTGTCACTGGGATGGGCCTGAATACGGGAAACAAGAATGTAAACAAAAAGTGCGTGGATAGTCCTCGCCATTTATTTTTTGAAGAAGCCTAAACCTGTTTGTACGTCCTCTGAACTGTGCTCCATTTCTTTCGTGGGAAGAGCACTTTAGGCTTGTATGGATCAGCATACAGGACACACGTCACTCAGCAGGTTTTGACATGCTTCTTGTTTTTCTGCTCTAGATGCGTTGGCTGTTTTTGGTAGATGAATTGGGTCACCGTCATTAACCATCATAAAAACAGTACATAAATGAGTATTTCCAACAATATATTTAAATGTTCATCTAGGGTTTGAGAGTAACGAAATTTCTATTCTCTGTATGTCCTGTACATATGGCAGAATTGACAAATAAAGTTGACTTTGACTTTGACTTTGACTTAAGCTCCAATCAAATACAACTATATACTATATTAGTTGGTGACTGCCAAGTGAGCACTTACCAACCAGCTGGCAAGTGGTTGCTGGAAGTCTTTGTGTAATCGATTGCTAAAACCGTAGCTGCCTAGGCCTAGATACCAGTCAGTGAACCCCTAGTAACCAGTAGCAACCAATGGGAAAAATGCGAAGTTGGTCTCACAGAATTATTGCAAAACTTCAAGTTTTACTACTGCTCAGTGGTTAGTCAGGGAGTGTTTGCAGACAAGTCTTCCACGAGAGCTACTGGTGATTGATTTACATTATAGTCCAGTTGAAGGGACTGAATTCAAAGTTTAGCACTAACCTTGATGGCTCCACTGGGAGTGCTGGACCGATCCAGGGCCGATATTTAAAAAGTAAATAAAGAAAGTACATATCACATTGATAATCACCAGTGTGAACAGCCAGGTACAGCAGGTTTTTCTGCAAGACAACCTGGGTCCACAGTGAGGTGAAACAGCTAAGATTACAAGGTCAGTAGACGGACCACAATCTGTGTCACAGATATTTGGCTTTTCAAACAGTGCTCTCAAGAGATGGGGACAAACTGCTCTACCTTTCAGATAAAGAAATCTAATCAGTTTATCGGTTCTTTAATGGAAACTGTTCCTTTACACAATCATTGGTATGTTTTCTGCTTTAATACTGTTTGTAGTTAGTACCTGTCAAATGGCTTAAAAAAAAAATTTTTTTCAATGTGAGAACCACCGAGAGGCTCCAGACTTAAAAAGGAAGGCTGAAGGTTGAATCGTTCATTTCCTCTCATACAGCAAAGGGGTTTTTTTGCGCCTGTTTTTTTTTTTTGCGCCTGTTAGTTTCTGGTTCTCTCACCAGGAAGTTTCTGAAAATTTTCATAGCATTTGCTGAACAGACTCCCTTTGTACTAAGAGACAAAAGCTCATGTTTTGGAAGGGTATTGGGAAACATTGCGAAACAAGCTAAGACTGCACATCCAAGACAAATTTCAAAAAAGTTGGGATGCTGTGTGAAATGTAAATCAAAACACAATGCAAAAAGAGGTAAATCTCATTCACGATAGAGAAAACAAATCAAAAGTTTTAGCTGAGAAAATTCACCATTTTGGGGAAATATTAGCTCGTTCTGAGTTTGATGGCAGTAACAGGTTTGAAAAAAGTTGGGACAGGGCCATGTTTACCACCGTGTGACCTCTTCATCCCCTCTTCTTTTAGCAGCTATCAACAAATGTCTGGGAACTAAAGGAGACCAGGTTCAGGATTTTTTAAGAGGAATGTTGTCCTATTCTTCTCATTATGTTTCCTGATGAGCCAAATGTTGTCAGTTGGTGAAAGGTCTGAACTGCATGCAGCCCAGGTCAGCACCCAGATTCATATGCTATGAAGCCATGCTGTTGTACCAGATGCAGTATGCAGTTTAACATGGTCTTGCTGGAATATGCAAGGCTTCATCTAGACGGGAGCGTATGTTGCTCTAAAATCAGCATAATTCTCGGGATTATGTTCCTAAAGCCCCCTGTGAATTGTGAAAAACCACAAATTTTGGATGAAGTCAAAAATTTTATAGTTAGGAAGATTATTCTGAAATTCAATTTTGATATTTTGAAATTCAATTCGGAGACAGAATAAGAAAGTTGTAACATTTGACATGTTCCCATGCTTTATTGTGAATAACACTTAGATTAAGGTTTGCAGATCATTGCATTGTGTTTTATTTATATTTTACACGCATTCTCAACTTTTTTGAAGCACTGTTGTCAAAGTTAAGAAGCATTCATGGATATTAAAACTCTTTTACATGTTGCATGAGTTCTAATCAATGCACTTAAATAAAATCAGCCAATGCAGGTAATTCAATTCTACTTTCAAGGGTTCTCAGATACTAAATTAATGGGATTAATGGGGACATGGGATTTTTTAATTATGAAAGATTAGCAAATCTAAACACAGCAGTTCTAGCAGTTCTAGAGTAAACAGCAGAAGCAGATGGCATTACACATTACAAAGAAATCTACCAGGCCTAATTGGCCAGTGCAGTGTGTTGCCGGTTGGCGTCATATGGCATTGTGGAAAAATTTAATCCAGTTAAACCTTTTTGTTCAATGACCCTGCATGTTTTCCCCAGAGCACCGTGAACTAGAGACTGGTCGCACCACCAGACTGATCTCAAAGAAATGAATGAAAGGGCTTCCTAAAGCTGGACTGAACATTGCTTCACTCACACGCTAAGCGAGGTTACACAAGAGGACACAAAGAGAAGCGGCATGCACGCTCACTGCATGCATATTAGAGGAGGAGTTATGCTGCACAGGATGTAAAGTCTGCTTGGGCATAGTGGTACTTTTGCATGTTCAATGCCACTTGTTGCCACTGGAATCCAAACTAATGGTCACAAATTTTACACAATCTCTGCTTCCAGCTAGAGAAGAAAACTAAAAACTGTTTGAGTCGATAAGACTATAATTGATTGGTCTCAGTGCGGTGGGTCTATTGTAGTAAACTACAGACCCTCCTGCTCAGATTACAGACCACTTTTGGCACAGCTCTGTTACAAGACTGAACACTGGGCCTGACATAGCTCAAAGTCATGAGGAGGGCGAGACATGGGTTACAGCGAATGTTTTTGTGGACCAGATGTGACCCAAAAGTCAAAGTACACCTGACATCTGACTCACAGAGGAGGAGCTGTGGCTGAATTGAGGCAAACAGAAACTCCCTGAGTCAAGGGCAAGTACAGGTCCAGAAAAGAAATCAATTGTGAGTCAAGCAATAAATGCTGTGTGAGTAAATATGTAAAAAGCCAACCAGCTGAACAAGCGTGTGGCATCTCTGTACAACCACCGCTCACAATCAATAAAGTGAAGAGTTTCTCAAAATAAACACACTGGAGGGCTCACTGTAATTTTACAGCCATCCAGGGAGTTTCTGCAGATGTTAGTAGACCTATAAAGGGACACCAGGAATGACTGCTAAACAAATATCATGACACGTGGCTGTATCTTGTTAAGATAATCATCTGATATAGTTTAGAAGTTTATCTTGAGTCATATAATTTGCATTTTTCCATCATGCGGAAATAGAATCAAAATAGCTAAAAACTATAATAGAATTTAGTGAAGCTCATTAAACTGACACAAACAACTGCATCATACTAACAGACCTTTTATTTTAACAAGTTTGATATATTTTTTTAAATTTCCATAACATTTTTATGTGCCATTAGACGTAGCATACATGACAAGAGTAGAAAAGAAAAAAAACACTCAAAATAAAAGAAAACACTCAAAAGCAGGCTGAAAAAACATGCTTAGGTTTAGTGTATGTGGTGTTTGAACCATTTGAGTTCTTACTGTGAGGCGCACAACTTGAAGTGTCAAGGATAAAGACCAGTACAACCACTCTGAACTCTGAAGCTAGGGATTGCCCTCCAGTGGTGAAAGGAGGGGGAGTTTCTCAGTAAAATAGGGCAGAGCAATTATCCATACCTTACTGCAAGTATTCATACATCAAGAGAGAATATAATTATAAAATTGCACCATTTTAGCAAAGAGCATGATTAAACTATCTTTACAGAATTTTTAAAAATTAGTTTTGTTAATCAGATTTTTAACAGTGCCGTTTTGTTTGGTGTCTCAACGGCAACAAAAGTTGGTGAAGTTCTGGGTTTTTGTTTGCTGTAATTGAAAACACAAATAATGTGGTATGACTTATTGCACACATCTGGATTTCCTCTGGATGAATTGGGGGAAAAAATAAAAGAAGTCACCCAGGAATCACCAAAGAGTTTAAAGCTCCACATTCTTGTCTGGTAACATACAGTATGTCAAGCAAATACCTTGACTTAGATTCACTTTTCTTTTTTCTTTGTCTGAGCTGCCTTCCTCTTTAGCATTTTCACATCTTCTTCTGGTTCCCTAAAGACGGTTTTCACAATAGCATAGCAAAAAGAGGTCATTACTAAAGCTTCACCAGTCCTTTTGAACTCTCATAGTGGCATTTTTGTAAAGGTTTTATTGTCTGCTTTTTATTCTTTTCTATCTTAAAACTTGTCATTTAATCACTTCCCATCCATGCTATGCTGCTAAAAAGACACTCAGGTAAGCACACACTGCTGCCCTCCAGCCGAACAATGTGTCCCAGGTTCCCCGTCGTACCGTGGGAACTGTTCCTGTGGAGAGCACTACATTGTGGCAAAGAAATTGTCAAGAGGGACAGTGGGATAAAACAGGAGCTGTTCTTCGGCGTGGACCCAATTCATTTAGCTGACACTCAGTGTCCTGTTCGTGTAACATCACCCGTCTCGACCTGAACTGGGCTGGAATGGAAGCATCTGATTGTTCCTCTCTGGGGTGCAACCGCAACTACAGACTGAAGGCACTATTATTCAAGCCTCTCTGCTACGCTGACATTTAGCTGAGTCATCTCAATTAAAGCCTGACACAAAAGACAACAAATAGCCTCTTTATGTTTCCAGGATTGGGTGGAAATCTCTTGAACCGTTGACGATGGCACCTGTTTTCTGTGAATGCATTTGGCAGGATGTTATATAATGTATATATGGGGTCAAGCTCAATTTAACTCTTCCTCTTATTGGAACTGTGTGTCATTATTAGCAGGTTGTGATTGTAATTCATTTTTAGAAGTTGTAACAAAAAAGAAGACTCTCTCAGTGAAAAGCTTTTTCAGTGTATATAAGTATAAGAAAACGAAAAAGGGTCAAAATATGACAGGAATTTTATACTTTGAAAATTAATAATTTCAAAAAATAGTAAAAAAGTTAGTAAAAATGTTTCTTTGCAACATTATTACAAATGACACAGTAATTTAAAACGACTATGCCACTTTTATGTGACAATCCATCTTTTTTTATTTGTTTTTCTATGTAATGTGAAACAATTTGGCACAACCCTAAAAACTGAAGGTATCAGCTTTGTCACAGCAGACGGAAAGAGCACGAAATCCTCACATTTAAAAACCAAAAACTGAGATGTTTTCATTTTGCTGCTAAATGTACTTTTTCTTTCTTTCTTTTTTTTAACAATCACACTTTTCCAGTTAATTTTCTAATCATTTAAGTCAATGTAATATAATTTCAGGCCTGAGAGCATATGAGGAGTTTTGTTTTAAACTTGTTTTAAAATTTCAGATTGAAAAACACAAACTTTCACTGCCGTTTGACTACTGAGTCAACTGCTGGTGTGCACCCTACTCTACTCCGGTCAAAGGGAGGTTAATTAAACAGCATGAAAAGGTGCCAACAGCCACGCAGGAAATTAAATCAGTGACTTTGCTCTTTGACCTTTGGACTAAGCTTTACCTGCAGGAGAACTGAACACAGATGTCCTGCAGACTTAACAATGAGCTTGTGGTGCAGAGAGGTACATGTTCTTCTATCAAAAATGCTTTGAAATCAGATCAATACCTGGTAATCGTATTATTGCTCGTAAACACTGGATGGAAATGCATACACACCGTGTTTCCCTCTCAGATGTATCTTTGATTTCATGACTGTTTCACAAAGCAGCCAATAAATGTCGTCAATAAATCTCCAAAGCCATCATAAGACAAAGACCCAACCAATTCTGACACCATGAAATTCTGCTCGGAAGCCGATTGTTTGAGACTGTATGATAATTGGGGTTGGCCTTGCTTGCTATTTATGTAAGAGGAGCTTGTTTATTCATCATGAGTTCAGCTTGTACGAAAGCCCCATCAGATCTCAATGGCTTCATTATTGTGTGAGTGGCTAAAGCCTCTTTCAAACTTCAAACATAAGGAGCCTCCCGCTCAGGCAAACCGGCCCGATGATCTGCAAAAACTGAAATGTAATCATTCTGCACAGGCTAAAGTGGAACAGTGAGGAAATTTGAATAACATGAGGCCTGCTGTCTATTAGTGTAACCCACAGTGTTATGCAAGCTCTATTCTCCTTTACATTTGATCATCAGCCTGGGGAACACATGAGCACATTGTGCTCCCAGTGCATTGAGGGCAAAAAATAATAAGTTTCATCTGCAGCCATAGCACCACAGAAATGTACATACAACTGGGTGAGGACTTGTTTCATTTCCACTGACCTGTTAGCAGAGCTTCCATGTGTTGTATGACTCCAAAGAGAAAAGGGCCACACACACAGCTGGGTCATTGTTCTGAATGGAGGGGGCCCAGAGTGTGCAAAGCCTCTTTGGGAGCGTATGGCCGTAAGCCTCTTTGACTGTACTCTCTGCACTGGCAGACTGTGAACCAGGTGGAGTACAAGCATCACTGTAACACCATAAACTGCAGGGTCAAACCCTGCAGAAACAGTTCAGTACACATTCCAGCACAGGCTCAATATACTGTTTAAGTTTTATCGTTAAGATGTGTATGAGAAGCTAACGCACATCCCCATTGATGACGTGAAAGGTGATGGGGATTCTCTCAGTGAGGAAATTGGACAGGTGCTCTTCCCCTAGCCTGACTCCGTGAGCACACTGCTCTCCCAAAAGGCCAATTCCATCCTGTTTTGCTCTGCAGATCCTACTGGTTCCCAGTAGAGTCAGCCATGCCAGAAAAGAACATAATCCTCATGCAATGAGCTGCTCTGCAATCACTTTGTTCTTATTATTAGGGTTTCTTTGCGCCGGCAATGAGAATGAAGCTCTGGCAAAGCCGATATGTGCTGGTACATCAAGTCACGCTGTAATGTTTTAGCTTATGGTCTATGACAGCGGCCATTCATCTCATGCTTCTGTGAATACAGTGTCTCTTTACGGCTTCTTGATTAAGCTGATCTCACCATCATGCTGGCTGTGTCACATGGCTTGCCATATGCCAATCACTGGGTAAGTGACACGGACACCGGGCACGGTAATCCTGGCAGCCCTCAAAGCCCTTTGAGCTCAGCTGAGTGGGAAAGTGCTCACCCCCAAGTTATGTGAGAAGCACACACAAGGTTAAGAAAATGTTGAGGGTGATTTATCTACACATTCAGTACACTCTGTCTCAAAGTCATAGTTTCCATAACTTAATTTAGATTTTTTATTATAACCTATTGATTGCATTCAATTTTAATTTTAAAGTGGCTGCACTTTGTTCTTGACGGTTGGATTTTCTCTTGATTAGTATTTATATTCTCAGGCTTGATTGTTTCTGCACAGGGTTCTAGTTTACATTCAATGCTTTGTTCATCCTGCCCTCCTGTGTCTTGTCAACTTCTTTTCATTGTGTCTTGTATTTTGTCTTTGTCTTATGTGCGTTTTGTTTAGTTTTGCTTCCCTTGTCTTCCTTGATTCTTGCCAGCTGTTTCCCAATCTGCTTCCCATGCTTGTTATCCTGTATACGTCTGCATCTCTACTGGTTTTTTGTCACATTCCCCCTCATCTCTGTTAGTGTACTCCTAGTCAGTGTGTTTTTCTTAGGTTTCAGTCCATTTTTTCATCTGTGAGCTGCCAGCAAATAAAGCTGAGGGATTTTTTGAGTTAGTTCTGCTTCCCGAGTCCTGTTTTTAGATCTTAACTTGCCTGCTGCATGATGAAACATGACACCAGTTGTTTATGATGTATTCAACATTTTTTGGAGCATTCAATGGAGAAAAAAAGAGAGCAGTTGTTTCCATTCATGTTGCCCTGCTTTCATTTGTGTGGCTTTCTACACATGCGAACAGGTATGTCAGGAGGCCAGAGACAGTTCAGCCTTTCATGATCCCTACCATCTAGACTGAGATGATGCAGTAGAAAAATCATCCATCCTCTTATCCATGAAATGTCACATGGGCTTGAAATATCCAAATGGAGAATGCTCAGAATCACTGAGCAGCTTCCATTCAAAAAAACAAGAATGTTGCCGCCTCTTCCTGCCTGTGAATACAATACGTACTTGGGTCGTTTGAGACGGTAGAAACCACCGACCAATATGATTGTTTACTTCAAGGGCTTGCTGGGAAAGGTAATTGCTTACTGTACTGTTTACTTTGTTGTGCAATCAGAAGCAGGTAAAACAGCAATTCTTATTTACTGAAGCTTTTATGTAAACGTCTTCATCTCCGCATTTGTGCTCTACATCATATTGAACACTTCATTTCAAATAATGTATTTAATAATCAGTGTTGGGAAGGTTACTTTTAAAATGTATTCCACTACAGATTACACAATACATGACCAAAAATGTAGTTTGTAACGTATTCTGTTAAGTTCCTCAATGTGAGTAATGTATTCTGAATACTCTGGATTACTTGATATATTGTCATGTTTTTTACAACATGAATGTACTATTGCTGCGTGATTCATTACTATTACTGAAGGCTCCTGGCCACCGAGCTAACATTGTTAGCTGGTATTAGCTGACATAATTCATAGACTGCAGACTGTTAGACTTGATGGATAGCATTAACAACCTGCTCACTGCAAATAATCATGTGCAGTTCTGAAAGCAATACCAACTAGATTTTTAAATCTTAATATAAAATGAATAACAGTAGGGTGGACATTTGGTAAGGCTGCACTTTTTGCAGTAATCTCATATAAAACACTATTTCTGTATCAGTAATATGTTTTCTTTCTGTCTGCACAGAACTGCACATGATTATTTGCAGCTAGCAGGTTGTAATGCAACCTTCAGTAATAGCAATAAATCACACAGCAATAGCACACTGAAAATACTGAAGTGGCAAGGTAGATGCAGTAGGCTTTCTTTAGGTTGGAGGTGGAGTCTTCTGATGCTGAGAGCAGCTTGGTTGCTGGCAAAGAGAGTTTTGTTTAGTTGTCCCGCAATGCATGGAATGACCAAAATTAGAGGGGATAGCGTAACATTTGAAACAGGAAAAGTATTCCATTTGTTTCAACAAAGTAACGGTATTCTAATGATCACCTTTAAGTGGTAACTGTAACAGAATACAGTTACTCATATTTTGTATTTTAAATACGCAACCCAGGTACATGAATTCCTTTACTCCCCAACACTGTCAACAATGTAATTCATTATTATCGTTGTTATATTATGACCTAAAAACTCCCTAAAAAGCCTTCAGTTGATCCAAAATGCTGTAGCAAGCGACTAGAAAGAGAGCGTATTTCACCTATTTTGGCTTCTCTTCACTGGCTCCCTGTTAAATTCAGAATCAAATTCAAAATCCTGCTCCTCATAAACAATGTCTTGTATAATCAGGCCCCATCTTATCTTAATGACCTTATACTACCGCATTAGAGCTCCTCCCTCTCAGACTGTGGGCTTACTTGTGGTTCCTAGAATATTTAAAAGTGGAATGGGAGGCAGAGCCTTCAGCTTTCAGGCCTTTCTTCTGTGGAACCAGCTTCCAGTTTAGATTTGGGAGGCAGACACCCTCTCTACTTTTAAGATTAGGCTTAAAACTTTCCTTTTTTATAAAGCATGCAGTTAGGCGTGGATCAGGTCACCCTGAATCCTCCCTTGGTTATGCTGCAGTAGGTCTAGGCAGCTGGTGGAGTCCCATGATAAACTAAGTATTCTTCCGTCATCTTTTTCATTTGCTATGTATTTATACACTTCTCTCCATTTAATAATAATAATAATAATAATACATTTAATTTATAGGCGCCTTTCAGACCCTCAAGGTCACCTTACAGTAGCACGTAAACAATACCATTAAAAAACATTAAAAAAATGTATATATAGCAAACATGGTAGATAAAATTTAGACATAAACAGTCATAAAAGTATAAAAGCAAATATAAAAACTGAGCAAGGTAAAAATGGCCTAAGACAGATCAGGTGTATGCAATTCTAAACAGATGGGTTTTGAGTAGTGATTTAAAAGAGGTGAGACAATATTTGTTATTATTGATCTCTGTCTCTCTTCCACAGCATGTCTTTGTCCTGTCTTCATCTACTCACCCCCAGCCATTTGCAGCAGATGGCCGGCCCTCCCTGAGCCTGGTTCTGCTGGGTTAGGTATTTTCCTTCCCACTGTTGCCAAAGGGGGTCATATGATAGTTGGGGTTTTCCTCTGTTTTCTATTTATTATTGTAGGGTCTTTACCTTACAATATAAAGCTCCTTGAGGCACAGCAAAACAGAGAAAGTAGGTGCAATCTCAGCATCTCTCAAGATCACTCACAACAGTCATAAGAAAAACCCAAAATTATAAACTACATAAAACTATAAGAAAAAAAAAACAGATAGTTTTTCAGTGTGTTTGTGCTTGTTTTAATTGTTTGGTATTGTCTGCCTGACATTAAAATGTCCAAGTGACCAGGATGAAATGGATCCATTATGATATTAGTCTTTTTGAGGAACTACGTAGATTCTCCATGATAGGGAGGAGATATCCAATAATTTTCTGGATGGTATTGTTAGCCCTCTGGAGCTGATTTTTCTGTACAACTGTGCAACAGGAATGGAATTTCTGTTCCTGGAATTCAATGGAAACATCTTGTTGTATGGGAACTCTAGTTGCTGCACTTCATTTTCCACTAGAATCAGTGAGAGAGGTTCTTAAACCTTCAGTGGACTGAAGGTTTAAGAACCTCTCATTGTTTTTCAAGGTGGAATTTCACAACTTTTATTTTGAAGACTTTTTTTTCCTTTTGTGAGCAGTCACTGAGGTATGTTTGCTTCATGCTGCATTGCAAAAATTAGGTCATAAGTAAAGACAAATCCCAAAACAAAGCATTAGCTCAGACAGGGGAACATGATAACTATTCACACACAAGAATGGTTGGTGGAGAAGCATACACAGGTGAAAGCAATGAATAGCAGGTGAAGATAATCAGTGAATACAAAGGCAGAATGTAAAGAAGAAGAACTTGAAATGAGAGAAAATAACTTTTAATGTAAAACAGGAAGTAATAGAAAGATAGCTAACTATAGTTTAGTGGTTTACAGATTCATCTAACAAGTCAAGGATCCCAATTTGGTCCCAGGTGGAGACATAAATTCCTCTGTGGTTGCATCACACCTACCAAATTCCTGTGCATTCTTTTTACAGTGAAGAAGGACACATTAAATGGGGTTTCGCATAGTCTATGTCGACATAGTATATATGACATGAAATGTGACCAAAAAACAGAATAAAATAAACAAAGATAACACAGAAAAATGACTTGATGGTCACTTTATTAATGGCAGTTAGCAACATCTCATAAGACAATGACCAGGTCAACAGCCCCAAAACACTGAAAACAGAAAAATATAGAAAACAGAAAAAAGAGAGTGAATTGAAACCTAGAATGTCAAAGAGAAAAATGTTGATGTTGGTTGGAACCAAACCAGCAAAGATTAATAGTGTGCAGTTGTTTGCTAACAAATTAGCAAGTATGAGAACTAAAGGGGCAGAAAGGTGGACCATTGCAGCTTTGAAGACAGATGTTCTAATTATACACATGTGAACAATGTTTGCTGAGTCTCTGATTTTAGCCAAAACTGAAAGTGAAGAAGCTCATAAATGTTAACTGTCTAATCATAATTTGACTGATAATTATGAGGCACCTTTTTCCAAAATCTTTACTCATCCAGTCATACAAGCACATCCCAGTGAATGCATCAGGAGTAGCTCAGGGTTATGTGTACCCAAGAATACTTTTGAATATAGACTGGAGGAGACCTGGAGGGATCAAACTACTGACGTCCCATGTGGGAGGCAACCCACTTTTCCTCCTGAGCCACAGCCACCCAAAAAAGGTGATACCTTTACAATTTTTATTAGAAACAAAATAATTTAAATCCATGTGAAGTGAAATATCATACGCTTTTATTGCATATTATTAATATTTATTAATTAAATAAATAATTTGTGGTTATACTCAAGCTCCGCAAATAATATGCAAGAAATTGGGCGCAAGCAGCATGAAAAAGTTGCTCATTCTGTAATTAAATGTAAATATAACACTACACCCTATTCTAAACCCACTGCTTTGAGTCAGTCCTAGCTAACAATAACATTTGAATGCCTATCCTGTAAGACATAAGGGATAGTCTACCAGCTCATCCTCTCATTTGAAGCTGGCTTTCTGAAGCTGATATATTTTTAACAGTGCAAACTCGTGAGGAAAAAGTCCACCACCTCCATTGTCCTAACAGCGTCAGACTTCTAAGTAAGCATTATGTGCACATGGTGAAAGCAGCCTGAATTCATGAGTCAGCTGTGATGATGCCATGAGTCGGGGCAAATGAAGGAAACAGCTGCTTCCCTGTGTCACCCAACTGTTCTGTTTTTTTCCATTTCCACTGTGAAGCAGAAAATTTGACAACCTTTTATCGCTCTTGTGAAGCTGTAAGCACTCGAGGTCTGCACTGGTTTCATTCACACATGGAAAACCACAAGTTGCATTATTTACAAGACAACTCTTCTTTTTTTTTAGTTCTGAAATACGGACTGGACAAATGCGAGATAAAAATGTTGTTTTCTTACACATTGTGCAACCAGAATAAATCAACAATAAAATATGAGGATATGAGATACAGACACAAAATTAAATATAAGGCATTAAGGAAGATAAATTCTCGAAGACAGAAAGAAAGTGGAGTGCTGAGTTTGAACTCTGATGACAGTAGTTTTTTTTGGTTTATTGTTTAGACACCTTACAGTGCCTGGTTTCTAATTTCATGGGATTTCTTCTTCCCTTCATTCCCTCATGTTATACACCTGCACGTGAAACACAGGTAATCAGAAGAGAGAGGGAAGTTGCTTTGTTTGGTTTTACGTGACTATCTACCACTATCTTGCACTGAAAGCAAATTTGAACAGGGACAGTTTGATTTTACTGCCTGCTGTTCAGATTTGAACATATTAACTATCAAGGTCATTTCTTCTTCTACTTCATGTTATTTGTGCTCCATTGTGATCGTGGTATTAAAATCTATGCAGAAAAAAGATTTTTCCAATATGTGCTTGCTTTTAGGATTCATAACTCTGCACTAACAAAACAACTAGTGTGAGCAAAACATTAGCAAAGCAGTCACTCTAATTGTGTCTGGATACAAAACTTAAAATATTAGGGTACAGAACAGATTCCTCTGAAATCTGTAGTTTGTATCGTCTTTAAGGTGTGTCTGAGTCCTGTTGACAAGGTCTGGATCTAGGTAAGCTGAAAGGCCAGCAACTTTGCAGTATTAGCAAGTAAACAATGGCCATGTTATTTTTCTTCTACAATATATGTGTCTGTGAAGGTTCTCAGTCATCCAGGTCATCGTAGTCAAAGGAGTTTGCAAAGAAAAGCGTCTGGACTTCTTTGAGTTGCTTGAAGACGTTTCACCTCTCATCCTAATTACTCCAAGTTTGTGTTCCAGAGGGTGATGGGAGTCAAAGAGGAGATACTGGTCTGTGTGTGGGGGCTTCCGGTAAACTTCAATGTTGAGGTTGCCATTCTCTTCAATGTGCACAGCGCAGTCCAGGAAAGGCAAACAGTTGTCCTTAGTGTCTTCCCTGGTGAACTTGATGTTTTTATCCACGGCGTATCCACGGACCAGTATCTCCTCTTTGACTCCCATCACCCTCTGGAACACAAACTTGGAGTAATTAGGACCCTACACCACCGGGCAGAACTTGTTCCCTCTAAGCCTGAAGGGAAAAAGAAGGAACACACACATGTAAAGGAAGCACTGAAAACATGTGGTTATCCTAACTGGGCGTTCATAAAGTCAGCAAAAAGGCACAGAAAAGAAGATCAGACACCAGCGAGGGAGGATAAGAAAGACAGACGCAACAACGTTGTCATCCCCTATGTAGCCGGTGTATCAGAGAAACTCAGGAGAGTTTTCTCCAAGCATGACATCCCAGTGTACTTCAGACCCAGCAACACACTCAGACACAAACTGGTTCACCCGAAAGACAAAACTCCAAAACACAGACTGAACAACGTGGTGTATGCTGTACAGTGCAGTGAGGAATGCCCGGACCTCTACATTGGAGAGACCAAACAGCCACTTCACAAGCGCATGGCACAACATAGAAGAGCCACCTCCACGGGACAAGACTCAGCAGTCCATCTGCATCTTAAGGATAAAGGTCACTCTTTCGAGGATGCCAATGTTCACATATTGGACAGAGAGGACAGATGGTTTGAAAGAGGAGTGAAAGAGGCCATCTATGTCCACTGTGAGCGACCATCTTTGAACAGAGGCGGTGGTTTACGACACCAACTGTCTGCCATCTATAATCCAGTTTTGAGTTCCCTCCCCAGACGCCTTAACGCCCACTCACATCCTGGGCCATCTGACCTCAGGAAATCACATGATAGGGTGGGGCCAGGTTTCACAATGGGCTCACCCGAAACCCTGGCTGATTAGGTCCCACACCCACTTTCACACTTTGGCGCATGTGATTAGAGGATCACCAGGGGGTCCTTTGTCCCTCCTTGGGGGGATACTCCCACTGGGTTAAATCTGGGACTCTCGGCCATTTGACCTTAGAACTGAAGAAGCTTCTCGGATGAGAGGTGAAACGTCTTCAAGCAACTCAAAGAAGTCCAGACGCTTTTCTTTGCAAACTCCTTTGTCTACAATATATGTTTGCATGTCATCTTAGCCAACATGTGTGTAGAGGAGTTTTCATAAGTTCTTTAAGCACATTAGTGAGGAAAACCTTGATGATAAAGAGAGGAAACCAAATCCTACAATTTATGACCCCTGTAATCTTGTTGACTAGCAACTTGTAAGTCTCACAGTAATTCATATTCTTCTTTATCATCCATTTTAACTCAAATAGAGATGATAATCTACAAAATAAACATTATGTTGTATTTGCTAAGATACTGGTGATTACTGTTATATGATGATTGCTGTCTCAAGGCTTTTATAGAACGTGCTTAATCATATTTCGTGCATTCAAACTATTTTTTATATTTGCCCATTTTTAATGCAGCTGTTCACAATCACCACCTCATTTCACTGGACTTTTTTTTTTTTTTAACCAAACTCGATTTTTTGCATCCGAATAAAGAGAGCTGACCAATCAGATCACTGCATTTGGCAACATGCGCACTAATAACTCAAAACATTGGAATTGTGCGTATGATATGGAAATAATAAAAACAATCTTATTTAACCTCAGATACACAGCTAGACGCATCGGCGTAACTTTGTGCTGAACATTGGGGGGGGTCAAGATCTCTGTCTAAATAAATAAATAAATCTGGGTAAATTACCAGATGATTAAACATCCAACTATTTTGCTGGTAATACCTGAGTAAAGAAAATCAACAGCATATTTATGCAAGATAATTCATAATTTTATTGGGGGGGTTATATTGGTTGGGTCTGATTATTTGGGGGGGGGGGTCATTACCCTCTAACCCCCCTGGAAATTACGCCCCTGGCTAGACAATGCTCCAGGTCAGTTGGCTCTGAAATGATTTCTCTGCCTCCTCAGATGTCCCAACTCTGACAAAAACAGCTCAAACTACCAAACTGACCCGAAATATGTACAAAAGTGGTGGTGATACAGCTTCATCTCGCCCAACCCAGAATATCCATATCTTCCTTTTCTTGTTTAGAAACATCGCGACCAGCACCTCAAGCCTTAATGTCGACTTCATTTTTTTTCCACAGTCCATTTTTTTAAGGATGAATTTTCTGCATAAACGCAACATATTCGGTGTAAATATATTTTTCACGTTATGTTTATGTTTATCAGTGTGTAACAGCCTTTTAGAGCAGGTCTTTTTAATTGTTTACACAGGACAAAGAGGTAAATAATGGCTATTTAATTCAGGTGTGCAGCATCCAAGTTTCTGTTGTTCATTGTGGCTCAATGACAAGGCTTCATTGAATTACCTGAATTGAACAGTCATTGTAAACGTGATTAGTGATACCTGTGCTCTTGATGAAAGACCTCAAAATATCTGCTCTCAGGTCTTTCATAGTCACTGCCATTGAGCACCTGTCCACCAGGTGCATGATCACCTGACACATTTATCTTATCACCTGTTCCAGTTTTCTAATAATCCACACCTGCTTCTCATTATCGCATCAGTCCATTAATGTACCAGCTGCTTTCCTCTTACCCACGTTTGAACTTGAACTTGATCCGTTCTCAGCATGTTGTTGTTTATCTCTGTTTAGACTTTCTGATCAGTCTTTAAGCCTTTGCTTTTGTGGGCAAGAGCATCTTTTTCCATTTTGAAATTAACTGATCTCATCCTGCCTTCCTGGGCGGTCTGCATTCGGATGTTAAACCTGCACTAAAATGTAGGCCACCCTAACAATATGGTCATTTAAAACAGTGAAATGTATTAATTAATAATTTAGTTGAGTGTATTCATTTTTTTTTTTTTTTTTTAAAGTCAAAAGCTAATGTAAATAACGCCAAGAGGAAAATCAAGAATTTAAAAAAAGAATAAGTAGTTCGCCATTCTGTCTTATTTCTTTTTTGTCTCCAAGGTCAAGGCCGGGGCTGGGCTTCTTTTCAGTATGCGTTAGATGTCTTGTCCTGCAATGTCCTGGACACGTCAGCTGTCCATCATAGGTTGTTTTGGATGACAGATTTAAAGGTGACACACCAGCAGCTTACTTAATGGTGTGGCAGATATAAGGTTACTTTGTAGCCGTAGGTTGTTTCACTGAACAGTGCCCTGCATGTCCTGTTACTCCCCTTGTTTTACAAGAAAGCTTGCAGAGAGCACATATGTAATAGATTGTAGTGCACACAGATACACACCGCAAGCTGACTAATGAATTACAGCTATGGGGGGAGGGGAGGTGGGGAGATTATGTTTTATTACACATGGAATCACTAGCTGTAATCCACTTTAACAGGGCTTTGTGTGCTGACATGCTTTCGATAGGCCACACAACTGAAAGACAGGAACTCCACTCAAAGTCATGCCTAAAATTAACATTGTGTACTTGTTAAACTTTAGCCCATGCGTCAGTTATGACGGCACAAAAATGACCATGCGGATTTTGATGCTGAATCATCAACAGTGTAACTATGGGAATGATCAAACGAGAAGTAAAACAGTTTAATAGAAGCAGAAAAGCCTCTCTTTCTCCAACCACTTCCTCGCTGTCCTTTTAATCAGCCAGTGACTGATCTTACTGACCTATTTTACAATAATAATGATAAGGAATTGAGCTCCTAAAGTTGGAATCTTAGGTACATCTTAGACCTCTGCAGGGTTCTTATCTATATCAGATGTTGGGATGTTATACAACTACCTAGCAGTGAGCTAAAAAGACACATTCTTTGGATTTATCCACTTGTATCACCTTATAAAATCATCCTATTGTGTTTTATTTCATGACAGTAGCAATTTCATTTTTATCAACAAATGCTGAATTATGCATGACACATAATGATCGCATCACGTTGCTTGGCAACCACCTATCAATGAGGTAGCATGGCCTGCTTTGTGCACATACAACACCTTATAACTCCTATAGTTTTAATTTCAGAGCAAAAACATCTCATTTATGTCGACAAAAAAAATTAATATACATTTCTATCAGCCGCTTAGTTACCATATGCGCCACATCTTTTCTCAACACTGTAGCAACTTTGCATGCACTACTCTTACTAATATATGAGTGTTTCAGAGTGTCAGGAGGGTTTTGCATAATTATGGGAAATATGTGACGAGATCAGCATAATCGCTGTCAACAGACTCATGTTTTAATAGTTTAAAAATACCTGTTTAAGCTATTTTCATTAAGTCCCTGGAGAAATGAACCAAGACTGCATAACTTCATACATCTTTGGTTACGTAACTGGCTTTGAAAACAACTGTGATCTTGTGAAGCTGACATATGAATTCTGTTGAAGTAACTATGGTTGTCATTAGTTCCCATTCCCACATAAAGTCAATATTTATAGTCTGTTCGCAGTGTTATACCATCAGTATCAACCTCTTGGTAATCAGTTGTTTTGTCAACAGTCAGTTCCAATAAAACAGAACAGCATTTACCAAAAATGTTTTTTGGAAGGACAGAGTGGTCGTGTGAGCAAAGGAAGCCGCTTAAATCATATTTACTTTTACAATCTTGCCAAGTAAAGAGGCCAAGTACCTGGTAAAAGGCTGTAATTAAATTAAATCTGAGAACACACTGATGCCTCAAATATTTGCTTTAAAGTGGCCGGCCACTGGCTGCTTGGTTGGAACAAGTAGATGCACAAACCCAAGTCTGGGTTGTGAGGGTATCTCAACAAGATCTTGTGATGGATCCAGAGGAACAATCGAATGGAGGGAGGGCAGTGGGGACAATACCGAGGCTGTCCCCTGTAGGCCTCATACCACATAAAGATCTGATTATTCCCTCCTTTTGGCTGGCCTTGCAGAGTGGACAGACAGTGGACTCTGTATTTTTTTTTTTTTTTTCCTCTGTTGAGCAGTGTGGACTCTCCTCCAGCCAGTGCCCAGCAATTTAAGGGAAGCTGTTGTTTTGGAGAGCCACTGTGGGAAAGTCATTAAAGTGTAAAGCATCTCTCTTTTATTTCTTTCTAAAGGAGTCCTGGAAGAGGCTTCCACTAAGGCGGTGGATGGTAATGAGTGCTGACACAGATCGGCCACCCCCACAGTGCCGTGTGTGCTGATAGCCGCTGCCATGGCAAACGGATTCTCTGCGAGAAAAACCAGCCTGCCGGACGCTCACTGAGAATGGCTTCAACTCCTCCACAGGTGGCCAGTGTCTACATATACCAGCAAGCTACTAAATCAGGCCTTTTGTTCTTCCAGGAAAGTGCCTTTGACTTGCTGAGGTGGTGGTTGTTGGTCAGTGCTGTGCCATGTGCTCCAAAGATCAGCCTGTCAGTATTTATTTAAAGATGATCAAGAGAATATCTGATACTCAAAACATGACTCTAATTTAAACAAGGATGATCTCCCCCCCCCCAAATGTGTCCTCTCACTTATCATGTCATCATTATTTCATGCAATATATAATTAAGTGGCACAGCAGACATTGCACAGGTAATCAGAAAAATACCTCACATCCTTTCTCTGGTGAAATGACCCTCATTAACAAAGCATTACAAAGCCACAAAACAGACCTAACAGCATGCTGCGATCAATGTACAAGTAGCAATTTGCACTGACTCTAAGGCCAGAAGATTGCCTGTACTGCAGAAACCCATGAGAGCAGTTCCCTTTTATGCAACCTTAACTGCTGCGTATAAAACAATTAAATGTGGCAAACACAGAAAAAAGAAGCTGACATCAGTCTAATGTTGATTTCCGGAGTTTGACAGTGACCCTCAAATGTGGAGCACAGAAACCGGTCTGAAGCAGTCTGCTGGGGAGAGTGGTGTTTTTCATCGTCTGCATTTCTTTAAAAAAGAGGGGCCTCTGCTGGAAACAAGCGGTACCACATGTTGTTTACCAGCCATTTTTTTGCACCCCAGGACATCCCAATACAGTATTCACTTGGCCCATTCTGTTCTGTAACCAGAGCATGTTAGCTGTCTCATTAAACATAATCCTTAAACACAGACTGTATTCTCACGAGACACCGGGGGTGTAGTGCTCACAGAACTCTAGAAAGCACATGAGTTTCACCACAGTGTGCTATTTTGACTTGCATGACCCATGAGTTCAATATTTGCAGAGTAATCTGCCTTAAATATTAGTATACACACAGAGGCACACAGCACTGTTCTATTTTCAGTTTGTCTATTGATCTGCTTGGTTAAACAGTCGATCACATGCAAAAGGATAACATTCACAGAACAGGTCAAAGACCCACACCGGAGGTAAAGAGAAGCTGTCCACGCTGTGTGCATAGCAGCCAAGCATTACTGAAGCAAGTGAAAGCAGCATTGATTGGCTTTGTTAATGGCTGGATATAGGAGAGAGTGATTGATTTGACTGCTTCTGCGCTGATGCTTTTCACACGCGTTCTGCTCGTCACTAGAGTTGCTGTGCTTTGTTTTGTTCTTCTTCCCAGTACTGCGCTGTGCTCCTACTACTGTGTACGTTTCCTTTTTGCCAGGGCCCACGTAGATTTGTGAAAAGCCAGGTTACGTAACAGCCCCGGCCACTTGAATATGCTGCCATTTACTGGGGGGTGAATGGAGGAGTTAAGAACAGCAAGGGAGCCATTGTCAGGGTCATTGGTATGCAGAACACTGCGGCATTACTATTAGGACCCTCGTCAGTTTTGATGAAAATCTGCTGTATCTTTGCCCCCTGATCTGTGAGTCGCTTTCTTCTCTGCGTCGCCCTCGGACTATTCCCATTTAGAGGCCAACTGAACCAGCCAGGCAGTCACGAGGCCCGCCCATACAATGCACTTGGAGAACCAAAACAACCTTATCCTATCAGCACAGAGAATAAAGTCAACTTTGATATGTTTTCACGTTAAATCACATGTTGAAAGGTACTCAGTGCACAATCTTCAGTAAACACTTCACTTGCAAGGTTGCACAAGGGCTGTGGTATTTTCACAAGTGCAGCAAAGGACTAACTGAACCTTTGAAGTTGGCCACACAGCAGCAAAAGTCATCATTTTCTCCTGCATTAAACCTGATTGCTTTATATTCTGAAACAGCAGTCTGTGATATCATTATTGACATGGAGAATAATAAGAATACAACACCCATTTTCATCCTTATGAAAATAACCACCCTCCTGGTTCATTTTAGTCTAAACACAAGGAATCACCCAGCTCCTCCATCCTCCTTCTCCTCCCTCCCTGTCTGTCTTTTGGAAGCGGAGCGAACTGGGTTAGGGTTATATAACCGATGTCTGTTCTCATAGATCCTCAGCAGCTCGTCTTCCCCTAATCTTTTCAGCTTGATTACACCCTCCTTTCCCTCTCCTCTGCCGACTCATTCAACTGAGAGCCTTCCCGTGCACAAGCACATCCACGCGGGAGCACACGAGCACTGCATCAGGATCCGCCACGCTCCGGTTTGGAGCGGATGGGACGCTTGTGTTTTGCAGGTGTGAGCACGAGTGTGTGCAAAAGCTGTGTTGTCGTTGTGCCGCATCTTGTCATGATGAGGAAGAAGAGGAAGGCTTCGTCTGAGGTCAGCTGTGTATGCTCAGCAGTCCTGCCTCATCTTAGCATCACTAACAATCAATACTGGTCAGGTTGATGTTTGTGGGGGGAAACAGTTACAATCTTTTAACTGTGCAACCAACACACAGCGGTGCTGAAAGAAAGCAGCTGGCAGTGGACGTGTTCTCACAGTTTATCACAGTGGATGTAACGTGCAAACAAAGCAATGTTTCACAATGTGTCAACATTTACTGCCACTTGTTTATCGCGTGCCTCTGCTTCTTTGAATGTTCTTTCACTTCAGCTTTCTGACAGACTTTAGACATACTGCTTTATTCTGATATAGCAAAAATCAGCAGTCACAAGGTACACATGCAGGATGAAAAAAAAAAGAAGAAAGAAATCCAGGTCACAGGCTGAGGCAATGTGTCTGCTAAGGGCGTTTATCATTACCCCTAATCTGGTACGAAGCACTGATGCAAAATCTGTCCAAGAATTATATCTTGATTTCAGCAATAAGGAAGCCTTCTTTCTTGGACTGTGGAACTGTAAAACCACTATCTGGCTGGTGATGAAAACCCCAAACGAAAGTGATCCGCTTTTTATAGCCTCCCCATATTACAGTGGACATTGACTATGTTGAGGAAATCACAGCTTTAATCACTATAAAAATGACTTTAAAAGCAGTATATGTGGACACGGGTGAGTTCAAGGGTCAAAGGGCGATATCCATTTGCTTTTTTCATGGCATGTAAGCTGAACTAGTGCAGTTAACATGACCGTCCTATTCCTGAACTTTGCCCCCACAGGCCATAAAAATGTGAATATTCCTATAAGGCAGAAGATGCTGGGAACATGTTTGACAGAGGCCCAAGGGAAATGTTTGGGACAACATAAACCTGGAGTGGTTTTCATGTTTTTCCAATATACCAACTGTTCTGCTGCAGGTTTAATCACAGAATCTCCATTATACGCATTCGATGCATGACTGACACGGCGTCTTGGCCGACGTCCTCGTCTGGTTCATCCAGTAACTGTGACCAGCCTCAACCGACCATCTGCTGCTTTAAACTCTTTCCAGCACTTTACCTCACTGTCACTGTAAACGTATGTGTCAGTGCATCAGGCATCATTCGAAATGCATTTATTAGAAAACCAAAGTATAACAAGATTTTTATATTTTCACTATATACTAATGCCTCAAAATCCCTTTAGGGTTTCATTAGTGGTGCTGCCAACCCAAGACTCACTGTATCAGGAATTTAGCAGAGGTACTGAGTCGGTAGCTTGAGGAGGAATGAGGAATGAGGAAAACATTCTGGGTCCATTTTGTCATCTGTGAGCTTCCACGGAAAGTAGAGCACCCCAGATTTGTGCCTTGATCATCCTGTGTGTACAAAACAGCTTGATCACCCTCATGTGGGGGGGTCAAAACGATGGTCTGCTACCCTGATTAGAGGTCATTATCAGGTGAGATTGCCAAAAACAGTTTCTTGTCACGTTTTCACACTCTTTCTAGGAATATGATGGAGACTGCAGACATTTGTGACCGCTTCCTCTACTGATCTTTGAATGCCAGTAATTTTTATGTGGATTCAAATTCACTTAAATATAACCCACTATAAGACTGGTTGTGTGATTTCCACAGGAGAGGCTTGTTATGAGCGACTGACATCTCTTGGTTTGTTGTAAAATGACAGCCACTTTTACATAACCTCACTGAAACGCATGCATGTGGCTCTAGCGACCTCCAGTGGTAGCAGCTTTGAGCTCATATGCAAACACTTAGCAGAAGAGCCAGATGGACCTCATATGGAGTTCTTCACTCAAGGCCATCTTGATGTAATGTGTTCGGGTAGATGCAACATTTCTGGTTCTTCACAGCAGATTTTCAGCCAGGCTGCCTGACTGAAACACTCAGTTATTCAATCAATTAGTCAACTAACAGAATTTAACCACAAAAGTGGTAAATAATGCAAAAGCTTGCAGATTTGAGCCCCTGTTCTTTATCAGTGTAATTTGGGTGTCTTCAGGCTTTGCACTACTGCTGGGAAAAATGAAACAAGCAAAGAAACTGGACAAGCACCTCTATTTTCTAATGTGCCATAAACATAAACAATTGTTATAATTAGTATATTAACAGTAATGCAGGTCATTTTAGTGGAAGAAGACTGCACAAGAAATATAAACTTGAAAAGTATTTTTAACACCCCCCCCCCCCCCCCCCCCCCCCCTTTTTCCAGACTACCAGGACATCATTTTCACTTTATGTCTTCTTGTTTTCCTACAATCTTCTCTTTATGGGCTCCCTCTTGGGACAGATTACAGGCGTTGTGGCACAAGAATTGACTGTTATCTCATAAGCTCACTCAGTTCCTTCTTGAAATTTTACTCTGTGATAAATCCCTAAAAAAAAAAATTTAATAATTATGTTCCATGATGACACTAAATGCAATGCAGCAATTACTCTGGTAGGCAATGTGCCACTCATGCAAAATCAGCAAGCTCGTGTTTTACAGAAAGAGCCTTTTTATTTATGCCTTTTGAAGAAATCACATTGGGTTAGGTTCCTTTAAATTAGAGTCTTGACAAAAATATTCTATATCCTTTACATGTTTTTTTTTTGTTTCACATTTTCTATAAGTGCTACACAATTTAAAACACACAGACAACATTAATCATTCACATCAGGGTGTTTGCATTACCGTAACCCATTTTCTGAACATGCAAAATTAAGCTTGACACTCTAATTTGGCATCAGAGGCGAACTCTAAAGGAAAAACAACTGGCCTTTTTTAAAAAAAATGTCAAACAGTGTCTTTTGTTTGTATGTATGCAACTGCTACCTCATACAGACTTCTGAGAACATCCTGCATGCATTTATAACACAAAAAAACACAAAATCACTGAGTCTTTCTTAACAATGCTGAATAGAAATCTGGAGCCAAACAAAGGCTTTCTGCAGAAAACTGCTGTTGTGCACTTTTTTATAGCCCTCATTAGTTTGATCCTGATATCTCAGTCTAAGGCAACTTTTCCTTTCAAAGGAAATCAGGGGTTGAACGTCTTCTAGGCAGATTTAAACTGACACGAAGCCATCACAGTGACGGGGAACAGATGCATTTTATATAATTGGAATATCTAAACTTCTTGGCTTTCCAGTGCTGTCAATGTTAGGTCCATAGGAGGAAAACATCTCCTGTGAAATTCCTTTGTTCACATTTAGAAAAGATGCTCTTATAGCACTCTAAAAAAGTAATGAAATGCACACTGAGTAAGAGGAGAAAGAAATCCTTGCTCCGATTGGATCATGCATTAGGAACTAGTGAGTAAAGCTCTGATCAACATGACCTTAAACTGATGGGGTCGCCTTCGATTAAAAGTTTAACATGTCATAAACCGCCAGATGAAAAGAGAGAAACATAATATTCACAGCATTGATGATGGTATTCGTTACATCAAACTACAGAAATAATGACTTCAAACAACACTGTATATAGTTACACGTGTATACATTGCAATTGGCTATTGTGTGGTGCAATCCCTTTGAATTTCAAGGGAATATTGCTTTGGCACATGTATGACCTATAATAGCTTACGCCCCCAAAACAAGCTGAGCACTGAGCATGGCACACAAAATGCCAAATGTCATTAAATGCGTTTCCGTCCAGTTTAGCTACTGACCTTTCACGTGTAAAGTTTTCAGAAGAAATAAATAATCAGATGTTTAGTCTTTTGTTAGTTAGCCCTCTAAAGTCACTGCTGAGAGTTGAGGTTTCCATTAATCAGAGCAAGAGTGAAAAAGAGTGTTTAAGGTTTCAGACTCTTTGACTTCTTCATGAAATCAGTTCATAATGCCCCACGTTAAAAACAAAGACCTGTAAGAAAACGGCACGAGAGAGGTAGGAATTTGAATTCCAAAACCTTTGATCCACAAATACTTGCATGCTATTTACCAGTTGGCACGGCAAGAAAGTAAATAAATGACTAAATAAAAGCATAACTTTTGACACCTTTTCACAACCAGAAATATGGCAGTACGTAAACTAGAGAATACAATCACACCCAGCAGCCCCTCTGCCCAGAAGGATATTTACACTGCTAGCATAGACTAAGAGTTTCTGCCCTGCTAGGTGACCACTTCTTCACGTGGCAGGTTGAGCTTCACCTCCCCTCCTGCTGCTGCGGAGGCTGAGTAGACTGCGGTGGCAGAAACACAAGACGGGCCGTTTGTCTCCATGGTGAAGAGCTTGCAAGGTCCCGGCAGGGCTGCATCACCATCAGGAGCCTCCTTTTCTGAGCTGGATGCCTGGGATGATGCAGGGGAGGATGTGGGGCTCAGCTGCACAGCTGTAGTGTCCTGCAGCGTGTGCTCGCTGGTCTCTATTTCAAACGCTGCCCCGCCAGCCAGCCCGCCGTGTCCCATCAAACCAGCCCCTCTGCCCCCAGCCTTGGACCTCCGTGAGCTGTGTGGAGGCGGGAGTCGACTGCACACACAACACGCTCCGAAAAAGGAAAAGGCCACCAGCAGCAGGATAGGTCCAATGATGATTGGGGGGTTGGCAGAAGGCATCAGTGTGCTGAAGGCGAATGCTCCCACCAGGGTGATGTTGAGTCCGGCCAGCATGATGCATAGGCCACAAGCACAGCAGAGTGCCGGAGAGGGCAGGCCATGAGGGCGAGACTTCCTTTTCTTCTGGGGCTCCTTTTTAGGCACAGGGGTGCCGGTGTTTCTATCAGCGATGACCATGGTTTCCCCTCCAGGCTCTCTGGCTTTCTATCTTCTATCTTTTTGTAGATACACAAAATAAAGGAAAATAAGCTTTTTGAATTCATTACAATGGCACTGGTGTGCACATGTAGAACAGCTCTGTCAATCAGTGAGTTTTGATCTGTCACCTCAATGTGCTGCTACACCTACAGAATGCAGATATGAGAACAGATTGTAAAAAGTCGAGTGAGCAGCACTCAGGTAGTGGTCATCTATTGGTGACACCTGCATAACATGTGAAGACAGCTGGTCACTGAAATCTTCCTAAATCAACTACACTTCTGTTTAAAAAAATGGATCTAAACAGCATCTGTACAACAGCTGCATGGACAGGAAATTCACTCTAGATGGCCTAAAATAAGCTTCGTTAACAAAAAAGGGAAGCATGAGCCCATTAAGAAAAATCCTCAGTGGTACTTAATAACATGTCTTTAAGATGGCATCCCTATTTATTTTCTCTTAAACTGTGTACAGTCACTGTGCAGCTGCTTCATTCATGGCAGCCAAGCCACTAGAGGAAAGGCTGTGAGTGTTTAGTTGCAATCAAATGAGCCCTTTCATTCTGGCATGCGCCCATTCAAGAGCAGACAGGAGACCTAAGCAGAGGGGATGTGTGAAAAAGATATTTTTGTAAATATGTGTCTGTAAATGTGTGATATATCGCAGTTGGCACGTTTATAAAACGGGTTTTGCTTGAGAGGCGTTTAAATGCGCCTTTACTTCCACTGATGTTGCATTTCTGCAAAAATTAAACCATGAAAGAAGGGGGGGACACTCACCCTTTATGTTGATGCACTGAAGGTCTTTCCATTGTTTGATCAGCAGATTTTCACCGCGGTTACCGGTCTTCTAATTGAGGGGTGAAATTACTGAGACGCTGAAAGGTCGAATCAGCACCAAACGAACGATTTTCATCCTGTTCTCGTGGCTTCACAGTCCTGAGGGCACAAGTCATGAAAGCCCTTCAATCACTGGCTCAAGCAAACACACACACACGCACAGACACATATACACGCACACACACGATTCAAGGCGACCCACAAGATAAAATCCGAGAGTTGAAAAAAAGAAGAAGAAAAAAACAGGCAGAAGATCACTTAGGTGAAATGGCATTTCTTGGGAGCAGACACGCAGACACACCGCGCGCTGCTGCTCCAGATGTGGACCGAGCAGCACGTAACACCTGACAGGTCAGCCCGAACCGGAAATGGTGTTCCAGACATCTCCCCGGCTGTCTGTGCGAAGCTGTCATATTTTCATTCATTCATATCTGAACTGATCATATTCCCTCCGTCGCCGGACCGCTGGATGCGAAGCTCGTTCCCGAGCCACCCCTGTGTGCGCGAGCGTGTGTGCAAGAGGAGGAGGGGGTGATGAAGGTGAAAGCTGTTGCTCTCTGCCTTCAGCCCACACCGCAATGTTGCTGATTCTTGAAAAAGGAAAAGGAGGATTTTAATTTATTCCACAGCTCTCTGTAATACAATTTTTTTAATCTAAAATTGTTATTTATTTATGCTGTGTATTATTTTATATTATAATTCAATATAAATATTTTTTGTTAAAATATTTATTTATTTAATATTATAATTTCATAGAAAATAGAAAAAATATTATATTTATTCATTTTGTATTGTTTTATGTAGCTATTTAGTATTTTGTTATAATTCAATATGAATATTTTTCTAATAAAATATTTATTTCTTTGTGTTTATCTATTATTTTATATTATAATTTAATAGGCAAAAATATTATATTTCTTTATGTGAATATTTGTTATTGTATTATTATTTATATGAATATTTTCTGTTAAAATATTTATTTATTTATTCATTTTGATCTTTTTTTGATCATGTAGCTCATAATGATGATAATGATCCAGTGTCTACATTGTTGGCTATCAGCTTAATTAACTGGTAATAAACCGAGAATAACCATTATCAGACCAACTTTTGGCTTGCTGTGTTAAAAGATGAGTCATCAGAACTCAAAGGGGTCACAATCTTTGCAGTAAGTCAGCTAGTTTGCAGCTACTGAATCTATACAGGACAACAAAAGTGTGTTAGTAACAGAACAGTCCTTTAAATGTTGTAAAATGGTTTAAACCTTCTCGTTTCCACCCAGGTTATTTACTTATCTTGTAAAGTATGGACTATATTTGTGTATGCAGTTCATTACGTGCTCCTCCACTGTCTAACTCCCAGACACAGAGGGATTGTGGTGTTGTGATTTGAGGCTTGACAATCAAGCTGCACCGCAGACTCCTCGGGCCTCCTGTTGTGCACAGCTCATGAACACAGCTCGGCATTATTCAGCCTCACAGCACGTTACACTTTTTTTGTTGCGCTTTCTGCCGGTGCTGTCCTGAATATCAATGTATTATGTTCCACTGCGGGGTGGGGGTGGGGGGTCGCAGGTCACTGTGTGCACGCCATGGATGTTGCCACGTGTGTGTATGTGCATTCGTGTATGTGTGTGTGTGCTACTCGTGGAAATCACAGGCAGGGGAATTGAATAATATCCAAATCCCATCATCGCTTAATGACTGTCATAACTTTATAATTGGTGGCATAGAGCATTGTACCATGATTAGAGGAGCTGCACAGGAGTTGGACTATTGGGCCTAATTTGCTTCACTCAGTGTCAGGATGTAAAATAGAAAAAAAAACTCCACTAATCATCACAATGTCTGGATGTTTATTAGAAGACATGCTGTTTTTTTTATATATATATAATGAGGTGATCTCAGCTAACATGATGAGCTGATATCACAAATGAACAGGAAAACGAGATTTATAAAGATCTACACAGCAGAGAGATTTACACAGCAGTACTTTTTTGTACTAAGTGTGAAGGAAGATCAATGCAGAAAAATTAAACTTCTTCTGCAGAAGTTGCAACCTTCTGCATCCAGCTTCCTTCACATGGAGCGGTCAGTCTTGCTAGGTGATGACCTCATGGCAGATCTTGATCTGAAGGCTTTAGTTTCCGTCTCGATAAGACATCGGGCATATCCGCAGAAGTCCTGCAAAAGACAGACGGATCAGTCATGAGGGAGGCTTGCGTTGTGTTCGCTGAACTAAAACCTTTTCTTTGAGATAACTGAGATTTTAGATGATCTGCACTACTTAATTCCTCATCTGTAAAATGACCGAGCCAAACAGTGCATCAGTGTGTTATCTGGTTTGTTTTTCTTGTTTAAATGAGACCTTAGTGCTGAAGTGTGACTTCAGTTGTCTGCCTTTCAAGATGCTACACATTGAAAAGTACTCTCTTTCACAAATGTAAGTAAAGACCTGAAAAACTGCTTCGTTTTGAAGGTCAGTGCAGACTCTGCTGTCTGTTTGTTGTCACACAGGACAGCGCATGAAATGCATGATGACATGATTGAAATATATGTGGTAGCGCCATTGCCATAGTAACAAAATTAAAAGTGAGTGACTTTGAAAAGGAGGTGATACTTGGTAATGTTCACTTTCAAAAGCCCCCTATTCTCCTCTAAATTGCTTGTAGTCAGCCAACAAAACCCCCCACGTCATTATGTAAGGCGTTTTGTTGATTCTTTTCTTGACAGTTTGGCTATGATTAAAAAAAAAAATGTCTTTAACTCTCAGAAATAATAAAGGTAACCCTTACCTGTCTGGATAAACCTAGTTATAAAGTCATTTAAATGGAAAAGAGACTGAAGTGCTGAAAGGAAGTCAGCATCCTCTAAGTAGTGCATGTCATCAGAGTGAGACGCGAACTGTCACATAGTAGCGTTTCAGTGTTTTTTCTCGATGTTACTTTAACACCTTAGTGTTTATATTATAAGGTTAAAAAATAGCAAACAGTTAATTAATATAAGGCATAAAGAGCAACAAGAACTACCAATCAGACGACACAGCAGATCTGTACATATCAAGATTATCGAGTTGCTGGCTTGTGTATTATCACAGCTCTCAAAGGTTTTTGTAGTTTTTCCAAGATCCATTCTTGCCCAGATTAGATTTTTACAAGTCTATCATGCGTACTAAATGTGATTTATACTGCAAAGCTTAGGAAATTAAAAGTACTCTTATATCCAGGAAATACAGCATTACAGTCACAGGAACTATATTACAGATAAGGCATATTGAAATGCCTTTCTGCTGTACTGTGGTACCATTCACATCCCTATTTTGATCATGTATAATTATCAAAGGAGACACACCCCTCATCCGGGTTGGCTTCAGCTATTGTTCCAGCCTCCACAAAGGTTCCCATACGACTCTTAGACCGTTCCAGATTAATCTGACTGTGAGTCCCTGGCAAGACAACAAGAGAGCATGGAAGCATTCAGTGTAACAGTACATGTTTCACTATCACGTGAAAATATGAGAGCTAGATCATACTGAGAAGGGTTATACTGGGGGAAAAGCACTTATTTGGATTGTATAGTCACATATTGTATATGTATATAACATGGGCCTTGACGATTAAGGCAGATAGTTTTAAATTAACTTTTAACTTAAACTAAAAAGACCATAACAGATACAGGTGTGGTTAGAAGTTTACATTCACTCATCATGGGCATGAATATCGTGGTAGTTTGGGTTTTTAATGATTTCTTTGAATTCTTCTTTTTCCATATTGGAATGATTGTACAGCATACATGTTTAAGACCTTTGCTTCTCCAAACATACCTCTTGTCACTGTGAGAAAATAGCTCAATCTTTGTCTCATCTGACCATAAAAGCTTTCTCCAGAAGGTCTTTGGTTTGTCCATGTGGGCAGCTGCACTTTTCAGTCGAGCTTGAAGTTGATGATTTTGGACCCGGGGCTTCTTTCTTCGTCACCACTCTCTCAGTCCATGCTCTCGTAAAACTCACTTCACTGAACAGTAACGCTGGTGTTCCAGCAGTTTCCAGTTCCAATGTTGACACCTCCAAATAACTTGCATTTATGAAAATTGCTTGAACTGAATATGTTGGAATCTGTGGTTGTCTAGAAATCGCTCCAAGAGACCTTTTCAGCTTGTGTAAATCTACAATTCTCCTTCTTAGATCTTCACTGAGTCCGTTGGACTGTGAGTGAGTGCTGTCAAACAAATACATTTTAAGCTGGCAAAGATGATCATGATCGTGATCACTACTGAGAAGTTAACAGGCCTTGGCCTTGTCAAGTTAAAAGACAGTGTGCATGTAAACCTCTGATCATAAGTGTAGGTATAAGCAGCTCATCTAAGTACAAGAATATAGCTTCAGAGAGGGAATTTTAGGACGGGGTTGCAGACATTCCTGAATTTTCCTGTGATTTTGACCTTCACATATGATTTCAATAAGTTTTAATATGTAGATTTGACTAAAACTGATAAAGGAAAACCAAAATATATAGTTTGCAAATGTTTCACTTAGTCTGGTAATAGTTTCCATGTATGAAGTCAGCATGTGAAAAATATGAACCTACTTTCACTGGAGCACAAACATGCACAGATGCACGGTTGGCTGCACAGCGCTAAAACTGTATGCAGACAAATGTTTCCCCTGCTTTTATATTTGTTTCCAATTAAGTGAGAAAAAAACAGCGATTATGAAAGAAGAAAATTATATTATTTTTTTAAGCGCACCCAGTGAGACATTAGACAGATGGCTGAAGCGCTCTCTCTGATAACAGCCTGAGCACAACATCTGCCTTGCTGCTGTCGACTCTGCAGTGTTTCTACAGGTGTCTGAGATTTTATCAAACAAATAAGGCGCATAGACTCGATGCAGATCAGTATCAAGTGCCTTTGAGTGTTATACGATAGCGTTATTAACTCACTGGCTCGCTCCTTCATTTCACCCACCTTCTCGTCTCAGTGTCTCAACTGGCTGATCGGGAGCAGGATTGGCAGGCGCGGGGTGCACTCTGAAGTTCGCTGAGGATTTTCCAGAGTTTTTAGCCAAAATGTCTTTTATTGTTATCGTGAACACACTTACAAATAATAGCATTATACATATACAGGTATATATCAAACTGCTTACCAAAGGATGGAAGGATGTGGTTGATGTTCAGCCAAGCTTTTATGAAGGGGTAGATTGCTATTAGCAGGCCTGGAAAGCATAACAGTCCAATAAATTGATTAGTTAAGGCCTGGCTTTACTCTAGTTCCCTTATGGTTGAAAAGCAGCAGATTTACTGCAGTGTTAGTGCAGATAACTGTCACCAAGAGAGAGGAAAGCATTTGGTGCTGCAGATGCAATGAGAAGCCTCATTATAAATGGGCATAAATTGTAATAGTGATATTAAAAAATACAAATTCAATCACCTGCATGTACTAATTCACGCCAATCAGCGTAATTTATTTTGTTCAGTTGTTTGAAATGCAATCTCACTGCCTCCGGCTCCCGTGAGCCTTAACGGCACATAAAAATAACAGTTTTTAATAGAAGTTTCCATACTTGGAGACTTTGCGGAGAAACAATAAGGCTGTTTGATGAAATATCTATTCCCAAACTGAAATCTTCTCGACAAAGCCTTCAGATTATTCTCAGCACAGCAGATACAGTGTGCGATGTTTCTTTCAGTTCGACTCAAAGTACAAAGTAATATCTGAACCGCTGGGCTCGTGTGCCTCTCTGTGGCACTGCGCTCCAATTCAAACGTTATTGATTTCCCTCTATAAGCCAGAAGATCTGGCATTACACCCCCGGCAAGTCCTGAGGGTGGCTGTGATGTATGTCTGTGCTTAAAATGTCATGAAACTGCGGAAGGAGTGAAAACAATCTGCTGAGAACACTCTGTTCATACTCATTAGTCAGCCTATGTGTTGGAGGCAGCATCGCGGCACACAAGCCCCAAAACACATAATTAGATGCTACTCAGCAGCACAAATGCTGCCAAAGCGAATGTTTCTGTCAAGTGGTTGTGCGCAGTGTTGATTTGTCAGATTCTTAGCGCACATTACAAAGTCAAATTAGTTACTGAAAGATGATCAACTCAGAGAGGATGTTTTTTGCATTAACTATGCATGCACGCTGATGCCGTCGTCCTGTGATCGCAAACCCTGCCCTTTTGCTCCTTCTCTCCAGGAAACCGGTAAAGACACTCCTTTATCTTGGCAGCCCAGTTCCTCTGGCTATCAGCTGGCTCCAGTTACAGTGCTGTATCAGATGAACGAGGGATGGAAAACTGGCACTGACCGCTGATCTTTCACCTGAGTTTTGACATTTCTTTTAAAATGGATATTCAACACTTTTGCCAGCGAGATATGAATGTGCGCTCCCTCACTTTTTTGGCCCTCTTGGATTGGATTTTTAGTGAATTAACAAATTAACTCATTCACAAAGAAATGCACTGTGTAACAATCTCTCTGGTGACACACCTTAATGTTTGGATACAACTATTCCCTAAAATCTTCTGTTTAACGTCTTAATACCAATGTGTCACTGGTAAACCCTCCCGGACCAGGGTTGGGTTTTATTTTAGCTACATGCTACATGTTAACTCAGAAAACTGTCTGAAATGTTGCATTTTAAATTTTGGCATTACAGTTTTTCTTTTAACGGCTTTTCCCAGCTGAGCCTCGTACACAAACAAAAACAACAAATCCATATATTAGCAAATAGCTAATCTTGGAAAAATATATCGATCGGACTTTACCTCTAACACCACATGGGTCACCAGACGACCAGGTGGCTGTTAAAAGGTTTAAAAAAAATGTGAAAGCCACAGAAATAGAGCATAATAAAATACACTGTATGGTAATAGCAGAAGTTTTAGCATTAAAAAATGCTTAAAGTACCTGAAGTAAAACTACTAATTTTGCAAAAACTTAGCCAATATTATTGTATTAAATGTAAATGTATAATACGTTATTTTGGGGGGCACAGAGAAGGCCAAACATATCATATGTGCTCTCTCAAAAGTGTGCAGTTGGACATCACACAGAGTTTGTACTCAGTTATAAATTTCTTGCATAAACCTCTGTTGTATAAAAGTTCAGGGCTACAGTGCATGAGACAACAGAACTGTCATGACCTCCTGAAAAATATCATAAGTTAAAAGTTATATTTATATAACCCATATTACACACGGCAATAGCAAAAACCAGGTTTAATAAACAAATGTAATGCAAATATGCAGTATCAGCTTATTACCCTCCCGATAACTGCATCACCTAAAAAAATCTTAAGACACACTCACCGAGGCCCCCCGCTCCCAAGAAGATACCTCCGACTGCATCAGCATCGCATTCCCTGGATACCCCAATGATGATGCAGCCCGCCACAATACTGAGCAGGGCTGAGCCTACCCGTAGCCCGTGGTACTCTCCGGTGCTGACAGAGTTCATTCAGCACGTGGACGCTCCCCACCTGCACCCCCCACCACATGCACTGAGGAGCCCCGACACTGTGCTCTGCTTTAACTTGGGCCCTCAACTTTACTGTCATGTCCCCGAGCCTCACCCCGCTTCATCTTTCACTCTCAGTGATGCAGAAACACTTTCTCTGGTTGAGCTCAGTCACTCTATTCTGTTTCTTAAGATACCTCATGCATCTTTAAAGATAGAGCTCTGGTTTCCATTGACTTTGAAAATTAGAAAACTAGTAGCTCTGACTCTTATGACAGTGAAACCCATGCTACAAATCTGATCATAGTCCTCCGGCATCAAGTATCAGGGCTGCAGAAAATACCCTAATTGCAATTCTCAAACTGTTAACAAGTCTTGTAGAGTTGCAATGTGCTGAAACTTAAAGGCGAGGTATGGCAGCATGACTACAAAGGCAGCACAGAGGAAACTGTGACAGAGAGACAGTTAGATTACGCTACTTGTCTGATTTGCCTGTGAGCTTGAAGGGAATGTGTAATGAAAGGTTCAGAGAGTTCTCCATGTGGTGGGGGCCCGAGGCCATCCACAAAGGCATGCAGTTGCCATAGGAATAGCATATCCATGGCAACGGGGGAGGAAGGGTGGGTGGGGGGTTAGAAGGATTAACACTGGTGAGTAGTAACAAATGAACTTACTGGTTGGAAGAGAAACTGTGACACATTTACTGTTAAGAAAGTAAACTCCATCTTTTCTGGATGATTACATGTATTTTTAATCAATGCTGGTAATGCAGTTCCTATGTGTGTGTGTGTGTGTGTGTGTGTTAGTGACACAGCAAATAATGACTGACAATAATGACTCTTGACAGCCTTTGTGGCATGTCAACCTTTAAAATCAAGCTAACCCGCAAGGGGCTGCAAATCCCCAGGAGTTAACCAGCATTCCGAAGAGATTTATCATGTCCTTTGGGGTCATCCGCCCCCCAGCAGACCAGAACATAAAAATGCCACATTACACCAGAGACTCATGAAACATCCCCATCATGGTGTCGCAGAAACTGAAGGAGCACTTCTGCAGGACAGAGCTGTAGTTTCTGCTCAAGGTATTCGTTTTTTCTTGCTGTCCCCCAGCAGAAAGAGAAGCACTAGAAGTCCTGAATCTTCTGATGTTTACAGATTCTGATGGGCTAACAAACTGAATAATGATACTGAGTCCTGTATACATCTGATCATTCATTATGGAAAATAACCACAACTGTCCATGTATCTCTTTTTCGTTTATATAATACACAGAGAGGTTGGAGCCTAATTGAGCTCTCAGAGGGTGATAGCCCGGGATACACCATGGACACGTTGCCATTTTATCTATCACAGGGCTAACACAGAGAGACAGATAAACCATTCATGGTCACATTCACACGTCAGCTAACCTAACCCATGCACTGTGCGAGGAAACCGGAGTGAATCCACACAAGCGCGGGGGAGAGCATGCAAACTCCACACAGAAAGGAACAGCTGGCTGAGTCACACACAGAACTGTCATATGTGTTAAATGAATGTTATCTTATGACACATGCCGCAACAACCTTACGATAACATTCTGAGCTACTGTATTTTTATGTATTTGGAAGAAATTAATTTAAAAAAAAAAAAAAAATGAAAAGGGATGCGTTGGCCGGGAATCGAACCCGGGTCAACTGCTTGGAAGGCAGCTATGCTAACCACTATACCACCAACGCCTCGATAGGGTCGAAAGGGAAAAAACAATCAATTCCACTTCTCTTTCCACGGGTTCATATTCAGGTATATGTATGTTTGTACTTTATATATACTACATATTATGGCTTTCGCAGTGTAGAATAATCCTTTAATTGTCCCACAAGGGGAAATTTGGTTGTAACGGCAGCCAAAAAGACACATATACAAACAAACAGTACACAGGACACAGAACAGAAACATACACAATTTTTCTAAAATATTTACATTAAGGACAATGGTTACTATATACAGAGTACTGTACAATTCTTAAATTAAATAAAAATAACTACAAGTAAGAGGCAAACCAGGTTGTAGTGCGAATCGATTGATTAACTTATTGCAGTTACAGTGCTGATTTAAACATCTATGATTGTTGGGAGCAGTTCTGATTGTACAGTCTCACAGCTGCAGACTGTACATAGTCGATATTTGGCGTTCTAGAAGTGTCTATATTTGTCCATAACATGGCGCTATTTTATTCTATTTTTTCGCCGAACCAAATACATCTATACATGGCTTGTTTTCACGGTGTGAATGTCAGCTCGTTATTTTCAAGCAGCAAAACAATGTTCCGAAAAGAAAGAAAAAACTTCTGGTGTGGCCCGTACGGGGATCGAACCCGCGACCTTGGCGTTATTAGCACCACGCTCTAACCAACTGAGCTAACCGGCCACTTGCGACAGCGACGGCAGTACGAGTTCCTAAATACATATGACTAATGGCTGGCCCAGCCCCAAGGTTTTTACTGTCTTATTGAAAAACTGACCTAATTAGGACGTATTACGGAAAAGGATTAGGGCCACTGGAAAAGAAAGTGGGCACTCTTTTTCAGAAATCTGAGTTTTTTCCTCAGAATTCTCAGAATTATGACTTCTTTATCAGAATTCCGTGATTAAAGTCAGAATTCTGACTGACTTTTTTCTCAGAATTCTGACTTTAATCTCGGAATCCAGAATTCTGGCCTTTTCCCTCAGAATTCTGACTTTTTTCTCAGAATTCCGAGATTAAAGTCAGAATTCTGAGAAAAAAGTCAGTCAGAATTCTGACAAATTCTGAGAAAAAAGTCAGAATTCTGACTTTTTTCCTCACCAACTGAAGACCATATGTAGACACAGCACGGCATGCCCACCTTTATCAGAGGCATATACGAGAGGTGAGCTTCAGACCTCGTGGCGCAACGGTAGCGCGTCTGACTCCAGATCAGAAGGTTGCGTGTTCAAATCACGTCGGGGTCATTCCTTTTTTTGTTCCACGCTTAAATTGTCATCTTCATACTTACAAGTTGCTACTTACTGCGTTCGCACGCAAGTTAATTAAGAATACAGTTTTTTCTTAACAGATTGACATTTGATTGAGTGCTGCAGCAGTGAAGATTCTCACTCTGAAGAACCTTTGTCTTATAATCCTAAAAATCATCGCAACTGCATTTAATTACGTATCTGCGGAAGAGATAGTGGCAACGTTAACAACGAGAATTTTTAATAGTAATTCAAAACAAGAAATGAAAACAATGGGCTCGTCCGGGATTTGAACCCGGGACCTCTCGCACCCTAAGCGAGAATCATACCCCTAGACCAACGAGCCAGCTCGCAATACGGTATTGTCGTAATCCCACAAAACCAACAAAAGGTCCTGAGCTCACAATTAGCAGTAGTGTAATAATCGTATCTTTATTTTACGTGTAACTGCAGTTGTTTTACTCCGTAACTTCCTTAACTGTCTATCTGTACAACTGGTGAGATTATAAAAATTGTTACCTATAGGTCCCTGCATGAGTTGGTAAAAACAAAACAAACAAATAACAAACTGTTGTTATTGTTCGGCCGACTAGCTAGTAAAAAATGGATACAGAAAGTGTAATGGTAGGGCCACGGGAGGAATCATTTCAATACAGATAAATAAGGCTCATTAAAAGTGTTTACTAGTCCGACTAACTTTACCTGATTTCTTTTACCTCGAAGTTTGCCCGGGGCCTTGGCTTTAGCAAGCAGCTGGCTCATACTCTTACATAAACTTTATAATTACTCAACACATCATCTATTTGGGGTCTTGGGGTAGATAATTGGAAATCCGTGCTTTGAATGCTAAAAGGAAAATCACATACCTAAATCCACCATGCTATTTTGCACTGCAGGGTCGACTTACAAACAGATATGGCCAATGGCTATTGCTACAGCGCCGATATAAGGACTCACTGGTCTCACCTGGCTATAGCACTAGCCTGCGTTAACCAGTGACCAGGCCTACTGGTATAACCTGTAAGTTAAGCATTATGTAAGAGTGCCACATCAATGCTGAACTGAATGTAACTGAACTGAATGTTTTATTGTCTAAGGAGTCTGTATAGAGTATACCATATTCAGCCTTGCACTGTAAAATGTGGTGGTTCTCAAAGCTGACCAAAACAAAGGAACCTTGTCTGGCTGTGCCACCTTTGTCATGACTGTGTTACAACAAATTTGGCCTTTACTGAACCCCCTCATTTCACTCTCTCTATCGCTCTGTTTAGAGTGTCAACTCCAAATTTTTGGGAAATACCTTTTTATACATGGGGATACAAGTAAAAACAAGTTACCAACTCCAGCAGCCAACAATAATAACACATTTAACACAGCTATGTATAGCAAGACGTGCCTTCTCTTTTATTGTGCTTTAGTGGTGCCTTTCCAAAAGCCCCCCTCACCCCCCACCTGAAAGTCACACAATCAGGCATTTAATGGTCATTAAAATGTGTGTTTATATTCAGTGCTGCCATCTTCGATTGCTAAATTGGTTTATGTGCTTCTCTGACTTTCGAAATCAGATAAAACGGGCGTTGCACACAAAAAATTCCAACTGCGAACTCGAAAAACTCGAAATTTCTGACTAACTAACCGACCTTACGTGTCGGTAGTGATATCAGTAATATTGGGCCTGTATTTACTTAATATGGGATCATATCAAAAACGGCACTAATTTCCTATCATTCTACAAATTACTCAAGAAAACAGAAATTCAAATTTTAAGGGCTGTTTAATGGGATTTATAGAATTCCCATACAGTTGTATCTATTTATGGCAGTAGTCTATACAATTATTGCTGGACAGTGAGCCATTTAAACATGTTTCGTATATGGTGTTACATATGAAAAGTTTTCATTATACTCAGTTCAGTGACTTATTGCGGAGAGGCCCATGTCACGTCCTTTTCTCAAGATTTTTAAGGGATAAATACAAAGTTCACTTTATTTAAAATTAACATTATGAGCCAGAAAGTCACCACAGGCTGCTACTGTGTGTAGCAGTCAGCAAATCTTTCCTCGGCATACGGGTTTATATATCTGCTGTCATGTGACCTGCGCTCAGCCATCTTGTGGAAAACGAAGAGAGAGAGAGCCCAGAGAGAGCCACACAGCTCGCATACAAACCTTGTGCTGTCAGAACAAGCGGAGGTAAGACAGCCAAAGTTTGACACACTAGCGAGGAAAAAATTATTCGCGTTAGGTAGCCGCCACGTCAGGGGGGAAAATTGCGAGGATCTGGGGCGCTTGGGGTTGTTGGTTCAACCACCATGTTTACTTGGCCTTGCAGCACCGGGCCCCAGTGCCTCCGCGTGCTCATCTGAGCCGTGCGAAGTACGGGTCGTTTTGACAAGGAAAGGTAGTCGTCGATCCAGGGTGCACGGGAGGCCGCGTGGAGCTAGTTGGCTAACCCGTTAGCATGCTAGCTATAAGCATTGGTGATTGGAGGGGAGGGGAGATTAACTTATTCCGGAGCAGTGTTACACAGTTTATGTGAATTATAAGCTTTACTTACTCTCTTGTGATAAACTAAAACGGTGTCAGTACACGTGTCTGCCTTTATTTGTCACACATATACGGATAGCTAGGTTGGGATTAAACGTTGCTGGCTAACTAGTGAGCTAGCACGCTGGGATAACCACCGTTGGCCATCGTCTTTCTGGATAGCAAAAAATACTCTGCACCATGCAGTAAAGCGGCTCTTTAACTACAACTCTGCCGCCACCTTTCCGCACGGCTATAACCCCACTATGAGCATTTAACCGTCGGAAAATATGCTGGATAATGACAGTCACTAATGTGCAGTGAATGCTTTAAATATCCACGTTAGGTGTTTACAGGACTTGCTAGTTTGCTGCGTTGGCTAACGCAGTGCTGGCAGCCGGGGGTGATTTGCTGAACCTTCCTCAGTGACCATCACAGCGAGCATTGCAAAGCCAGGTTTAACATTATTCAGCAACGTTAACTTCACTTAGTACGTAATCGAGGCTGGGCTTTGACTACTGTAGTTTTGTTAGGAGTTAAACGATGGACTCGGCGACTTTCCCGAAAACTTTATAGGAGTTTAACGCTCACTCGTATTTTGTACTATTTAAGCTGCTTAACAAAATTGTAACGATATGTTGACTCCATAAAACTGATAAGTTCTATTGCTGTGTACAGATTACGCGTTAATCATTTCAAACGCGCCGTATTGTTATATAAAGCCGGCCAGTCAAAGGTCTAGCTTTAAGTGTGCCTAAACTCACAGAAGAAACACCACAAATGTCGCAAGCCCCCCTCCGGTTGCTGCATTTATTGCTGTAACTACCAACTTACACGTGGCTTATTCAGGCTTCCATATGGTCAAGGGTATTGTAAGTCTGCTGTCGCCTTTTGTGCCTGATGTTTGAGGAAAGCCTGTGACTCAGATCTTTGCTTCCAGGTTAAGGGTAAAGGGAAGGTCTTGGTAGTAGGGACACTAGCGTAAACAAACAACTAATGATGTTGGCATAACATGATTATTTTGGGGAGAGTTGTTTTTGCTGAAGGAAAGTCCACCTCAGTCGTCAATTACAGGTGTCTGCCACAGCCTCCTTGCAGGCTGAGAGATGTCCTAAAATAGCTTTAGCAGATTGAAATTGTACACTGGTTGTGTGCTTGTGGGATGGGCTACATAGCCTGAGGAGTTGAAATACATTAAAGCCAGGGACAAAACCCTAATGTGTTTGACATGCCGAGTTTTAGTTGTCAACATTTTCAGCAATTAAAGTAAAAACTGTATATACCCGTGCAGAACAGCACTGCAGGTCCCCTGTCTGTTTATGCCACATGCAATTTAGGAATACCCATTTATGTTTCCAAGTCAAGACATGCACATATCCAATTTTGAATGGATGCAGTAACACTTGTAAGCAGTATAAGGCTGCATGACTGTCTATGTGTTCTTTTTTTTTTTGTTGGTTTTTTGGGGGGGGGGGGGCAGATGTTTGGCACTAATCCTTTACCTCCATTTCCACATTTGCAGAACTTCAAGGGACAATGGCTGAAACCCAGACACTTAACTTTGGACCAGAATGGTAATTGAACTGGCGTGATTTAATAATTAGTGTGGATTAAGTGATTTTTAGGTTGTGAAACTGGTTTTCTGTTCGGGCTTAGTGCAGGTTTTCTCGCTCATGTTGAGACATGTTGCTTGATTGATGTTTCTCTGTCCGTTATGTTTTTACTGCTTTGTCTCTGTCTGCAGGCTGCGTGCCCTGTCTGGAGGAGGAGGCAGCAGTGGTGGTGGAAGCAGCAATGCTGTTGCCTCTCCACCCCTCTCACCTGCATTGCCAAAGTATAAACTTGCAGAATATCGCTACGGGAGAGAAGAAATGTTAGCACTTTATGTAAAGGATAACAAGGTGGGTACATCCGTAACGTCAGCGTTAGATGTTGACGCAAGATCGTAGCCATTGTGATTTTCATACAAAGTGTGTGTGACTGCCAAGATTGAATTTCATCCCCCATATTTTGTTGTGCTGTAATAGTCTTTGAAAATTGAATGAAATGGATCTTAATGGTGAAAACTTGTACTGTGCGTTTGTGTTGTCCAGATCCCTATAGACCTGCACGATAAGGAGTTTCTGCCCATATTGCAAGAGGAGCCCCTGCCACCTCTGGCACTCGTGTCTTTTACAGAGGAGGAACAGGTATCAACCAGATCAGAACAATGACATTAATGTCAAGCTGGCCTGAGGCCAATTGCAATATTATTATTTTAATGGCGTATGCGTTGCATTTACTAATTTAGGTTTATTATACAGAGTGGATGCAAAGACAAGAGCTGAGACTTGGCTTCCCCCCTGTTTGCTCCCCTCCCTTCTGTTTGTATTTGCAGAGAAATTTTTCCATGTCTGTAAACAGTGCAGCTGTACTTCGGCTCACGGGGCGTGGAGGTGGGCTGATAGCAGGGGTACCAAGAGGCCGAAGTACTTCAAGGGGTAGAGGTAAGAATGTACCTAAGCTCATGAATACATGAGTATGTTGTGTCCTTTTATAATTTCAAGGAGAAGTACGTGGAGGAGTTTATGCTGTTTAATTAGTATGTTGGATTTAATTTATAGACAGATAGGTGACACATATTTATTAAAAAAAAAAGAAAGTCCAGCAGGAAGGTGTTGAGCTGCATTCTACAACCAGAATGACTAAAAGTAACTTTAGTATGTCTCCCCCCCCCCCCCCCCTTTTTTTTTTTGTTTTCTTTTTTTAATTCTTTGTTGGAGAAATGAGGCAGTGTTCTTCCAATAAGAGTGTTTTGAGCTACAAGGGTACTTGTTACCAAATGCAGTGGTCTGATTGGTCAGATCTGTTTATTTGGAGCCGAAAAACTGAGCTTGGTTCAAAAAATAAATCCTGCAAATTTGTCCAAAGAAGTTAAAGGCCTTTAGATGCCAGTCCAAAAGCTCCCACACGTTTAATCAGTGAATCAGGATACAAATGTTTTACCACAGGATAAAAGTGATCACTCTTGACAACCTTTTATCGATTTGATTTCCCTCTATAAAATAAAGGAACAAATGGAACCAAGGTTTTACATCCACGTTCCCCCACAGTATAACAGAACCACCTGATCTCTTCACTGTAGAGTTCGCTGTTTTTCTTTTGCCACACATCTGTGTGTAGTTGATGTGTGTATGCAGTTTCAGGCAAGTCATGACAACTGGATACAGTTAAAGTGCCTTTAAAACAGCCTGGTAGTTTGTCCAGAGTTTGAAACAATATAGTGTAATACTTCTTGATGCATTCTCAATCATCCAGGAAAGTAAATCTCCAAAAGTTGAATCTGTTCATCTGGACTTAGCGTTTTGTGGGAGAAACATTTCGTCACTCATCCAAGTGACTTCTTCAGTCTCAGCTGACTGCAGGTTTCCCCAATCTTATAAACAGTACATTTGCATAATGACTGAAACCAGCCCACTGAAGGATTGAATTTTGCTGTCACACCGAGACAAATCCCGCTAGTGGAGCTGATCACAGCCACAGAAACAGCAATTCGTAACAACAATGTTGCAGAAGTGGAAGCAGATCAACTACGGACGAAAGTTTCGGCCTGTCTCAGCAATGCAAAGCCCCCAGCATCCAACATCACCATGGAGGAGAGGAAGGCACTCACATCACTTAGTGATGACAACAACATTATCATCCTTCCGGCAGACAAGGGTAGGTGCACAGTATTGCTAAACCAGAAAGACTATCATGAGAAGATTTTGTCACTACTCAGTGATGAAAATACCTATGAGCCCCTGAAACGAGACCCAGGAAGTGGCTACAGGAAGAGGGTGATAGACTGTCTGAAGCAGTTAGAACAAGACAAGGCTATTGACCAGACCTCATACCACAGGCTATACCCAGGGGAGTCTACACCAAGTCTGTATGGTTTACCGAAAATACATAAACCGGGTGCACCTTTAAGACCGATTGTCTGCATGATCAACTCTGTCACCTATAACATCTCCAAGTTTCTGGCTTCGATCCTCAACCCGCTGGTGGGCAGCTCTGAACGCCACATCCAGAACACCCTGGATTTTGTTGAGAAGGTGAGAGATGTCATTATGGAGGCAGATGAAACCATGGTCTCGTACGACGTTACATCTCTCTTCACTTGCATCCCAGTCACGGAAGCGTTGGAGGTAGTTCATAACAGATTACAGGATGACACCAACCTCAGCAGCAGGACAACTCTCAGCATCGACCAAGTGTGTTTGCTTTTGGAACTGTCTTCATTCCACCTACTTCACATACAAGGGTCAGTTCTACAGGCAGAAACATGGGTGTGCCATGGGCTCCCCAGTTTCACCCATCGTGGCCAATTTGTACATGGAAGAAGTGGAAAAGAGGGCTTTGCTATCCTACCCTGGAACACCACCAAGCCATTGGTTCAGATATGTGGATGACACCTGGGTGAAAATCAAATCTCAGGACGTACTACATTTCACGGATCACATTAACTCGGTGGACCGACACATCAAATTCACCAGGGAGGATATGAAAAGTGGCAGGTTAGCCTTCTTAGACTGTGAGATTTCCATCAGTAATGGGGGACATCTAAAAGCTGACGTGTACCGTAAACCTACGCATACGGATCAGTATCTAAGGTTTGACTCTCATCATCCACTGGAGCAGAAACTGGGTGTCATCAGGACGCTACAACACAGAGCGAACACCATCCCCACTGACACAGCGGCCAGGGAGGCAGAAGAACAGCACATCAAGAAGGCCCTGAGTAAATGTGGTTATCCCAGCTGGACTTTTGTCAAAGCTGGAAAGACACCTAAAGAAAGCTCCAGTCGATCCAGGAGAGAAGGACAACCGCTGCCCAAGCGAAAACCTGTAGTGATCCCATATGTGTCAGGAGTATCGGAACAGTTGAGATGCATTCTTTCTAAACAGTTACTCTGTTTGTGTCGGGGGACCGGGTCTCAGCCACAGAGACCCGGTCCCCGACACAAACAGAGTAACTTAGTGTACGCTGTTAAGTGCCAGGAGGATTGCCAGGATTTATACATCGGGGAAACCAAACAACCTCTAGCGAAGCGGATGACACAACACAGGTTTCGGTCGGTGATTGTTGATCAATGGTCATGAGAATTTGCATAATTATGATTAAGGAACTGACCTCCCAGCCCATTGTTCCTTCAGTGGGCTGGTTTCAGTCATTATGCAAATGTACTGTTTATAAGATTGTGGAAACCTGCAGTCAGCTGAGACTGAAGAAGTCACTTGGATGAGTGACGAAACGTTTCTCCCACAAAACGCTACGTCCAGATGAACAGATTCAACTTTTGGAGATAGTGTAATACTAGTATCCTGTAGGTGATGTGCTTACTCAGCAAGATGTTGCCTAGCACTGAAGTGCCCTAAAGGTGGAAGATTGTCTGTGAAAGCAGACAGATGTTTGTTTAGACGTATTCAAGATGCAAATCTATAAAAATTGAGTATCTTCTCACGCCATAGTAAAAAGAAATTACTGTTAGTCAGCCTTGGAGCAAAGTATATACATTCTGCCTTTTGCTGAGCATAAAGTGTTAATATGTGAATCCCAGATTATTCCAAAGAAAATGTGTAAAATTTCCTGGTGTAAACTGGTGACTGGAGAGGTGGGTGTTGCTGGTAATTCTTAGCTTTCCATTTACATGGCTTTTCAGAAAATCAGAAAATCTCTTCTTTAGCTCATTCATTCTTGGAAATTGTAAATAATAAGACGATGCATTTACATAATGATGGCATGGCTAGCTTGCAAGCTTTAGGCTGCAATAAGGATCGGTGTAATATTTCAAGATACTTGCATGCTAATGCACTCCAGTAATGTTGCACTGTTAGACAGAGGTCATGTTAAGTTTGTGGGAACAGTATGTCATTATGATTTCATGTGGACCTTTGACTTAGTTCAAAGACTTAACCTTTTATCTGCAATAATTTTCTAAAATATAATGTGTTAAGAAACAAATGTCTTTTATAGAAACTGCTATGTTACCAGCTACCAGAGTTTGGTCTTGAGATTCTGACAGGTTTTTTTTTTTTTTTTATCTATTGTTTTTTTAAACGACTTAAGGTCCTGATGTCGGGACTGTTGATCTTTTGTTGTCGACATGTTCAGTTTTACATACACAGTGTGGGCGTGGTTAAATATGAATCAGAAACCGCTATTAATATTCATAAACAAAAGAACTGTTGTTACTAGCATTGGTCATGTCAGACATACTTTTCCTGAACTAATACATTAAAGTTTGACCAAGAGGTCACGCTATAGCTATATTGATAGGTAGTTTAATTATAAAAAGAAAGTTAGGCATAGTGACACAAAAAAGTCTGAAAGTAAATTATTGTTCTTCATTATGGCAGTAAAACATTGCAGAATACTTCATCAGCCAAACTGATTTGTCCTTGTTCAAGGGTGTTGTCTGTGAGTCATGAGAGAAAAGATTCAATTAAAAATCTCAGGAGCTGCTTTCTTGTACACCTCTGGATAAAAATGTAACTGGAGAGTACAGCATCATGATTCAGCAGATTTGGGGTTATGGACCATGGTAGAACTCCTCTGCTGATTAATATACTGCTGAATGCAAATAATTTACAAGAGGAGTTGCTGGAGTATCTTAGCTGCATTTATTCCTTTATAACAGTGTTAAATATCCTAACCAGAGGAAAGTCTGTGCAACATGATTATGAGCAACTGAATCTCATTAGTGTTTATGATTGTTTTCAGGTCGGGGCAGAGGAGATGGAGGGTTTTACCAAAGAAGTTTTGACGATGTGGAAGGTTTTGGTCGTGGAGTAAGGGAGATGCATCGCTCCCAAAGCTGGGAAGAAAGGTATTAAAATGTTCATCTTTTCCTGTCAAAGTTTGAGGTTTTTTTCCTTTCAGCATAACAGTCATGACTTTATATAATCACTTTTCTTTCTATCAATAGGGGAGATAGAAGGTTTGAAAAACCAGGTCGAAAAGACCCAGGTTGGTGTCACATTTTGCTCCTCAAATAATCAATACGTGGTGATGTTTTGGGGCGAATGCACTTAGCTTATCTATTTGTTGCTTTTGTTTTTGTGACAGATGCTGCTCCAGGACATTTTCAGATCAATCACAGTAAGTGTGTTTAAGTTGAACTTTTGACCTATAGGAAGTTGAGATTTTTGAAGAATGTCGATGAGGCAGATCATTATTGTCTTTATTTGTACACTGTATAAAATGAGTAACATAAATTATGATGTCATTGTCGATATAATCATTATTTACTTTTCACTCCATCGTTTTCAGTGCGAGGTAATTATGAGGACGGTGGAGCAGGACTCCCGAGGAAGCACGACTTCACGCGTTCAGAAAGTGAGAACTGGCGTACTTCTCGTGATGATCAGAATGGTGAGGATGATGAGGGGGGCTGGCGCCCGGCAGGTTCTCGGCGGGACAATGACCGGTGGTGCCCCCCAAGCCCAGGTGGGCACTGCACAGTCCACGTTACCGATACATTTATCTCTGATAAATGTATTGGTGGTGACTGCCATGTCTGTTGGATGGCCTGTTTGAGAAAAAAGTTTTTTGTTTCACAGCCAAACTGCTGGGTGCTTTTTTTTTTGTATTCATGATAGTACACAAAGTTGAATTCAGTTGAATTCTCCAGCTCCACCTTTCTGTATCATGGGTGTTTTGTTAGCTTGGCTGTCAGTAATTTACTGCTTCTATAAAGTACCAACCAACAAAGCGTGCTTAGAGTGAGATGAGTGATTCTTCACCATTGATTCTTTACTTTAAACTGCTCTTCATTTGCACAGGCAAATGTATTACTGCTGAACATCTGCATGAAGTTAAAGTATATCATGAGTAAAATGGTTTTCTCATTATTTTCCAATGTTTTTTTTTTTAATTTATTTTGTCTTCCCAGATGGGCCTCGGTCAGCAGGGTGGCGGGAACACCCAGACCAGCGTCGCCGTTTCCCGTTTGATGCAAGAGAAGACGAGCGTGGCTACCGGAGGCCAAGGTCAGGCAGTGGCAGCCTTGAAGATGAGAGGGACAGCCTGCCAGAGTGGTGTCTGGAGGATGCAGACGAGGAGGCTGGCACCTTTGACTCATCTGGAGCATTTCTCTCACTCAAGGTAATTTCATGCAGAAACCAATATACTGATAAATGGCAAGACTTGACTAGCTTCAACTGGCTTCAAAACACTAACGGCTTTAAGGGACATGTGTGCCGAATTTTCAAAAGTGTGTTTTTTTTTTGTTTGGTTTTTTTTCTTTGTAATATCAGAAAGCCTCCAAGGAGCCGATCTTGGAAGAGGCAGAGATTGAATTCAAACCCTTGGAAGTGTGTGAAGAGGGCCTGGAGGATGAAGACTGCCAACCCAAGGAGACCAAAGAGACAGAAACTGAGGCCAAAAGAGAAGCTGACCGAAAAGGTCAGTCACGATGTAAAACATGGAAGTACATCTAAATGGACTGTAAGACTCGCAGTTTTGTAAGCACTTTGGAAATGAAAGTCTTTTTATGAAGCGCACAAAAAGACTGGGCCATTTCACTTTTGGGAAATGGCATTCCCCTAAGCCAAGCTCAGCCTTCAGGGTGATGGCGGTCTCTTACTCTCCTGTATGCACTTTAGAGCTCTGAGCCAGATTGTAGCCAAATCACTGCTCAGGTCAGAGCACCCACAGACATGGCTTCACCCACTCCAAGAACCATCCTAGGAGCCTTTATATTTTCTGGTATGCTTGAAATCAGCACAAAGTCTGAGCTTCTGTGGATTGGTAAATGACAGCCATTGAGAAGAACAAGATTTGACTCGAAGTTTGTGGGATATGCAAAATATCATCCATTAGATTTTGTTTTTGTTTTTTTTATTTTCTCACGCCAGTTTGTGCTTCAATGTACAGAAGGGAAAAAAATCTTTCGTAGTTCAAACATCTTGTCTGCGGTTTCCAGAACCCGATTTTAGTGTGAGTGCCGCAGTATGACCAGTAACATGAGATTCAAGAAAAATACTTGTCGTCAGTCAGATTTCAGTGATTTATAAGGTCTTGCGGTATGAGCCTAGCATTAGTGGACCAGCATGTTGGCTGGAAACCGGTTGAGATGTACTAATGCAAAACTTTCATATACATCCAAGCAGTTGCTTAGATTAATATACTTTCAGTCCAAGTATTGTCTGTAAGGAGAAATTTTAGGGAGTCTTTCGGGCACAGTCTCAAGGACACTAAAAGACACAATGGATTGCTCTGCAGATGCTGGCCTGTTTTGTGCTACAAAATGTGATACAATATCAACTAATCACTGTTGACACAACACACACATTTTAATACACATTTTTTAATATTACAAAACCAAATTATTATTTATGACCATTTTGTGATTTGTAATTTTTACTTTAGAGTTGGCTAGAGTACCAGAGGAGGCTCCACTTGTTGCTCCACCTATCTCAGAGCCCCAGTCTCCTGCTCAGTCTTTGTCCCCAAACCTGCCCAGCAGGACAGAAGAGCCTGAGAGGCCTGCTGAGCGACAGCCACCCCTGGAACTCCCCCCAGAGCCCTGCAAAGTCCCCGTGCATGTCCCCATGTCTAATAGCATACTGGAATCTCTTCCTATGACCCACATTTCTACCACCCTTGCAGGTGGGACTTATATGCTGTTTCACTGTAAATACTATTTATTTTTTTTCAGCATGTGCCAGAAATACAAACATCTGACTTTTTTTCCATACAGAAGTATCTGCTCCATCACCTACTGTCCATATACCACAGCAAAAGGCCATAGAGGTTTCTGTGCCAATGAACAATCCTTTACCCTTTCCTTCAAATATAATGGCACCTTTTGGCAGGCCCACCACTGTGTCACATGACACTGATGAAGATGAGGGACTAAAACACTTTGAACAGGTAATTCTGTAAACTTTTACCATGAAGGTGTGTCAGCAGGACTGTGGTCACCAACCAGAAATCCACAGTCATGAGATCAGTTATAATCTTGTTACTAAAGGAGAAACTATATTAAGAATATTATAATACCTGACATTTGAATAATTTCATTAATGACCATCTTAAAAAGTTTTCAAAAGCAACTCTTTGCTCAGAAACAAGCTGTTATGTTTTTATTTAATCATCTGAGACGAGGCAGTCTTTTGTGTCAGTTTTGATTTAGCTTAGGAGTAATTTTAATGCCTTTCTTTAAAAAATAAAAATTAAAAAAAATCTTTTCCAGGAGGCCGAAAAGATGGTAGCATACCTGCAGGACAGTGGGGTGGATGATGACAGACTTGCAGCAAAGACTTCAGAGAAGCCCAAGCCTGCAGGCCTGCCTCTGACCCATGAAGCTGCTCTCAAGTGGTTTTACAAAGACCCCCAGGGGGAGATACAGGGTAAGCCTGGACTTCATCTGGTTAGAGTGTAGCTTAGATTGTAGTTTTGTCTTAAAAACAGACTCCTGAATGTTTTCTGCGGTCTTTTTGTGCTCCTTTAGGTCCATTCAGTAACCATGAGATGACAGAGTGGTTTCAGGCTGGGTACTTCACAATGACCCTTTTGGTCAAAAGAGGGTGTGATGAAGTATTTCAGCCTCTGGGAGAGATCATGAAGATCTGGGGCAGGGTACCATTTGCTCCAGGTCCCGCACCTCCACCTCTACAGGTAAGGATCCTGCAAAGTGTGCTCCATTTGATTCTTAAATGTGGAGTGACTGTTTTTCAAATCAGAACTAGAATCAGTACTACCTTTTATCCTGTAGGTGGTGTAGTAGTCCTTTTTTAAAATAGAAGGACGTTTGGAAACGCAAAGAAACCTTGTATTATCTTTTAAAGCACAATATAACATGAACTCTATTCGCCTCAGTTCAACAGTTCAAGCCTCCCTGTGATGCTGAATTAGATGGGCAGCTAGAAAGATGGAGAGGGGGATCAGCAGCTTTTTAATGATTTGCTGTTTTTCTCCAACTTGATTTAAAAACATATGATTGTTATTGTAATTCTTTTTTTCTTATGTTTTGCAGGGAGATGGGGATCAAGAGAGGTTGAAGAGACATCAGGAGCTCACTGCTCTCAACCTTTACCAGTTACAGCAGCTCCAATATCAATACCTCCTCAGGTATGCCAGGCTCACATCTGACACTACATCAGCAAATTCACACAGCTCACTTTGAAGCAACAAATTGGCAAATTGGTTTACATATGAAGTATTACTGCCCAAGACCTGCAGACAGACTGTGGTGTGTAAAACTGGTAGAGTTCCCGTTTAAGTTGAAACATTACTGCTTATTTATTCTTGCTTTCTGTGCAAAAATAAGAATAACTTCTTTCGATAAAAAAAATAATAGTTTTATTGACTCAACACTTCATCAAACATTGAGTTGGTTTAAAAAAAAAAAGTTCCAGTTTAGTTAGCGAGGACAAGAAGATTTATGGCTGTAGTGAAGGACATGCAGAGGGTGTGGTGTGACAGAAGAGGATGCTAAAGATAGGGTCAGATGAAGACAGATGATCTGCTGTGGCGACCCCTAAAGGGAGCAGCTGAAAGAAGAAGCAGCTGGCCCAACATTGATTTGACACAGTGCATAAATATCAGCCTCTGACTTTGGTGAATGCTATCTTATTTATCAATAACTGCCTTGCTTGCTGGAACTATGAACTGTCCACATTGTTTGTGGTTTTATTTACCAAAAAAAGGTTTATAGAATGTTTTTAATGCCAAGAGAAACAGGAGCTCCCAGACAAAACCTGCAACACTGCAGGAAGAACAGGCAAACTCCACATGAAAGGGTTGAAAGTGTTTCAGCACTACGAAACCCCCAGCCCTAAACTGCTTTTCTTCTAATCACTATCTACCCATCTTCCTCCCTTTAGGCAGCAGTATGCTCAGGCCCTGGCCCAGCAGAAAGCTGCAGCTCTTAGCTCAGCTCCTCTTCAGCAGCAGCAGCAACACCAACAGCAGATCAACCTGCTTCAACAGCAATACCAGGCTCTTAAGATAAGGTTGATAGCATCATTATCATTATAAGTATTTCAGTGTTTAAAGATGTTACCTCTAGAGAGATGAAGGGAAACTGGATCCATTAATGTGTTTGCTTTATATCATTGTAGAGCATCTGAGAGCCTCCTACCTCCTGTTACCCGATCTCTGTCTGTACAAGACTCTGGTTCTGTGTGGGAAATGCAGAACCCGTCTACTCAGGCTTCCTGCACAACTAACCTCCAACAAGCTGCTCAGAGCAGTGAGTTTCATACTTTAGTGTCTTGAAGTGATGGAAATGTGTTTTTGTAGCAAGTGTAATGTATAAAATTGAATCATTCTCAATAGCGTGGGATGGCAGCAGTGTATGGGATTTACCCATAGACTCCATGGCGCAGGCTCCAACTATTGAGCAGATGCAACAGTTTGAGAAGGCAAAGAATGCAAAGGTAATTAAAAATCTTTGTCTACGAATGTTTTGCAGTGTCTCTTCTAACCTCTAAAGATCTCAGAAGTTTGGAATACAGCAATGAAATGTCCGACTATTATTTTGAGATCATGTTTCTGTGAACAATGCCTTAAGTTCATTATTTTGCTGTGTGTCAGCTGGAGCTGGAGAGGCGTGAGGCAGAAATGAGAGCTAAAAGGGAGGAAGACGAGAGGAAACGGTTGGAGGAGGCCCTGAGAGCGCGACAGGAGGAGGAACGGAAACGTTTGGAAGAAGAGGAGCTGGCACGGCAGAAACAGGTAGAGCGCTTTCAGAGAAGCACTTAAAAATGGAATGAGTACATGTTTTAGTGGCACTGGGCAAAAAGACAATAATCTTTGAGGTTTTCTTATTCACACAGTGTGAGAGGGGGCAGACTCTTCTGCACCTCCGGCCTCTCATTTCTGTCTTTTAAATAAATTCTAACCAATGAAGGGAGTCTTAGGTCAGTACTGTAAAGAGTGAAAAATTAACATGGGCAGCAAAATGCAATGTTAAAGTGGGTTGAGCAGACCTTTTACCCATGAAGCTAGAAATGCGGAATTGACTTTTACCATCTTGAGGGAAAGAAGTTTTCCCTCGAGATTTCTGCCTGTTGAAGCTGTAAAGTAGAACCCATTTCCTGATCAGTTTTTTTGTAGTAGAGACAAAAAGCAAAACAAAGGCCAGTATTGATATATCAGGTGCTTTATACAGATATAGTATGTCAGAGTTGCATTGTAACGTAAGAAAGACGGTACCAACTAGTTTGTTAACAATGTTGCTAGGAATTTGCTAAGAATTCATTGCTTAATAAATTCCTAGCAATATTGTTTACAGACTAGCTGGTAATTTAACATAAAGAAACCACTCAACTGTGATGCTACTCCCACTACATGTGCTGCACACAGTGCTGAGAGTTTTCTGAACGCTGGAGCCTGATGTGCATTATCCAAATCAGGCTTTATTCATGTTGCGTTCCAATGACAACAACCATTAGGTAGTCAAAAAAAAGAAAACAGTTGGGTTTTTACATTTTGGAGTCACTGATTTGTTCACTTGGTGTGAGGCTCGAACTGACACAACATTGTGAATTTTAAGGAGGAGGCACTAAGACGGCAAAGGGAACAGGAAGAAGCACATCGGAGACAAAAGGAGGAAGAGGAAAGACTGGCGCAGGAGGAAGCTCTTCGAAGATTAGAAGAACGGCGGAGGGAAGAGGAGGAGAGAAAGAAGCGAGAAGAGTTCCTACGCAAACAGGTAAGGGTACAAAATCGTGTCCAATAATTCCTCTTTTTGAACCCAGCACTGAGCTTATTGGGTTGTTGCATCTGCTTCACCAGGAAGAGGAGCACAGAAAGCAGGAGGAACTGGAGGCATTGCGGAGGCGTGAGGAAGAGAAGCGAGCAGAGGAAGAGGCAGCAGCTGCTGCAGCGGCAGCTGCCCTGGCCCAACAACAGGAAGAGCAAAAGAGGAGAGAGCAGGAGGCCCAAAGACAGCAGGAGCTGCAGAGACAGAGACAACAGCAACAAGAGGCCCTCAGGAGGCTGCAGCAACAGCAGCAGCAACAGCAGCAGCTTGCACAAATGAAGGTATAAACATAACCCTTATTTATTAAAAATACAGAGTACGAGATGACTTTAAAGTTTACAGAATGCCTCATCCTGGTCCACAGCTTCCATCCTCATCAAAGTGGGGCCAGCAGTCACCAAACACTATAAACCAGACTCAGAATGCCCTGTCATTGGCCGAGATCCAGAAATTGGAGGAAGAGAGAGAACGACAGGCGCGGGAGGAGGTAAGAAGAGTGGACCAGTCAACCAGTTTTATTTTCAGTGAACTGCTGCTGTTATGTGCTTTTCAAAACTGTAACCAGTCTGTATACACTATATATTTTCATACACTGAATTGCCAAAAGTATTCACTCGCCCATCCAAATCATTGAATTAACATGTTCCAGTCACTTCTATGGCCTCAGGTGTATAAAATCAAGCACCTAGGCATACAGACTGCATCTGCAAACATTTGTGAAGGAATGGGTCGCTCTCAGGAACTCGGTGAATACCAGCCATGAAATTGTCTCGCTACTAAATATTCCAGAGTCAAATGTTAGTGGCATTATAACAAAGTGGAAGTGATTTAAAAGTGTATAGAGAGCTTCATGGAAAGGGTTTCCATGACCAAGCAGCTGCATCCAAGCCTGACATCACCAAGTGCAAGGCAAAGCATCAGATGCAGTGGTGTAAAGCATGCTGTCACGGGACTCTATAGCAGTGGAGATGTGTTCTCTGGAGTGATGAATCCCGCTTCTCCATCTTTCAATCTGATGGATGAGTCTGGGTTTTGTGGTTGCCATGAGAACGATGCTTTTCTGACTACATTGTGCCAAGTGTAAAATTGGTGGAGGGGGATTATGGTGTGGGGTTGTTTTTCAGGGTTGGGCTTGGCCACTTAGTTGCAGTGAAAGGAACTTTGAATGCTTCAGCATACCAAGACATTTTGGGCAACTTCATGGTCCCAACTTTGTGGGAACACTTTGTGGATGACCCCTTCCTGTTCCGACACGACTGCCCACCAGTGCAAAGATAAACATGGCATTTACGATAAGTTTCAGTCCGGTTTTCGTCAATTTCTCTCCACGGAGACAGCTCTTCTTAGGGTCTCTAGTGATATCTTGATGAATAATGATGCAGGAAAATGCTCTGTTCTACTCATGTTGGACCTCACATCAGCTTTTGACACAGTTGACCATCACATCCTCATTGAAAGGCTGAAAAAATGGGTTGGTGTATCTGGAACTGCATTAGAGTGGTTCTCCTCTTATCTCCATCACCGATCCTTTTCTGTGGCAGTCTCCGATTTTAGGTCATCCTCTACCTCCCTTACTTATGGTGTCCCTCAAGGGTCAGTTTTGGGGCCTTTATTGTTTTTAATTTATCTTCTCCCCCTCCAGCATATAATGGGCTCTTTTGAGGATATTTCTTATCATTGTTATGCTGATGATATTCAGTTGTACGTTTCTTTTATGCCCGAGGATTTATCTAAGCTTCAGCGTCTGAATGATTGCTTAGATTCGATCAAATGTTGGATGGCTGCAAATTTCCTCCAACTCAACGAGGGGAAAACCGAAGTCCTCATATGCGCCCCTGATAGAGTTTTATCACAGATAGTGAAAGCCCTTGGTCCTCTCTCACTCTATGTTAAATCCTCTATCAGGAATTTAGGTGTCACCTTTGACTCGAGTCTCACATTGGATGGGCATGTCAAATCTCTGGTTCGGTCTTGTTTTTATCATTTAAGAAATGTGGCTAGGCTAAGCCCGATTTTATCGCGTTCTGAACTGGAGATTGCTGTACATGCATTTATCTCGTCACGCTTGGATTATTGTAATTCGCTGTTTATGTGTCTTAGCAAAGGTTCTCTGGATCGTCTGCAGGTTGTGCAAAACGCTGCAGCTAGGCTTTTGACAAAATCCTCCAAGTACTCACATGTGACACCGTTGTTATCTCAGTTACACTGGCTTCCTGTTAAATTTATCACGATTTTAAGATCCTGGTCTTGACCTACAGAGCTGTGCATAGACTGGCACCAGCCTACATCTTTGATCTGCTACAGCCCTATGTCCCTAGCAGGTCTTTGAGGTCATCTGATCAGGGCTTACTTGCTATAAAAAATACTAAGAGGAGGACTAAGGGTGATAGAGCTTTTGCCAGTGTGGCCCCTAGACTGTGGAACTCTCTCTCCCAAGCATTAAGAACTGCGGACTCGGTAGCTGTTTTTAAAAAACAACTCAAAACTTACCTTTTTAAAACTGCTTTTGGTTAATTTTTTGCCTGTTTTATTTTCTCTTTTTAAATCTTTTTATGACTTTTAATCTTATGTGCAGCACTTTGTGATTCTGTCTTGAAAGGTGCTATATAAATAAAAATTTATTATTATTATTATTTAAGGAGTAAAGGTCCATAAAGACATGGATAAGCAAGTTTGGTGTCGAAGAACTTTACAGGCCTGCACAGAATCCTGACCTCAATCCAAGAGAGAACACCTTTGGGATGAATTAGAGCACACGTTGCAAGCCAGGCCTTCTCATCCAACAAGTCAGTTTGACATCACCAATGCTCTTCTGGAAAAATCGTGCAAAATTCCCATAAACACTGCTAAACTTGTGGAATATCTTGCCGGAAGAGTTGAGGCTGTTTTAGCTGCAAAGGGTGGGCCAACATCATATCAAACCCTATGAATTAATAATGGGACATCGCTCAAGTTTGTACGTGTGTGTGAATACTTTTAGCAATAATGGTCTTTCATCTGTCATCAGTACTTTGTTTCTTGTTGTTGAGATGCTGTTTCTGTATATGTGTGTATGTGTTTATATGTATATTAATACTGTCTTCACTTCACAGCAGCGACGTCAGCAGCAAGAGATCCTTAAGCTACAGCAACAGCAGGCCCTGCAGCAGGCTCAGCAGCCTCATGCCAAGCTGTCGGGTTGGGGTAACATGGCCAAACAGCCAGTTGCCACCAAGTCTTTGCTGGAGATTCAGAGGGAGGAAGCCCAGCAGATGAAACAGCGGAAGGAGCAGCAGCAACAGCAGCAACAACATCCTATTGTCGCCCCACAGACACGCACTCAAAACAGAACTGTATGTGACACAAATGATAACACAAGATATTGTTGGCTGAAACAAAATAAGAGCTTCGTAGAAAAGCAGAGTTGTTTATGAGTCGTTAGTGGAGTCAGCACTTTAAGCCAAAATATCATTAATAACATCCAAAATATTGACTAATGAAATTTTCGTTTAAATCCCAGGAGGAGTTGACAAAATTGTGATTTGATTGGGTTTTTTTTTTTTTTTTTTTTTTTAATTAGTGACTTAACTTTATAAATCTGCTGCTGTTTTTGTGCTTCTGCACGAGCAACAGCTGTGATCAGAGGCATATCTCAGATGTTTCTTCAGATTTGGCACAGATGTTTACTTGAAACCAGAGATGAACTGATTAGAAACTGATGGTCTGTTTAAGCCACAGCTGAAGAATTCAGAAGCCAGTCGGGTGAAACTTTGAAGACATTAGTCAAAAAACGAAGTAATCATCTGTGGCATCATCATGATCTGCAGAAACACTTTCCTGGCTGTAATGTAGAACATCTTTCTCCCTTCCTCCCTATTGGAGGCACTTTAACCACATGGCAGTGATTGTTGTTCTTCTGGTTTTACGTTTCACTTCTGCAAAAGGGAATTCCAGCAAATAGACCAGTTATATTATTTCACTGATGATGAATCAGCAAAATCAGCAGATTTTCGCATAATCTGTTTACTTACTTTGTAACCAAATATTTCCAACTCATCCTTGTTCTGACTTTTAAGCTGTGAAGTTTTAAGCTTTTTATTTTTTAAGAAATCAATCTGTTTGGGTTCTTGAACTGATAGACAAAAACCATCACATCAATGTCTTTGGAAACTTTAAATTGTCTTTTACCATTTTTAGGCATTTTATATACCAACTAATGTACTGATATCTCATGAATGTAATGGGCCAATTAATCTGAGACGTGTTTGGCTCTCTTCACAGACTTCTCTGAGTAACTCTGTGTGGGGGTCTGTCAACACCAGCAGCAGCACTAACTGGGGCTCGGACTCCAGCAGCATCTGGGGTGACACCCACAACTCAAACATGGGTTTCTGGGATGAGGCTGTGAAGGAAGTTGTCCAGCAACCTCAACAGACCCGAAAAGGCAACGCGCAGAAGAACAATAAAGGCAACGCCAACCTCAGGTATTTATTTAGAGTGACAAAACTTTACAAACCCTCTTAGTCACAGGCTGTGATGAATAGCATGATTTGCAGCGTGAGGGATATGATGAGTAACACGCAGATTTTAGTGACTTACTTTGTCTTCCTCTTTCATTTGTTTGTGCACATGAAGTAACTCTTTGAGTGGGCGAGCCAATAAGAAGGTGGAGGAGGAGGAGAAGCTGCTAAAGTTGTTCCAAGGTGTCAACAAGAGTCAACAGGACACGTTCATGCAATGGTGTGAGCAGACTCTGCACACCCTCAACACGGCCAACAACCTGGATGGTGAGTCTTTAAATATGATTTACAAAGTCATCCCACCAGCAACTATTAATGGGTCCTTTCTGGAAGCCAAACACAAATATTCTCCTCCTCCTCTCTGCCAGTTCCTACGTTTGCATCCTTCCTCAAAGAAGTGGACTCTCCGTACGAGGTGCACGACTACATCAGGGCCTACCTGGGGGACACTCCCGAGGCCAAGGACTTTGCCAAACAGTTCCTAGAACGTCGTGCCAAACAGAACGCTAACCAACAGAAACAGGCACCACAGAAACAACAGCAATCCCTCAAGCAGCAGCAGCAGCAGCAGCAACAGCAACAGCAGGTGAGCAGGAATTACAAGAACAAGGGTTGTTAGACCAAATGTCTCACTTCCATATATGACTTGTAATGAGGTGAAAGTGATGTTTCACTTCACTATGTGGCTTTTCTGGCTGTATGCAAAAACTAAAACTGTTGCATCACCCTTTAAATGACCCCAGAAAGATGTCATCCATAATGATGTTTGTTTTCCCTTGATAATCAGCTAATTTATAAATCTTAAGTCATATCAAGTGCCAACATGGCACTTCTTCTTTTTTTCTCTTTTTTTTAGCTTTCTTTTTTCTTTCTTTTTTCTTTTTAAATAATAAAAAAAGAGATTTTCAAAAAGGTGAATTTTATCAATACATCAATGTTATGAAGGATTGATCCATGTTGCCTTTACTAAAACATGAAGGCAACCTTTCTTCTATGTTGTCTGTAGTCACAGCAGCACTTCACCTTTTGTTTGTATAAAACCTGACACGCGAATGAAAATCATTTTCGTTTATTGGAAGAATAATTTGAGTGTAGTGGTTTCTTTGAACGGTAAACACAGTGGGCACTCTCACATTGTTTCCACCACATTACCACAAATGAAGGAGGCAGAATATTAGGAACACTTTTAAATGCAATGCAGTTCAGTACACCAACACCTCCCAATGTCACATCAATATTGCACATTAACAATGGCACTAAAAACTCAGTGTCATAATTTTGTAAAAGTGGAATTTATGGCAAAGTGCTTGATCATATTAATCAGGATATTAACAGGTTTTGTTCTTCTACCATCAGGGTTGGGCTGATTTTAGGAAGTTTTTTTTTTTTTTATAAGTGGTTTTTATTAAAAGGTAAAATACAATTTAGTTTATCAAATAGCCAAAAACACCAGAGAATTCAGTGAAATATGTGAATAAAGACTCTGCCTTGACTGTATGATCATTCATGCTTACATACATAGTCCTCCAAAGCAAACTCCCATTAATTGAAAAGATTGATAGCTCGTATATATCAAAAAATATATATATATATTTGTGGATAAAAGTGGACTGAGTGTAGTATATCATAGTTTTAATTTTAAGATGTGATTTTTGATCATCCAGGATTTTAATACTATAATCTGTAATATTACACTTACAAAGCGGATGCAACACTATGTTATGGTGACAGACGTGTTACTTTGACACCTTTGTCTGTTCAACACTCCTTTGAGCTGGCCTCTTTCTAAGTAGTGAAGAAAAGTGGGGCATCCATTCAGTGAACACATACACCTTTTGGCTATATTTAGAAAATACAAGGCTTTCAGTGAACTTCTTAAAGCTAACTGTACAATCATCAGGTGTCTGGCTTGTCCCATCTGTGTAGTCAGATCGTCTGTTAACGTGTTTCATCATCAGTTATGTTGCTAAAAATAAAGATGCATAAAACAGAAACTGGAGCAGAAGTTATTGGTTATAAATGGTACATATTAAAAAAAATAATGATAATTTTGTTCAAATCAAAGGTTAGAGTATAATAAAAGTACACTGTAAACACTGCAATAGTTGCATCCATTTCACACACACTCTTTTCTTGCTCTGTAATGTTGCTGTCAATTTTCTTTATTTATAATCACATCTGTCAACCCTGGATATTTATTATTTGGTGATTTGTATATATTGTGCTATTCCTTATATCTTAACATATTGTATTGTTAAATAGTCTAGTCTGTTTTTGTTAATGTTACTGTAGTGGAGCAACTGTAAACCACATAATTTCCCTAGGGATTAATAAAGTATGCTGATTCTGATTCTGATGATAAAAGTAGTCGGGGTAGCATTACAGGAGTAGTTTGTTCCTTGATCAGAAGGTGGCGCTGATGGAAAAAATTATGTGTAACAAAGGGCAAACTGAGCAGTACAAGGCACTATTGCGCCTTCCTTCACCCAAGTTTGTTTCGATTACAGTAGGTTGCATCAGAAGCCTCGTGTGTTTAATGTCTTCAAGTGGAAACTTTGACGAGAGAAAAAAAAATAAAAGGTGTGTTTGAGGCTCATCTTGAGCTTGGTTGCAGTTCCTATTATTTGCACTTTATTTCCTTCCACAGTGAATTATGAAGCATTAATGTTAGCTCTGGTTTCATCATCTTCACCTCATGATGATCCAGATGTTTCTGTCTGGTATTATGTTCATCGATATCTAGTGGGACTGCGTTGAGCCTTTTCTCTGACAGCTGAGCCGTCTTTAAGTGCAAGTTTCTCTCTTTCCAAGGATTCTGTCTGGGGTGGAACAGGATCTTCATCAGTTTACCAATCCAACCATACGAGTGGGCAGCAGCAGCGCTTTGAGACAGTCACCTCAGGGAAGAAGAAAAAGAAGCAGAAGATGGTCCGGGCAGACCCCAGCCTACTAGGTTAGGACAAACATCCATCTGCTTTATCTGAAAAATGATTACATTTTTTATGTTTCATATGCTAATTAAGTTGTTTCATTTTACATTTTCAGGTTTTTCCGTGAATGCGTCATCTGAGAGATTGAATATGGGAGAGATTGAAACTTTGGAGGACTTTTAAGGGACTGCAGCCAAGCAAACCCCCCCACTGACTGTATCCAATTTGAACAGCAGCTGCTTTACCCGAACCCCCAACTGCTTCCTCGACTTTCACCCTTTATTTTTCAGTTTCCCTTTTATCAGGAGTACTCTGGCCATTGAGGCAGAGCGTATTTTCCTGATGCAAACTGACCTTTGATCTAAAATTAACCCTTAAGAGAAACGGACTGGAGCAAACAGTCGAGGGATACCCCCAACCAACCCAAGTGAGCAAGGAAGTCAAGTTAATGGAGAGTCTGCTGGTTTGCTGACGTCTCTTCAACTGCTTCATCCAAAATCAACCAATTTAAAATTTGGCCTAAACTGTATCTGATTGTTTTGTTTTGGTTTTTTTATATATGTTTTGAAGTGTGGATACATGAATGGGGTAGCATGGGAAAGATTAGAGATTATATCCATTATTTTTTGTTTTTATTTATTGAGTTCCCCCCTACACTTTAGTTCCCCACCCCCTTCCTCCCCTCCTCCCTTTTTTTGGCTGGGTGTTCATGGATAATGACAGCAAAGTAGAGCCCAAGGATTCGTGCCCACTTATGTCCTGTTTTAAGGACAAGTTCAAAAGTTCCAAGTAGTTATCTATTTCTTGTAAAATACTAGGCTGTTTAAAGAATAAACTTTCAATTCTGCATCTGTATTATAATATATGAAAATGATCTGCTGGAGTCATACTTTTTTATTGCAGTATGAAATAATAAAACCGTCTGATCTGTGGGCTGTTCACACCTGTGTCTGAACACAGAAAAACTGCAAAGTCTGTGTGTAACTGATTTTTCTATTAACCCGGCCACACTGCAGGAAACCACATTTTAGAGATCCTGTTTATGAAGAGCTCGAAATGTATGCATGGAAATTGAATCAGTGCCAGGTGATTAAGAGGGTCTATTAATGTAATTAAATTTAGGAACCATGGAACAAGTTAATTATCTATACATTTAGCCATGTAGACACGGGCAAGATGACCTGCTGGTGTTTAAGTATAAGAAGGGAGAAGAAAGATGACTATGTGCCATAAAGAGAGGAAAATAACAGCTGAGGCTGTAGCATACATTGATGGGCCACAGTGTTTGGTACAGTTGTTCAACTGTTCATGAATACAATCACATTTACCACATGGACAAGGTCAAGATAATGGGGAATTAGCGTGACTTGCACGACTTTAAACATGACATGATTGTTGATGTGAGACGGGCTGGTCTAAGTATTTCAGAAACTACTGATCTACTGGGATTTTTCCGTACATCCATCTCTAGGATTAACGGAATGATCTGAAAAGGACAAAGGAGAAAGCATCACTTCAGTCAAACAACCAAGGCACGCAGAAGGGCATGCACAAAATAACCTTGAAGGAGATGGGGTACAGGTTGGATGTTTTCAGTAGCAGAAGACCGCACCAGGTTCCGTTCCAAAAGCAACTAGTAGCAAGTAACTGATCATGTCCATCTCTTTATGGCCAAGGAATACTCATTCTCTGATTCCAGCAGGCACTGTGTCACAAAGCTCAAATCATCTCAAGCTGGTTTCTTGATTATGGTGAGTCCACTGTCCTCAAATAGCCTCCACGGTCACCAGATCTCACTCCAACAGAGTACGTTTGGGATGTAATGGAAGAGGAGATTCACATCATGGATATTAAGCTCTCAAATCTGCAGCAACTGTGTGATGCTGTCATGTGAGGAATGTTTCCAGCACCTTGTTGAATCTACTAATCTGTCTAATTGAAGATTTAAGGCAGTTCTGAAAGCAGACGGGAGTTCAACCCAGTACCAGCAAGGTTTAGCTAATAGAGTCCATTTAATCTATTCTGCGTGCAGTAAAGCAGATTTTTACTCCTTTATTGTTACAATTTCTTTTAATTTTTTCCCACATAAGCAGTTTGTTTTTTTAAAATTGAAACTAACAATTAAGCCTTGAAAGTACAGTATCAAAAAGAGCTTACTGATATTGAGGAAGTAAAACCTCATCTTCCCACAGTGCTGGCGCTAGTGTTAGTTACATGGTCAAGTCATATTTTTAAATCCACAATGGGGAAATTAAAAAATTCTCCCATAAACAACAAAACATTTTTAGCACGTGCTCTGGAGAAGCGACATGTGACGAGTATCCGTAAGGTAAAAATAGGAATGATGAGCTTCCCAAGAATGACTTATCAAAACACCACTGACTTACAGCGATCAGCCACAACACTAAAACTATGGCTGAAATGAATAACAATCATCTTGTTCCAATGAAATGTTTTGCAGAAGTTACTTTGGCTGTGACTCTCTCAGCTACATATTACCACAGACTAAGACAGACCCAACGCAACACAAAAACTGCACAAGAGACATGACAAACAGCCCAAGGTGTTGAACTGTCTTTAAACTCCCCAGACTCCACTTAGGTGCTCTGGAACAAGCTCACAACATACATGATATCCCACAAGCCCCAAAGGATCTGCTACCAAAACCTCGTTCAAGACACCACTGACAGCCCTAGAGAGTTTTTCTGTTCGCATGGAGATATATTTATTTGTGATTCTGTATGGGCAAATATAGTTTGTTCTTTTGAGTTAACATCTGTAATTACTGCTTGCTTGCAGACAGGAAATACTGGAATACTTGCAGTCAGCTCCAGCTTCCCCACGAGCACCTGCAACGTTTAAGGGGAACTCTTTTGTTAATGGGCCTAAAATCCAGTTTACAAGCGACATAGGCTAAACACTCCAGTGACAAGAGCTTATTTAGGTAATGCAAATGCTGAGCTCCAGACTTCCCATGCTGTGACCTTTGCTACACCTACATGGCCCTGATACCCAGTCTAGAACCAGATCTGCATACTTTCACCACAAAATTAGAGAACCTGAAGTCAGAATTACTGAGAGCACGGATGATGGGAAAGAAACTGATTGGCCAATGATTGGTAGATACATCCCAATGTCAGCCATGAGTACTAGATGATAATCTGTGGTCGAACCTGTGGAAATGTAGGCTGGTTCTCAAATGACACTGAGGCAGAATATACTCAGCAGCATGCTGGTGAGAAAGTACAGTTTGGGTTGTTAAACTGGTTCTGTTCTGAAAATGTGAAAATAGTTCCCTTGGTATTACCAATGGAACCCCTTACTAATTTAAGCACTTAGCATCTAATATTTAATTCAACAGTATTAGATGAGTCAGAAATTTCACAGTCATCAAAGACTGCATGAAAGACAAACTGAATATATGATTATTCAGAAATATTTTTCATTGTTTTTTCTCCCACAAGTGAGATACACCTGCTGACGATGTCATCATAGTTTGTGCTTTCTATGATAATGTGATTTTGTAGTTCCCAGAGGAAGCACCTGTCAGGTTTGAATCCAGACCAGAACCTGATCTGTGTTGTGAAAAAGCCCCTAAAACCACAGAGATGTGCAGTGATTAGGCTTGTTGTGCTGTTGTCAGTGACAAAATCAAATCAATCTTCAAAAGGGTAAATAGGAACTGAAATGTCCTCATGCTAAGTTGCGAGCTTGTTGGCTACACCCATGAGCCGTGGTCAGAAATTTATATGTGCTCATTATGGCCATGCATGTCAACATAATTTTGGCCTTTTATTGATTTCTTTGAACTGTTCTTTTTCCAGGGTGGAATGATTGGACAACATACATCTTTAGTGACTTTACAAAACAGGAATTGGATGGGCAAGTTTTGTATTTTCTCTAATCCTCACAGAGTCAAAGTATATATACAGGCTTACATATATTCTCTGCTTGCGCTGCGTTACAGTGTTCATACATTGGATGATGGTAATCCTCCTGCCCTTGGAGTTGAACCTGGCTATCATAAGTCTTGGTGAGACGGGTTCCCATGCTATCAGCGCCCTCATAGCCTCTGGCGCCAACTGTAGCGCGACTCCTTGGGTGTGATCGTGGTCCGCGTCTTCGTGCCCGGAGTAGATTATGGTTTCAACTGAAGACAGTCTGGTCTGGCCACTTCCATTCCATTGGGTCTCACATAGTCCGAGAACCTCGATGCTGTATCTTCTCATCTCATTGGCCACCTGCGCTGACTTGCCACTTTCATACAGGGTTCTGATGTTCCAGGTCCCTATCCTGGTCTTGGCCTTGGTCGTAAGAAGACTTGTCGGCGAGCTTGCTTCCCAAAGGCTGTCATGGGCGTGCCGGAGTCTTCCCGTCCAGGCAGTTGTTGGGATGTACTTGTTGTTGCAGTTTCTGCAGCATGGCTTTTTTTTTTAGAGGATGGGGTTGCTAGCCACACGCACAACCTTTCTCTTTTCTCATCCTGGACTTGGGACCAGGCAATGGTGGAGTTGGCTTAAATATATACACTCTCCTAAATTTTTTAAGAAGTGGTGCTGATGATTCTACAAAATCTTTTAACTTGACAAGGCCAAGGCGTATTCACGTCTCTTGATTGACTACAATTGGTAGTTTCTCTTTGCCGGAATAAAAAGAATTTGTTTGACTGCACTAATTGGATTAACCAATACTCAGAATAATGGGAAGGTCCAACAAATTCAATAAAGATCTAAGAAGTAGAATTGTAGATTTACACAAGTTGGGAAGGTCACTTGAAACCATTTCTAAACAACTGCAGATTCTAAGATCATCAATTCAAGCAGTGGTATGTAAGCAAGCAAGTTACTTGGATGTCAAACTGTCACCCTCAGATAAGAGGAAATTGGTTAGGATGTTCAGGAACAAACCAGGAAACACCACGTCTACAGCCTACCACGAACTGGAAATTGCTTGAATACCAGTACTCTGTCCACAGTGAAGCAAATTTTACAGTACTCTGCAAGCTTGACTGAAATTTATAGCTGCCCCACACAGACAAGCCAAATGCCTTCTGGAGAAAAGTTTGTCAGAAGAGACAAAAATTGAGCTATTTGGCTACAATGACCAGAGGTGTGTTTGCAGGGGTAAAGGTGAGGCTTTCAAACCTAAGAACACTTTACCAGCTGTCCAGCATGGTGGTGGTGCTCTGGGGTTGTTTCGCTGCCAGTTGTATTGCTATATTGCACAAAGTGCATGAAATAATAAAAGAGGACTACCTCCATATTCTTCACCTTCACCTCAAACCAACAGCTAGATGGGTGTTGGGTCTTCCAACACGACAATGATCCCTAATACACATGAAAACTGGTTTTTGTAAACGATAGAGCAGACCACAAGTAAACCGACAGAAATAAAAAATGACTTGACTGTTAGGTCGCCTAAGACTGACTGCTCAGGAAACCAGCAATTCCTGCAGCAGGTGACTTAACAGGAACGCAAGAAAGATATCACTGGGCCATCAGCCTGAGCGTACATGTAGAAGCTGGTATTTTATGAAGAGTCCCCCAACTTTTTGAAAGTGCCAGTTTGCTGAAGCACCCCTTTAAAATACTGTTCACATATTTGAAGCAGTATCAACAAAGAAGACTGTCTTTAGATTTTCTCAATACGTAGTTTATCACTGACATCTTCTAGTTTGCAGTCAGATATTTCTTTTAAGAATTAAATGTCCAGCAGAGGCCTGCATGATGTGACCAGCCCCGAATGTTTACCTCTCACCCCAACTATGTGACCGGAGAAGTTGTGGAGTGGGTGGGCCCCCGTGATGATGTGCTCACAAGGTCCACACTGTCCAGAAAGTCCTGTGCACACCTAGTTCCACCCACCATCCCTCTCTCACTCTCTCTCCTGCTCACTTTCCCCTCACCTTTCTCCCTTCTGCGCTCCCCCGTACTCTTCTCCTGCTCCCCTCACAGACTCAGCTATTCGTTAAGAGACTCTGCTTGAGGAGTTTTTGGAGACGCTTGTCGCTTGCAGCCGCCATGGTTCACAGCAGCAGCAGCATCTGCAGAGTTGCCCTGCTGGTACTCTTCAGCCTCCTGGTAGCCTTTGTCCATGCAGGTAAAACCTCTAGTTCTGATTAATATTAATATATATCTATATATATATAGATATATATTTGTGGAATACATTTGTCTAATACATAATAAAGTTCAACTGGTTGCGCAGGAGTTAATGGAGGTGGAAATGTTTCAGAATGAAACATGCAAAACCGTAAAGGAAGCATCAGTCTGTCACATTTCAAATGTGGTCAAATTAATTTTTTCAATTTTTTTAAGTAGGTTGAGGTGATTTCTTTACAGACACTGAGACAATTTCATAATCTCCATAAGGAAGAAAGTATTTTCTTTTATTATAGCTGAGCTTTTCTTATATATGAGTACATTTTTAGGGTTTTTAGACATTGTTGCCTGCGTTTCTCACAGCTCTCAAACAAAAAAACTTGTTATATTCATGTCATTTTTCCCACAAAGGCACACTGAGGGCCTGATGTGTGTGTCGGCGGCTTGATGTAAATGATGCAGTTGTGAGAACTGAGAGAGCTGTGAAAGCTGCTCTTTGACGAACAGGATGACTCAGTTGCTTTGCCTGATGTTCGTATGAAACTCAAACCCGCCGCCCTCTCACTCGAGCTAAGCTGAAGTGATTCAGCATAGTGCTGGTTTGGATTTTGGTGGCTCTGGAGTGCATTTTATGGGTGTGAAGAGAATTTAGAGATGGTAAGAAGAACATTTCACACAAAAACTGTTGGTTCTCTGAATAAGGGCTATTTCAGATTGACAATCTAAAATAGCCCTTGACAGACTGCCACATCACTGCTCTTTCTTTCACTTTCTCTTACCTCTGCCAGTATTTCTTTGGAACATATCTCAGATCCACTCGAGAAAACCTCGGGAGACTGTAGACCGGCTCTCAGGCCTAGAGGTCAGAGTAGCAGTCAAGAGGGCAATGGGGCAACAAGGTTCTCCCTGTCCTGTATGGGAAAGAGGCAAAGAAAAATGTGTGACCTGTCACCGATTACACAACACCTACATATATTGTGAAAGACAAGTCTGCGGGAGTTATGACTTGCCTACAGCTTTCTGCATTTTGTGGGCTTTTCTAACTTTGGAGCGTGCAGTTGCAAGGTGAAAGCATGTCTTCTATGCCTGCCAACACTGACGAATGAATGCGTTGTTGGATCACAGGGCACACAAAACTCCTGCCAGGAGAAGTGCTAATAAGGCCAAGTCTTCATGGCTACAGGTTGCACCTCTGCTGACTTCATATATAAATTTGCAGTGGCACAGCTGCATTGTCATACAGCAGTGTCGTCAATTGTTGTCACAAGTCTTGACCACAACATCATCCAAGATGAGCGTGACAGGCAGCTTCATTGGTTGACTCAGCATGGGAAACAAACGGAGAAATGTCAAATAAGAAGTTTAAGCAAAAATAGTGTGATAATTACTCACATACACTCAGTATTAGGAATCGTGTCCTTGTCAGTGGTGTAGTTGTGTAATGTGAAAATGGAAAAGAAAGTCTCTTCAGGCTGTCCTTCTTTCATAGCAAAATCCAAAACACACACCAATTATTTTTCAAATATTTTACTGTGGAAAATGTGTCCACCTACTGTGGTATTTTAAGATGGCAAAGAGAGGGCACACAACACCACCGGTGTCATGTCTGGACTGCATTACTTGTGGTTTTCGATGCTCTGCCAGGTTGCTTTTCACATGCATTCGTCTGCGCGGTTTGTCACCTGTCTTACTTGTGTGAAATCCTAAGCAAGGAGGCCAGGGGCCCCAACAAATGGGCCTCTGTGCTTTTTAGTGTCTGAAATCAGCCCTGCCCACAGCCTGCCAAAAGAGTCGTGAGTCTGTGCTGTATGAGAAGAAAGGCTGACGTCTGCAGTTCGAGTGTATCTTTAAATCGAGAGAAACAAGCAATGATTTTTTTCCACCCTGAAAAACGTGATGTACGCGATATGCACGCAGTGAGCAATACGACTGTGAGCAGTAAACCGCACGTAAATGACAGACGCAGCAAATATGCTACAAATTAAAACTCATATATGCAATTTCATGTTTATTTTTTTGATTTTCAGAAAGTTCAGAAAACACTCCAATTAAACAAAGAAATTCTTGCAATGTTTTCCTGGTTCACGCTTCACATGGTTAAATCAGACAGACAAAACTGTCATTTTATATATAGCACACATGTTAACACAACCCAAGGCTGCTGTTGATGTTTGTTGCTCTGAATGCTCTGTGGGCTTAAAATGAAAATAACTTCTTTCTAAAACTCATATTTTTATTTTTAGAAATGAAAACTCTTCAATGCACTGGTGTGTACTGCTACTTTCAGAAAACAGTACGAACTTGCTCTAACAAAAAGCACAACAACAAATAAGATGTCGAACGTCAGAACTGTTGTACAGGCACTTCATTATATATATCAAAATGGACTGTGCTGGTTTTTTAACGGGAGTAGTACAAACTGTGGTATGGGATCTTTGGTGGTTTCCCTTACGAGTTTCAGAAGAAAGATTTTTGAGGGACGTTTTGAGACTATAATTGAAACACACTAAGGATCCACACACTTCAGCCACCCAAACATATTGTTTCTTTAATCAACAAAACAAATTTTAGCTGTGCTAAAAGCATTACACATCCTTTTAACATGAAAAATGTGCATTAGATAACATGATGTGCCATTGCAGCACAGCAGTGATGACGGTTGATAATGCAGCTCTGTGATACTCTGTAGGTATTCCTTAAAAATCATAAATGCTTTATAATGAATTATTCCATTAAGCATGAACTAATTTTGCACTTATGTATTGCAGTTTAACAGCTAAATATTGTGCATGAATGGTTAAAATCTCCGAAACTCTAATAATATAAATCCAAACTTGACTAATTATCACAATTAACAATCACCACGTTAATAGAGATTATAATCCATTTATAAGAAAACTGTTGTAGGGGTCATGTGAAAGAACTGTGAGTCCAAACATGCTGGGGCACAGACAGTAGATAATATTTTTTTTCTCTAGAGGCTCGCTGACTAGATTTAAACCCCTCCTCATGGAAACAAACCCAACGGAAAACATGTTATTATTTTTTTTACCTTCTGATTAAATCATTCTGTCCAGAAGGTGCAGCCTTTCACACATAGAGAATATTTAATAAACAAGTTTGTTTGACATCCAGTGCCAAGCCACTGGCTGGCTAGAGCCTGTCCGGTTGTTACTGGTTGCAGCCTGCTGCCCTGCGTGACCGCACAAGCTGCCTTTTGTGCCCTCGGCTGAAGGCCTCATTGATGCCTGAGCTGGCCACAGGCCCGGGCCTCCAAACCTTCAGCCAGCTACACACAACTCTGAGTCAATACTGACATCAGGCTGTGTATCAGAGTTTCAGAGATACCACCGCTAACAAGACATGATATAATGTGCACTAGTTTCAGTAATTTTGTCGTGTTTTCCCCTCTGTTAGCAACTAAATAAGGTGTATTTGAGCCTGAAATAAGGATGAAGGAGCTTCCTGAGGGCATCAAAGGCCACAAAGTAAATACGTAGGGTCAAATAGCTGAGTGTAAATATGTTTGCATTACGGTTTTTTGGTATGCGCAGAGTTGAGGACAGAATAATTGAATCTGTGAGGGTCTGAATGGGTGGGCTTGTCTACATCGAGCTTATTTTTTAAGGAGAGATGACGATCAGTTTTTCCCACTCTGATTTCTAAAAAACAGCTGTACAGCTGTTCGATTGCCAGAGCTGTTACCGAGCCGTTAAAAGTGGTTTAAACTCTGCAAGTGAGCATTTCCTAAACTCTAAAAATTAGTTAGGAAACACAAAAAATTAAGTCCAGAGAGACATCAGGTTTTTCTGGCTACTGCAGCAGTGTGAAAAGTCTCAGGGTGACTACATGCTCAGAGCAGAGGACTGCCAGACAAAGAAGATTTGGGATGGAAGGAGAACAGACGACTGAAGTTGAGAGCAGAGTCGGCAAATCGCTTCCTCTCCTACAGGATGTTTGTTTGTTTGTTCTGTTTAAGAGTGGCTGAACCCTTTTGGGGAAAAAGAAACATGTTGAGAGACTCTACCTGGACCTCAAACGGATAAAATGTTCATCTTCTACAAAGAGATCTTTATACCCAGACCTGAGCTGTTAACCCAGTGAGACAAGCGAGACGCTGTTGGAGTCCTTACAGAAAGCCCCATGCATGCAGTTCTGCATCCCACCTAACACAAAGACAAGCAGGCCCGTTAGCAAACTTGGCGCCTCGTCAGTGAAAAGACTTCAGTAAGAAAACATGCAAACATAGCTGATGCAGCACATCAGCCATGTCTTTTCTTTTTTTTTTAAAGTAAAAGCTATCCTTGTTGTCCTTTTTCTGCAGACACTGTTTCAGACACTGCCCCAGCAACTAGGGACAACCAAGACACCGTGTCTGGAGATGAGCCACCCAGTGACACCACCACCAAACCCCCCTACTTAACAGACCCTCCCTCCACCATCGACTATGATGATGCCACAGAAGTTTTCAATGAAGAGGAAGGTAAAGTTGTCCCTTTTATGACTGATCAAGCATGCACACAACCACCAAATTAGTTTTCTTTCCTAATTGTGTGTGTAGATATATATATATGTATAATAAATATATGTGTGTGTGTGTGTGTGTGTGCAGGGGCCATGGGGCCAGGGGCCATCACAGCCATAGTTATAGCAGTCTTCCTGGGAGCATCTGTCCTGCTCGCTCTCATCGTCATCACACTCAGGAAGTTCACCGCCTCCTAGATGAAACACATATGGTTTATATGTGTGTGTGCATGTGTGTGCGTGTGTGTGTGTGTGTGTGTGTGTTGGTAAACCATGACATGTCAGTGTTTCTCTGTTGCTCCTCAGTTCCATCTTTCAACTCCAGGCTCGACCTTTGTGTAAAACGTGTCTTTTGCTTTGCTGAAAATTTTGGCAGGCTCCTTATCTGACTATTGTGCAGATTCCCTAAATACTCAAATTGTTGCTCAACACGTCCACTTGTTGCTGAAGAAACTATCTTAGAGACTGGCTGGCTCTTCCAGTACAATGCTGTAGCATATTTGTCACTTGTGGGGGGGTTTTTTTTACACATGTTGTTTTCCAGTCATTTCAGTTTTTCGCCTTTCTTCAATACATGATTTTGCTTCTATGTTAGCAGGAAGTGTTTGTGGTTTTGTTTGTCTGTGTCTTACTTTTCCAATCAGTGAGAAATATATTTGAATTTTTTTTAGTCGTACATGGAAGGCTTTTATTGGTCTTTCTCAGTAACTGTACCTGAATCATTTTCAAAAATATTTCCAAGGTGTCACCGTGCAGAAGTTTTCAAGTTTGTATTAAACCATTAACAAACATTTGTAGAGTCAAATTAAGAGGAGAACATCTTTAAAAGGGGCTTTTTCAATGAAAGTAAACAGCCGTGTTGTTTGTATCTGCAGAGCAAATATGCAGTTAGTGCTTGGATGAATGTGCCTTTTGTCTTTGCATGTTTGTGTGGGGTTTTTTGTCTCTCTTTTTTTGCAGGGGGAAAATTACTATAGTATGTAATATTTTTCTGTACAACCCAGAGTCCTCAGTCATACAGCTGGATACTGCCATTTTATCATCAAGTCAAAAATTATTAAATCAGATTTTAATAGTTTATCGTGTGTGTGTGTGTGTTTGCACATGATTACTGAATTAACTGTAATTTCTTTCTTTTAGGCATTATACATTTTTGTGTACAATTACAGACTGTATATAAAAGATGTGCATCTGGGTTGGAAAACTGAAGCCAATTCAGTTGGGCTTTAAAGCTGTATTCTTTATATTGGCCAACAGGTCGCTATGTATCTGATTGCTAAGATGAAGTCAAATTCTTTGGGAGTTTATAAGAAAGAGACCCCACTGGTCACTCGATGTTTGACTTCAGTAAACACTTTCCTGATCAGTTTGTAGTTCGCTTTCGCTCATATTTACCAAAACATTCACTTTGTAAATTATGGTACCGTTTAGATTTATAAACATGATGAAGCATGGTATGATCCGTGGCACCTTGTGACTAAAAAGTCATTAGTACCATGTGGGCAAGCAATGTCCTTCAGTTCTTATTCACTGCTTGCTCATCACATTTAGTTTCAAAAACTAAACAAGGCAACTGGAAAAAACCTCCTTGCTCAGTGCTTTTCATAAAACCAGACAGTGACTCACATCAGAAATTATTCATTTTTAACTTTTACTATAGAACTAATACTGTTATTTCTTTGAAATTCTGAATATTAATTTTAAAATGTGATATGTGTCTTTAGTAGTTAGTAGTCATCCTGTACTATAGTATATCGTCTTTCACTTCTGATGTTTCAAAAAAAAAAAAAATCAGGTCAGATGAACAAATGATAAACAAATAATAAATGAATTAAGACACACACAGTGTCTTAATTTATTTAACCTAACCAAAGCCAAAATTCAGAGGTACTTTGTGAAAAAATAAACACTGAGTTAACGGAGTAAGTAGATACCAGGTGCTGCAAATCAAATACACTATCAAACTGATTAAATTAACTCATCATCAGCTGGTGTGTGCTAACTCAGTGACATGAATTAAAGACATCAGCAATGATTTTAGGAAAACAGCTGTTGCTTCCCATCAATCTTGAAAGACTTATGAGGCCATTTTCAAACAATTTTAAATTCACCATTCCAAGGAGAGAGAAAACATTAAAGACAGTTGCCAGTCTTCCCCACAGTGGACACCCTGGCAAATTCACTCAAGCCCAGACCGTGCAGTGCTCAGAGAAACTGCAAAAAACTCAGAGTCTACAGGCCTCGGTTAGCATGTTAAATGTTAAAGTTCGTTAAAGCAAAATCACAGAAAGACTGAAGAAGCGTTGCCTGTTTAGACGGGATGCCAAGAGAACGCCTCCTTTTTCTAAAAAGAACATGGCAGCACAGTTTAGAACAGCATGGCAAAGTTGCAAACTCAGCATATCAGCAGAAACAGTTCATACCAGCTATGAAGCACGGCAGTGGAGGGGTGATGATTTGGGTTTAAATTGTAGCCACAGGCACCTGTAGCCACTGAGTCCTCAGTGAACTCCTCTGTCTACCAAAGTATTCTGCAGTCAAACGTGAGGCTATATTTCCAACAGCTAAGGCTTGGATGAAACTGGACCAGGCAACAAAGCAAATATCCTGAGAAGAAAAGAAAGTACAGATTCACGGTGTTGTAATAAGCCCAGTCAAAGTCCAAACCTCAACTCAAATGAAATGATGAAGCGAGGCTTTTAGAGCGCGTAAACAAATGCCCGCAAACCTCAACGAACTGAAGCAAGACTGTAAAGAAGAGTGGGCCAAAATTTCTCCACAACAATGTGAGAGACGAAGAAACTCATACAGAAAACACCTACTTCAGGTTATTGCTTCCAAAGGTGATTCTTGAAGCTACTGAATCAGGGGGCGTACTTAGTTTTTCCCACACTGTATCTGCTTTCTGGCTTAGTTTGTGTTAAATAAAGACACGCTGTAATATGTCATCCGCTGTTGTTCATCTGAGGTTGTATTTTTTTTAAGAACTAGGCAATGACCAGATGACTTTTTATGTCCTGAAAACATTAGAACCGAAAGAGGGCATACGTTTGTCACACGACTGCATACAAAGAAACACATTTACAGAAGAAAAAAAAGTGTCATATGGTTTCCCCAAAAGTGAAACCATTTTTTTCCCAGTTTAAAACTGAAAGCACATTTCGATCTCTCCTCACGTACTTGAATTTAACTATATTTCTCTGGTGACTGATGACGGTAACTTCAAGCTGTGAAGTGTAGCTGTACAAAATGGGCACATTCTCACACTTTAAATTCAGTTAAGTCATCTCAGTACATGAAACCAGGAAACCCTTAAACATAATCACAGTCTAAATCTGCTTCTGCAGCTTCTCACAGACTTGAAAGGAAAAGGACTTTGAAAGCAGTGTTCAGAAATTTTCTTTCACATAGGACAACTCATAGCGGTACGTTTACTAATAACAGCACTACTACTGAAATCACAGTATTGGAGGCATCTTGCTTTATTAATAGAGACTGCCGAGAGACTGTAAACAAACTAGTTGTTGACCTAAAAAAAGAAAAACCATGCAGGGAAATCACATGGACAAGGCCAGGTCTTTATAGTTGGTGTTAAAGTATCATATTTAATTTTGATCAAATGTTACATCTTATATTATATAAATCTACATTCACATTATACTCATATCTCTTAGAATCCATGCAAATCAATTTGTAAATAATGATGGAAATTCCAGTTTGAGGAAACAAACCACAACCAAATGAAAAGGCTTGTGGTATTAGACAGTATTTTATCAATAACAGTTTCCTCAGCTTGATTTCATTTTCACCAGCCTGTGTCTACATCTGATATGTGTTCTACCTTGTAACGCATCCTTTGCTAAGACTGCAGAACTTAAGATGGTAAAGTTGGTCTGCTGGTCACTAGGTTGGCTTACCACTTTGGTTCAACTTGAAATTTCTCAACAGCTGTTGCATTTCTCCAGTGGGTGATTCCTACTACCTCACTGCTACTATTTTGGTGAAATATCTAAAAAAAAAAAATGTGGATGGATTTCAATAAAAAGCCACAGATATTCAGATTTTACTAAGAATTAATAACAATAACACTTCATCTTGATGAAACCCCAAAGAAATTTGTGACTTCTCTCACGATCGGACTAGGAAATCTTTGACCTGTTGGGCAAATGTGTAAAGTACTACATTATTTACCATCTTAGGTTTGAATTTTTTGGTGAAAAATAACATAACCCACCCACACGAGGCTGTGGGGTGTATATAGCCGGTTCCAAGTCCAGATAAATGGAGAGGGTTGCATCAGGATAGATGCCCATCATAAAATCCTTGCCAAATCAAACATGCAGATCAAGACTAAAATGGTAAATACCAAGAAGGCCACACATTTTGGTTAGGTTCTGACAACAAAACCATTTGTTTCGATTTAGGGAAAGGTCACACTTTGGGTTCTGGTCACAGGCAGGATAAAAGGTGGATGTAGCTACCATGATGCCACCCATTGGTTTCTTAAGTCCCATTTTGAGCAACATTGCCATTTTGGTTGCAAAAAACCCCCAGATGTGATGAGGAAAGGGCGGGTCTGACTGTGAAACCATCTCTCTCCTGGAGTCATGACTTGTCATTTGCAAGTCGTTAGCTAATGACTTTGCAGTTTCATATCACTGTTAATCCTCCATTTTGAAACTAAGAATGACCACAATTTAAAATGAAACTTAATCTTTTATTCAGTATTATCCAAAATGAGTGACTGAGCTCACAAAAGTCTTCATTTTTCCCGACCCGGGAGCTATGCCCATGTTTTATACTGTCTGTATTTTTTATATATCCTTTCAAGAGCTTTAACCAAGTCTTCAGGAGCATGTCTGAATCAATAACAGGTACCTCTTGTTATCTCTCACAGCATAAACCAAGCCAAACCTAAAATTGAAAGTATTACAAGAGAAATTAAACTTTTCTGATTTAAAGCACCAAAGCCACACTTCTTATAGTAGCTAGATTAGCTCATAATGCAAATTAGCTAGTAGTCTGTGTTGCGTAATTCTAAGCTTAAAGGAATATTTACCTAAAATTGCAATGTGGTGCAGTGGATTTGTAATGTTGTAGGCCAGTCATGCAGCCTTACAGGCCTACTGTTACTCATATCAAACATCAGCATGCTAGCACATTATATTTGTGAGCAGATGTGGATGCACATTTAGTTTTGAGCAAATATTACTCTTGTCTTTACTATGACAACAACTGATTCTGTTAAGAAAAAACCACACACCATGTAGATTTTATCATTTGTCCAACTCAGTCAAAGTAAAAAAAAAAAAAAAAAGCCCATTATGATAGAGAGGGGTAAGCAGCCTATCAGAGTAAACCCCACAGTCATTTTAGGAAAATATCTTGCCACTTAAACATAAACCACTGTGAGTGCTGCTGCTTCTTTCTTCATATGTTTACACATAAATAGAGTTCCAGCAGACGTGCTGAGCAGGTTCACGTTGCTTTGATTTTAAACAGCTATAATGCATATTTGAACACATGCATGATGTGTGGCACAGTCAGGAAGTGGTGATGAAACAACAAAGGCTGAAAAGCAGAAGTGCGTCTGGCACAGCGCAGACAGTCAGACACACTGAAACTTGACTGGCAAGAGGTAAGAACACAGCTAGATTTCACATTTTCCACTACATGTTAGCCGATCGTAAAAGAGCGCCAGGTTAGATGCTAAAGGTCCTGCAGTTACATGTTGATGATGAGTCAAACGTGAGTAACTTAAATTACAAGACATATTTCATTTATTTATTTGTTTATTTATTTACTTAATTATTTACTTCTAATGAATGCTTAAGTTAAAAGTCAGGTTTCCTTTTTTATCTTCATGCAAATTCTTTTTGATCTAAGTGCAAAGGGCCCTCAGCTTGCTCGCTGTAATGAGCGACTTCTGCAGCCAGCGACACGTCGTACACGGGGTCAAAACCTGCCTGGTTATTTAACATTAGGTTTATTTCAGTAGAGTGTCATCTCGATGCACAGACACTCATGTCAGAGATATATTTTGGGTTTTCCTGTAAAACCATGGCTTCGCTCAGAATAGCAACAGGTTTCAGATTTGTCCATCACAACCTGACACCAACGCAGTGCAGAGTAGAACGTGAGACGAACCACCTGCTCATTTGTTTTCAACTGATATTAAATCAGTAAACACTCAGAGGTAAATGGGAATATTGTTAGTGTCTAAACAAATAACCTCAAATAGAGAACCGCTTGACTGTGCTGTTGTAGATTGCAAAACTGATACAATAACAGAAACAAGTTATTTCCTTTGAAATCTTGGTCATTTATGTTCACTTTTTTTTAAAGGTCAAAGTAAAACAAAAGTTACTCTGGTCTGTACTTTACTAAGATTACCATTGCTGCTACTGTCATTAGAATCAGGAGGCTAAAGGTTAATAATGTTCACAATGCTCTTATGTTTGCTATGCTGTTTATACCAGAAACAAAAAAAACAAGTTCACAGTTCCTGTACCCACACAGCTGAGAGGTTTCTAGTGGCTTGGTATAGTGGCGTATCATACAGCCGTTTCTGTGTGGGAACGAGTAACAAAAACAGGAAAGACAACTTAAACTGTTCTTTGAAATCCTGGCAGAGATGTTGAGATAAAATTGAATCCAACTGTTATATTGCAGTGACATCATGACCAACAACATGACAGACAGCTGCACTGAAGACTTCAAACATGTGGACGAAGTGATGAAAGTTTTGGAGCTGGTCTTCTATATTCCTATATTTGTCGTCGGTCTGATTCTCAATATTGCAGCGCTGGTGGTGTTCTGCGGCCTTCTGCGAAAAAAGACTGAATCTACTATCTACATGATAAATTTGGCTTTGATGGACTTGATTCTCCTGTTGCCGCTTCCCTTCAAAATGCATGCCACTAATCACGAGTGGCCCGCCAGCTTAAACAGACTGTGTTCACTTTTGGAAGGGCTTTATTTTTATGGGATATATGGAAGCATATACATCATTATGTGTATAGCTGTAGATAGATGGGTGGCTATCTGTCACCCATTTAGAGCCAAGCAGTTGCGTTCACCCAATGTAGCTACGGCAACTTGTGTGGTCGTGTGGATTCTTATGTCTGCATCAGTCATTCCAGTCATCTGGAACTTCGGGGATAGCAGGAACGGCACATTTCATTGTTTCCATCGGTTTTCACCGGAAGGCTGGAAACCTCCGATCATCATCAGTGTGCAGGTGTTTGGGTTCGTTTTGCCTGCACTGGTGGTGGTTTTGTGTTCAGTTCAGATCATCTGGACACTTCAGCAGTCTGGCCAGCACAGCCCACAGAGCCGGGCCTGTGTGAAGATCATCTACAGCAGCCTGTGCGCGTTCCTGGTGCCTTTCACTCCGAGCCACCTGGCCATCTTCCTGCAATTTCTGGTGAGAAACTCAAAGCTCATTTTATGCTGATTTTAAATGTAAACAAACTGAAACAACAGTCCAAAGCATATCACCTTAGGGTCCATTTAGTAGCTGTTCTTTATCACATTTATTTTCAGCAGACAAACACTGAAATATTTGATGTTCAAATTTATATATGTATGTTAGTCAGGATAATATGGCTGCAGTATAATTAATAGCAAAAATAAGTACACTAAGTTTACAAGCAATAGAGTAAACAAGTACAATATATTCATTTAAGTGCCAGAAAAGCTTACGACAGGGCCCAATAACACACAAACACGAGCTTATTAATATTCAGTGAAAAACATTTAACTTTCTGCAGGTCATTTACAATCACTTTTAATTAATTCAGTGATACAGCTTCTTTATTTTGATTTGAGATTTATGTTGAATATTCAGAAAAATTCAGGGGGAGAGGACGCTGCAAATTTTATGACTCAGCAGCGCTTTTTATGTCAGTAGCACATATGGTACGACGAAACAAGGCTAGATGGTTGTAACCACTGGGGTTCTCGTTGGGGTGCGCTTTTGTATAATTTTACTTGCGGATAAAATTTTTCTTCAAAAGCTGAAGTTACTAGAATGAATTCTCAAACTGGAGAGTCTAGCAAGTGCAGTAGCATGCGTAAGCACTGCAGATGTGCACAGAGCCAATCTTCATAGGAAAATTCACAGATAGGACCTGCGCTTCACACTGCAATGCTACCTTTGCTAAAAACCAAAACTGTCATACATGTTTCTTTGATGGTAAACTAACGTTTCTTTGACACACATAATTGCAGGTGCATCAAGGAGCATTTCAGGACTGTGGCACCAAGGCCAATCTCAGCCTGTTCATACAGATTGCTATGTGCCTGTCAAACATCACCTGCTGTCTGGACGCCATGTGCTACTACTTTATTGCCCATGAAGTGAGGAACACCAGACACAGCTTCAGGATGTCAATAATGAGCCAAAGAAGACCCACCAACAGCACTTCTGAACGGGAGAGAGGCGAGTCAAGTTGAGACAAAAACTGTCCCTAGAGGATCACTGATGTTATGTTAATATAACAAAACTAAGGCTAAAGCCTTATTTTGTATCAGAGCAGTAAAGCTGGAGACAAGTCAATAGGGGACCCAGTAGCTGATAAGCATAGTGTCACGCACTAAAAGTAATTAACCTGCTCGTAAGGAAGCAGGTCAGAGTGTAATCTAAATTAACCACACAGCTGAATGCAAGGCTGTATGATCTGATCCAGCAGCAGGAAGCCAGTAGGCACCTCTCTAACCTCAAAGCGCCCTAATGCGTTAAATGAAGGCTGCAAAACAACCCATGAACTAAAAAGCCACAGTCTGACATGCTTTAAAAAATCATTAAAAGCATGAAAAGGTCACTCAAACCTGCAAACCAACAATGAGTGAAAAAGTGACAGGGACAGGCAGCATGACTCATTTTAAAGAACTAAAAACTGATACTGGCGGGCAGTTCAAGAACGTCTTTGTGATATTATCTAGGACTGAAATCAAACATGCACAAAAAAGGCTCTTATGACTCAGAATTCTCATCAAAGACCAAATCCACTATTTTATGGTAAAATGGTAAATGGCCTGTATTTGTATAGCGCTTTACTAGGCCCTAAGGACCCCAAAGCGCTTTACACATCCAGTCATCCACCCATTCACGCACACATTCACACACTGGTGATGGCAAGCTACGTTGTAGCCACAGCCAATCTAATTATTTTAGATTAATTGTTTCAGACTAAACGAATTTAACAGATGCATAATTATTTTTTTTTATTCAAAAAAGTTAACTAACTGTAATAATAAGCATATTTTAGTAGTGAATCTCTAATCTATGAAATGCAGATTTACATAAAAAGTCAACAAAACTAATTTAGGCCAATATATCTAGTAAATTACGATTCAAATATGCATATTTCCTTGACAGGTACACAGATGATTCATGGTTTATTGATCACATCCACAGGCATAGCTTTAAACATATGAAACTAAAAACGAAACATTAGCAATAATTTCAGTGGTTCATTTCATTTTTTTTTAAACATTAAATAATACAATGGATCCTAAATGGTTGTAAAAAATTCTCACTGCAAAATAAGTAACAATATTATCTATATTTATTAAATAATAATTAAATGTAAATATTTCATCAGAAATACATCAACAGTCAAACATAGAAATAAACACGGCCTGAGGAAGAGTGGAGAGGATTTTTTTTGTGCGTTGTAAATAGATTTTACAATCATTTTCTGTCTTCTAAATCTTATAAATGATAATAAAAAATACAATATAAAAAAACAAATAATATTAAAAGTGACATTATAATGGAGGATTAAAGTATTTATGATTATTGCATTAAGTTGTCCGTTTACAGTTTTGCAGATGAAAACTGACTGCCTATGCTTTTTTTGCTTTGTTTATAAACTGATATCGTTAGCCGTAGCATTTCATATTTAGCTCTACTGAACTTTGTATTTTATTTTTTGAATTGCAACCTTAGGTGCATAACATAATAGTTTTATTGAAATGTTTAAAAGCCGTAGGTATGTAGCCCCGGCCATGCGGGCATCACTGCTGAAAGAACTGTTTTCATATTACTGTTTGGGTTTATGTGCATGCTGTCACATGAAAAGTCAAATGGAAAGTTGCTTATGAAGCACACGGAGCTGTCACTGACCGTATATTGCCAATGTTGAGCGGTCATCTTGTGGTCATCTTGTGGTGACAGCGGATCATGTTTTATGACAGCGTGCCTCACTGGTGGCTTAACTGTACCATAATATTGTATTTAATGTATATATCTTTCATAAAAACGTGTGAAAAGCTCTCTTTGAAACCGTCATATGCTGGTTTCATTGCATTACCTGCATATTGATACTTTAATTTTTTATTTTATTTTAATTTAAGTTTCTGCATTTTATACTCAGTTTTATTTTTACTTGTAAAATATTTTTGTGATCCCTGCATCTTGAGCCAACCCACGGAGTTTGTCGGTCTGGGCTTTTTTCCTTTTCTTCATAAGTTTAAAGTCAAAATAAAGACAATGTGAAGACAAAAACAAAAAGGATTTATGAGTGAATATTATGAATATTTATCCTAAATATTTAATTAATGAAATGCAGCCGGAAACTAAACTTTTACCTAAATATTGTATTTTTGTAACTATAGTAACTTCTGAATTTTTAAAAATGTACACTATTAAATGAGACATTGTAAAGTAGGCCGATGAAATCACAAGCGTCTCTTACTCGTCAGTTTTGAAGGGAAATAACCTGAACAGAATATGTTTAATTGATAACAAAGCTGCAGATGAAAACTTTCAGATATTATCACTGTATTTTTGTTCCATTTAGTTGAGAATGCCACAAAATACAGTGTAATGCTGTGTTCTTTCTCCTGCTCTTTTATCAGTGCTGTTCAGGCAATCTCCAATTGATCTAACCCACAGCCTACACAGTGATTATGAGCCACCGAAACTGTTGGTGAAGAACATTCAAAACATGACCAAGAAAGTTTGATAATTTATTCTTAAAGCAGCAAGATTTTACAAGAAAAATTGACTGTACAGCGAAATACAGTACCCAAGACAGTGAAATATGATAACAGATCACAGATCTCTCTCTCTCAACAGAATCAGATTTACTCCAACTTATACATCAGAAAGACAGCCCAAAATCTTTTCCTTTTTTAAGCTGGGACGAACAAACATCAGGGAACATTATAATGCCAAGATAGGAAAGATTGGGAAATGGCAAGAGCTGAAGACAACAGGCAAATCTGAGTGAAGAGGAGGAAGAGCAAGACAACGTGAGTTTTTAGCCTTTGATATACTCTACAGTAAGTGATCTAGACTATAAAGCGTTCTTTATAAATAATTCATATGTCCTTAAAACCAAGCTTGTAGCATCCCTGACTGCAGACTTTGGTTCCTTCTGTCCTTCTACAGCACTGCTACTAATTACAGTCTAAAGCCGTTTATATCCAAGGAGTAGGAAAGTGTGAGAAGAACAAAACTAAAAGGCAAACAAGAAAGAAATGATCATCCACAAAACAAGTTGATCTCAGATAAAAATCTATGCATGTAACAATATGAAATTAAGAAGAAAATCAATGTACAGTATATATTGCTTAGGAACAATCAAAGTTATATACACCACTCATTATGATATCAACCAGCAAAGTAATATCTTAACTACATGAGGTATGTTTCGCCATCTTCCGACATTCAAAACAACAACAACAAAAGAGGTAACTAAAAAATACGAGGACAAGTATAAAAATGAAATGAAATCAAGTCCATTGATGTAAATGTCACAAACTTACATACACAGGTTGACACGTTCTGCACGACATGACAAGCTACAGATATATCTAAACAAATCTATAACATCATCCAGGAATCCGTTTAAATTAAAAAGACATTAACATAGTACACGGACGTTTCAAAAAAATAAAAGCATAAACAAAAACATTCCACCTGGAACTGAAACTAAAACTACGAGACAAACGCTTGCTCTTAAAGTGCAATTTAACGCTTAAGGAATTCAAGAGGTATGGTTTAAATTGGCTTCAGTGTTGGATGGCTGTGATTTCCACCTCAGATTTAGAACCGGTCGCAGATCACAGTCTCGACCACAAAAGTGTTCTCAAAGTGGCGGATGCTGTGACAATTCTTGGTCTCACGCCTCTCAATACCTGGAAGAGAAAAACACGACACATTTAGAAAATCTGTTCAGAATCGAAAGCGGACATTTGTTCACGTGGTTTCTCAAGCTACTCTGCCTACAACGTCCATTTTGAATCAGCAGAAGCCATCCCCACAAATCACGTCCATATATGTACGCAGGGGGAAGTTTGTTGCATCATTTCTGAAGCTCTAAACCCAATCAAAGGCAGCAACGACACAGATATCACTCATCCGAATCACAAACACCTCCACAGAGTGTGTGGATGTGTCCACTGCACTACAAGTGACTCACATAGCAGGAAGTTCCCAGGCTGAGCCCACACAAACACAAACACACACACACACAATAATAATCAGGCTCACAAGCTGGTACAGCAGCATGTTACACTGCAGACGCACTGTCTCAAGTGTTCAAAGGAAGACCCTATATGGTCCTCGTTGTATTTGCTTTTCTGTCACCCTCTCTTTACTCCTACACACCAACTCTGGACACTGGATTCCCTGTGACTCAGTGGAGGAACATCTTCCTCCTCAGGTACAAAGTTTACAGCAAACCAGCACACGTCACTTGACTCAACATCTCACATGAGCTGGTGTGAAAAAGAGGGTGACGAAAAGCGGAAGCAATCCTGCACATGTCACTACATTATTTAACATTTCATATAGCCCGAACAGACTGGAAAAGGAAGTGAATGTGTCAACTCACGTTGGCGCTGGCTGCGGCGTCTGAGGCGGTAAGTTTCTCTGCCGTAACAGAGCCTGTGAATGAAAGGGCCCAGCTGCCTCATGTTCCTCACCCTCCCCGTCACCATCATCTCCTCCTGGATGATGTACGTCTGAGGAAGGTACGTCCCTCTCTGTGGCAAAGAGACAAAAATGAATCACTCGACTGATTGGTCTGTGGGAGGAACGCTGCTAACAGGAAAGTGGGAACACACTGTCCTTAACTCTCAGACAGCCATTTATCTCTTACAACCCTTTTACAACCACAAGTGGCATTAACAGCTAATCCACCGCGTGTCTCACCTTGACATTGACGAGCAGCTCCCACAGGTTGCGTGGCGGCATCACTAAGGTTGTGTTCAGCTCGGTGATGTAGCATTTGTCCAGTGTGATGTCGTGATAAGCTGTAAGGCCCTGGAACGGAGAAAGAGAGAAATCGTGTTATGTCTTAATCAAATGCTTACAAACAAGTGTAATGAGAGGAAAAAAAACACGCGAAGACAAACACCTACCCTCTGAAAGTCGTGGATGATATCGGCAGGATCGCTGCCACCAAAACGTGGCACGGGTACGCTGATCTGCTCGTAGTTGTCTTCAAGGTAGATGCCGACGTTTTCCTCGAGTTCTTGTCGCCCCCTCAGAGGAGCATACACAGAGTCCTCGAAGATAACCCGACAGTGGAACAAACTGTCTTCTGGGATCTGCTAATGGGATGCAACAGAGCAGTGTCAGCATGTGACGTTTACTTTCAGCTGTGAGATTTTTACCCACTGTGTTCAGGATGTTATTTAAGAAAAGAGGGGTAATTGCTGACTAACCTGAGGTATATAGTAGTGGCGATAGATGAAGACAGATGCCAAGACCAGTCCTATCAGGAAAACTGCCAGGCCCAAGGCAAGGCAGCACAGGCCGGTTGGAAAAGGTTTCTTTGGCTTGACTGGGTGAACCGGCTGCCCCTGTAAAAAGAAAAGCAGACTGATTAGAGTTCAGGTCTTAGATCTTATCCTACATCTTAGTTCTTTTCATAGTAGTGTGTCAAAGATTTTAAGAGTAGTTTAAATGATGCACTGCAACTCTGATTTGCTGTGCAGTGTGAAATATTTGTATCTAATCCTATCACACTGCTTTACTTTCATACCCAAAAGCCAAATTTGTAACAGAGTTAATTTTGAAAAGAAGCGAGTGCCAAGTCGAGATCTGGTAGACGTACGACGGACATGAATAAAGCACGCCAGATGCCCACCCACAGTCTCTCAGTCAATCTGCTGCCTCTCCCTACTACTGTTGCTATGGTGAGCGGAAGCAGGCTCTGACGAAGATGCTGGCACGTGGCCGTCTGGGTCTATTCTTAGAGGCCTACTTCCACGCTCCATATTTGCAGATATTAAGTCTTAACTCCCTTGGTGGGAGTTAAAAATGAGGACAGTTGCGTAGAACAGGAGTCCCTCGGCAGAGGCGGGCGTATTAATAGATCTACACACATTGGCTCTGACGCCTAGCCTGCCATAGCAGCCAATGAAAATCCACACAGCCTTTCACATCCTTCTGTTGACGTAACGAGCATTGGTAAAATATGTTTGCAGAAGTGATAGGTGCGTCATCTGTGCAGTGTGCTAGGGGGGGGAAAGAGGCGAGAAGCTTTATGTGAACATCCATTATGTGCCAGATATCTAATTATGTTCAACTCTGGGGAAGAGGTCCAGAAAGGAGGCTAAGAAAAGCTGGTGACAGATCTGACTTCCCACTCAGCTAACGCAGGTACACACCGTTCTGCAAACCCCACTTTACACAAGCAAGAGGAAAAATCAGTCTATGAGAAACTACATCTATGTAGTTAAATCGAGTGTTTGAGAACTGAAGCCTGAAAGTGTCGCAAAGATGAAATTGAGACGGAACTAAACTTGATTTTTTAAAATAAACTCTGAATTTTCCAAGTTTTATCTCCTCCGATATATTCATCGAAAGCAGGGGCTATAAAACAGCTAGGTCAAACCGACACTGACTTTTTGTACTGATAGTTTCGGGAGGGTTAAGCTGCCTTTACACAATACCCACACACAACACACACTTTGCTGCTAGATTACTACCACTCATTCTCATCTGCTCTCCGGCACTATCTGCAGGACACACATGGTATAACACCTTGTGACATTAGAGACTGGTGCAGTATCCACATCTGACAGCTCTATTGTTTCCTCACAGCGACAAAAGAATAAACAAACCCAAGGCTATCTGTACGCTGACAGCGAGAAGCCTGGGATTTTTATCTTATACATGCACACTTTATGAACAACTTGGTGAAATTAGGTCCTCTTCCTGCTAATTGCACACATGTATACAGGACTGCCTCTTCTGCGGTGTGCCTCCTAGCTGTGGGCTAAACAAGGTGATGTAATACCAACATCCCATAGCTGGGATTGCATTGCAAAGCTGGGGCTGTTCCCTTGTTGTAATATTAATGCACAATAAAACTTTTTTAGGCTCAGAAACACTACCAGTGCCTTTATTAACCTTTAAGCTTGTACATAAGGGTGTAATTATATTTTTTAAGAAAACAAATGCAAAATAGCACTTTAAGCAATTACTGGCTTTTCTTTATAATCATGTTAATCACATAAAATCAAATCCCATTAAATGCTATGATGCATGGACAAAGAAAGTAAAACTAATTAAATCAAACTTTATTTTTTGAAGCTACAGCCTATGTAGGAGTAAACATCTATTTATGCTATAACGAGACAAAAGACAAATGCCGCAGCATGAAACAAAGACAAAGTGTGCAAACTCACGTGAGCCTGAGGTATAATGATCTTGTCCTCATCGTTGTCTTTTTCGGGCTTCTGCGCCGACACTGGCTGGAAAGTGATCTTCACCATGTTTGTTTGCTCAGTGTGTGCTTGCTTTGTCTCCTGTCTGATTCAGTGCGCTGGTTTCGTCCACCGGACCGGGAAGATTATATAGCGCCGGACCAGGCTCGCCCCCGGGCCTCGGTGACCTCACAAGAGCGTCTTCTCTGACGAACAAGCAGTGTGTGGGTCTCAGGGAAAAGCCGCCTCGCCGCTGTCAAAATAAGAGCCGCTACCGGACTTCGACTTTTAGAAAAACGCTAAAAATAACAGACTGTGAGCTTAGTTGCTTCCTGGTGAATATAATTAAACATTTAAAGCGGCTTGAGTGTAAAAAATGCTAAATCTAAGTCGATTTGGGGGATATTTGGCTACCACGTGCCCTTATTTTGAAGACAAGCGCCCAATATGGAAGTGCTTTCCGTATTTTATTTAAAGCTGAATCTTCTATTCTCAATGTTCCTAACACTATCATCCGGAAATATTGTGATGTTTCAAACTGGCTGATCCAGCTACTACACTGCAATAAAGTTATCAATAGGTCAGCACTACTTAGTAGTAAGAGAGATAATGCTCCTCAGATGTCCATGGGCTCATCAATGCATAGAATATTTTACAAGGTGATTGTGTATGACTTAGTTAATATTTCATATGATGTAATTTAGCCTTTAGTATAGTATAAAACTGAATGTAGTTACAAAGTGTACTTTGTAAAACAGATTAAGTATCTATATTATGCATAAAACAAGCATTAATAGGATTCTAATATACATAGTAACATTAAATTATTCATTTCTTTCTAGTGAACATCACAAGAAATATGCTAATCAGTAATATATGCACATTTTTTTACAGCCATGCTGTACACACAGCTCTCATCTCCTTGCCTCAGTAATCATTACAGCATCTTTGAGTCACTACAGGCATAAGACTCGCAGCAATAAATTAGACAATATAGGAAATTTGAGCTGATAGCTAGTGATAGAAGCCTGTCCTGAAAGGGTTACAACCCACATCACAGCAAAGTGAAGTCCTAATGCAATAGGGATGATCTACTCTTTCCATAGTGTCATCACTGTTTTCAGGTCTTGATCACTTTTAAAGAGGTTCCAGGTGCTTTACACATACGAGTGGTCCATATTCTCCGGGGCCCATCTATTACTATAGATGGGGTGATGCCTCACAAGCTCCAAAAAACTCATGAATGTGTGGACTGACAAACATACGGTCTATAGCCCTAGGGGCTGTGGTTCAAGTGGCAGAGATCAGTGGATAATTCCCAGGATACTCCAGTCCACATGTCTAACACATACTTGGACATACTGAACCCTAAATTGATGCTGATCTGAGTGTGTGTAAATGTTAGAAAAAGCACTTACAGAAAACGTCTTGATGCATTCTCAATCATCCAGGAAAGTAAATCTCCAAAAGTTGAATCTGTTCATCTGGACGTAGCGTTTTGTGGGAGAAACGTTTCGTCACTCATCCAAGTGACTTCTTCAGTCTCAGCTGACTGCAGGTTTCCCCAAACCTTATAAACAGTACATTTGCATAATGACTGAAACCAGCCCACTGAAGGAACAATGGGCTGTGAGGTCAGTTCCTTAATCATAATTATGCAAATTCCCATGACCATTGATCAACAATCACTGACCAAAACCCACTGATCAAAGAACACTGATCAATGGCCATGAGTACCATTCACAGAGAGTTGGGGAATGGCTGCAATCACAGCATTGTAAGATGGCGAAAGATGTACCCTTAGGCCCCCTCCTCAATTCAGAGATGGTCTTTCCCTTTTCACGTAAATGGCCTCCTTGACTCCGCGCTCAAACCAGCATTCCTCCCTGTCCAGGATGTGTACATCCTCATCGTTGAAAGAGTGTCCACTGGCCTGTAGGTGTAAATAAACTGCAGAGTCCTGGCCTGATGAGGAAGCTCTTCTGTGTTGTGCCATCCGCTTCGCTAGAGGTTGTTTGGTTTCCCCGATGTATAAATCCTGGCAATCCTCCTGGCACTTAACAGCGTACACTATGTTACTCTGTTTGTGTCGGGGGACCCGATCCTTGGGGTGGACCAGTTTTTGGCGCAGCGTATTTTTATAAGGTTTGGGGAAACCTGCAGTCAGCTGAGACTGAAGAAGTCACTTGGATGAGTGACGAAACGTTTCTCCCACAAAACGCTACGTCCAGATGAACAGATTCAACTTTTGTACACTTACAGAAAAGCATAGTATGGATGTGTATTCGTGAGACTGGGTGAATGAGACTTGTAGTAGAAAGCACTTTGAGTGCTCAATTTGAGTAAAAAGGAGTCTTTGAGTGGCTTTGAGGCGATTGTTATGATTTAGCACTATATAATAAAAATGAATTTAATATAAGTAACATGTTTACCAAAATTGATTGAATGTGGTCAAAAGCTAAACCTCCGGTTATGTTTAGCTTTCCCAAAATAAAACTATTTTCTTTCACCCACTACAAACTAAATCCTACTTCAAAGTTGTTGACATTATCTTTGCAGCCTCTTTGTCCATATTTTGCACTCTTATGTCTGCATGCTGCTCCATGGTTAAGACATCGTTGTGACACAATTTAAAGTGACCACATGTGTTGGGGGGGTCGTTGCTCGTTCACCAATTCACATGCAAATGAACCCACATATAGACTGCACACAGTGCATTCCCCACCCCACCCCGTTTCCTCCTCTCTGTGCTCACTGCTGCTGGGATCGCCCCGGCCATCTGTCCCACTGACGGCCTCTAACGGCTCTTTGGATTACACAGCAACTAACCAACCTCCAGTCTGGTCGGCTCCTGGCAGCGCCTGGGTTAAACTGCAAAAACATGGCCCCCATCAGCAGCAGCACACACGGCCTTGACAGAGTGGATGACTGCGGTGGGGTCAGACCTGACAGAAAGGTAAGATCCCATGTGAGGATTCAGAGCCAGTATTCATACTTTTAGTCAGCTTTGAACTGGGGAAAACCCCCTCAATTTTCCTTACTGTTATAGATAAGAAAACCTCTGGTTGAGAAGAAAAGAAGGGCTCGCATCAATGAAAGTTTACAAGAACTCAAAGTCCTTATCGCCGACGAAGACGTAAGTTGCTGTTGTTTATGTAGCGCCGTTGCTCAACAGCAACTAAACCGATGAGTGTGTTGTGGCTAAGCTAGCTTGTGTTCCTGATGTTTGTTGCTGCAGTTCCAGTCAAAGATGGAGAATGCCGAAGTGCTGGAGATGGCAGTGAAACGAGTGGAAGGCGTTCTTCAAAGGCGTGCTCAAGGTAAACCGTACATATAAATCTTATTTACCTTTATTTACTTGAGTGTACGGTATTAAACATAAGCTTAATTTAAAAAAGAGACATGTAAACAGCAATACAATTTGCAAATAATTCTTCCGCCAAGTAATATAGTTCTTTATAATTAGTAAAACTACTGATTAATTCATTGCTGTTGGCGGATTAATATTTTAATCAACTGTATTGTAGCTGCCACAGGTGCGCTTCGACCGTGGCGCAGCCAATCAGAGCACAGAGTGTCTGTTAGTAATTGCACGTTAGAAACTAAGGTTTAACGGTCGTTTCCATCTGTCGGTCTGTCAACAGAAGTGGATTCTGTGCACCGGGATGTCTGTGAGCGTTTCGCTGCCGGATACATCCAGTGTATGCACGACGTCCACACATTTGTGTCCAACTGCCCGGGGATTGACCCAACAGTGGCAGCGGAGCTGTTGAAGCACCTTCTGGAAAGTATGCCACTTAACAACAACGAGTACCACCGAGTGATGCTCCCGGACATCGTAGCGTACAGCCCCGGCTATAACAGCACTTGGTCCCTGTCTGAGAGCATTCACACAGCCCTGGTGTCCCCAGCACCCTCCACCACCTCCAGCGACGACCTCTGCTCTGACCTGGATGAGACCGACTCAGAGCAAAGCCAGGTTTCTTCTGAGGAGGAGGCAGACGGTCAAGAAGCGTTGTCCTGCCTAACTTGCTCTAAAGCTCTTTGGAGACCATGGTAGACAATTTAAGGTGGAATAGGAGTTTATTTTTAGTCGAAACAATAGCTTGGGTTAGAGATAGGCCAACACTGCGGGCATCCGATAAACTCTTTGTAAAGATATTCTAATATATCTTTACAGAGCTTAGTGACCTTGTTTGGGCCTGCTGACTGATGTAAATATGTACTTGTTCAATATAACTGCTGTATAGAAAGTAGACCCCCACCAGAAATGCACTGATATGAGTGTGTGTAAATTATTTCCTAATTAGGATCTGTTGAATATTCTATTTATACATGTCAGATGACTGTTAGTAGGCTACCTCATCTAAGTTAAGCTGAAACTTTTTAATAAATATTTTAGGGGAAAAAAGACTTGTACTCCATTTGTGCAGCAGACTCTTCAGGAGAAAAAAAAAGCCTCATTTCACACACAAGAATCCCACTAACCACCCACCCACGGCTGTTTCCAAGATATTTGTTATTACTCTGCAATTGTGGGCCATTTGTGTGCACAGGCTCTCCAAGATCCCTTAGCACGTCGTAGGCATTTGTGAGGTGTGAAATGAGTAATCCACTCACTCCCTCCTTATATAGTCCTGGTTGAGAACTTGACAAATGGAATTTATAACTCTGCTCGACTTCAGCTTTTTCGTGTTTTTTAAATAACGTGGGCACATAACCTGCACAGTCATGACTCTGGAATAAGTTTGGCTTTGTATTGTGCTGTGATATCGAACAATCAGCAGTCATCTTTTTTTTCTTCTTCTTTTTTTTAGTTTCAAGTTTTTGCAAGTTTAGGGTGGTGCACAAGCCTGTGGAAGTGAACATAATTTTAGGCCTGTGAAATCTAAGCATGTCATCTCGTAGCAGTGGGTTAGGTTGCCATTGCTGCTGACTTTCGCAGCTCGCTTGATGTCAGACATCACTTCTGTGGTCTCAGTGAGAGCCACAGACAGTGTTCTGCATCTGCACCACCTAGCCTAGCTCCTACTGCTAGGCATGAATAAGAAAAGCCAGCAATCCTAAAACAGGTCTATTCATATGCCACGTGGAGTGCGAGTCACGTCTTTACACCCCACCCCCGACTTAATATGGGACACTGGTGAAATGAGAAAAGACTAATACACTGTGCATTGAATAGTGGAGCAATTCTCCTATTTAGCATATAGAGCAGTAATTATACATCGAGGTAATGCAATCAGGTAAGATTTCGATCTGCTTTTGTTATTCTTTGTAATCCCCCTTGCTAGAAATAAGATCGACACACTGTTATAATAAATATCAAACGGTGTGACCAAACGATAATGTTAGAAGGCCTATATTTTAAACTTTCAGCATTGGTATTTTTATAGTTGTTTATTTATGTAAAAAGGTGATATTTCGTTTTAAACCCAGCTGTGACCACTTAAATTAATAACAGAAGCTTTCTCGAGTGCATGAAAGCATAAGTAAATTATAATAATTCAAATTATAAGCTACTAAATGAACACTCATACATTCTTTTTTTGGTCCTTTTATTTGCTAAACTTGATGTAGTCCGCTGTGTTGTGACCAGACCGTATTAAAATATCACCGAAGGTGTAGCTGTCCGCTGCGGGGGGGGGGCTTTCTTTTTCTTTTTTTTAAAGCATGTTCGCACCTCACGCTCAGTTTGAAGTAAGTATGAAGGTGTGAACAAGGGTCGCTTTGATCAGGAGGATCTGCGCAGAAGTCTGTTGTTTCGGTGGTCGGACAGACAGACATTTGCATTGCGAAGGTAAAAGTGACGACAGAGAGAAACATGAGTCTTTTTACTTTAAAATTTAAATATGTATAAGAGAGGCGGCAGCAGGGGCGTTCCCAGGATTTTTAAATGGCGTGGCACAAGGGGGAACCCATAATAAGGCAAAGAGGGGAGGGCACAGGTAGTCAGATTATTTAATCAGAGTTAAAAATCAGTGTAGGAATATGCTGTATGAAACATGGAGCATGATTTCCATCTGTCTGGTTACAGATTTATCATGTTAAAAGTGAATTTATGCAACCTTAAACATATTTGTGTGTGTGTGTGTGTGTGTGTGTGTGTGTGTGTGTTGGAGGGGTGGGGGGGGGGGGGGGTCTAAAAGTTCTAATCCTACTTAAGTAACTTAACAGTGGAGATATAGTATAACAAAAATATAGTTAACTAAATGTGTTCATTATGTGGAATGGCACTTTGCAGAATTATATTAAAGCCTTACTTTTTTTTTGCAGATAAATCATATGAAGTACAAACAAGACATTTGTATCCAAAATAAACTGTACTTTAATCAAGTAAATATATCAGGTTACTTTGCTATCCATATATTCATCCAGTGATTTTGGGCACTAAGATTAACAGAATTGTAATTAAACTACATTTGGGCTCTGCAGACACTGTTAAGAAAAACTGTAACAAGCTAAGTTTAAGATATCGGAACATTCATTTTTTTTCAGTCTGCAGAAATCATCCCGTCTCTTCCTTATTCGTCATTGTTGAACTGGCAAAGAAGGTGCACGACACACTTTGCTTTAAGTTATGCAACATTTTATTTTGAGAAAAGTTAGCAAACATAATGGAATAATTTCCTTTTAAAAATAAGAAAAACAAAACTAAAAATGTGTATGTCAGTGTCTGTTTGAAGACCACCCCCCTAAAAACTTAGTAAATGTTCAAGTTCCCAAAGAGACTCAAACAACAGCGTGGACTTCAAAGTGAAAGAACTCTTCAGCCACCTGACGTCCGAGCCGCTTTATAACAGTGAAATTACCCTGAAGTGTTTGTTCTGAACAGTAACGAGCTTCAGTCTGTTCAGGATGTTCCTCTCCTTGTTTATGAGGGCAACATCAGACCACGTCGAGCGTCATACAGCACACTTCAAAACTGGGGAAAACCACAATATTCTCTTTACAATAACCACCCACCCTAAGCATGCAGCTCGGTACTTTTCAGTTTGTGATGAAAGGCTTTCCTAGTGTTGATTATGCAATTCACATTTTCAAAATAGATCTTATAATAAATATTAATTCTTTTGGTCCAGTTTGCTTTTTAAACTTTTTTTTTTTTTTTTTTTTTTTTAAATAGTATAACTTAAAAACACATTGACTCATTTATAGAGAAACAGTTATTTTATGTAAAAATATAGCCTATGCATATGCCTAGAGTCAGAGAGTGTTGCAAACACCAACACAAGCTTTGAAATACATTAAAGGTTTCTTTAAAAAAAAAAAAAAAAAAAAAAAAAAAAAAAAGTGAGTGTCACAGCTGAAAAACAAAAATGTGGCGTTTCACCAGAAACTGATGAAAGGAAATCTGCTGAATAGAAAAAATAAAAAATAAAAAAAAAATCTAGAGCTGCTTTCAGTAACGTGTCACCAAATGACAGAAGTGTACAAATTTTGAAATTAGATTTTTTTTAAAGTATGAAATTATGTGATAATCAGTGTAGCATATGTGCGTTACACACACCCCCCCCCCCCAGTGCAAACTTAAATCAACTCCATCACTTGATTAGCAATGCGTGTACTACATTGGACATCTTTCCCCTCTATGTTTAACAGTTGAGATCCCCCAAGTGACTACAGGCATCAGCAGAATGGATATCAGACCCACAGGAGTCTCATTTACATTCTTCTTTATCCAACCCACAAAGTGCACTTGTGCTCATTTGGTGTCTGATGTGTATGAATGACAGAAGTGCCGTTGCAACTCGGGAAACGCCACGAAATACTGAATTCATCAAACACCACAGAGCCACCGAGAGCAGCCCCCAGCTGACTGATGTTTGTTTGACCTCTGCGGTGGTGCCTGGCACGCGAGCACACTTTCTCTTTCCCTTTATTGGGCTCAGCATCTGGTAATCAAGTCTATATAAAACCCATTAAGAGCCACGCGTGGCAACATGCTACAAAAGGGATGACGCAACAAACAGATGCAGTCTTAGAGACCAGCAATTCCTCAAGCAACAACATAGTGAACAATTAAAAAGTAGATTAAAATATAATGTAATGAATCTACTACACATGTTCACATTCTACAAAAATCTGGACTGTTTTATCCAGTTTTCTTGCTGGCACCTACACAGGAATAACTCACAGAACAGCAAGAGAGAAACAGTAAGAGCACATTTAAAACTGGTCCCTCTTCAAAGGCTGCAAGCCAGTGGCTAACAAAGTCACTCTGGACACTTTGAGAAGCTTATTGTGCCGCCGTCTGTGTTCGAGAGTCGGAGGCTGAAGGGGAGCCGTGGCAGGATATTCCGGCGGTCTCAGATTCACCGAGGTCTAGGTCCGGCTGATCCTGTGCCGCCGCAGCTGCCTCTAAGGCGTCATCACAGCAGGAGCACATCTGGAAAAAACATGTTCAGGTGTAAATGAGGTATTATGTTTACATTAACAGTGTGGATATCTGATCTGGAAGGCGTATTCAATTCTACCTTGATATCTATGGCTTTGGGTAAACCTCCCTTCTTGATCCAGGGGTGAACCTCGATCAGCTCCTTCTTCTGCTCTTCAGAGAAGCGTGGCTGGCTCTTCTGCAACAGCCTCAGTTTCTCTTTGTCTTCTCTCAGCACCTTTTCAATATCACTGCAGACACATTCAAAAGCACAGACACGGTCACGATTCAGCTCACACGTGTGACAAATGCTCAGATAGACAACACTGGAAGCTTTGATTTGCATGCTTATGTTGCCCTTTTGGATAATTTATTACTTTTATGTTAAAACAAAGTTTCGCTGTCAGGCTCCTCACGCCGAACACAGCAGATCTCTTTTGTTGTGAGGATTCCATCTACTGGTCAAACGTCTTACTACAACCATCAGGGTTGGAGCTTCTGTGTCATGATTACAGATTGCAGTTTCTCTTTTCCTCCACATTTACAAACACTGAACACAAAAAGTTTCCGTGCTCCCTCTTACGCACAGATGATGCAACACAACAGGAGGATGAACATTTGCTACCACAGTTAAGGGAGTGTGTGATAGATGTAAAAAGATTCTGAGTATATCAAGTGATGCTGCCTGAAAAGGGTGCATTGAAAGTATCGCATCTTCTTTCTCTGGAAGATGTGGTAGTCAGTCAGCATCCCAGTAGAAGCCTTGCAAACTAGCACTAATCTAATCCTATTAGAATAAGGATGCCAGAATTTATATTGAATATTTTCTGGGCAGTGGGCTACCAGAAACATTTCTGTAATTTAACACATTTATTTATTTGTGCTGACAGATTTCTTGCATTTACGACAGCATCATTTCTTCATCGTGCAGGAAAAAAAGCAGTCTTACTGTTGAAATTGCACTTCTTTTTATATTAAATGGGATTAAATGTGTAGTTAAACATCTGTTCAGACAGTGGTTCACCTCAGATCAAAGCTAGCTAGTGATGAATGTAAAGCAATTTTACAGGGTGGGTTAAAACTGTGCATTTTAACATATTTAACTCGGTTAAATATGTTAAACAGTCTTTTAGCAAGCTGTTGCCTTCAGGCATCCCACACCAAGTTTACTGCACACGCACGCAGCCTTATCACTAGGGCATTACTGAGGAACCTTCCATTACAAACAGGTGGTTGAATAACTACCGCACCACAGTGTCTACAGGGCCATTTATCCTACTCTTCACTGACTGAGCCCTGTTCTCCCACTCACCGCGAGGGCAGCTGATAGGTCATCATGACCTTCTCATCTGTGTTGGCCATGAGCAGCCACAGCGGGTCCTGCAGTACATACTTTGTGATATGGTCGCTCTGCTCCATTCCGCCGTGTCTTCCATCTCTGCCGCTCAAATGACCTTTGACCTTCTGGCTGTGCTGCGATGAGTCCACACTGCCAAAGTATTTGCTACTGTTGGTGCTTTCTGAGAAGAGCCAAAGAGCAGAGTATTGTTAGAGGCCAAGTAAGCTGATGATCATATGACAAAATATGTAGTTTTAAAAGCTTTCCATTGGCCTACCTAATAACAGGTCATTTATCATCGAGGGGACAATGCTTATTTTACACAGGCTAAATGTTCATATTGCAGAGTTTTGGATACCTTTCACTTCCTACCTCACCTCTACCTTCTCTTTAATGATGAGATTTATCAGTCCAGTTCTTGACACTTGGATATACAAAGTCATCACAGCATTTCCATCTCCTGCTCTTTGAACATCAGCGGTTCTTTTTCTCAAGTCTAAACTTATTTAGACCCTTAAACCCTCGCTGAAGTTTTTATACTGTGTGTAAATTGGAAGAAAACCCTCAGTTTTTTCACTTTAACTTCTTACTTCGCAAAGCTAATAAAATAAAGCACATCATTCCACAGCTGTTTACATTATGGATCAAAAAAAGGTCAGTTTTTCAGGTGGGCTAATAATACTGACACTGGTCATTTTTGTCTTTCTTTTGAAATAATTCTGTTATTGTGTGCAAACAGAAAAAATTTACACTTTCTAAAGAACGCTACTATGTTTAGAAATGCTGAAAATCGCTTGCTGTGTTAAAAAAAAAAGAACTTGGACAAAAACGTCAAATCTGTATAGCAATCACAAGTTAAAACACGTGGTTATAACTGTGGGACTACCTGAGACTCCGCTGGCTGACGTCCTGCCCTCAGACGTCCCGCTGTTCGAAGTGCCGCTGGCTGAAGTTCTGTAGCCCATGGACCCTGAGGTGGCTGAGCCGGTGCCCGAAAAGGAGTCCTCTTGGAGGATAATGTTCAGCATGTCACTGGATGAAGAGTTGGCATCGCTGTTGTTAGCGTCACATTGTGAGCTCGTCTGCAAAAACAAATATTGAAGAAATAGCACATCAGAGGAGCAGGATTCAGATCCTCACACCGAAGCATTCATAACACTCGCAGGCGCCGTTTCTCTCGCCGTTTTGCATCCTGCCTCAGATTTTAAAGACTCACCTGGGAGCACGTTTCTGCTTAATCATGAAAATTGTCAGCCTCAGCAATCACTCCTTGGTCAACAAGGACCAAGGAGACCCAGTGTAGTTGATTTAAATTAGATACATGATCCTGATCCTTTTCCAGCTAATTTAAAGTGAGGGAAGTCAATAATTCACGAATGGCAACATGTATATTATAATTAGAAAAGCATTTGCAAAATACAGAAGATGGCTGCAAACCGCTTTTGCTTTCTTCGTTATATCATCTCGGTACAATACAAACGACAATACCCCCCCTCCACCTGTTTAATTGTTAATCAGGTTCCCACAGCTGTGGAGGTCCTTCATGCAAAAATCAGTGTATGTGCAATGGAAAAAATACGAAGGTGAACCATTTAGAAGTAGCTGCAGATCTTCAGTAATATGAAGCACATAGTTCAAACATCCACAGTATAGTAGACCCATGGGCTACAGGCTTTAAAAACCCCACTGGAGATATCCAATCCAGTAAGTCAAACCACACTGTCGGCATGTGTGAAGAGAGACCTTGACCTCTGCATTGAATCACACTTGTTATTAATCTCTGGCTCCCTTCCACAGCATGTCCTTCATCCTGTCCTTCTCACCCCAACCGGCTGCAGCAAATAGCCGCCCCTCCCTGAGCCTGGTTCTGCCGGAGGTTTCCTCCTGTTAAAAGGGAGTTTTTCCTTCCCACTGTCGCCAAAGTACTTGCTCATAGGGCGTCATATGATTGTTGGGTTTTTCTCTGTATGTATTATTGTAGGGTCTACCTTACAATATAAAGCGCCTTGAGGCAACTGTTGTTGTGATTTGGTGCTGTGTAAATAAAATTGAATTGAATTGACTTATTTAAAAAGCTGAGAGATGAAGGATGGGATCTGCAGCAGGACGCCAGAGAAAGCTGATCTTACCGTGTGCCTCAACTTGTCAATGTGACACTCTATAATGCTTTTTTTTGAACTGAGGAAACTTGGGTTGAATTGTTTGGGGAGAACATACACGCTATGTGCACTGTACGGCAGAAAAAAGATCATGATATGAGTTTTTCTGGGCCTGGAAATAAACCCACTGCAGAATAACTACAAATAGAGAAAAATCTGTCCAGTATCCAGTCAGACCCCAGAGACACAGTTAAATGAACTCAAGAGAGCGCTTCACTTCAGACATCTTGTGAATCTGGCTGAGCTGAGGAAGAGAAGTCCAAAATTTGGCAGAAAAATATGCTCTTCAATCCACAGCTACCAAAAACATTTGAAGTTTCTTCTGCCAGAGCATTTCTGACCAGTTAAACATAACATTTTGGGTTATTTTCCTTCTAGCACAACAAATACTTAATGGCTGTGTTGATTGAAAAACAGAGAAAACTTAAATTGTTCGTGTTTTGGTGTTTGTAACGGTCAGCTAAATAAAGATCAGTTCTCATTTTATAACCAATTATTAAAACTGGATTATTCCAAAGGTGCACATACAGAATACTATCCTGCAATTAACTTCCTCAAGAGGGCACTTGCCTCCAGGTTTTATTATGCTTCTTAGGCCGTTTTCATTGTCATGCTTCAGCTAAAAATCAGTGTCTACTGAACAAGTAATAATAATACTCATAAGTCATGAAAAGGAAAACAGTAACTGTAACAGTTGACATGGAATCGGGAAGAAATGGGATTTGAAAAGTGCGGAGGTTTTACGATGATTTGCCTACCTCGTTGCTGAAAGCACTCAGCCTAGAGCACACTTTATCCCAAGACAAACGCTCACAGAAACAGGCTGTACCCCCGAAATACAACGGTCCTGGAGGACCAAGGAGACTGAGAGATGGCTAAAGGGTGTAAGGAATAATAACATGATTAACACACCCTGGGCCACATTTAATCGGAGGAGTTTTTACAATAGCAAAACAGAAGTTATTTAGTGGAAATAATTTTGGATAAAATCACTGTCATAACGCCATTAAAGCCCACAAACTGAGATGCATATATAGTGAACTTTATGGGGGAACATGCCACAGCCTATAAAGGGAGCCCACGTCGTTAAAATTCATTAACACTGTGGGCTGCTGAATTCAGACAGATTAAGACGGATCCAGGTGGAACAAAAACAGGACAAAGGGAAGTTGTATTTCCTTGTTTACCTGATTCAGCTCCCTCTCCTTAGGCTGGCTGGCACTTGCTGCTTGCTCCCTCTCAGCTGCAGTATTTCCTCGTCCTCCAGAGGGGAGCATCGCACCATCCTGCCTGTCCACATTCAGTTCCAGCTCCAGCAGGTTAAGGGGTGAGCTGCAGCGTGACTGGAATAAGCGAGGGGAGGCCTGGCCTTCAGCTCCTCCAGACTGTGGCGTTGAGGACCGAGACTGTCCTTCAACGGAGGGCTTAGGGGTTTCCGAGGATGGTGGGAAGCAGAATGATGGAGTTGAGGTGCCTGCTGCTTGAGGAGGAGTAAAATTGCTCTGAGTGTTGAACTGAGTCTGACCGCTGAAGGAAGGTGGGAATGGAAAGGCAGCCTGAGCAAAAGGCAATGTTTGGGTGGGGAAGACCCCAGTCTCTGCTTGGTACACTGGCTGCTGTGGTGGAGGACCGGGGCCCATTATAGGGTACAGGTAGTTAGGGAGTACTAGAGCCACAATGGGGGTTACCATGGGGGAGGTGTAGGGAGCAGAATGGATGGATGAGGGGCCGGGAGTGGCTTGAGCACCCTGGCTGTCCCTAAAGTCTTGTGTAGTGCCATCTGTCCGTGGAGCTATGGACTCAGCTCTGGGGTAAACCTGGAGAGGGTAACCTGGCATCACGGTAGGGTAGGCCACGGGAAAAGCCGACTGCGATGCCTCAGAGGGAGACCAAGATGTCTGGTTAAGGCTGTAGTTTGGAAAAGGAGGCCGCTGCAGCTGTGGTCCGTGATGGGACGCTGTGCTGTCGGAGGACTCGACCTGTTTAGCACGCTTTGATTTGGTCTTCTTATTCCGCGTGCTTCTCCGTGTGGTCGGCTCTGCAAACACTCCACCCTGTTTGGGTCGAACAGCAGGTGCAACTAGACGATCAAGAAAATGAAAAAAATATTTTATTTAAAGTTTTCATGAAAATTTTCCGAATGGACAATTCACAGATTCATCCTATGAATAATAGGATAAGGAGAGAGTAAAAAAAAAAAAATTGTTGTAAATATCATAAAAGTTGGAAGCAGGTGATCTGAACCACATTAAAAACATCCTTGCTGCACTGAAACAAAAACACTGTGCAGTCATAGCTAGTGGAAATATAACAGAGTAAGGTTGAAACAGGGAGCCAGTCGGTAAACTGTAGAGAATATTCCAGATAATTTTTTTTTGTCACCTATTTTTTGTCTTCAAAATAAAATTCCTCTAGCTTTGGGATTGATTTCAAAGTTAGTTTGTGTCTATTACTCTATTACTAGTCTTTTTTAAAGCCATGTCACCATTTCTGAAGATTTTTAATTAACGGAGTGAGTCATAAATTATAAATAGAGATCGAACAGGGTATAAATAGACATGGACGTAAATTGCAGCGAGCCAGAATTATCCTTCTTGTGTCAGTATGGGGTTGGTGTTTAGTTGTACCATCACTGCCGATCTGTTCTTTCTGGCGCTCCAGGTACTCGGAGCAGTTTGCTTCAAGGGGCGAGAGTTTGCGAAGCTCTCTGAAGCGACACAGAAAGGCCTGCTCCTCCTTCTGCGTATGTGCTGCCAAAACCTGCTTGGTCAACCCCAGCTTCTTGTAGCACTCTCTCTCCTGACTGGGAGGTGAAAATGCACACGGAGGAGGCACAAGGTTCTGGCTGGATTCGGCCACTTCCACTGCGCCCAGTACGTCCTCTATGATCTCTGCATGAATGACAGCAAGAGAATAACTTTAATAAGCTGTAAAGCAACAGAAGGCGGGGTTTTTAAATGCAACACAACATTTTATTATTAAAAGTGACAAAGAGAAAAGCAACATAGAGAAAACAATGCAGTAGCCTACACTGGAACATATAATGACACACTGACAAAAAGCCTCACACAAATCGGGAACCACGTTCAAAGCCAACAGTCTGTAAAGCAACTGCACAGTTAAGACATTGCAGTGAAGTACAACAGTTACCGCCAATGAATATAGAGAAATTGGGCTGAGGTATTAAGATGAAGCGAAGCATAATCAGTGAGAGATTTGCTGCATTTTTGCATAAATAGCTCAGATCCCTTTCAGTCGATTCACTCAGTACAGCACATAGTATGGGGTGCGATATCCTATACTACACGTGTTGTACCTCATTCCTCTCCTTCAGAGAACAGAAGCTATAGACATAACTGTTGGTTTTGTTATTCTGAACTAAAGGTGGATTATTATGTTACATTTTTGAACTGCAGAGTAGCTTTGCATGGTTTCAGTTTAAAATAATCCTTATTTAATTCATACTGGGCTTTGGTGCAGACAATCGAGCCGTTTTAGCTCTTTGCCTTTAGCCTTTTAAACCAGTTTTTCCTACTGACTGGCTCTGTCTAAACTCTCTGTAACTGAGTATATTTATGGCAGTCTAGTGTGTTAAACTGCCATAGAGTGTGTGCATGTGTCTTTGCCCCCCCCCCATCATTACACTTAAAGCCTTTGCAGTTATTTCGAATAGGACACAAACACTTCATACATACTGGAACTTGAACTGAACATTTGCCATTGTTTTTTTTTTTCCTGTATTGAAGGTTTTGCTGATAAGCTACAGCATCACAAACACACAGACACATAAATTAGCACGTACACATACAGGCTGCATTTACAGTGCTGTGAGAAGCCATTTTCCTCTGATTTCTTCTATTATTGAATATTTTTCACACTGAGACGTTTCAAATCTCCAAGAGGCAGAAAAGGATTTTTTGGATACATGAAGTAAAACGCACTAAAATATCCACAGTAATAGGTTTTTAAAAAAAAAAAAAAATAGTCAATGGACTATTTGCTACCAATCTGTTGCATCCATTACAGTCGCCAATATCACTCCAAATCAGTGATTTTTTTAGTACTCTGTAGTGCTCCTTAAACAGAAATAAGCTGAAGAGTGTGCGATTCACATCGAACAACATTTTTTTGTCCTAATAATCAGATACCTGTAGAGTTCCAGTATAATAAATATGCAACAATAGAGGGAATCTGGTTGGAGGTCAGTACTTTTTCACGTCACTGTACCTGACTCGGGTTGAGGTTTCTTGTCCCCAACATGCACTATGGTGCTACTGTAGCTACACTGGCTGGTTATGGACACCACACTTTCTGGTTTGTTTGGTACAGGTAGGGGCCGCGAAGTGCCCACTACCGCTGTGGCTGCGTCAGTGGACTTTTTTTCTTGATCATCCAAAGCAGAGAGACCAGACTGATCCTTCAACAAGGATGGTTCTGCCAAAGAGAACAGAGAACAGCAACTACTGACAAGGAAGTGGTATTGTAGAAGAGTCTGATAGAGAAGTTTAAAGGGAAGAGTTTGAAAGCCTTATAAGGCTGTAACTTTGCATGATAAAAAAGGTAAGAGGTTTGGGTTATCCTTATTTTAGATGATCTGAAGTAGCGCCACATACCATTAGACACCTGCATGCTGCTGGACCCCTTCTGTTTGTCCTCATCAGAGTTTGAGGACGTGGTGTTAGAGAGAGACTGGCATTTCCTTTTCATGGTGATGGGAACATTACAGCTCTCCAAGTACCTACAGGGATTTATCAATCACAAAATTAGTATTTATGCTGATAATACCCGATTGTAAAAGTCAAAGACAGATCAAGAACTTTAGGAACTCTGTAAAGGTTGAATTTTATACTAACAATTCTTTCCAATTGCTCCCTGGTAAAAACATGAAAGTGGACAGTAATAGAGAAGTATGATAGAGAGAACTTGCTGAACTTTCTTTGTATCCATTACGTATTACAGGAATATTGTAGGCACCATATAAAGTCCCTCTACATGAGATGAGCAATGCTAATGGCTGGCATTTTCTTCTAATGAGTCATCTCTGTACCTGATAACACTGTCCAGGCAGCTGATCTGCTGGTAGGAGTATACAGTCTGATCATTGAAGGCCAGGTCCTCCTGGAAAGAGGCTCTGCTCTCCTCCATAGCTGATCCCGCCTCCCTCCAGTTAACAGGAGCAGTCGACTCTTTGGGTCGCACCACGGCTTGGCTCTTCTTCTGTATAGACTCTGCAGCAGACAAATTAGGCATTAGGATCCAAGCTTAATAAGATATCACCACATTGTTTTAGAGACTGAACAATTTTCAAAAAAATAACTCTGCAACTTAGCAAATATGCAGATAATTATTAACTGGACTTACTGGCATTGCTTTTCCTGTTGTCTGGCTTTGCCGTCTGCTGCTCTTCTCTCTTCTGAAGATGAATTCCCTTGCAGATTTCTTGAAAGGTTCGCTGGTAATAGACAAACAAGAGTCAATAATTTACAATCTGCTCAGATTTTTCACTCACAATAATAATACAAGAATATTAAGACTAAATTCATATTAATCTTGGCTAAATTTGTTTCATAATCCTGAGGCAAAAGTGCTGTTGCCATCTCAACCAATTCTATCATGACCACATGGGTAAGGATTCACTGTAGTGAACTGTAACAGTGACCTAATTCCCTTCCTTAGTCACACCTTCGCCATATAATCAAGTGAATAATTTACTTAGTGGTTAGCAGCAACTTGAGGTTCCAGACTGAATAGTTTCACTGCCAACTGTTGAGTAATCAGATGTCCATAAAGAGAAAGTGAGCATGACGTCTTCTTTTCTGGGTACAACTGACTACTCAGTGCGCTTTAGACTACAAACCACATTTACCTCGTCACACATACAGTGCTTGAGAGCTTCTTATCCCTCACATGCAGGGTCAGACTTGCCATTGAACCTAACATACATGTATTTAGACTGTGTTTGATCTGTGACATGCATGCACACGTGCTTTGTTTTCAAGGCTGCTGAACTCACACTCGGATGCTAAACTAAAATGTCAAACAGTAAATGCAGTGCATGCAGCATGTAAGATATAATGCATGTTTGTGGGTTTACTCACAGGTCTGGCTTTGCCCCTCATTTCCTCTTCCTCTTGATGCATCTTGCTGTACGACAGGCTCTCGTTAGAGGAGCCTAAGTCAAGAAAGTGGTCGTTGCTGTGCAGACTACCATAGCCACTGGACCCACTGTTATGAACGGGCTGGTTACAAATAAAACAAGACAAAAGAAAAAGATTAAACAGGAACAAATGAACAGATTGCTCTTTCTTCCACCTTCCAACTGATTTTTTCCCTTTCAGCTTATAAAATTTATATTAGTTTTGTTTTTTTTCCTCACCTGTAGCAGGAGCCGATGGATCTGCTCGGTAATCTCCTGGACATCAGAGTCCATGGTCTTCACCTCTCTGACGCCTGAGACTGGGCCCATAAAAATGTCTTCATTCACGGGGCCCCTGGTAAACAAACACATCTTACGTGAAGCAGCTTTGTCATCCAATTAAGAACTTGTTTCTATAATGTGACATATGCCGTGGTTGAATATTAATCTAACATTGATCTAAATGTATGTATCAACTTGTTTAGGTAATAAATACTTACATGCGGACTTTGTGTCTCCCAATAACAAAGGAAACCTTGCGGCTCCAAGGATTGACAAAACTGGACCAGCTGGTGTCTAAGATGATGTACTCTCCATTTCTTGCACAGAACCTGATGGACGAGTGGTCAAACGGTTGTCCTGCGTACTGGAGGACTGCAGAGGAAAAACAAACAGATTGAGACAGCCGCTGATTTCCCCTGCTTACACGGGATGTTGATGTTTCTTCTGTTAATTGTCTGTGGGCTCACTCTTTCTGTGAATAGCTAGCATGATCGGGCGGTCACTGGGATGCAGGTGGGAGAGGACTGGGGTGCCAATCAGTTCCTGGGGGAGGTACCCAAGAAGAGGTACTGCCCTGAAACAAAGTGCAGTGTTAGCAGCCAACAGCACCAAGTGTTTGCACCTTTTTCAGAGATCATTTAGTTTAAATTCAGCAGTAAAAGCATTCTTGGCTTACCTCTCATCCACATCCTGGAACACACAGCTTGGAGAGTGAGTGGTGGTGAAGATCCGCTTGTCTGTTGGAATTCTGGGTGCTATAAGTACAAAAAAAATCCCAATAATCTTCAAGAAAAAGGCAAGTTTTAAGTCTAATCTTAAAATTAGAGAGGGTGTCAGTCTTCTAAACCCAGGCTGGGAGCCAATTCCACAGGACAGGAGTCTGAAAGCTGAAGGCTCGGCTTCCCATTCTACTTTCAGGAACCACAAGTAAGCCTGCAGTTTGGTAGCAAAGTGCTCCAATAGGACAATATTGTACTAATAGGGCTTTTATGATATGACTCTGTCTGATATCTCAAGACCTCGAATAGGAGGAGAAGAAATTTAAATTCAGCTCTGGATTTAATAGGGAGCCGGTGAAGAGAAGCCAAATTAGGAGAAACATAATCTCGCCTTCTTGCACCTGTTTGTCAATATTCTTACCATCATAGCCAGAGTGGACCCTCTCAGCCAGAAGGAGGCAGCAGAACTGGTCTTCAGTGTGCACTGTGTCCTGGACCTTCATCAGGTAAGGCGTCATGCGGAATGGATAATACTGCAGGTCACCCTCACACTCCTTACCACCGCTGGATATTAGGCAGAAGAGGTAAAGTGAGCCAAACAAAGATGAGACTGGCCTACATGAGTCAAGTATGCACAAATACCCTCTAGTCTAATCACTTTTGGATTTTAGAATCTGAACACATGGGGGCGCTCTGTGGTCATTCTCCACCCATCTCTCTGTACAGTAAATAGGAGTGAATGTTTGTGTGCACAACTTTAAATGTTCTGTTAAAGGTTTTAGACCTCTGATGTGACCCCATAAATCAGACCAATATTCAAATATACAGTTAAATAAAAGAATTCTTTAAAAGATAAAGAATTCTATAGAAGTCTGTGGAACATCGTAACAAATGCTAAGTGTGTTGTTAATATGTAAACGGGTCTGTCTTTCTATATGTATAACGCTGGCCTGGAAAAAGCATCTGTTTACAGGTTTTTACGCATATGATGTCACAAACTCATTGAAAAAGCATCTAGCCTGGAATGAAAGTATGAATATGAACTAAGAGCAGGTACGAGCAGCAGATGGCCCGACACTGCATTTGACCCAGCACCCACCCACCTGATACGACAGAAAAAGGACTTCTCCTGCATGCAGTCAGGCGGGGACGACTCTGAAATGGGAAGAGAAACGTTTTAATTCAAAAGCAACACGATCCGGCCAAATGGCGGTGAGAGTCTGGTCTCCTGTAGGTGTACAACGGTTGATTAAGTCCATCAATAATTTGGAAGCCCAGCCCTGCACTTACTTTAAATGAATTTAAACATACATGGTCTTTACATGGCACACCAGCCAAAATAATTCCAGGCCTAATTGGGACAAAGAGTAAATGATTTATGGAGTATTTTTAGTTTTATTGAGCACTTTGTGTTACAAGCACCATATTTACCACCACCTTCTGAGCCATTCCCCACACACAGGGCTCATCTGGGATTTAAATGCAGGACCTCTAAAAGGGTCTTTGTGTGCAAACAAGATTTAAGGCACCACACTGACTGGTGAAGCTGGCCATTATCAGTTACACAAAGTCTCTCTGGGAAAATTAAATGAAGGGTATTCATTATACGATTTCAAACTGTGTCTTGGACATTTGCACGTCTTGTTCTTTTGTGGACTTTTAAAAGCTTCCCCATTTGGCAACCCATTATAATTTCCAGATTATGCTTTAACGACTGAGACAGCTCGATCTGTTCCATATAGCTGAGTGAAAAGGGGTAAACATCAGCGTTTTTAAATGGATAAGTTGAATCCGGAGAACATGAACTGAATAAAGTACCTCTAAGCCTCTTCATTATAGACTCTCAGATGGTTTTCCATCTCTGTGAAGTCTTTATATAGCTCTGGTACTTGTAAGAAACACTGAAGACAATGGATGGTCTGACATCATCCTCTTATTACTTGGCTGTATTTAACTTAAACGCTCAAAAGCCAAGCCCTCTTGGATAAACCCCTATTTGTACTTATTTGGCTTTTCTTTTCCTATACTGCAACCGTTCTTGAAAATATGGTATTGGAAATCTGTCCTTATATTAAAGTAGAAATCCCTTCTGGTGGTCCATAAGCACAATTACTTCTAAGAGCTGTGTTGTCACCATACCTGCTCCAGTGCACATGCTCCAGGAGGGCAGGCGATAAGGCGTCGTGAAGCTGTAAAAGACGCTGACATCCTGCGGTGTAAGAAACTCCACAAACTTGGTGTTTCTGAACACATCTCTCTTACAGTTGAGGATGGAGGCAGCCTGGTCAGAAATGTAGACTATCCTTCCTGTGATAAGAGACACAGCAACTGCAAACATATCCTGTTGAAGACATGAAATTGTGGTTTGAGGAAAAAAATAATAATTACAAGACTTTTTCTTTGCATCTTTGTTATTGTTTAAGAGCACAAAACAGTTTAAAAAGCTACTTCAACATCTTACATTGTTTTTGAGAGTGTACTCAGAGGTGATGCTATCTATCTCCTCCATTGTGTACGAAGACACATCCAGGCCTGAAGGCTGACTGTCATTGATCATCAGGAGCTGGTAATACTCCTCATTGGCTGAAAGAAGAAATACACACAGAACATTTTTGTCAGAATATGCTCAAAATATAAGCACAGAGTAGATGAAAACTAGCAAAACTAACAAAATGAACATAACACTACCAAGACAGAGCTGATGTAATAGTGTGCAGTCCTGAATCTCATGTGCTATGCTGAAATGCGTCACAAGTAAACATCTGCCCACCCACTAACATCTGCAAGCATTTCAGCAGGAATGAGGTGAGCATTTACAGATCATTACCTGGAAACTGCCTACATAAACGTTCCCTCCTGCTCAAAGTTTTGCCTTTATTTCTTTTTGGGTTTGGCTTTGGGCAAATTCTGTAAATTGCACAGAAGACATTCTTGTGGCAGAAATAGGAGTCAAAAGCAAACGTTTACACACGAATGTTAAGTGTTTCAATAAAAAAGTAGCTACTAAGAAGGAGGAACAAACCACAGAAACAAGAGAAACTCAGTGATGCTTTCAGACAGTACACACCTTCCACCTGTTTCACACAGCGAAGTGCGTACTTCAGGGTGTTCAGCGTGGTCGACTTGTTATTGTGTCTCTTGTCAGCAGGCAGGTGAAGCTTCAGCTCTTTCAGAGTTTTAATCACCTCCTTCTGCGTTTTGGCTTTGGCAGACTCCTCGCTACTGCAAGTTGCACACAAACATGCACAGCGGCGAGTCAGACAAGGAAAACAGTCCCTCAGAAAGCGATTAAATAACAAGCACAATAGCTGGTTGTGTTATTATGTAAGGTGTTCTTGTGCCCCAAAGAGTGAGAATGTCCTGTGAAGTGACAAGAAGCTTCTTCGGTTATACAGCAACAGGTGATGCATTTACCTGCAGCCGCTGGTTGAAGGGTTGTCCTGCTCAGAGCTCAGCAGGCTGAAGGCATTTGAACTGCTCGGTGGAGATGGACTATGGGAGTTCGAACTGTGAGGGAAAAGAGGACAGGGACAGTTTAGTTTAACACTGCAAATGAAAGTCTACATCATCTTTATTAGTAGAGTGCTGATGTATATGCTTTCATGCAAGGTAATCGGTTAAAGTGATCTTTTTGTGTCAATAGATTAGATTGACAGTGCTGTGCAAATCCATATATCCAATGTACTCTAAAGGTGGGCCAGACCAACTTGTAATTAGATAATTAAACAACAGGAAACTATTTGTAAAAGATGTCACGCTGACTTTCTGTGCATATGTTTTACGTTTTATATGCACTTCTAGAGTGATTACGTCACCTAAAAGAATACTGGTTATGTAATAATAAAAGAATAAGTACTCTATACTCAAGACTCGCAGCATGGGGTGCAAGTTACCTAACATAATGACATGTAACTCTTTTAATAAAGGAACAAGTATACTCAAACTCACAACAGGGTTTTATAATTGAGCTAAAGAGAGCTGCTCTTTTCTGCCTTTGTGAATGTGAATCAATGATCGGTGTCCCAGCAGCAGCTTCAAAATAGCCAGGTTACAAAAGAAGCCCTCTTCAAATATAAGTATAGTTAAGGTTAGTTTTCCCTCTGTGGTGACGTTACATAAATCTGCAGCGGGAGCGCAGCAAAGGGGTTTGGGTCTTTACATTTCTATATACATTTTAGTCATTGTTCATGTGGTATCCAACTTTGAATTTAAAATATTTTACTCCTGTAGTATATTAGATCAAGTTGTCTCATTTGGTTAGGCCAGTTTGTTAAGTGTTTTTTTCTGATTAGAGTTCTGTTTTGTTGACCTTTTTATGGGCCCATTTATTTCTTAAAGAGAGTCTGTTTGAATTATTATGTATTATTTGTGTCTACTGGGGTATAGATATAATAAAACAGTACTCTAGTACTATGAACCACAGCTCAAACTGATTTTTTACTCTATGTTTTCCTTGGTGATGAATTTTCTGTTAGCACTTGTGACTTTGTTATTCCTGCCTCAGTATGAGTTAATGTGTTTAGTAGTTATCCTTTGGGTTCATTCCCATTTTGCTCTGATAGTTATTTCTTGTGCCCACTTTTATTTTTACTTCCCTCCTTATCTCATTGTCTTGATTTCATTCAGCTGTGTCTTGTTGCCCTCCTGTTTCCACTTCCCTGATTACCTCGTTATGCATAAATAGTCATGCCTTCCTCTCAGTCTCTGGCACAACATCTGTTATGCTTCTCAGTGTGCTTCCCCGTGCACAATTTTGTGATTACTCTGGATTTCAGCATAAACCTAATAAAACGGCTTGCTTTTTTCCTTGGTCCGTCTTCTGTATCTTGTGTTAGAGCCTTAATTCTGCACAACCTGATGTCAACTGATGCGTCTATACTGTACAAGTATGACCCAAGGTGTTAACCTACAAGCTTAACACTACACTAATACAATAAAATCAACAGCGCTCAAGGACACTGACTCACTATCACACAGCTTACTGTATATAACAGGCTTACCTGGCCAAGAATAGAAATCACCTTTACAAATAGCCTCTCCAAGCACAGGTGAGTCTCTAATTCTACTAAATATGGACTCCGGGACCCACAGCTGGTTTTAGATTGGACAGATTGAGCATGTATTAGTGTGTGAGACTTGGAAAGTGTTTTTGAAAGCAGGCTAGATTGCAAAGGAGCACTTACTAAGTCTGTGTGCCACTCTCTGAGCACCGCAGTACATAGTTCATTTTAGTTTCTACATCGAATATTAGAACCTGAGTTGTGTCACAATTTTATTATTATTCTGAGTTAGCTTCAGATCGTGCTCCATGAAGGACTCGAAGGTATCAAATATTTTCACTGAAAAAAAAGCTGTCTCTTAATTGGACTAGGTAATATTTGAATTTCAGTCAGTGCTCAAATTTCCATGCCAATTTAAAAAGTTAAGCTGATTTTGTGTAAAAGTACTCAAATACAAGTATCTCAAAAGTGTAGGTCAGTTATTTTCCAGTGACAACATTGGTGTAAATAATTTGCCTAATAAATTGTTAGGTTACCTAATAATTGTTGTTTGTTTTTTTACTATGACATGCCAACTTGGACCATATATACATATGCAGCATCAATGTGTATTTAAAAAAAACAAAACCAAAAACCTCTTTTTCTGTCTGACCTACATACATGTGTGTCAGCTGGTATTGGTCTGTCACACACCACAGTGCAGGCAGCAAGTAATCAGTCAATCTTACTATATTTGTATAGCACCTCCAACGCAGGTTAGTGCAGTTCAAAGTACTTCACAGAAGACTGACGTGGAAATTAAGACTGGACCAGGAATAATAAAACCTCAAAAATAGAATGCAATAATAAATTAATTTAAGAGTAAGCTACTGAAAACTTAATCTCCCCATCATTTTTCCATTTGACTATAACTCTATTAGTATACTATATGCATTAATATATACAAAGGCAGCATTGTTAATAGAGAACGAAAAAGGAAAATATATAATGTAAATATTTTGTATATAGAGTGCCAGTGTGCTCTTTGGATAACCTGACCAGCACTTTGAAAATGGAGTTTTTACAGTCACACTGATGAATGAGAAACTGATTATTTCATCACACTAGCATCTTCAAAAGCACCAGTATGTTTCTGTGCAATCTGCAGGCACCAGGACACCAAACTGTACCAAAAAGAAGATATCAAAAGCGATCAAGAAATAAGAAAAAAATAATTTACTCATTGATACTTTTTTGTGACTAATTTGATTGAAAGATAAGACCACCTGTTCTGTTGTAACACTACAAAGTCAGAACATAAACAAAGTAGCCAGTCCACTGTATTGTATTAGCCAATAAGCTTGTCTAAAGACTATTAACAGCTGTCTGAGAAACTGACTCACCTGAGCTACAACTCAGCAAGCTACTATGAATAACCTCCTTACCTGACTAAGAATAGAAAACATCTTTATAAACAGCCTCTACAAACACAAATAGGAGTCTAATCCTGTCAAATATAGCCTTCAGTACTCAGAAATACAACAGCTGGTTTTAGACTGTACAGACTGACCATGTATTAGCGTTGAGCAGCCTAATTCACATTGTGGTAGTAAGTCTGTAGGTCGTTTAAACTAGTTACAATAAGAGTGCGCTCAAAGAGGCTAGTCTGCAGCAGGGACACAAGGTGACAATCAGGGCAATGTCATCCTGTTTAATTAGGAACTGCACAATGACTCTGTGGCTTTATTATGTTTCACAGACCTGAATAAAGCCAGCGTAAGTGGGCCTAAAAGCAGGTTTTAAAATGACCAGTTCATTATATGAATGAATATAAGTGAAAAACACCCCTCAGTTTGGGCTTTCTGGCCCAAACTGAGCCAATCCTGTTTAAGGTTCAGAGTATTAATGGAAAAAGAAGTCACAGTTCTGCAGCAGGTGTTAAAACAGATTTATCTGCATTTTTTCCACTCTCTTCCAGAGTTTGTTTCAAATTTAGCATAATGGTCCAAAACCACAGAACTGTATTTTCTACCATGTACCTACTGGCAAAAGTTAATTCAGATGAAAAGTCTATTTTTAATCATTTCACCCTTTTATTTCCCCCTAAGTAGTTGCTAAATAACTAACAGCCAAACTCTATTGTCAAAAATGACTAATTTAAATCTGGCCACTGTTAAATTAATTTGTTTTAACAGGTCAAAGTCACAAACATAAGTTTAGTGATTACAGATTAGGCAGCTGCAAAGAATCAACTCACATGTTCTACTAGGTAAACTAACTGCTTGCCAACTCAGTCCTGTGGCTCAGAGGAGATCACAATAATGGCTTCAGTTACCGATCCGAAAGGGCAGCGAGGTAAAGTGATGAAAATATTACAAGTGTGGTGTCCACTTTAATGGATGATCATTTTTCTTTAGGCGGGTCTTTGCTGGGATGTAATGGTAAACACCATTTACTCTTAGCAACAGGCTGTAGTGGGTGGTGTTACCTCATACAGACTTATTTAAAACTACTACTTTCTGTACGGACTTTGTTCTCCCTACCTTTTATGAGGTGTTCTTCCAGGTGCTCTGACTTCCTCCCACAGGCCAAACATTTTAGGCTAATTTGTGATTGTAAATTGGCTGTAGGTGTGAAAGTGAGCATGTGTGGTTGTCTGGCTTGTGTGTGTTAGACCAGGGGAGTACCATGTCTCATCTCACTGTGATCTGGGACAGGCTCCAGTTGAGCACACAGTGAGTACAGAGGGAGAGACAGAGCAAACAGTATCCTGGCAAAGGCAGAGAGGAAGAAAGGGACAGAGAGAGAGAGAGCAGGTAGAAAGAGAGAGGAGAAAGAAAGCCAGAGGAAGCAGAGATCATAACTTGGAGTATGGATCATTAAATTCCACACTTAACCCAAACTTCAACATGTTTATCATTAATTTTGGGAGTGATTTAATCCCCACTGCCCATGGATGCAAAGAGACTGTTATCAGTTTTCCTACAAACACTGGGGCATAACCATGACTCCCCAAAGCAAAATTTTTGCTCCCTAAATATTGGCATTTGTGTGCTAGTTTAGCTCACTGGGTAGAGCGGATGACCTATATTCTGCGAGGCTAATACAGAGATCTTGGTTCAAATCTGCTGAGGCCATCTGCTGTTTTTTCTGGTGCTTTTTTCCAGCTTTTCTGTTTTTTCTCTGCTGTCATATCGCAAAAAAGGCTAAAAGTTAAAATAAATATGTATAAATTGTCAAATATCAGTGGTGCACTGCACTGTATCAGCCACCAAGCTATGCAGCTGTATGAGATACTGACTCACCTGAACTATAACTCGACAAGCTGCTATGAATAACCTCATCACTTGGCTAAGAATAGAAAACATATTATTTACAAAGAGTTTGTCCAAACACGATTAGGAGTCCAATTCTGTCAAACATTGCCTTTGAGAGCAACAGCTGGTTTTACACTGTACAGAGTGACCACGTATTAGTGTCGACACACTGATTCACAATGTGGCTCCAACTGAGTTGTTTCAATTAGTTAAAAAAAAAAAGAGGCTCAAAGAGACTTTAATTTTTACACTGTGCACCAGAGACAGGAGGTGACGATCAGGGCGAGGTGGTCTTGTTTAAACTGCAGAGCAACAAATTTTTATGCGTGTTTGAGAGACATAAATAACCCAGGGAAGCCATAACGCAGGTAAGTTTACACTGCAGTGCGCTTAAAATCAGTGGCTCATTCCCTACGACGACTATAAAGCTATATGAACTATATGAATAGTGAGAAAAGACAACAAGAAATGTGAATTAAAATTTTGATATTTTTTTTTTTTTAGGGAGTTGATTAAAATAGCAGAGTACAAGTGGTATCCAATTCTGGCACTACATGCTAATTATTTATACAGGGGAGTATGCAGACGTGACGCACGTACTCCTACACAGAGAGTGATTGTAGGGATGCAATTTTCTATTCAGAGCCTTTTGTCAGACAGTTATTCATTCACTGATAGCTGTGCAGATTCTTTATATAGTTAAACTATTTAGTCCAAAGAAATATATTTTAGGGCCATTTCTGACTGACTTCCTCTTTGGAGTATTGATGGAAAGTAAATATCTTTACAAACTAAGATTTTTAAGCTTTTTATGTCTAAAATCCTGCATACATACGTGGAAACACCTGTCCACACTAAGTGATAAATACTTATAAAATATATCTTTTATATTGGTGCATTTTGATACATGTCCTACACATTTGATGCAAGGTGATCCAGAGTTGTTAAAGACTAAAACGTGAACCAGTTTCTTACTTTGGACTTTCCCCTCCTTCAAATCTGCGTGCTGGCTTATCTCTGTATGTCTGGCAGATATAAATCTCGACAGAAAAGTTAAAAGCTGAAGAACTGGTGGCAGTTACCCACACTTGCTAAAATGTGGGGCTGTTAACTGAGTTACATCAGCCGACAAAGATTTACTTTTTCTCAGAAGACTTTTTGACTTGTCGCAGGAGAAAAAGGACCGGTGACTTAACAGTCGCTCTTCTGGATTCGGCTGTACGAATAATTGATATTATTTTTCACACCTATGCTTTTAAAGGTCACCATGTCCACTCTTACTCTAACACATATAACACTACTACTTCAAGTACATTCTCCTCCTTGCTTCTCTCTCGAGTGGGATATTAAAGGGGAAAATTGAAGGATACTCACAACATGAAACTGTCTAACAGACCAGTGATGGACCTGTAAATTGGAGCTACAAGCTCAGAGAGAGTATAGTGTGTATTTATTCATTAACTGCTTTTACTTTTGTCCCCTTTTCATTAATTGTTAGCATGCTTCAGTGTATTAGAAACATGGTTTGACTTGATTTCTTACTCTCTAGACAAAATATGGGGTGAAATACCAGCCACTTAATAATAAGTGGCTGCTTGTTCATGCAAATATCTAATCAGCCAATCACATGGCACAAGCTCAAAGCTTTAGACATGCAGACATGGTCGAGATAACCTGCTAAGGTTCAAAGCAAACATCACAAAGGGGGAAAAAAGGTGAATTAAGTGATTTTGAATGTGGCATGATCGTTAGTGCCAGATAGGCTGGTCTGAGTATTACAGAAACTGCTGATCAGCTGGGATTTTCCCACACAATCATCTCTAGGGTTTACAGATAATGGTTAAAAAAAAGAGAGAGAGAGAGAGAGAGAGAGAAAATAACCAGTGAGCAGCAGGTCTCTGAGTGGAAATTGTTGGTTGATGTCAGAGGACTGCTTCAGCTGATAGGAAGTCAACTACTCAAATAAGCACTCACTAAGGTATGAAGCAGAATGAATGCACAACACGCTGAACTTTGAAGCAGATTGGTTACAGCAGCAGGTGGCACTCCTGTCAGCTAAGAACAAGAAACCGAGACTCAAATTTGCACGAGGTCACCAAAATTGAACAGAAGGAAAATGATGCCCAGTCTGACAAGTCTCCATTTCTGCTGAGACGTTCAGATGATTGGGCCATAATTTGGAATAAACTAGTGAAACATGAAAGCATGGATCCATCCTGCCTTGTACCGGCGAATCAGGCTGCTGATGGTATAACGTTGTGGGGAATATTTTCTTGGTACACTTTTGGCTGCGTAGCATCAACTGAGTATCACTGAAATACCAAAGCCAACCTGAATACACACAGCTCATCTCACACTGGTTTCTTGAACATAATAAGTTCACTGTACTCAAACGACGTCCACAGTCACCAGATCTTAGTCTGATAGAGCACCTTTGGTATGTTGGTATCCATATCATGGATGTGAGGCTGACAACTCTGCAGCAAATGTGTGATGCCGCCGTGTCACTATGGACCAAAATGTCCAAGCCCCTTTTGTCATTTAAATAAAAATCTTTTGCTATTTAAATGAGGAAGGTGAATGAGAAGGGGGAGGGGGTGTATTAAAGAGCAACAGATACTAAACACAGAGAAAGACGGCGTATTTTTAGATGCTGAGGTCTAGAGACCTCAGCATCATGAGATCTAGAGAAAAAAACTGGTACAAAAGGTTAAAAGTTCAAGGGAAGAGAGCGGCGTGAGTGAGAAGAGAGGGAAAAAAAAGTAATAGCATTTTTTGAGGGAGGGAGCTATTGCGTGCGAGGCGCATACAGACAGGAAGAGGAGCGGTTTTTAAACAAATAAAAAAAAAAAACTCCATACTGAAAAGATCAAGTGAGGTAGGACAGGCAAGGCTGAAAGTGAGGCAGTATAACGTCAATGCCTTCCACTTGGACGGCTCCACCCAGTAAACAAAGACAAACATTTTGTTGCCATAGAAATGTCAAGGAGCCGGCGAGCATGACAAAACCCATCTGCTATAAAGAGACGGCCAGCATCCAGTTTTCCTACTGGAAGGAATGGTCATTTTTATTTTTTCCACTGCTGTAGTCATGTCTTGGGCAGGCTGCACTGCGTCTGAACATTTTTTAAATCATGATGAAGTCACGTCTGCATGTTTGTGGAGAGGCAGGGGATTTTTATTTTTTTTGGTACTTTAGTCATTTAAAGTTTTCTTTGAGAAATGCCGTAACCAGTAATTCTTCAGATACTAAGGCTGTGATGTGACTGAACATTAAGTTAAACTATAAGGTGAGTAAGCAAACATTAACTCTCACTCAGCGTGAGAAAAGTGAACATTAGAACACATCTGTAAACATAAATCCAGAAAAACACACAGCATGCTAATATGCTGCCCTTTAAATTCTCTACAACGTGAGGATCATCTTTAAACATAAAGCTGAAACCACCTCATAATTCATTCAAATAGCCTTTATAATTTACCAGGGCTACATGAAACACTAACCACACAGCATCACAGTACAAGTGTCTAAAAATGAGGCGGCATTTAAACCTGTTTACTCCAGAACCAACAGAAGCGTGAAGCACATGGACGTATCTTGCCAAAACATGTTTTTTTGTGTGTCCTACATAGAAATCAGATCATGTTTATCATGTTGGATTCCTTCATAAAAAGTGCAAAAAACAGACACCAACTGCTCCTAGTCTGACTCACTTGTATGCCGTGTAAGCTGGCAATGAGATCTAGTTTAGGGAGTCAGAACATGTTTGCGGTGACACTAAATAATGACAAATTAATCCTCATTTGGCAAAAGTCCCAGCGTAACATTTTCTGACAAACAGGATGTGACTGGCAGGAAGAACACCCCTAAAAGCACTTCCATTTGAAAGCCATTATTCAAATCAGTCCCCATTCACATGTATTTTATTTTTTTGCATGGGGACACTCACACCCAGGAAACCTACAACGCAGGTACATTTACATTTCAATTGGGCTTCTGGGGCCAAGAGCACGACAGCCATCACTGAAGCCTTGATTCACTCACTCATCTACATGCATTACCCAATGGGGGCAGATACATCAGCTGCTGATAACTGCATTTATTATGACCGGGACATGTTGATGGTGGAGGAAATGATCAATTTTCATGGTGATTGTTGTCACTCAATAGCAAAGGGTAAACGTAACTATGAGTGCAAAAGGAAAGAGCATAAATAACCCAGCACAATTTTTCCCATCAGGAAAGCTGGTGTTATCTTCGGATTGGCACTTTTGGAATTTTCTTTTTTATCCAACGGGGTCTTGAAAAAAACATTTATCAGCTACTGCGGTAATTTGTAATGACAGACACAGACTGCTGTGATCATTGTTGAACTGCCTGCAGATTCCTGAGATAGCAACCTTGGGTCTTGATCCCATTTATTATCTCCTACTGCTGGCTTGTCAGACCGGCCAAAGACTTGTCAAAGACTCAGTACTTTGGTTGATTGTCTGTATTTGCTGCTATGCAAAGACGAAGAGCAACCCTCATAATGGTTTTATCAGTCCCACAACCACCACTGACCTCTTATTGCTCTCCGAGGATTCCAGCAGTGCCGAGTCCTTGCTGTTGCTGGTGGAGCTTCCCATCGACTCGTGGCCGTTGCTGTCGTTTCCATGACTTTCATTGCCGTGGCTTTCATTGCCGTGTGATTCGGTCCCACTCCCGCTCGATCCGCTACTCTTCATCTCCACATCCTCCTCGGGTAGTGACCGAGAGCGAGGGTTCTTGCGATGGTTGTCTGGCGAAGCGGGACGGTCCTGACCGCTGCTGTCGCTGCCCTCAGAAGGGAGGCCTAGGTCAGGCCTACCTTGGCTGAAGGCACCCATGCGGTGCAGCTGTGCCATGGAGCTGCACCCCGGGTCCCCCCTTGGGATAGAGCTGCATGAGGTGGACGCTCTGCACCCCGAGGCTCCATCCTGATCCTCCAAACCTGGGAAGCAGTAGGGCTTGAAGTCTGAATCTTCTGACATCAGGAGATCTACACAGGCCTTGTTCCAGGTTAGTTTACTAGATGATTAAAAAAACCAATCACCCCATTTTTACAAGGGTGATAGCCGAGGGAATTAAAGAAGAAGTGGACTGATCTGCGGAGAGAAAGAGAGTACGCATGTTAGTAATGAAGTAAAACATGTCCATTACACATTTTATGATTGCATTATATGTAAATAAATGGGTAATATATGATGGAATGAAGTGATAGCGAAAAAAAACCCCGAGTCAACTAAGTTTCGATGTGCTATTATATTATTGTTAATACCAACAGAAATTGAAGTCAATAGATGCCTGGGTGAAGTAAGGTCAGTCAAAACACATGCTTGCGAGATTGGTCAAGGTTACTCCAAACCATATGCAATTTGCATTTAATTAGTCAAAACATAAAGAACCCACCAGGATTTCATTTGCACACAACAACAACATATTTTTTAAAAGTCTTTGAGACACAAATCAATGCTGCGCCCATCCTTCAAAAAGCTGTCTCGTCTTTGTCTGGTGTGAAATCCGAGCACATTGTGCTCTTTGACCCCTGACCTGTGAAGAGCCCTGCAGATTCTTCTCTGATGTACTGTAAAAATGGCTCTCTGGTACAGACAGCGTGGCCTTTAAGAACAGCAGGTCTGTCCCATGTGAGCCCTCCAACCCTTTCAAAGGATCTTTCACTCTGGGACACATGAAACACCAGACAAGCTGAATGCCATCATAGACTGCTGGCCAACAGTGACGGGGCTTTGGCCTGTTTTCTGTGGGGTTTTTTGACAAACTGTACAAAACCAGTGCTGTGTTAGATAATGATGCAGTAAAAACGCCAGATTCCCAAATACTGGTGGTTGGAATTACTTCTGGTTACAGTAAGTGACGCAGAGCTCGGTGAGAACATCAACAGCGTCGTGTTTGGAGTAAACAAGAAAAGGCCATGGCGATGGCTATGATCAGAAGAAGTGGCTAAAAGTTTTTTTCCCTCAACAGGCTGTTTCTAGAAATTGATTTTTCAGCAGTGAAACTTTCTAAAGGGAAGCACTTTGAATCACAGCTAAAAACTGGAAATTTACAAGAGAATTTGCACAGTCAAATCAATGAGGTGAGAACCTGTGTGAGAGTCACGTGTACGGCATGTGCAAGACCAAATGGTAAAAAAGGCAGATTAAAAAGGCAGTATGTGCTGCTTCACTCTATAATGATACAGAATTAAACTAATTACGCACAGTGATGCAGTGTAACCCATGGTTTGTATGATTGCTTTGGTGTGCAAGTACTTTTCACTAAACTAAGTTCAAATATTGCTTTTTTTTCTTTTAGTCAAAGAAAGATGAATGTTCCCAAAACATATATTCAAACTTGAGATTTACAGTCACTCAAATAAAATCTTATCAGTCACTCAGTTCTGTTTCTGGGCCGCACGTTGAGGTTAAAGCCACACTGTGCCCGTGTTTAACCTCTAGTCTTGGATGCCTTCCAGGAATAATCTCCCTCGTCACTAGAATGCCTTTCCCTCAGCCGTGCAATGGAAAATGTCTATATTCTCCTCTGCCTGAAGACACACAGCAGCTCTATGCCCTCCTTAAGTCACTAAGCCCGGAAGCAGAAGTGTATTTAGCCTCACAGAGTTAGCTTTTCAACGTCAAGCCCATGCAAGCGCAACGACTTCTACGTAGGCAGGTGTTTGGATGTCACTAATGTTTGTTGTCTATTGATCTGGTAATGACCTGTTTGAAAGGTGTGTGTGTGTACAGTATTCGAAAAAAAAAAGTTGCTGGCTTGACAAAAATGTATTTTTCATGTTGTTTCTGAAGTGTTTTTAAAACAGTAGATTTGGCCTACTTTCTACTCACGTTGCATCTGATCGATAAGTTCAACCTTCATCTGTTTGTCTTTTACTTAAAATAGAACACAGGTCAAATTAGACAGAATGACTGACAAGAATTGAGCAAGCGCAGAGGGATTTGATACTTTTCTTAAAGCACGATACAACTACAAACACAAGGACCACACAAGCAGCACGACTCAGTTTCTCAAATTCACAAAAAAATATTATTAAATATTACAAAAAAAGAAAAGAAAAGAAAACTGAAAAATTTGGCTCATTGAGCAGTTTAGAGTTCAAGGCGAAGGTTGCAACACTGACCTCTTGACTTTGCATTAAAAAGTTAATCACTTACTAAACTTTTATTGCATGTGTGCACGTGATCGTCTGCAAATCAGGCTGGCCCATCGATTGCGCAACATCACAAAGTCATCCTTACTTTGTCAAGGGTACTGAGGTATTTGCATTAATAATGAGCAGATCTGTTGGCCTTTTCAAATGGCAGAAAGCAGTTGGCAGTCAGCAGCCTGCATATCCCTGACATGCTGTGAAGTAGGCATATTCGCTCTGTGAACTGGGTCAACGTACAGCCAAATAACAGGGACAATTAAGGGACAAGTGAGCAACTTGTGTTGTAGTTTTTAGACTGCTTGGCAAGCTAAACTGGAGCAGTGAGTTTGGCAATGACTCGTCATCGCTGCAAAGCGAGATGAGCTTGGTAGCTTTTTTTCAGCCTTTCCTTTCACACAAAAAGTCCATCATGATGCACAGCGGACATTATAAATGAGAGATTTTGTTAAACCCAACATAGTGTACATACTGAACATTCCTCACTGACCACTGACCGGTTCGTTTTAGTTAAATGGATGGGGGGTTTTTTGGCAGGCGCTGCTGCAGAAGCAAAAAATGCAAAAGCAAGTCTGGTCCAAAGTTGAAGAGCTGACTGGCAATGTTTCTAACATTCACAAAGTCCAGGAGTTCGTACTGGTTGCCAACTACCTACTAGACATTGACCTCTATCGCTCATTGTCGTGCCAGTTGGCTCAATACCAGCAGACAGTCGGTTGAGAAAGATACTAAGAGAGACGGTTACCAAACACGAGCAGGATCAGATACTTAGAAAGGCTAAGAGAGAGAAAGTTCATCCATCCTCAAAAATATTCTCCTTGGACTAGATGGACTGCTTTAACTGTCTGTTCACTTCGTTTCACTTCGTTAGGCATTCAACTGCTTCTTAATGCAAATATCTAATCAGCCAATAACATAAGAGAAACTTGATGCATACCAGCGTGTCGACATAGTGTTATATGTGGCTTAAGTTCAAACCGAGCATCAGAATTGGGGAGCAAAGGTGATTTAAGTGACTTTGAGCATAACACATTGTTGGTGCCAGACTGACTGCTCAAGGATTTACAGATAGTGGTCCAAAAACAGACAGTTTCCAGCAAGCTGCATTTATCTGGGTGAAAATACCTTGTTGATGCCAAAGCTCAGAGGGGAATGGCCAGACTGCTTTGAGCTGGTAGGAAGGCAACAGTAGCTCAAATAACAACTTGTTACAACCAAAGTATACACAAGAGCAGTCATGAAGCAGATGGGCTACAGCAGCAGAAGAGCACACTGGGCACCACTCCTGTCATCTAAGCGCAGAAAACTGAGGTGGTGGTGTAAAGAATGTGAAAGCATTTTTGTTTTTGTTTGCTTTTTGGATCTAGGCCCCCAAAAATACACTCCATCAAATTCTTATTTGGATGGAAGGCTAAGAATGTGAACAGAGACCTGTCACATGTCTGAAAGTAGGCTACATAGTACATGATGGTCCAGCAATGACAATCCAAGCTACTCTGGCAACACTGAGAAGTTTATGTAATTTATTGTTCAGAACCACTACACTATTTTGTTTACGGAAGCTGAGGACTTACTCAAAATAGATCCCCTCTCTAATTTTTATTTGCTTGAAAGACAATTAACAAGACAGAGTCAATAAACCCATGCAATAAAAGTCATTAACGGTGGTTCATTTTCAGCATTTACTCTTGGCCCACCACCTGTTAACCGGTTCTCAAAAAAGCCCATGAATGTCCGATTCTCCTCTGTAGTCAGGGTTACCCGAGGCCACATCAGCATCTTTGATTGTTCCTTTTTTCCTGTCATTAACTGGGTCTTTTCCATCCAGTTGAGCTGCCGAGGAAGCAGAGGAGAGAACGAAATGGATTTCCTGTTGCCCAGTAAGAAACTAATCATCATTTTTAACTGGGTAAGCTCACAGGGACCTTGACTCATACTCGTCCCTCACGTGACATTTGTGCAGGGTTATCTTTAGGTTATCTTTCACCAGCTTTGCATAATCAATACACACAGGCAGTGACACTATTAAGCGTGAGTTACGATGCAGTTCTTGTCAAAGGAAGCGGTCAGGAAGCCTTTATATCCTCCACTGAGGTAAGCAGAAGAGGTAACGGGTGACAAACAAGGTAAGATCAGAAACATAACGCAATTACAGCCTCTGTATTAGCAAATCTTCGTCAACACTTGCAATTTAATGCAATCAGATGGTCGTTCTTCCGGGAACACGATGCTCACTTGGCCTTTCTGAATCTTCAAGGACAAAATGTCCCATTTAGAGATGGCTTAAAACATTAAAACTAAGGTTGTAATTAAGGTGGCAAATTAAGATTTGATTACATGTGTTCAGCCCCCTGAATCTATTCATCTCTCTAGTCGTCACCGCAGTTTTCCTAGACGGCTGGAAAAAAAAGACTGTCTGAAGCACATTTCCAGATAACCTTGGTCCTTTTTAGAGTTATTTTCTGTTTGGTTGCTGTTATCATTCAGAGTTACCAGAAATATTCAAACCTCATGCTGCTGACTTAAAAAACCCCAACAGACTCATTGTTTAATCAGTCAAAACTCTTCCATCCTGAGATCCTAACAATAAGACATATAAAAAGATCCACTACATTAGGTGTAAATGTCACCGTACTGGTAATACACTGTGAGTACCAGCTGACTTCCAGATTTTTTAACTGCTAACTATACAGGAACCTGAATTTATATCATAATAACTAATATTAAACCATATTACCCATTCCTTACTGCATATCACATGCTAGACTTGAAATTGAATATGAAAAAGTCCATAAGATCAAAAAAGCTCAAGCTCTACAAACAGCTCCATATCAAGCTGTAATTTTATTTCATAACATTCAATGATACTCTGTGCCGCCTGCTCACTACGTTCCCCTTCATGTGATTTTTATGTAATTCATCTTTTCTAGGGGAAATAACCAGCACCAGATTACACAACTGTGCCAAATGAAAGACGTTCTAAGGATGCATTCATAATTAATCTTTACACACCACAACTGCATAATTAATATATTTATTACACTTTAATTGGACTCAAAACAACTCGTATAACCGCGCAGAAGTAGCTGCAGATTTTTGTGCATCGTGTAGAAGGAGTCCATTACATTTCCATTATTATCACACAGGCAGCGTTTCTCGAAGTGTTTCTGGCACTCTACCCCCCTCATGATGTCTGAGAACCTCAGATTTATGGGGTTGCCCTTGAAACAATGCTGCAATAATGACTTTAGAAGTTTAATATAAAAAATAAACACCACTTCAAGATATTTGTCCAATGATTTGTTTTTGTAGGCAAAGTTCTTACACCATCATTTGTGTTACCACAAAATTTAACTGCATGTTTAAATTAGCAGATGGAGGCAAAAAAAAGCCTCATTTCTAAACTACCTATAAGTACTAAAACATCAGAGGCTAAAGGATTTAGTCTCAAGGAGTCTGAAGTCTTATGGATTTAATGTGGGGGTTTCCACCAGTGTGTGCATGGTGTGTCTTGCACACTTTATTATGACGGTGTTTTTTTACTTTAACGTCTCAGTTCTTACATGCATGCAAAAAAGTGCAAAACAATAACTTGTATGCACCATGACTCCACTCACGTGCAGACATGACTGCAGTCGCTCTTTGGGATTATTTCATAATTCCCTGACCTACATCTGTCAGTAATGACAGCTCAAAAACTTGCGGTAAATAAGACTCGCAGTGCGCGCGCACACACCTGCAGAGACCACCTAAGACTTTCTTTGCTGTAGAGTCCACGCAGAAAATTCCACAAACTATTTTCAGCACGATTGCATCAAACTGCTGCACGTGTGCTTTGCACCTTTCCCCTAGACTGACCTACAGCACTGTGTGCTTTAAGATTCAGCTGTTTTCAACTATTTATCATAAAAATAAACTCTGATTGACATATGGTTAAAAAAAAGAGAAAGAAATCTGCAAATTCATCTCCTGCTCCACTGCGATTGTGGGCAGGGAGTGCCCAACCAAGGCAACCGTTCTTATTGCAACAGTAAGACAAAAATGCATAAATGAGATCTCCACTGAGCCCTATTTGCGTCACTCATCTTTCTCCTCCCTCCTCAGTCACAAAGGGCAAGGTGAATACACCCAAATTAAGCCTTCCACACACACACTTCTTCCATTAAATAAGATCCACATTTGCATGCCGCATTTTGACTTGTCTTTATCCTCTTTTAGGAAAATTAAAAACCAGCATTTACTTTGTTTTCTCTCCAGTTTCCCTTGTAAGGACTTCTGCTGCTGCTGCTGAAGATGAATGAATGCTTTCATATAAGGATTGTCTCACTGTAGCAAAGACCAGCAGCCTGACTCAGCCTATTCAGAAAAAGCGTGGCGCACAGCCCAGAGGTTTTCTAATAGGAACTGCGTGTGAACTTCTGCCATGTGCTGCTGCTGCAGTAGCCTCTTTATGTAAGTCGTCAGGAGTTTTCATGTGTCAGTGACACTACAAACAGTGCGCCATATGCGACTCTGCCATCGCTGCCCTATGCATCTCCGCCGCTGTGAATTACCTGCCAGATTAAACCCTTATGTTAAAGGTCCTCTGAACCCAGACCACCGCCGGTATTTCACCTTAAAGTGCGGCGAGTTTCGTTCCGCCCCCGCTGTTACATGGGCACAGCCGGTGTCCCGTTGGAGTCTCCTGACCCTCACGGCAACACACAGTTATGCAACTTTGACCTCCCGCGATCCCACAGCAGAACCTTTTTACACATTCAGAGCACAGCTGGATAAAAGTGGAGTCTGCTTCACCTCTACACGTTCAAGACAACCCGGAGAAGCGCTGCAGCGTCTTACGCACAAAAGAAAGAAAGAAAGGAGAAACTCCCACCAACCTGACAGAAGGCTGATCGTCTTTAGCTCCGGGTGTCTCCGGGAAATACAGGCTAGCCTCTGGTGCAGTTTAGCGGTTGGATCCGTACTGCGATGATTAGCGGGTCCCGACAGCCCTGCGTTCGTCTCTCAGCGATGCCCTCTACCCCGTTCTGATTTCCACTCACACCGGGACTGTGCCCTGGATCTCCAGCGCTGGCAGTGACCTCATTTCGATAGCGATCCTCCAGCTCCTTCGCTCATTGGCCCACGAACCTGTCGGTCTCTACGTCACGGCGCTCGCATCGAATCAGCGCCAGCCGCCCCCCCACGGGCGGGGGCTCCAACCGCCGCTCCGCACTGTGATTGGTCCCCCCTTATGCCACTCCTTTTATATAAGTGTGTCACCGCTTTCACGTGGAAACCCACGGCTACTGCCGGCGTGAGAGAAGCGAGAGCAAATCACTACGACGCAGCTGCCGGTGAATGAAGCAGTGGCGATGGTTGGCTCACAGCGGCTCACAGCGGCCGACTGTTATCTAAACGGTTATACAAGTGTGTGTATGACCAATGTGGCTGAAGTGCGCAGTCATTCGCCTAAGCAGAAAAGTTCCTTGACTCTCCTAAAATAATGTGATATAACCCAAGGTCTCATTGATCGCGGCTGTTATCTAATTACAGTCACCCTTATATAAAAATAAGTGGGAACTTGTTGCTGATGCTGCTTCTAAGATATGTCGTAACACAGAAGTGTGCAAAATCATCTGATGATGACGTATCAAAATATAAAGGCAGGTTTTGTTCATTTTTTTTGTATTTGTTTGTTTTTGTTTTTCCTGTTTGAAGACTAGTCACATAACTCAAGTAGTAAAATTAAATAATGAATAATAATTATATTTTGGTGTGACAACCGTTCCTCTTAGAGTTGTGGTTCCTTCAGGTAGGCATACACACAGGTCTCTTCACTTCTGTCTCTTCATATAATGAGAGGATGATGTTGAGGTCAGGGCTCTGTGGGGAGGCACACTCTCTGCAGGACGACCTGTCCCTCTTGTGGCTGAATGTAGGTTTTTTTCTGCCTTATTTTATTTTTTAGATATCGTGGACTTAAACAGATACTGAGCTACAGGGAAATAATAATAATAATAAAAAAAAAAATAACAACGACGCCAATAATAATAATAATAATAATAATAATAATATGTGTTGAGGTGGCTGTGGCTCAGGAGATAGGGCAGGTCACCTATTAAGCTGAAGGCTGGGGGTTCCCTTCTTGTCTTCTCCAGTGCCAAATATCCTTGAGCAACATATTAACTCCAAGTCTCTCTCTGATGTGAATTTGTATGAATGGTAGATAGTAGGCATAGAAACAAGTGAATGTGGCATGATTTCTATAAAAACAGTGCTTTGTGTGCTCAGTTAGGGTAGAACAGTGCTATATAAGAACCAGTCTATTTCTTAGTTAATAATAATGCACCTAAACATTTTACAAATGTTCATTTTTCACCAGCCATTTTATTAGATACACCCATTCAATTGCTTGTTGACATAAGTATCTCAGTTATGCAACTGAGCACATTTAAAGCATGTGGACATGGTCAGGACGACCTGCTGAAGTTCAAACTGAGCATCAGAATGAGGAAGAAAGGTGATCTAAGTGACTTTAAACATGGGATGGTTGCTGGCAGCAGATGACCTACTCTAAGTATTTCAGAAACTCTGATTTTCCTGGGATTTTTCCACACATCCATAGGGTTTACAGAGAATGGTCTGAAAAAGAGAACATTTCCAGTGAGTGGCAGCTGTGTGAAAATTTCCTGCTGATGTCAGAGGTTAGAGAGGAATAGCCAGACTGGTACAAGTTGACAGGAAGGCAAAAGAAACTCAAGCACAGACATGTTAGAACCAAAGTATGCAGAAGAGCATTCTCTGAATGAACAGCATGTCCAGCCTTGAAGCAGATGGACTAGAGCAGCAGAAGACCATGCTGTGTCTGGGTCTTCTGTCAGCTAAGAACAAGAAACTGAGGCTACACTTCACAAAACAGAAGACTGGAGAAACATTGCTGATGCAACAGCCAGATGAAAAATAGTATGAACATTCAGAATTTGGCATAAGCAACATGAAAACATGGACCTGTTCTGCCTTGTATCAGTGATTCAGACTGGTAGTGGTGTGATGGTGTGTGGGATACAAGCCACAGCCTATCTGCGTATTGTCGCTAACCATCTTTTGATGGCTACTTCCAACAGGTAGCACACCATGTCACAAAGCTCAACACATCTAAAACTGGTTTATTTAACATGACAGTCATATCCAATAGATCAACTTTAGGATAAGTAGGAACAGGAAATTAATCTCATGGATGTGCATCAAACAAATCTGCAGCAACTGCATGGCGCTATCACATCTATGTGAATCAAAATCTCTGAGGAATGTTCCAGCAACCATGGGGAATCTGCACCACCAAGAAATGGGGATGTTCTGGAGGAAAAAGGAGGCACAACCCAGTACTAGAAAGGTGAACAAACTGGTGGTACATGTAGCCTGTACTCATGTTTAAAAGGCTCTTGTATATAAAGTATATCTATACACTGGTTCTTACATAGTAATTAGTCCATTATACAGCAAGACATGATTCAGATTTTACATACATGAATGCATAAAACGTTCATATTGCCCAGTAACAACTCTTAGCACAGTCAGAAGGAAGCAATTCAAAATCTTCAACATTAAAATGTCCCTACAGGGGTCTCTTTTGTACAGACATCAGCCTGTGGTCAAATAGCTTGTGGTTGTTGACTTGTCTTTTGCCCCAAAGTCTTAGTGGTCGACCCCAACATTCATGTTTACCCTTCACTTTTGCTCCAGTTACATTATAAGAAATTTAAATTGTAAATCCTTACAGTTAAACACATTTTGTGGTTGTGTTGATGCTTGCATTTCTTCCTGTTCTCTATTTACAGTAATGTATCACAGGTTGCCTGTGTGAGGCAGTGCCAAGTTTTAAATGTGTGGCATTGGAGTAGCTGGTGTAGCAGGCACTTACATTTGTTCCAGTTGCCACTAAGCAGTGTGTGTTCACAGAGGCAGGAAAAAATCAGTCACATAGTGGCTTCCCACATTCTTCTTAGTGAAGCTTGGTGACATATTGGAAGTCTTTTGTGTTAACTGTCTGTGGGTGTATCAAAAAGCTCTGTGATTAATACTGAGATCTCAAAATAGGTTGCATGAATTTACCCACATTTATTGTTACTTACACATTATTCATTTTGTAGTATGCTTGCCATGAGAGTAGAGTATGTGGCCTATGGCTCATATTTATGTACAGCCAGTTTATTTTTCTACAGTTTGCTCCTCTGTGTGATATCAACAACCGATTATGTTTCTGTGAACTAATCCAACTGATTTATGTGAAGCTATCTCTCATCCTACACTGAATATCTCATCATGTGTAAGAGGCTGGAGCATATCCCAGCTAACCTCAGCACGAAGACAGACAGACACATTACACACACCTAGTGGTCTGTAGTCTCCATCTGGCCTGCACTTCTGGAAACAGAAGCAGCTGGAGGAAGCCCACACAGACAGAGGGCGACACGTGCTACTCATCTTTTCACACAGAGTCACTAACCATAAAGCTACCATGCAGCCCTCCCTCATATTCCTTTCGTGATACAATTTCAGCTTGAAGGCCACTGATCATACATGCATTCACCGTGGAAGGTAAAATACAATGCAAAGTCATATTTTGCCTTTATCAGCTGCTCCCTCTAGGGGTCGCCACAGAGGATGATCTGCCCCCTGGCATCTCACCCTTTCCCGAGCTTCCTCCTCTGTCACACTAACCCTCTGCATGTCCTCCTTCACAGTATCCATGAACCTCCTCTTTGGTCTTCCTTTTTTTCACTTGCCTGGCAGCTCCATAATGTGTCCCATGTATCCACTATCCCCCCTCTGCTTTAGTCAAAACCATATAACTTTGTCTCAAAATGATTGAGTCCCTCTGACTCCCAATAAAAATCTGAGCATCTTCAAACTCTGCCACCTGTCTTTTTATCAGTGCCACTATCTCCAAACCATACATCATAGCAGGTCTCACCATGTTGTAAACATTCCCTTTCACCCCTGCTGCTATCCTTCTGTCACAAATCACCCCTGACACTCATTTCAACCTACTCCACTATCTTTTTCACCTCTCTTCTGTGCTGTCTGGTGTTTTGAATGGTTGGCCCCAGGTATTTAAACCCCTCCACCTTCACTGCCTGTGCTCCAACAGCTTCACTGTTACAGTGCTTGTGCTAAAAATCCTACTGGTCAACAAACACTGCACCTCATGCACTGTTCCTCTGACGTCTGATCACTGATTCAGAGACATACTGTGAGGCACCAAGTTGGTGATAGCACAAGGTATAAATAAGGAAGCACCGTAGAAGATCTCATCCCGTCACAATTTTAAATCTGAAAGTTATGTTGTTTTGTATTCACAAATACAATCAAGAAGGTTTTGAACATCTATGATTGTTGGACATCATTGATTTCAAGATTTGTAAAATGATTGCGTGGTGCACACGTTTCCAAATGAGCCAGCCTGGTGTAAACCCTTTAAATAAAAACCAAGAGAGCACATAAAAGTGTTTTGCGGTATACTTCTAAACTATTACTGAAACCAAATCAAAATAGTTGTGGTCTAACTTCCGGTATCATTCAGTTCACCATTATCTGGGTCCACAGATCATCTGTCTGTGCTTACACAGAAAAACTGTTTCCATATAAGGAAGAGAGCACCAGATGGCAGAAAGAACTAGCCAGATTTGACTTGTGCCGGGTGTGTTGTGCCGTGCAGCAGGCTGAGCCAGGGCAATGTGAAAAGGTGAGAAAGTGGGCGTGCCAGACATGTCCAACCTCCCAAAAACAAAGATGACACCCAGACTCCAGTCACATCCTCTTGCATTCACACATTCGTGTATGACGAATGTAAAAAGACAAAAGGTAGATTTATATTTACGAAGAAAGAAGCTATTCAGAGAGAAAGTCCATTTAATCCATACAGTATAAACTAAAGATTGAAAGTAACAAAAAGTAAAGTAAAAAGTAAAGTAACCCTGTGAAAACTCAGACAGACTCCCTACAACCCTGCATTAGGAAAATGGAAGAAAATGGATGGATGGATGGATGGATGGATGGATGATTAAAGTGCTTCCAGTGCCACTGCTACAAAGCTCCAAAACGTAAACCTACTAATCCACTGCTACGCAATCAGTGACGCAGACATCCTAATATTTCACTGAACTGGGATTAGTAATACCCATGTAAACCGCTGATGGCTGACAAACATTATGAGACATCATGATGCAACATAAGCAGCTCCCTTGTTTGGTCCCTGGATGTAAAAGAGTGAGACTGACGCAAATCAGCCCATCGGTCCATGCTGCTGTCAAGGCCTCCATAAAAACAAGGGCATCCCCGCTATGTGGGGGTGGCGTGAGACAGCCACTGCATGACCATCAGAATCACTCAAGGCAAACAGTGAGTCATTTAGGATCATACAAGTTACTGTTGTAGGCATGTGATAATATTCTATTACATAAAGTGATCTAAAGGAATCCTGATAAAGTCAAGAAATGAAGTCTGACAGTCGCAACTTCCTGAGCTCCAACAATCAAAAGTGGCTAATAGACTTCTAGCTGAGCCTGTGGAGGATGCTGAGACCCAAGGTCATGTTTTGTTCTTTAAGTTTCAAAGACCTTTATTGGTAAATAAATCAAGTTTGTTTTTTTTTTTCCATGTGCTATGTGCAGAGGTGTTTTTTTTCTGTTCTCAAACTGATCTCCCTGTTGGAGCTCAGTCTGGGAGGAGTTATTTTTTTTCTCCTTATCTTTCCTCATGTGGTGCATTTTCCATTGTTATACCTCTCTGACCTGTCTTCCCCATGTGATGTTTTTGTGTAATGTATGTATGGTCGGAGGGTAAGATGGCACCGCCATTGCGTGCAATAGGTCGGCAGCCTTATGAAATTTCCCCTTGTGGGACTAATAAAGGTATATCATATCAAATCAAATCAAATCAAAATCAAATCAAAGTATATGCACAGAGTCAGGATTTAATGTGCTGACTCTTCTTTGTAACCTCTGTAGTTCTCTGTGGAGATCCATTCCTGCCATATCAACGCTCCAAGCTGATCACAGTTCAGTGATTAACCCCTGATCCTTGGTCCCATTAAGATCTGGGTAGTTTTCTGGTCTAAGATATTATTTTGCAGATCTCCGAGCCTCTGTGGTGTCATTTGTGCCTCCATGACGGAAAACACACAGACTGTAAATGTAAGCAGGTTATTTTGTTACATAAACACAACATAAAATGCTAAATTTGATGAAATCTGGTCAACTGAAACTTCCTTGATTGGTATACATTCAGTTTATACCGAGCACATTTACCTTAATAATGAATTATTTGAATTAATTAACGTTTGATTTTAAATATTTGACTTGCATGTTAAATAAAATAGTTATTTTGTGTTTATTGAGGGTGAAGAATTTTATTTATTTGTTTATTTATTTATTAAAGTTGAGCATATGCTAAACATTTATGTGGCAATTGAAATTGGGTTGTCAATTTATTAGGGACACCTCACTGACACAACTGCCCTTCAAGAAGGTTGTTATTTTCTTTTTTTATTATTTCCAAAATCATCTGATAGTGCTTCCTAAACTTTGTGTTCATTTTGGTGAGCACTGCCGCCTCACATCAAAAAGGTTCCTGGTTCAAACTTTAGCTAAGACATCTCTTTATGACATTTCCATGTTTCCACTGTGCCTGTGTGGAGTTTCTCCATATGCTTCCTACTACAGTCCAAGGACAGCTCAGCAGAATAAAGTGCTGTATGACGGAATAGTTTAACGCTTACCATCAGACTTGAAATGCCACTCCATGTTGGTCTTTGAAGGCGACAGGTTGTGTCGCTTTTTAACTGCACTGTATTACACAGAGAGGTGTTTCTGTTATCAAAAGGACCATCCATGTAATGAGCTACACTTCAGCAGCACCTTAAATTTAAATCTGAAATTAGACCAGTTCTCCAAGAGGGTTAAAAATGGACATTATAACCTTCATGAAGGAAAGTTTATTCAGGGAAAGCTGCATCAGGTTCGGCCAAGTGCCCCAGTTTAGCCACCTGTGTGCAAAGAATAAAGCAATGTGATACAGTAAACGACTATCAAATAAAAGCAGTGAATAAGTTGAAAGCAAACATACACCAAAGCTATCAGTATTTTTATTGACACTGTGCCCAAGGTCCTGCTGTGGTCTCAATTGATAACAGTTATATTTGCTTTATGTAGGGCAGCAAATGGAGACACAAATGCATCTAAAACGAGTCACTTCCTCCTTTAAGTCATGACCAAATTTGACAAAAATCTGTCTATTTAACTGACAGAACAAACTCATAAAGCCTTCTTTTGTTTATCCCCCAGTTACAAAATAAATAATATGCTAGGAACTGACTATTTATTAACATGTATTTAACCAGGAAGTGAAACTCTTAAGATCAAGTATTTCTTTGGCAAGAAAGATTCTAGTAAAATCTCAACCTGAACTAGGCCTATGGATGCTGTGGCAGCAGGAGGAGAAAGAATCGTACACTTCCACAGGACTAAACTGTCGACATATCCTCCCAGTCCGCCCACTCTCACATGAAGTGGAGCTATTTCCACAGTAACAGCAGTTTGAACTACGTCACTAGTGCAGATCCAGAGAGTAGAGGCAGATGATGTGGGAAAATTTTACATCAGCGTACATATATTGGCAGCACTATGCGGTCAGCTCCCACTCACACTATTTTTCACTTGAGTGGTCCTCATACTTTAAGAAAATGCAGCTGATGGTTAATCAGAACTTATAGATGTGTCTTTTCAGAGATTTAATAATGACAAGACTACAGAGGAGATGTCAGAGAAGGAAATTCAGAAAAGACTTGATAATACCACAATTATGCTTGAAGACACGTGAGGACAGTTGTGACAAAAACACACCGTCATCCATCAGCTGTTTAAAGAGTATGGAGTACTGCTTATATGCCTAGAACGCTGGTGAATTACACCCACCGCCACTTCATTAGGTACACCCATTCAGCTGCTCTTTCACGTAAATATCTGATGAGTAAATCACATGGCAGCAATTTACTCCATTTAGGCATGTAGACATGGTCAAGATGACCTGCTGAAATTCAAACCAAGCATCAGAATGTGAAAGAAAGATGATAAACATGGCATGGTTGTTGGTGCCAGACGGGCTGCTCTGAGTGAATACTGTTGATCTACTGGGATTTTCCCACACAGTCATCTCTAGGGTTTACAGAGAGTGATCAGAAAAACAAAAATTATCCATTGAATTAGCTGAGTGGAAATGCCTTCTTCATAGGGGATATTGTGTTGGCACACTTTGGGCCCCTTAGTTCCAAATGAGCATCACTTAAACACCACAGCCTACGCGAGTATTGCTGCTGTCCATGTCTATACTTTTACAACAACAGTGTATACATTTTCTGATGGCTGCTTCCAGCTCAAATGACCTCAGTCTGGTTTCTTGAGCGTGACACAGAAACAGTCACCAGATCACAGACCAATACAGCACCTTTCGGATGTTGTGAAACAGGAGATTTGGATCATGGATGTGCAGCTGATAAATCTACAGCAACTGTGTGATGCAATCACGTTAATATGGACCAAAATCTCTGAGGACTGTTTCCAGCACCTTATTGAAACTGTGAAACAAAGAATTAATGCAGCTCTAAAAGAAGCAGGCAGTTAAACCCAGTACTAGCAAGGTGTGCCTAATGAAATGGCATGTTAATTTATACGTGAAATATACTTCCTTTCCCAGACTGCTCTTTGTATGTTAATGGCAGTTTGCAAATTTGTCGTTCTTTGTCTTTGAACAACAGTCTGTGACAAAGTAAAAGAACCAAAAATCGTTGTCATACTGCTTGTAGAGGATGATATGCAATACAATACAATACAGTTTTATTTATATAGCACATTTAAAAACCCAAAGGCACACCAAAATGCTTCACATTAATACAGAAAATCAACATAAATCAATTAACAAAGTACAGATGGGGCACTAGCACTAGCGCAGACAGGAGGCACTAATAGACCAGAAAGGTTAAGTAAAATAGGTATCGAACCTCAATTCAGAAGGAAGGTCAGTTCACGGATACAAAATATCAACTAAGAAGTTAAAAGAAAACAGCAGTAAAATTAATTAGATTAGATGGAATAAGGGTATTAACTGGTCGGAAGCCAGGTTAAATAAGTAAGCTTTCAATCTTGATTTGAAGGATTGGATAGAGTCTGAGGCACAAATAGAAGCAGAAGCATTTAATTTGCAGAAGCATTTGATTTGCTTTCACTTATAAATTATACAATACATCCTATGGAACGCTGCTTATGGCTGTAGAAACAGCATACAAACTTTTGGGCTGGCATAAAGACGAGCAGACCGACCATCTCAAATCCAAGCCAACATATTTCAGAACAGAAATTTAGCAAAGATATCGTCATCCCAGCAGCAACATATGAGCAGCTTAACTATTTTTAGTCATTAGCATTTTTGCTGCCATATCTACAATCATATCTACAATCTGCTTCTCTGATGTTTCTCATACCATTTATGTGAAGTTGGAGGATTGATCTGACCACCTGAATTCTATGTAAGGTTTTGGACCTAATTTAAACCTTTTGTCAGGAGGGCATTAATCTATCCCCTTCTCTCAAACTGTCTATAGTATTTTGTTTTTTGTACACTAATTAAAGACTAAAGGCAGGTCCAGTTTTTCTTTTCTTTCATTACTGATCCTTCTTTATACTTTTCATATATCAGCAATTCTCCATTCTACAGCTGGTCAGTCGGAAGTGATTCAACCTGTGGGCACGAAGGAATCCCCCTCAAACCAGTCCCCAGTGCTGCACGAGAAATACGCGCTTAAAGCAAAAAGCCTTCTCCATGTAGGAGGCATGTAGGACTACTGCACGCTGTATCCAGTCCAAAATAGTTGAACACTCCGAGTTACTTTTATGACTGCGAACGTGGCATCCCCTTATAGTGCTCAGAGTCCAGGCTGCCTCCGCCTGTGAACGCGCTCCCTCCCACACGCAGTTTGTCAGTGAGGTGTAGGCGGGTGTCGATACACTTATACGAAAGATATGCAGCTCTGCAGCAAATGTGACGTATGCAACAGTTGGCACAGTCTTTTCGTCACAAGATGCATTATAGCTGTTGCCCACAATCACTAAATCTGCTGTTGGCAAATTGCATCAGCCAGCTCAGTGTCATGCCAAACTGGTGGGCAATTCATTTTCCCAATGGGAGCCACACTGAGGGACTGGGACTGTTGTGGAACACCGCAGCAATAAACTGAACTCGTTTCTGCTCATTATTCACTTTATCTCTTTATAAACTCTCTATAAGCTTTGCAGCTCTCCGGTCAGCTCAAATGACTGAGAGCAGGTGCTCATTAACATTTTCAAAGTGGAGCAAAGGTGGTGACACTGGGTGGATACACAGCTGTTTGGTGCTGAAGTGCAGCCCTCAGTATTTGTCTTTCATTCTGACTAATCCTCTCAGTGTGATTTCTCTCCATTTAACTGCTGTGTTTAAATCCTTGCCCAGCAATGAGACTCCAGTAGTCTTTTTGTCATCTCCTCCTCTGTCCTCTCCCTGACTGCCAATGCCCATTGGACTTGTTCCCCACTCAAATCAAGCTGTGCATACAATTACTCTGCATGTTTAAAAGAGCAGCTAAGTAGAGAGTTAGACTCTGTATGTATTTAACCTGGCTTTTTTTTAATAATTACATTCAAGAAACCAGCTGTTCTTTTTGTGGCTGCTCATCTCATTCACTGCTCCTGGAGACTGGACCAGGAATCTCTCTCTCTCTCTCTCTCTCTCACTCACACACACACACACACACAGACAAGAGGAGAGTCTGATTGTTTGGAAAGATTTAGGTTCAGGGGTGGATACTAGAAGGTGTTTTCATTTGTGAAAAACCAGTAAGTAAACATAATTGTTTTGTTAGGAGCATTTTTCTTTGCTTTTCTTATAACCCCTGACTGGCTCTTATTTGTCATTTTGGACACTGATGTGTCAAGGAAATGTGTGTAGATTTATAATCCCCAAAATATATATAGATTTTTAAGATTTCTAGCCTTTAATTTAGTAATATTTCACTTCTAACTGCCGAACATTGTAATGTTCTACCGTAAGCAAGGCTAACAGGCCTAAAATGGAAAGATTTGCTGCACCAGAAGCCTGTAGACCAGGGGTGGAGAACTCCAGGCTTCAAGGGTCGGTGTCCTGCAGGTTTTAGATGTGTCCTTGATCCAATACAGCTGATTTAAATGGCTAAATTACATCCTCAACATGTCTTGAAGTTCTCCAGAGGCCTGGTAATGAACTAATCATTTGATTCAGGTGTGTTGGCCCAGAGTGATATCTAAAACCTGCAGGACATCGGCCCTTGAGGCCTGGAGTTCCCCACCCCTGCTGTAGACCAATCCCAACATTATTAAATCAATCGCAGACAAGAAAAAACTGCACAGGTTTGTATTGCACTCCTTTGTATTTTAAGCAATTTATAATTTAAGCAATAATATTTGTTATTTCAGTCACTAATATAGGTTGGATTCTACCTAATCAAGCATCTTTAACACTCAGAAATCTGCGAGTGTTTGGAGCTCAAGATTAAGCTGTTACAAGCTCTAAAAAAAAAATGTATTCATACCCAGTATTTCACATTATGTCAGAACAACAGCACTTTCTTACTTTTTTGTTCATGGACTACAGCAATCTGCATTTAAAAGTATCACAGCCTGGAAGTGTTTTTATTAGTCTGACCTTCAGCTTAAAACCTTAAATATAAAAGATGGGCCAGACTTGATGTGCGCCCACAGTCAGATCACAGGTGCTGGTGCACTATTGCTTCTTTGTGACTTCTAAGTAAATGCACTCATTAGAAAAGTCGAGAAAAAAGGTACCTCTGTGTCCTTGGATCTGCCGCCATCTGTGAACAAATTCCCTCCCACATACTGTTTGACAGCAATGTGTAGGTGGGTGTTGTTTTCTGCTGTAAACCCATTAGAATTTCTCTAAATGCGACATGCCGCTGGCTCTTATTCAGTATGCACCGCCTCACCCACCACAGCATACATGTGCGCAACAATAGTGTCATTCAGAAAATCTTCACTGTATTTTAATTATCTTTTAAAGCAACAGATGAGTTTGTCTTGTTATCAAATAATCTACATCATATTCTTATTTTAAAACTATCTTGTGGCACAAAAACAGTGTGCAGATATAACATCTGCACACTGGATTTATTCTGGGGGCAGACAAGTAAAAATCCCATTATGAAATAATTATAGTACAACACAGTCTGGATAAAACAGTCATGTCTTTAATGATCGTCTTCAGTAATCACTCACAGCTCAGGCTGGAAAAACTAAGTCTTGAATTTAGTAGTTCAAAGAAACTTCTTTAGCAACAGCATTGTTTCCTGGAGATGCTGATAAGGAGTGCACAATGAGTATTTGGGGGATTTCTTGATTTTCCAGCCTTGCTCAGCTCACATCACAGCATTTCAAGGTGGTTATAGACCAAAATAGCTTCTTTTTCTTTAAACCATCTGTTCATTTAATTGTGCACCCCAGGTCAATGTCATGTTGCATGACCCAGCCTGTGGCATAGCGCCTTGACATTCTCCACTAACATTTGACTTAATTTTAGCTCCCTCAGTGCTAAACAAATGGTGCTTTGGTGTTTGTATACAGCAAACATCATCCTCCTAGAAGTCATATCCAAAATAATAATGAAAACACTTGACTCCAAGTTTAATTTGGTACACATAGGACTCTATTATTAGTTTAGTTAGACTGACTTGGTCCATAATTACGACTCAGAAGGAGATCCTGTCAGCCCTGAGAAGTTTTCAGACGTTTTCCTGGGAACTGCATTCTATATTTTGGCAAGGGAGCCGATCATAAACAGACCGACCACGTGAAGAGTCTGTTCTAAATGAGCAGATCACTCTATATTAGCTTATTTGTAGTACACATTCAAATAGATGGTATTTGCACCACTGTGGTGCACTAAGAGCCTTGTAAATTCTTACTTGTATAGCTGTGATCACCGTGGCCAGTTTACTAGGCAAATATTGCCCTCTGCAGGTTCAACAGGTAACACTCAGGTGTAACTCTGTAAAATCAAGTAGCTAACAACTATTAACTACAAACAGGCCATTCAGGTAATACAATCATTTATTTTTCTATAAATCTGTGCCAAATTTAAAGCACACAATAGCAAGATTACACCCAACTGTGGCAGCAATATTTTAGCAAATAAATGAGAATCTAATACATCAATATATAATCAGCCGTCTACTAATACAATCATCTCCTCTCACACAAAAAAGTGCAGATTAATTTTCTTAATGCCACTATGGCCTAATCTCAGTTTCAAAGGGATAGGCTCAGCTCCCTAAAGCACTCATGTTCGTTGGTGTATTAGTGGGGAAAAAATAGGTGTGTGTGTAACATTCATGTTTGATTAAAGTTTAAAACTGAGATTTGCGGCATCAATGTTTTTATCGTTTGTGATACTGTGGTTGACGGCTCTAACATGTTAATAAATCGGGAGGCAACAGGCACAGCCCCATCCATGAACGATACTAGATTCTGCTAGTTGATGACTAAGAGTCAGGAAAATTCTAGATGTCAGTTGTAACCACAGGAGTGACTCCGTGCACGAGCAATGTCGGCCCAAGGTTTCGACTCAACAGGTCCACCTGGTGCAGGTAGGCACGGTAACGGCTTCTATCAGCTGTGGGGTGTGGCAAATACAAGAAACGCACAGCTGGCTGAGGGACACCATGACGGCAAATCATATCGTTGACCGCACAGATGTACTCATCTGTAAGTTGAGAGGCATTATTGGGATATGTCTGGTTACAGTCTTCTCTCTCATCTTCCTCATTCTGTTCGGCCCTTTCTCTTTGCCTCTGCCAGTGCAGCACCACCACCTCATCCCAAGCCACCATCTGCACCTGAGCTGAGATCCTTAGATCCCTAAGCATACCCTGGAGCTTTGCTTCCTCCTTTTCTTGCAGACTGTAGCCAGCCTCCATGCACAAGAAGAGTCGGACTCTCGCCTGGTTCCAGGCACGGGAATCGTGAAGCACGCAAGCCAGCTGGAGAAGAAACAATGAGCAGATGCCAACATAACCATGGCTGTCCGGCTGAAGAAGATTCATAGGCCACACATCAATGAATGGCCCGGCCACACCTCTGATCTTTCTTCCTGTCCCTAACACTCTGTCCCGGTTGAACTGGTCGAAATACCGAGCCAGAGTCACATTCTTTCCCATTTTTACAGCATCAGCAATCACAGACACGTATTCCTCTTCCTGGAGGTCTTTGGGGTCCTCAGCACCCCGCAGACTGGGAAAGAAGGGAGAGCGTTGCGCTCCAGGATCTTTGGTTGAACAGACTGTATCAAAGCTATGGCCTGTAGACAGGAGAATATGACCTTGGAGGTGGTCTTGAGGAGTGCAGTCATCATAGAAACCCAAGACAAGGGTGTTGGGCCTCATTCCACCTAGAATTAAAGACTTGTATCAACTGTACTTTGAATAAGAAAAATATGAATGATAAAATTATGTATTTTAATGAAAATGCTGCCATAACTACTGCTCAGTGATAGACAGGACCTAATCCTACAACAGTAAAGGTAACGCCACCTACCAAAGCCAGAGATGAAAAGCAAATTCTGAACGCCGTGTCGGACGGAGTCGGCCAGGGTCAGGTTGACAAACGCTTTGATTTTCAGATGATCCACTAAACAGAGCCAGGAGTCATATCGACTCTGCAAAGGATCAGAGGGCAGCTCATCTGCGCACGCACGCACACACACACACACACGCAATATAACTAGAATCAGACTTTCATAAGGAAAACAAGAAAACTTTTTTTTAACACTTTTCCCTCTCACTGTGAAATCTTGTTAACTTTAGGACTCATTAAAACTGATTTACACAGAAATAACAGCTCTTTTCATCAAAGACTATCACTGAGGTACAAATATCCCCCTGTAAGACCTAAAGTACTCAAGAATCCACTAGATCGGGCTCCAGCGTACACATTTCTTACCCAGCAAACCGAGCTTTACGTGTCCAAGCACATAGAGGCCGCTCTTCTTCAGATCATTAATGAAAGTCATGAGGCCTGTACAGCTGCGAGGGTTTGCAACCATCAGAAGCACCTGGGGCCTCCAGAACTTAACATGGTCCTTTCGCACATCCAGCATCAATAAGTACTTACGCACCTTGGTAATTACGGGGAAAAAGTAGTAAATAATGATTAAAAATAAGTGATTCATGCATATTTAAGTCATATTTGTGATTCATGCGAGTGAAAAACACTGTTTATGCACCTGGTGGAAGATGAGGGCCTGGCTGATGTAGCCCCAGTTGCTGATGGGCCCCAGGTAGTGGATAAGCATCAAGAGTAGCAGCATAAAGGCTATGCTGGCAAATGCATAAATTGCATTGATCAAAAATATCATGATGAGGCAGCCAAGGATGCCCAGAGTGCAGGTGTGCCATGTAAAGAAACGGAACGACGGTCTAAATGAAAAAAATAAATAAATAAAAATGAAAGAACATGGTATGAAAATGTTCCATTTTGGTTTTACCCGTGCAAATAAAATCTAAAGCAGAAAGGTAAGCCTTACGCTGCACTGTACCTGAAGTTTGGTGCAGAAGCCCATTCGAGAGCCAAACAGGCCAGGTTCACAGCAGCATACACCAACAAGAAGAAGATGGCTACAATACCAGCAATGGTGTTCAATTTACCAGCAAATAGCACCATCTAGTGGGGGCGATTGGAAACAACAGGTTTTAGTGAAAATTAAGAGTGGCTTTAGTAGAAAATCTCAAACTGATATGCCAGTGAGACCAAAAATTCTTCTCTTTTTTGTCCAGAAAAATATCCAGTCAAATGATACCAAGGGAACAGGCTTTGACACGCATCACTAAAATGCAACAGAACAATGTTTGCAACAATAAAACTCAACATACGTAGACTATGATAGCTTTGAACCCCCGGCTGCCTCGACACCACAAATTTAAACAGCTACACTGTATCTGAATGTACAGGATAAAATTTAAAATACAAAAATCCTTTCACTCTAGCTAATGAGCCGAAGCCAAGCAGCATGGTACTGAAAGAATTCACTTATTAGTTTGACAACATTTAGCTCCGTCTCCCTGCCAAAACCTTTCAAGCTGTGAGTCCTCTTCACTCGACAAATGAGCGAAAATCTGAAGCTGAGCACAACGATGCTCAAAGTCTTTTTGCATCGCTGAGCAGTGGCTGAAGAATCAGCAAAGTTAAATGAGCTATTAGTTTGTCTGCTCTTGATTTTTCTTCCTCTGTTCCAGCTTTAAGCTTTCATTTACAATCATCTCCAAACAGCACTGCACCTTTAGCAAACAGTGTATGACGTCAGTGCTGATGCAGCATCACTACACATATCCTATTTTTATTTTTTTCCACCTGTATTAGAAACAGAAGACAGGGTGGATGTGGAAAGCTTTTCTTTTCTTTTTAAAATTACTTTTCTTAATATGCTATTACTGGCTTTTTCACTAGGTTTCAAATTTTATTCAGGGTCCATAATTCAGACCAAGAGAACAAGAACCCTTCAAAACGTGACTTGGACACTTTAAGTCTGGTTAACTTTTGAATCTGAGCCTTCGGCACCTTGGCAAAGCTACAAGAAGCCCCCCAAGCTTCGCCTATTCACAGTTGCCACTGTAAACATGTTCATGCATTTGAGGGCGTCTACACGTCTGATGGCAGAGCCATACTTGGCGAATGGGCAACAAGCTGGTGCACTGATGTGCATGACCTTGGTCTTAGAAGTGTTAAGGTATAGACTGAGTAGCACTTTTGGGTCTGTGCAGAAATTATTTTGCAACTTCAATCATGTCTTCAAGAAGGCAGATGTTATCTGCAAAATCGAGGTTCTGAAGGATAACAGCTGCATGCTGGGAACCTTCTCTGAGTGGGGCCATCAGTACTGCAATGCGTGTAGAGTATGATTGTAAAGGTGCAAGTGGATTTCCCTGAAGGACACCAGAGTTGATGGTCAGTATGCCCCATTTCTCACTCTGGGGTTAGTTCAGGAGCTGAGGTATTGGCCCTGACTGACTATGGGCCAATGTTGATCATATTAATGTACTAGTTTGAGCAGAAGGTGGTTGTAAGTAAGGGTGATGGCATCTACAGTCTTCAAGAAGGGTGAGGTTTCCTCTTGTTAGTATACCTGACAGACCTCAACATCAACATCAATGGAGAGAAGTTTTAAAAAGCAGTATTTTCCAAGTGTTAGGTCTTCCTTCACCTTTATATGAAATTTTCTTCAGTTTTCTAGCCAGAGAGCTCAAAAACTAGTTTTCAAAGTGATGATCAGGTAAAATCTGACCTAATCAAAGACAGGCTGCCGTCTGTGGTGATGTGAATGAACTCTGCAGTGTTTTCAGTTAGTAGTTAATGAGTATGTCCTACGAAGAGGTGATTAGCCACATCTGCACCCAGCAGTCTTTTTGTGCCATCCTAAATGTTTCCAGGAGGAGCCCCATCACCTACAGAAACCTACTGAAGATCTTGAGTGTCACCCGCAATCACTGACTCCCTCATGATGGCCATGTGATGCTTTAACATGAGACGACTGGGGCTGTCTCACTGTGGGACACAGATGTTAAGAGGTAGTGGGGCGGACCATCTCTGACTCTCAAGAAACTGATTGAAGAGGACATTAGACTGCAGAAAGAAAATGTGTGTCATGCTGAACTGAGGTGTTTGGAAGAACTTCATAGTATAACCAAGAAGAATTGGAGGATGATGTGCCTGCCCTTTACCATTCATCTATTTTCATGAGGTATTTAGAATTGGTTGCTGTATCCTGGATTACTGGGTACGTGTAAACGATCAGTGTAATTAGGCTCAGCCTACGAGCTAATGAGATATCTGCTTTCAAGGTGAGACTGTCTAAACTTCAAGCACAGAGGAAAATGCAATTTGATGTAACATATGATGTTATACTGATATCCTACCTGCACAAGCAACCAAGAGACAAGCACCGAGACCCAGGGGTTTCCACTTTGAGAGGTTTTCCTTGCCAGAGCACCACCTGCAGAGATTTAGACAACTAACAAAAGCAAAGTCTCTCTGTCTGTTTCGCTCATCGTCCCAAATCCAATAAATAACTGAGTCACCACACAAGGATTTTTTTCCCTTCTGAGAAAGTCAACACCGCGTGCCATCTGTTGTCAAACGAAGCTTTCCAGATTAACATGTCTCCACTTGGAAAATGACACATGATGAAATTAATAACAAGTGACAATTTCTCACATTTGAGATGGAGACCCAGCTCAGCAGATGGCTGAATATTAAAATGTCGACTCAGCTATAGAAGACCAGATGAGTTGGATATGCTTTTATATAATCCAGATCAACACTTCAGCCCTGATCATTAGTAATGAACTCCTTTTTATTACAGAAAAGGTCAGCATCCACATCTGATGGTTTCTTATAGGAAATTGTTAATGTTAGAGACAACAAGCAATACAAATTACAATCATCAGTCAGCAAAACACATGCTCAAGAATCTCACCAAACAGGTCATCTTTGGACAGGGCGTACAGCACCCTGGAGGCTCCAATAAGGTTACTCATTGCTGCAGACAGGGCCGAGGAGTAAATGCCGACTGTGACCATTGGTGGCAATATATTAATGTCCCCCAGGAAGCTGTAGTCTCTTTGGAGAAGATAACTAGGAGAAATTAGGAAAATTTGACATGTGAAACTAGTTGTAAAGTCTAAAAAGTTTATTAAATTTTAATTACATAGTTCTAATTCACAACAACAGTCACCTCAAGGTAAGGATGCTACAACATTAGAAAGAAACAATCAGACGATGTCCTGTGAGCAAGCACTTGGTGACAGTGGGAAGGAAAAATTCTTTTTTAACAGACACTGTTTTGTTTTCACAGATCCGACTCTGAAAGCAGCGACTGTCAACATTTTAAACGAGAGTAGTTGTTTATACTTGTTTCAGAGTGTCTGTGTGTGTTGTGTGTCTAACCGGTCACAGGACCACGCCGCCAGCAGACTCAGCACATTGTATGTGATGAAAGTTGTAAGAACAGCGGCAAGAGTTCCTCTCGGGATGGAATAGCCAGGGTTTTTCAGATCACCTGAAGGAGGAAAAATAAATCAGCATTCATGTTGAACACATTTAAACATAGTAAGATTAAGGTTTGGCCAAACTCAGACCTTTCCCACATTATACACCATGTGCCGAATTTGTGCCTGGATCCAAGAAAAACCTGCAGTTCTAGAGACGCGTTAGTCAACACATTATTTTGCTCTGCAATCAGGCGATTACCTACAGCTTGTTATGTACACACAGCATATTTTTCCATTTGCCCTTTCAGGCTGTCAACAGTTGCTGGTAAATACAGTGCTGTGAAAAAGTATTTTTCCCCTCACTGATTTCCTTGCATGCGAGTCACATTTGCATGTTTTATTTCAAACAGAATTTAACAATAGAAAAAAATAACCAGAGTAAATACAAAATGCAGTTTAAATGTTTAAATTATTTCCTTTAAGAGAAAAAAAATGCTATTCAAATCTGCCTGGGTCTATGCAGTAATGTAACAAGTTATTTGATGAATAACTTGAATTTGATGATCTGTGTGACAAATATAAAAACAAAGAAATTAGGAAGAAGGAAAATACTTCTACACACCACAGCAGCTAAAAAAACCAAAGGTAAATTTTAAAAACAAAATCATTGTAATTTATTTGATATTAATAACTACAGGTTTTTACTCTGTGGCCTCTAACAGGACTTTCTTTTATGGCTTTTGCGAGAATTATAACACGCAGCACGTTAAACTTGTTTTCATCATTCCTGAAGTGACACACAGCTAGAGAAAGGCACCACTGCTTCCCTAATTTCTTTAATGAAGTTTTACCTGACATGTTGGACCCTGCCATGATTCCAGTGCAGCCGTTGAACATGACCGCAAATACTCTGGCAAAACTCATCATGGCACCAGTGGTGTAGTCCACCGTGTAGGCGGCTAAAGGGAGTGACAGGAGGGTCGACTGTGTCATTTAGACAAACAAGAAGGATGTTTGAATGGAAATGTCAGCATTTTTTACTAATTCAAGGCGTTAGTGGAAAACTGGATCTGTAATTGCATTTTTGTTCTCCTTACAAAGCAAAAACTAAATAAAAGCCAATCAACACATGTGGTGACATGTCCAACGCTTACGGAACAGGTTTCCCTCCAGCGTGTGTAGCCTGAAGCCAGTATAATTGGCAGTGCTCATGCTGGTGGTGTTCACTGCAGACGTATGTGGCAAAGTCACCACGGTGGGCCCCACAATGAAGAAACTAATGAAGATCGAAGCCAGGACTGTCATGACTACGATGAAGATAACGAAGGTGGCTTTTGCATAGATGTGGGCTCCCACCTGTAATCATAAGCTGGTAAAGTTACTCCACTTAAATATTAAATATCTATACATCGTTTCTATGCATGAATCAAAAATTCAGATATAAACATCAAAAGAAAAGTATAGTTTAAAAAAAAATAAATTTGGAACAGTAATTATTGTTGATTTAAAACATTCAAATTCCTCAGTTCTAAATCTTTATTTGTTTAACTCAAAAAATACAGTGAATATATCTCAGTAATTTTAGAATATATCTAAAAGAAGGGCAATGAAAAACTCCAATCTCACCAGACACACAATGAAACACAGGAAAAGCAGGGCGGTGCCATAAAGCAGAGACCACCAGTATCCTGACGGCAGCACGTGATGGTGACCTGCAGCAGCTGCAGCACCCTCTTAGTGACAGTAAAACAGAGTTAGTATGGGACATGTAGATGGGACATCTACATGTCCCATCCTGTCCCAATGGACTTCACCTTCTGGGACCCCGAAGGTAGATGTAATAGCCTCGACCAAACCCAAAATGTAGAGAGCACTGCTGCAAATGTTGGCAAGGAAAAACATGATCCCAATGCTGCCACCAAACTCTGGACCCAGGGCTCGGCTGATCATGTCTGGTGGTCCAAGTTGAGGAATTTCTGACTTGAGGGTGGCAGTGGAATAATTAGTTTTCCCCTGGGGGGGGTCTTAAAGGACTGAAATGACCAAGTGTCACGAACATGGATGAATGCTCTAAATTAGAATGAAAGTTTTTTTCAATGCTTCACTTCTAATCTCCTGAGAGAGAATACAGTGGACCATCATTACAAGAAAAGAGAAAGAGCTAATGGTCTACGACTGCTGGAACTGATCGTGTTAATAAGGATGGATTTTTTTATTGCATCCCAGGACTTATTTAAATAGTCTTCAGTTGTCCAGTTTTAGTGAGGCTGTGCAAATTGTTGCCTCAGCTTTCTGATCTCGCATTCATTTTTTTCCTCCGTAAAACTTAGAGATGGTTGTGTTAAAAAAATAAAAAATAAAATAAAAAAATCCAAGCAGCAGATTTCTGAATACTCAGACCAGTCCGTCTGCCACCAACACACATGCAACATTCAAACTCACTTAAATCTATTTTGTTCCCCATTTTGATGCTCACTTTAAACTTCAGCTGGTTGTCTGAACAATGTTAAGTTACTGCCAAGTAATTGGCCGAATAGTTATTTGCTGTCGTAAACGGTTGAACAGGCGTACCTAATAAAGAGGCTAGTAAGCATATAAAGTTTGAGACAATGTAATATTTAAAGGTAAGCCACTGCATCAGTTAAAACCTAATTTGTGAATTATTTGCAGGCTTTAGGATTATCATGTATTATTTTATTTTGGGAAGGACGTACAAGGGATCATCTCTTCATTTAGAATAATAATTTTAAAAAAAAAAAAATTAAAAAAAAAAAAAAAGAGTGGGCCAGTAGGTGAGCAGCAAAGCTCAAAGGAATAATACTGATTTACTTTTGATGCTGGTGTCTTTTTTTATTTGAATTTTAACCATCTTTTATCTAGCCTGCATGAAAGTACACATGGACCAAAGCTAAGACACGCTTTAAAAGGTGCACAACTCAAGACAACTTGCTGCCATCGCACAATTAAGCAGCCTAATTTAAGTGTGGCTGCATTCTCTTAGAACCACGGCATCTTTTCCTGAATTCGAATGACATCTCCTTCACGTCTTCCCTTACATAACCTTAAGACATTTTCAAAGTCAAGGGAAGACCTTTGACTGCAGCCAGATTCTTAAATATAAAACGGCAAAGCTTGGTCTCAATACTTCCCCTTTAAGACGGCATCTAAAGACCTGAAAAGAAACAAAGGAGACACCTGTGCAGCTAGAGCAGGGGTGCCCAATCCCAGTCCTCGAGAGCTACCGTCCTACAGCTTTTAGATGCATCCTTGTTCCTGAATCAAATGAATGGCTTGTTATCAGGCCTTTGCCAAACTTGGTGGCATACAGAAGAGGTAATCAAACCATTTGATTCAGCTGTGTTGGAGTAGGGATGCATCTAAAAGCTGCAGGACAGTAGCTCTTGAGGACTGGGATTGGGCACCCCTGAGCTAGAGGATATACAGCAATAAAGCAAATCAGAGGGGAAAAAAATAAGTGTGTTAATCAATTCTTAACCGAAGTGTGATTTGAAAGGCCACTCCCCTCTCTAAGCAATAAAAGGATACAGTAGGCACCTCCAGCATCTAGAGCCCCATTGGTGGAGATTGCACAGACGGAGAGCACCGTCATTGTGATGATGAAGTAAGCCACCAGGAGCATGGCAATAGAATGGTACAGCCCTGCTTGGCCCACAACAAATCCTGTAATAAGCAAGTAACAGCACATCTTTCACTGAACATCCATTTCTTTATCTCTTTAAACCTTCTAGCATCATTTTTTTTAATGATCAGAGAAGAGAAATAACATTTGCTGCAGTTTGAATGCTCATGAGCACAGCTTGCAGTAGTTACTTCTCCAAACTCAGCGCCCTTATTCATGAGTACAGGTTGGACTGTTTTACAGGCTGACGTGATAACTATCAGAGCCTGACTGCACAGCTTCAGTATCAGTCTATTTTCTACACATGTAAGCACAATTTTCCTCAAACAGTGAGTGTGCAGTGCAGAGTGGAGGCCCGAAGTCTACTCAGATTCAACAGGCATGGAGATCTTTGAATAGCAAGCCATAATCACCTCAGCTGCATTCATGTCATTGGGAGTAGATTACTGTTTGTCCTCGATTTAGCTTTTTTACAAATCCAAATGATACAAAATGCTGCAGCCTGACTTCTAACATGTTTCAGTAAGCAAGCCCAGATTACTCCTGTTTTACTTTCCACCTACTCCCACTTTATTTCAGAATTTGAGTTAAAGTAGTCATACTAATCTTAACACCATACAAAGTGCTATGGTCCAGACTATTTATCTCAAATTCTTGCTGCTTGCAGGATTCGCTAACAAGCTCTTTAGTAGTTCATTAGGGGGACTGGGAATAGTCTCCCACGCCAGCTATGTTTTGCTATTATTTACTACGATTTTTCTTTTCGTATATTATTTTGTTGAACAGCGCTTTATGACTATGTCTGTGGAAAGCATTTAATAAATGTAAGTGCTTAACAAACTTAGTAGACAACCCAGTGTAAGGCTTATGCCACAGCTGCCCCACATTAACAGTATTGGTAATGACCAAAATCAGCTTTTACGTTTCTGTAATGGTTAATCCACCAGTTTACACAAGCTATTTAATAGAAATATTTTAAACACTAAAGTTAAATTATTATTGTAGAAAAATAGTAAAGCACTTTAAAGAAAATTATGTTGCCAAATTACAGTTATTTGCTTGCATTACTGAACAGAAAAAAAATAGTTTGCAGTCAAATGTTTTGCCCAATTGATTTCCTATTCAGTCATTTTTCGTTTCAAACAAGTTTTCACACATTTCAAAAACATTTGTGTTTTCTTCTTTTGTATAAAAGGTGTATCATATATCATAATAATACGCACAGGTCTTCAGACAGCTGCTTTAAGAAAAGGTCCAGGCATTTGTAAAAGCAGATGAATGAGCAGGCGCGACAAGAAGGGTATGACCATTAGCACAAGGTTAAGTTTAATCAGCCCACATCTCCCCTGAATATCCATTAAATACACCCACTAGAAGATGAGTTGGATGACCTATAAAACCTAGAGGCCCAGGCTATTTTAGTTAAATGCCACAGGTTTAAACCCCTAGAGGCGTTTGATATTTTATAAAAACAACTTTATGGGAGTTTTTTGTTTTATAAAGTTTCTAAAGGAGAACAAGCCAAGAACCAAACCAAATCAATTCCCCAGTTTGCACCTGTGGATCCTCACAGAGGGCCATAGCACAGGTGAGGCATTGATGTCCAGAGAAAATGAAGAAGAGTTAACCGGTGATATTAGTGAACTAATCATCAGGATTAAATTCAACTAATTTTTAATTCTCCATAACTGAGGAAAAAAATGGGTGTGGGGAGTAAAATATCTTCATATTCTGAAGTCGGGCATGAATGATTGAAAACCACTTATTTGGCTTCAAATAATCCACTGAACACGTGTCAGGACTAATTTTTGTTGAGGTGGAGACTTTATTTTTCAGTCTTTAAAAGATCTCCTGCTGATACTCACCAATCCGCAGGAACACAACAACGCTGAACATGGACAGTAAAGTTGGAATGACGACTCCAAACAGCACCCCGAGCTTCTGAGCCGCCCTATCCTTGGGTCGTCCGGGGTGTACCCCTCCTCTGACCCCGGCGCGTTTAGATCCATCAGGCGGTTCGCCGCTGGTGGTCAGTCGGTAGTGTAATAAAGGCGTTTTTTCTGACATCGTAGATTATCAATAATAACTGGTAAGTGCAACTTTATTTAAAGAAAAGACCGCGTCTATTGTTGCTATGGTGAAACGTGCCATCCACGTCGAGAGCCGCCATTTACCTCCACGCCTCACCTGCACGAGCCCTTCACCTTGGGCAGGTAATTTGCTAATTGGAGAAAAAAATGACGTTGCTTCCTGCAAGGGCTCGTCCAATAATGTCCAGTCTCGTATCCTTATAATTAGCTTCTTATTTGTTCTTATTTGACAACAATCAATTAAAAAAAAAAAAAACAATTAAATGATTAGTAAAAAAAAAACAAAAAAAAAACAGTTTAATGTCTTTCGTCTATATTATAAAAGTCCTGCATCACAATTATTTTGAATAATGTATCTTTAAATGCAAAATATATGAATTCTATCGAGAAATTTCCAAGAACACAGAGATTTCCTGTACTGGAAAAGGAAATAATAATCATATTAATAATAATAATGCTAATAATAATAATAGCATACTTCTTTAGCAATGCTCTTATTTAAAGTGTAAACAAGATAAGATTTAAAAGTGCAAAGAGAAAAACAAACTTCTACTATAAAGATATTGCAGTATTAGCAGGACTGAAGAGCAACAAAAAATGTTGGAATAAGTCTCATTCTGTTTACATCATCAAGCTGAAAAACATCTGGAAACAGGATTTAGATAATACAGATGTTGTCTGAAGGCAATATAAAAACGCTACATGGCAGATTTTAGCCTGTTGTAGGATCTACAGGCTTACAGTCATATTTAAAGCATCTCCACTGTCCTGAAGAATGATACAAAGATAAAACTAAAACAAACAAACATAAAACGCCTCAATATCATACATTCATTTTTCTTATATTCATATTACCCTGGCTTTGCTTTCTCTTAATGACCGACAGATAGTGAAGTATTCACTCTCTTCTGGCTACGGAAAACAGAACATCCATAACAGTGACTTCTGAGAAAAGGTGAGGGAAAAAAATGTAGATCAATCCAGGTTTTGCTTTGATGGGCCTCCTTCGTTAGCGACCCCCGGCTGCAGTAGTGAAAAGCTGCTTCCGTGTCACTGGGAATTGGTGCACCTGTGCGCCAGGCCAATCATGAACCACTCCAGCTTGGCTGAGATCAGCAGGTTGTAACTCATCAGGACTGTTCTCAGACTCTGAGTGCTTCGAGGAACACAAGACAATGATGGAGTCACCACTGGCCCCTGGTGGTTGAAATAGGAAACACAGCAATGATGTGTAGTTTTTAAAATGGAAATGGGGAAGAGCATGAAGCCTGTGAAAATGTTCGGAGTCACCTGGAAATGAGCTTGTTGTTGAACTGGGATATTATTGACAGTAAGTGGTTTGATGACTGTCATTAATGAGCCTCGTTGTGTTTTAATACCACATTCTGTTACCTAATATTATAGTTAAAAAGATCTTTTATTTCCTATTTAATGACGATTTTTTAATTGTAGTAGCACAGCTGATTTTTTTTTCTGCTGTTTAACGAAACTTTAATTGAGTTAATTCAGTAACTGGAGCGTCAGTCTTTTTATGGATGATTATAATTGTAAAATGGACAAAAAGTGTGTGTAGTACACGCTTTATAGAAAAGCACAAACTGACTCTAAACAGCATAAAAATGAAGATTAGATTAGATAAGCATCCAGATAATGGTCTTTGAGGCTGTAAATTAAAAATAACACCCAACTAAGACTGTCCACTAAAGGGTAAAGACGGGCTCACAAATAGGATGATAAAATGGGAGATTTGTACAGGATGCTGCTTAGTTGGAGCCAGGTTGCTCCTACAACAGGACCGAGCAGTAGATCCAAACTATTTAGAGAAGAAGCAGGTAGCAAGTATCCTGATGGAGCGGGCAGCACACTTGTGAGAATGACTTCATGAGGCTTGAACATGCTGAAAATTGAAAATACTGGCGGCCAGCAGTGCTACTCCTCAGCCTGCTAGCACTTATGATATAAATTTGAAAAATCGCAGATGATTTAGTTGAACGTCTGACTTTGACCTTGAGGTCAACATCACTGGGATTCAGACTACTTGGAGATTTCTAGCAGATACACAAGTGGTATGAATCTCAAAATCCTACGTCGCCTCATTCATAAGTTATCACATTCACAATCTTGGGTTACCACACTGCCAGCCTAGCAGGGTGACGACAATACACCATCAGCCTTTTACATCTGAGGGGTAACAGGAAGGCTGCCAAAGGTTTGACATGCTTTGTCGTTTCTTTGACATAAACAAAGCAAAATATTATTATTATTTCAATTAAAAATAATTATTTCTATATTTGTTAGTGCTGTACTAAATTTTCTATTCACTTTACACCTGATTGGATGATTAAAAATATGAGTTTTCATGTCAAATATAATTTCTTTTTGGGTGAACAGCAAACCTGTGCTCACGCACATTGAGCTTAAGTTTGTGGTCTTGCCCTTATGACTTCTGAGAACGACTTTCTCACTAACAAAGTATGCACCGCTATCTTCTTCATGTCCTGAGGAAGGAAAGCTCGGGTCACACAGCATAACATCATCGCTTCCAGTGCACGGAGATTCCAGAAAGACTTACAGACTTACGAGAAACCAGGATATTTCCACGCCAGAGGAAACTGATAATGCCTCTGAATCACATGCAAACCAGTGGTAGAGAAGCCCGTTACATGTGTTCCCTCACGATGTGCGAACTTGTATCAACACAACACGTGTCGTAATGTGTCTGATGTGCTTGAGTGACAGAGACACTCAGTCAGCTTTTGGATTTGCAGGTGAGAAGACATGCAGACTTTAGTTTGACAGTGAAAGCTTCTATGGAGCTGAAATGCTACGTTGCCTAAAGAAAATATCTGAATCCAAGACATTCAGAAATTTTGTGGCCGAATTTACAACTAGTTTAACATTTGCACTTACACTGAACGGCAAATCGGTGCTTACTGGGAGTGCTTGTGAGCTTGTTTGCATGCAATTTGTCACTGTGAGTGCGTCTTACGCTCAGCTGAAGGCGGGTGAGGATGAGCAGGTAGTTGTTGATGTTGTTCTCCAGTCTCTGCAGCAGCAAAGCGCCACATCCTGCCGGTCTGAGGCTCCTTTCAGACTTCACACCCTCGACAAGAAGCCTCAAAGATGCAACTATCTCTCCTCTCTTCTCCCGCTCCTGCAGTTACATGCGCATTCAGAAAAGGGAGGAGAGGTAATAAAATGTTTGGCAGCACTTCATAATAAAGCCAGTGACTTATGGTGCAATTTTCGATCGTTTTACGTGTAATTTTTCTTGATTTAGGGTGTAATTTTCAGTACCTAAAAATACTTAGAACAAACAGGTTTTAAAGGAAAGAAGAAACAAATTATACTTTAAGTATTTTGCTTAATGTGTACCTTTGGTGTATATCAGCATCCTAATGTTTCCCAAATTACCCAAAGTTGACGCGTGAAGCCTAAATATCTATTAGTAATATAATAACGGGAGGTTAAGATTACATAATGAGGAAGTAGTTTCTGTCTTTTCCTCTAAAAAAAGCCCAAAGGTATTATTCTACATATTATATTGACAGTGTAATCTGGGCCTGCTTTATAATAACCCAAAATGTGTTCACTGCTAAATGCTCACAGTATAATTTGTTCCTTAATTAGTTTTAATCCTCCAATTTGATACCAAGCTGTTCTGTTGTGCCCATTGTGCTGAACATTACACCCTAAATTCAGACAAAACACACTGTAAATACTGGGAAATTACACCATAAGGTGTGGGCTGTGGTACAAAGTGCTACCAAATGTTTTAATCAAATCTGCTGCGGTGGAGGATGGATTCATATGTGTGCCAACATTACCGATTTGTGTTCCCAAGATGCTGCGTGAAGCTCGGTGCAGGGTAGCTGAACCTGTGTGGAGAGGGTTGCCGAGCCATTACAGTTACTCTGCAACGGAGGAGACATGGGAGAGACAAGTGACAGAGACAAGACAGACAGGTGGACAGGCTGACTACAGGTAACAACAGACAACAGACGGATTAGATACAGCCTCCAGATGGAGGTTGTGAGACAACCCGTTTCTTTAAAATAAATTGATCTTGAAGCCAGAGAAAGAGAGACAGTGACATTCTTACCAGTGCACTGGACATCTCAGGCACAATATTCAAAGCCTTTCTGGCTGCTCTACTGCACACAAACTCTGTGGACTTGGTCTCACTGTCCCACACTTCAGAGGCTATCATACAGAGCAGCAGAAGTCCTGGATAAGGCCAGAAATACATGCTGAAACTGAGCCGTCCCAAGAAAGTTTGTAATAAAAGACTCATAAGTTAACCTTTTGTACTCACTGCTTAAAGCCATGCCCTGCTTGGCTTCTCCTTATGAGTCCACATTTGTCCCATTAAGAGATGTGCCCAGAAATTGAAAATGTGGAAAATGCCCAGAGTCTGCTGTGGTGTCCTATTTGTCTTCTCACCACTTGATTTCCCACCTTCTCATTCAGTAGTGGGAAGTGCGAGTGTTATCTAGCCTGAGAGCAGGATGTGCTCCAACTTCTCTGCTGCGCAGCATAACAGAATGTTATAAACTGAAAGTGGCATTTTATTGATATCAGCGAGACTATTTTGCTTCTGAATTGGCTGTCGTAGTACTCGGGGAACAGTATCATTGCTGGAAAACAGGTTAATGATCTATTATTGTGAAAGAATCCATTGACACAGCTATCCTGAAGGATATTTACTTTTCGTCCAGGTTAGCGCTGGCCAACAGAAGCCACAGCCAGGGTACATAAACGTCCCCAAACTGTCATAGGGAGCTAAAGGCGCCAGCAGGTGTGTGTGTGTAAGCACCGTAGGTGTATAACCTGTGTGTGATGACATAATGCATGCGTGACTTAATGTGTTTAGAGAATTTGAGGCGCCCTAAATGCTCAGCAGATTGCAAATGTTTCATTTTTTAACAAAAGCTTATAGAAAGACACAGTTTGTAACTTCTAAACAGGCATGCGGTCTTTGCAGGCAGGACAAGGTGACATCACTGGCAACGTGATTACCCATCGCTTAATAGCCTGTAAACATGACAGAGAAGGAGAAGTGAACAGTCTGCACCCGGATGCATGCAATCACCCACCGGGTTGCGCTACCTTTAGGGTCGCAGCTGGAGGACGAAGCGGTGAGGCTCCAGTTCAGCTGCCATGTGAGGGTTAAGGTTAAAAGGAGGCGCATTAGCTGTCAACACACATGGACAGGAGACAGCGTGGGGAGTGCACCATTCATCCTCATTTTCAGTCACACGCGCGCAGCCTCCTACCACCTCAGTCTGGACATTGACTGAGCCCCCCTGTCTTCACCTTCCTGCACCCGGGCTATTTTTGCGTGTCATGATTAAGACGCATGACGCTTAATATGGGACCTTAAAGTGTTTGCGCGCGCGTGTGGTGGTGGTGGTGCCACATGCGAGCAGAGAGAGAGAGAGAGAGAGGGATGCAGAGCATGACCGAGCATCAACACTCAGTCTATGTTCTGTTTCCCCCCTCCAAGCCTCCTTCTGTTTCTGCAGTCGATCCCGGCCGCTGTTAATTAAGACGAATGCGCGACGCGGATCCGCATATGATGAGCGGAGCGCCTGGATTTCTGCACACGAGGAGAAAACTGCGGTCTGTAACACTGACGGTACCCGCATTGCATCACGGACACGACACCCGGTACCCCGCTGTCTCCCTCCCACCTCAGCAGGCGCAGATGAGGAGGCTGTAGCATCTTATCATAGAGTTTCTTTGACTTGTGCTGCCGAGCTCTCAGGCGGCCGGCTGCTGTTGCTCATGGTCTCCAGATTCAGCCAACAGCTGGCTGCTCCTCTGTGCGCCGTTCTGGAGGCGCAAAGCCGGTAATTACGCGCGGTGCTGACAACTTTGGCGCGGCGCTGTATGGAATGCGCACCAGCAACAGGCCATTCTCTGGGATCTACTGAGATTTCCCTTCCTGGGAGTAAAGTGTGATCTTCGGGAGTCATCTGCAATCAGATCGCCTCATCGACTGAGTGAGCGCTACAACCTGTGGCTTTGCGCCACTTTATTTCTGTCAAAATCCGGCTAAGGCGCAATGGAAGGACAGAGCTGACGGTTTTGAATACGCAGCCCGGAGAGCAGGAAAAAAAAGGGAGAGAGGAAGACAGCAGCCCAGGGAAAAAACGTGAGTGCACAGCTGGATCAGTGTCTCTTTTCTGTCTTTTTTAAAGTATCAAATGTCACAAAATGTTCCAAAGTTTGCTCATTTCAGGGTCAAGGGCAAATTCTAACTGAAGGTCTAACTGGGCTTTGGTGTATTTGCTGGTATTCAGGTTTCGTTTTGTCGTTATTTCTTCTCTATCAGCTGTATCAGCCAACAGGAATGAAAGACAACCGAGAAACTTGGCACACAAAACAGAAGGGGCACAGGTGGTTGCACATCTTCATGTTGCAGAGGAATGACTCAAGGTGCTTGTGGCAATGTGGCTGTATCACACATCCATGCCAAATGTTCCATAACAAAGCAACTTTCCCAGTGATCGTATGTATACACCACCTAAACATTCACTTAATTCTAATGACAGGCTTTTTATATAATACGGAAGAGCTTCTTACCTCATGTAGACACCGAGGATCACTGGGTAAGAAACACATCAATCTGTCTGTGGGTTTTTTTCCTCCTGTATGCTGGTGCCACACTGGCCTCCATGCACAGGTGATAGATTTCTAAAAACTCCTGTAGAAATGGAGAGATGTGGGTCAGTGTGCTGGTGCTCGGGGCTGCAGAGCACCCAGTTTCTCTGCTGTCAGGACCACAATACACACAATACCTCTGCCCGTTTATGAATGCCAGGTCCTTGATATAATGATGCCAGTGACACATATTGCTCTCAAGGTTATAATGCAAGGCCGAGTTGGAAGCCCACGGTGCATATGAACACGAAGAGCATGAACGATTGTTTTTTGTGAACGTGTGTGTTTCTGTGCGTGTGTTTTTAGGTAAAATGCCTCAGTGGTCTCTGAGGGCCTGGTTCATTTTGGTGCCTGTGGCCCAGCGCTTTGAACCGGTTGCCTTGCCAACAGCCAATAAGCTGCAGCCTTCTGCAGGACCGTCAGCCAGTCAAACTAGTCCCCACAGGAAGTTATGTCTTAAACCTGTAAAATAGTGTGACATTTTTTATTCAGGATGACCTGAGACTGGTTCAATTCAAGTAGCAGTTTAGAAAAGACTCTTTGGTTTGGCTTTAAAAAAAAAAGTTTGAAACGTCCTGAAACCAAACAGAAAAAATATTGGCAGAAATGAAGTTTTTTTTTTTTTTTGAAGCAGTGAATCCCTGGAACAGTGGTTATCGTTTAGGTGTGAGGCCCACTTGGCAGCACATCTGTCAGGGCAGTAGATTTCACTGCCAGTATGTAGCACCTCTGAAAAGCCTTCCAGTGAAAGCCCAGAGAGATGAATGCTTGCAGTATAATTACTCCGCACATGTGGGAAAAGGAAATGATCTGAATGTGTAGCAAGTCTTCTTGTGTGAGCGTTTAGAGGTGGATACTAGCTCTCCTGAGACACACACATGAACAGATGGGTGACAAATTATAGGAAAAACATGAACACTTGTGCAGGGTTTTCTGTCTCAAATAGGCCTTTGTGTGTGACCGTTGATTAATCTGCACAGAGGAATGGCAATGAGCCTGTGTTACTTTACCTAACAGAAATCTGTGCATTTTTCTGTATTTTATACTTGAATAAATTAAACACTACTTAAAATATAGTCCGTACAATCATAGTAGTTATCTTTTTTTCCCAAGTCCACTTCTGCCTTTAGAGGAAAAGGTCACTCCAAAGCATGTTAAAACATCACATCAAGAAACATTTCTATCCTTGTAGGAATGCGCTCTTACTGAATGACAATGCCCATATTCATTAGTATGAGAATGGCATGAATCATGAGCTGTGGCCTTTGGATCAGTGTGTTTGGTAGGACAATGACCCATCCCTCCAACTGAGCTCCAGAGATTTTTTTAATATCAGTTCAGAGACACTTTGAATCTGTTCTGGCAGCACGCGGTGGCCCGACACCTTACTAAGCCACTTTGTCTTCTTTTTTGTTCTATTATTTCTTTTTATTTGCACCCATCTGTTTATACACACCACAGTTTTATGACTCATAGGAGGAGTGGTTACAAATACTTAAAGGCGATCTGCTGTAGTGTTCATTAGCACAGAGCAGAACTATAAAATACTTCTTGTGGAAATGTTTGGCAGCAAGTTTTCATGCAAAATGCACTTGCAGGCAATGCATATTCTTCCTCAATCCATCCATTTGGCTGTTTTCTTAACCGCAGCTGCACTGGAGCCTATTCAGGCTGTTATTAGACCAGAGGAGTGATACACCCTGCTCGGGTCTACTAGTCTGCTGCCTAAATCTATAGGTGTAGAATAAAGTGTGTTAGAGAGGGTAGTATGAGATTTCAAGTGAACTGCAAAGTTATGATTATAATTTATTCTATATTCTATAATTTGGTGTTTTAAAGTTGGTGCTGACAGCACTATTCAGCACATTTATCCCAAAAATTGGTTCTTTGAGTTAAAATCTTTCAATTTCACATCATTATTCATGCGATTAGATCACATCCGCTTCAGTTTTGAACCGGTTTCCATGTGCTCGTGTGTGCTTTTACTTATTTTTTATTTATTTCTTTACTTTTGGACGAATTGTCAGAAAATACTATTGTTGCGTTCACTGACTGAAGCATGAAAAAGCTTTGCAGAGAGAAATGCATTTTAGTTTCCAGCACAATATGAGGCATTTTCAGCTCGCACATTTTCCACATAAAAAATCTCTTATATTTTCCTCATTTCATCCTGAGAGTGTGCTGCCTTCGTGCTTCAAAGAGTCAGAGAGTTACTGTCATTTTAGCTCAGATTGCATCAACGTGAGAATGTTTAAAAATTTAAGGCCACACAATACAGATTTCTCATGTGAAACTCAGCTTAATTGTTATGGGAGACGCTAAACGACCCGAGAAAACAGTTGCATCTTGTCTGTGGCTCCCAGAGGAGATTTCTAAAGTCAGTGAAAACAACTTTGATCATGTCATCGGGGTTATGTTCGGTTTTAGCACAAAAGAGTACAACACCAACTTAGTTACCCCGCAAATGATGGAGGGCTCAATTACACACACTAATGAGTTGCTTTATGGGAATTCACTTTGACCTTGCTTCAATTTTGCCCACTTCACTTTTCAAGTTTGAGAGATTTTATCACACATCCTGACTTACTTTTTAAAATATCTATGAAGGATTTAATGCAGTCAGATGCTGTGACATAGACAGACAAACAAGATCCTCTACAGGCTTTGCCAAAAGGTGATTGCTGGTATTTAAACTGATGTAAATGACTTGCTGACCTGTAATCTCTCAAACATCTCTCTCTTGAATGATATCAAGCCATTTTGAGACACAAGGTAGAAGCTGCAGTCAGTGATTTTTATATAGCCTTGAAAACATCTCATTAAGATTAAAAATCTGCTTTTAAAGAGACAGCCGACCAAAATACAGGAAAAAAACACGAGTGAGTGAAATAAGTATTTGATCCCCGAGCAAAACATGATTTAGCACTAGATGAAGAAACCCTTGTTAGTGAGTACAGCTATAAGATGTTTCTTGTAGTTGCTCACCAGGTTTGCGCACATCTCAGGAGGGATTTTAGCCCACTCCTCTTTACAGAAGCTTTCAAAGTCTTTTAGGTTTCTTGGCTGGTCTGGAGACTTGCTAGGCCACTCCATGACCTTAATGTGCTTCTTCTTAACTTACTCCTTTGTTTCCTCAATGATCTGTTTTGGGTCACTGTCATGCTGGAAGGCCCATCTATGACCCATCGTCAGTGTTGTGACTGAGGGACGCAGGCTCTCGACGACAATTTTGACGACAAAATTTGATTAAGTTCATCTAAATCTTTTACTTTTAGACAAATTTTAGTCAACTAAAGATCACTAGACTAAATCTAAAGTTGATTTTGTTGACTGAAATATAAATTTTAAAAGTTTGTTGTGTTTTTATTAGTGAGAAGTGCTCCACACGGTTTACAAAGCGTCTTATTCTCCTTGACATCAAGTACAAAATGTGTCCATATCTGCTCTTCTCTTTCTCCAAAGCCCCCCCCCCCCCACCAATCCTGTTTCTCAGGGGCAGTTAAAATGTGCGCACCTAACCTTACTGCACAAGGAGATTACCTCTGACCAGATCACTTTCACACTCATCCCGCATTTGTACACTACTTAATTAGTTCTGATTGGCTCTCATCTCTCCAGAAAAGTTTCATCTTGTTTTTATTCATTGACACAAATGTCAGTACATTTCCATCCCAGTTTTTGTGCTTGTGCATTCGTTTTTATTTAGTTATCGTCTTATTTTTATCAGAAGAAAAGGTCATTGATAAAAACTGATCAAAATTATTGGTCAGTAAAATGAACACTGTTGTACACGGCCCCGTCCTTTGTCCCCTCAATGTAATGAAGTCGCTCTGTAACCTTAGCAGAAAAACAGCCATAAGGAATAATGTTTCCACCTCTGTGCTGGATGTGGGGATGCTGCTCTTTGGGTCATACACAACACGGAGGATCAGCTGATGCCAAACAGCTTGATTTTGGTTTCATCTGACTTTCTCCTAAGCCTTCTCTGAGTCATTTATATGTTTCTTCCATTTCCAAATAATCACACCAACAGCTGTCACCTTCTCACCAACCTTCCAATCTGCTGGAGCCAGAATTCCTGCTGGGTTGGGCATCACTTCTTTGACTCAAATGTGTATAACACCTTCAAAAATTCGATTGGTTACAGCCTATTAAGCCCAAAATATAAAAAATATACAAGGACATTAAACGTTAAAAAAAAGCCCAACAACTACAACAAAAAACAACAAAACACCAGAAATGACTTTTTTTTTGTCACACCTCGTCCTGACAGCCTTGCTGGGTTATTGTAAGGACTTCTTTGTGACACTCATTGAGCCATAAAGCTAAGCCCACTACATTACTCATCACACTTGATCAATCCAGTGATGACTCAAATCAGGAGCAAAGGAGAGCTGGGTCGTCCATGACTATCGCACAAGAAAAAGAAAAAAAAAACACTACACATCACTGTTTGTCCGAAACAATCTCGGCAGAGCCGCAGGCTACCCGACGCCCTCGCATTAAAGCACGAAAAAATAAAACAATAAAATGCGAACATCCTCAAGTCCAGTAAGTCCAAAGAGAGACAGACAGCAGCAGCAGCACAGTGAGAGTGGAGGAGGGAGGCGGTGTATGCAGTCCAGCCTCACCAGCGCTGCTGTGACGCTACAGCCGGCCGTGGCTCTCTATCCGGTGCACCCACCTCGCTTTGCACCATGCAGGAGGTCTTACGATAAAGAAACCTGTTACTCTCTGCACACGAGATGGCAGGCGGCAGCACACAGTCCTCCTCCTCCTCCTCCGCAGACTGATTAGCGGGCGACTCCTGAGAGTCTCGGATTTCTTTTTTGTGGGGGTCTTTAATGAGGATATTGCCGCAATGGTGAAGGACAAGGCCGAAAACAGGACGCTCCAGTACCAGCAAACTTTGGTGAGTTTCGGATGAGGTCACAGATCTCGGTTTGAGTCGTGTAGAGGGTTTTCATGGATGCTTGTTTGACTGGAGGACGGGCGCAGCTGGTGCCTGCTCAGCCGTGTCCTGGACGAGAATAGCAGGAGAGTGTGCAGCTCCTGTGTCCAACATTTCTATACAAAACCAAATAAGATATATATCTTTTTTTCACTTTTAAAATGTGAAGAAAGGGCTTCGGTGTGCTCTCCCTCCTGTGATATGTAGCGTCACTCGCTGCTCTCCAGTCATTCACCTTGATCCACAGGTGTTGCATCACTCTCAGCCTCTGCCTGCACCCACCTTCCTAATTAATCCCTATCAATTCCGATGTCACCAAACCACGTAAGATTAATTGGTTCGGCTTGCAGTATCTCATGTTTTCCTATCTCCATTAACCTCATATGTGTCCTAATTGCTTATTATTTAGATGTTAATACCCTTGAAATACATATCAGAGCCTGCGTGGTGCTTTTGTATTCCAATCACGTCCTGTATTTTCTTATCTTCTCCATTTCTCCTGCACATCTTGGTGTCCCTAGTAATGCCCCCACCCTCCCCTCTTTTATCTTCCTCTCAGCCCTCCTGTCTGTGAGAGTGGCCCCTTGCACATATGAACTAAAAGTGGAGTGTTTCTGAATATTAATTTCCTCGTGCACTAGTTTTCCTCACTTATGTCATTTCACTTGGCTGACAGTGATGCCCTGGAGCACTTGAAACAGTGATATTCAGATAAAGGGAACGAGAGAGACAGACAGATTGGGAGGGAGTCAGTCAGGCAAAACAGTGGATTAAAGTGTCACCCTTCACTGCTTTGTGAGCCTTGGTCTGCAGTTGTCTTTTAGCTTCTGGTGACGTGTTTTTGAGTCTCGCGTGGATTTGCACATGTGGACTTGAGATCTGTTGGTCAGTCTGTGTTCGTGCAGCGGCGTAGGTGTTAAGTGGTACAGAGGTGTTTTTGCTGTTCTTGTTTGTGTGGGGATCGATGCCGCGCCGTGTGCCTGAGCGTTAAGATCAATAGTAATGTAAAATGGCAGTCGGTGTCTCTGAGGATTGGAACGTGCCATCTATCCCCAGAACCTCCTCTGGCCATAGGACTGCGATCAATGGCTTTATCATTCACTCCCTGTACAGCAGTCCATTACCCCAAAAATAGATGTGTGTGTGTGTTTCTCCACATGCTTGCCATGGTGCAATGTGTCTCGTGATGCTTCTTCCTATAGGTACAAAGTGGCAGCGCTATTCCTCACATACTTTTGTGCAGGTGAAACATCTGTGCTTCTCCCAGGGAAAACTGAGAGATGGATACAAATAAAAAATCTGATAAGTAAAGGCTCGCAGTGTTTCTTCAAAGTGTGGCTGCAGTCTAAAATTGGATTCTAATGTTGACAAAAGGATCTTTTGTGTTTTATTGTTTGCCATCAGCAAGATTCAGAGGATTTTCAGTAATGCTTGGATTTTGGCAGCAGAGGAACACGGGTGCTGTAGCAGGACTGAGCAGATGACACGGAGCAGATAGAGCGATATGGAGATCTGTTTGATAACTTCTGCCGGATGAGGAAGCGCAGAAACACCATCCCTTCATTTACATGTATTATAGTCCAAAAAAAGGCTTTCCCCTCCTGTATTTACACTATACTGGCAAAAATCTTTTAATACACCGAGCAGCAGTTTTTACAAGACAATGAGACAAAAATAAACCTTCAATTTATTTCTGCTGTTGGAGCTGGAGCTTTTACAGCCTCTCAGTGCTGCTGTGACAATCCATTAAGAAAAGCTGTGCTGGGTATTACAAACTTGCCATATAAATGGTACTAACAACTGAATAATTGATACAATTACATTGCAGATGGCCATGTTTGCATTTCTTATTAGAGCCACCCCTAAAGTAAACTGATTTCTGAGATGTAAATAATACCCACTGATATACTGTCCACCGATGCTGCACAAAACCCTAGCTCTTGGAAATTGCTTTGGAAGGAATTCACAGTCTCCACCGATGTCTCTGAGCTTATTATCCAAACAGAAGAGCAAAAACTGAGAAAAACAAGTTATTAATAACCATTAAGACTTTCACAAAAAGGAAGCATGAATGAATTTGATAATTTTAGGCAGTAGCGGTTGTTTTCTGCAGGAGGAATCTGCGTGTGACAGGTTGAAAGCAAACAACAATTTGGTGCATGGGTCACTGGCTTCTACAACTGTCAGGTGCAGTGGAATGCTGGGATGGCGCGCGGCGGCTGTCTGCCTCCCCGCTGTCTCGTGGGACAGAGGAATGGAGCAGGTAAAGTGAAGAAGAGGCAGGTCAGAGACTGAAAAGAAAAGAGACGGGGACAGACGGTGTTGTGGTGACTTGGTTGTCGAGGTGTTGCCGCTTCCATCTGAAGCTTTTTCAAAAGCCTTTTTCAGAGGTGTGGGAGGTCTGAATGTGTCATTGGGTTTGCGTGTGTTTTCTCTTTTCAGAAGCGTGGGCAAGTTTGCTCTATAGGTCCTGCATGTGCAGTTAGTTTGTGATTATATGTGAGTGTGTGTTTGTGTGGGAGGGTATGCACTGCACCTACGCATATGTCTGCCTACGTACACAGTCTTAAACGAGTGCGTGGTGAAGTCGTTGTCAGAGCAGATGTCAGCAACAGCCCGTTCGTGTCCTTCCCGCAGCAGGAGGCTTTTACATTCGACTGCTGCAAGGATCAAAGTCATCATCCACCTGAGAAGGAGAAGCCAGCCACGCTCCCCTGCCACTACCACCGCCAACACCACCACCAGAGCACTGCAGCGCCGCAGAAATATACAGCACCTACTGTACACATGTTGAAATATCTTTTTTAAAAACGTATGGAAGTCTACACAAGGTGTTTTTTGTTTGTGTTTTTTAGTGATCCAATTCTTGCTATTTAAAAATCACTTTCAACGTGTGTGTGGCCGCTGAATATATAAAGCAACATTACTGCATTTTTATGTAAAGAGAGCACACAGTGGCGCACCAGGACAGAAATCAATTTGATATTTTCCCAGCGAGACCAAATTTTGGCATGTGGATTTCAAATTCTTGTATGGATTATGGAGATTTCCTCAAAAATGTTACTTTATTTAATACAAAAACCCAACTTACGTGCATCTTTTTCATACATGCATGCATACAAATACAGTGCTAACACTATTTTCATAGCCTGTTAGTATGCACAGATTGCCTCTAGATCAGCAGCGAGCAGGCGCTCTGTCTACAGAAAACTGGACTCACCAGTGTGAGTCTGTTGCCTCTCTTCTTTCTTTTGTATTGTTTGGTGCAAAGTGTCACAGACCAGTTGGGTTGGTAAATATGAACATGCTGCTTGCAGTTTACTTGTGTCACTCTGAAGGATTTCTGCCTTTTGGAATTAACAAAAGTGTTACCATTTCTCTCAGTGCCATTTGGTGCGGCTAGCTTCAAAAGTTGCCTTTGCGCTCTATGATGAGAGCTCTTCAGGATTCAAACACTGCATACATTTATATTCATATATTTTCAGCCTCTTTCTCTGTTGTTGTTGTACACACACACATACACACACATAAAAGCGCTGTCTCTTCAGGGGGGTTTAGTTGCTCATAGTCAGCATTCTGTTCGTTCTCCCACACAGACGCTGGCTCGAGTCCATTTCAGGTCCTGTCACTTCCAAATAGTGCTGTTACCTGCACACAATTGAACAGGCCACTGCAGAGACTGCAGACAGAAGAAAATCTCATTTTAGGCGCTTCTTAAAATAGCCCGTGCTCATTGTACTGTGTTCACGAACCAAATGGTATCCATTAAAAAAAATGCATAGTAGCCATGAAAAATGTTTAAATGGTTACATGCTCTGTGGTGCAACTTCAAAGTGGATGCAGGGGACAGTAACTTAAAACTCAAATAGTGAAATGTTGACAAACCAAAATTCATGATGAGCAACGTGTAAAACAAAGCAGGGGAAGAGTAAAAGTGCCCAGTAACTAAAAATGCAGCAAAGGTCAATGTGGGAGGCAATATACATTTATCCTATGATAATGACGCCATAGTTGGTTGATGTGGCGATAACTAATTTAACTAATTTATATACTGTTGAGTAATACTGAAAGCACAACGTCAGGCTAAATGTGTAACTGTGCTGACGGGTGAGTGATTAGGGTGTACGGCAGGTCCTCAGCTCTGATTCCAGGCCACCTGGATATTTTTTGTCTTAAAGTCATCCCACTGCTCTCTTTCCTTACACTTCCTGATTTTCTCTCTACTGCAGCTCCCATGTCACTGGATATATTCCTTTTCCTTTCGGTTTAGGAGAGATTGCCGCCTGTGTGGAACGTACAGGAGGCGGCACACATGACAAGCACTCACTTGCTGTAAAATAACTGAGCTGTTACTGCTCTGTTCTTATATTAGTGCCATCAAACGTCATAGAGATTTTATAGTAGAGAGCTGGCAGGTTAAAAAAACCTTCGTGACAGATCTTAGCCGGGTACGGTCTATGGGTGTAGTAATAGCTTCAAGCACTATTTTCATGACTAATTATGAATTATCTCCATGATTTCTAATATTCAAATTAAAAACCTGCTTTTTCATCCCCTGAAAGTTCAAAACCCAAAGATATTTAGACTCATATAACACAAAGGAAATCAGCATTTTCTGACATTTAGGCATCTGTTGATAGACTAATCAGTCGAGTCACTGCAGGGTTGAACTTCAATCAAATCTAAAAGAGCAAAATGAATAAAGTTCAAATAAATAACAACATCAAGGCTTGGCTGAAGAGGTACCGAAGTTTGCAGGATTGACAGTTCAATATGAGAGAGGCCCGAGGGAACCAGATGACTCCAATTGGATGGATCGTGTGTGTGTGTGTGTGCGTGTGTGTGTGTAAACCATGAACAGATGAACAAGAGGCATTGGGAAAAATAATATATGAAACACAGTGCAGTATTGAATTTTTGCAGACACCTGACTGCTAACCACATGATGCTGACTTGTCCGTCGTTTTGGAAGTGTTACATTCACGGTGACAATGTAAGGTCAAGTGAATAAGGCCTCAGTCACACAGGCCAGTAACCCCCTGGCAACAATATTAAGGTTTGCCTGAAGATATTGTATGACTGGTCGTGAGGGAAATTGTGTTTTGTGACTGGTTGCAACTGGTTTGATAAGTACAAGATTGACACGCATCACCTGTAGTTTGCATGGAGCATGCTGTTTTGGTCTGCAGTTATTCTAGAAGTGCAGAGCCATCAAGAAAGTTTAATTCAGATTAAATGGCTCTGTCCTAGCAGTAGTGACACCAAACGGAAATGGTAACCATTTGCTTTCGTAGTAAAACCTTTTGAAACATCCTGGTTGCAGCAGTAAAGCACAGCTTTTATTTTGAAGGGGAACATACTCCGTTTCGCGTTTTAATACCGCTCAGCTAGTAGTTTGCAAAGTCCTCTGTGCAAACTACAGGTGACTGCAGCAATCTGTTGGCTGCTGAGAAGGTTTTAGGTGCGGCACCCGCTTTGGCACCAATTTCACCTGGTGACAGTTTTTCACCTCCAATAATCACTCACCAGAGAATCCATATTTTTCCTTTGCGACCTGAGGCTGTATCACGTTCAACTCTTAAGCAACGTGTGCATGACGTCACCTACGTATACAGAAGCTTTTAAGTATAAAACACCAAATTTAACGACAAACAGAATGTACACACATTGTTGATCAAAAGTATCTTTTAACAGTTTGAATTGCACTAAATCAAATTTAAATGCTTAAAATTTAATTGCATATGCAAAAAACAAAAAATAAGTCTGACTGTGTTGATGTTAGAGTCTCTCACAGTCTTCCAGCTGTCTCCCATCCCGTGTTCTGCTTTCCCACTGCTGTGATTGAAGTGCATTTTGTAATTTTTTTTCCCTCACACGTGTGCACAAGTCTGCTCGACTACAAAAAGGTTTTCTGCTGCGTGTGTAATAGAGCTCTGACTCACGGTTAACTATCCTAAAAGCAGCCTCGGCTACCTGTATTAATGTAAATGTAGACAGTCGAGTGAGTCGAATGTGTCACTTCCTCCTCTAATTCAATTTTCCCATCCCTGGAGGCTGCAGGGTCCAGATTAGCTCGAGTGCTTTAGTCCTCTTGTTGTTCCCCTGCTCTCATCAATACACACTCAGCATGCGCTTAAGTAATCACACGGCCTTAACGGTATGTAGGAGTTTAAGGGTCTAAAACATCCGTCATTCTCCCTGCGGTGATGGGTCCACGCCACAAAACAGAAGAGATTAAAATCACGCCATGAATATGTATTAATAAAAAGCAGCAAGGATGGAAGTTTTTTGATGTTCCAGCCTTCATCGTTACAGCGTCAAATATTTGTCCTTGGTGTCGCCTTGTGGTGAATAAATTGTCTCGCAGCGCCCCTGAGAATTGCTGAATCATATAGAACGTTTTAGTTAATCTGTTGTTCTGGACTCGCACATGGTCGGACTTAGAAAGGCAGGAGAGTGTGGTGTAACAGGGAAGTAGGGGGTTTTACGCAGTAGAATGTCGCAGGACAAATGGTCCTCGCTTCTTGTTGTTGGTGGTTGAATAATTTGGAAAGCTGTGCTCAAACTGCCAAAATAGACTGACTACTAGTCATTTGAAAGGACGTGGGCATTATAAAGCTACAGACTAAAGCCGACACTTGCTGCTGTGTGATGGACACGATGAGGGACTGATCAAAGTTGAGAGAGCCTCAGTTTTTTAGCAGCATTGCTTTAATACTGTAAAGCTCAACGAAGCGCATTTATTCATGTTCGCAGACACACACGAGTCCAAATATGATGTTCATGAGTGCTAGAGCAACGTTTCAGTATAGCTAACCATGCCTGGCTGTTTAATAACTTTGCTGCTTGTAGTGTTAATCAGTTTAGGGTAACTCTGAGGACAGATTTGGGCTTTTTTTAATTTTTTTTTTACAACCATTCACAAGTGATTAAAATTTAAGGTGAAGCCAGAAATTAATTAACAGTTTTACTGTTGATCATAAAAAAATCAACTGTAAAACTAACAATAGGTTTGTCAATGCTCGCTTACAGAGAGGCTACACAAGTGCTAATGAATGATTTTGTTGTGTATAATTGGCTAAAAAAGTCACCACCTGGATTTAACTAAGCAAACAGGTTAGAGCCCGCAGTAATTAGATAATTACTACAGTGATTACTGTGTTTTGGCTGATAACAGGGTATTTAAGCTTAACTGATGTAGTGTGTAGATTTGCATTTCATTCTCATTACATATTCTGTGGTTATAAAAAAGATGTTCCTACGTGTTCAAATTATTGGTTTTCTCTAAGGAAAGAAAACAACGAGAGAGATTATAGATACTAAAGCTGGATTAAGAACTGTCCAACTACGTTACTAAAGCCAGGGAGGATAGTGGAGAAACATTACCTTCGAAGATGTTAAGAAACAAAACCTCATGAGTCATTGTGATTGATTACTTAGATGTTTCTATAAAAATGGTACAACTGGTGTTCATATTTAATAGCGAAAGTAAGAACATTTCAAAATGCAGAGTCCAAAGAGAACTCTGGAGATTGGGACAAAATCAATTATCGGTGATGCTAATTGGAAAGCAAAAGGTCTTCAGTTTGCTAGGGAGCATAAAGATTGAACTCTGGATCAATGGAAAAAGGTCATGTGGTTCGATGAGTCCAGATTTATCCTCTTCCAGAATGAAGAGAGTCAGATAGGGAGATGCAAGTCAGATCCTGTCTGTGGGGCCGGTGTTTGATCAGAGGTTGTTTCAGTCGTTTAGGTATGTAGTTCAGCTACATGATGGGTGCAAAAAATTAGGTCAGCTGACTACTTGAAACATACTAAATGACCAGGTTTTTCCCTCATCAGTGGACATTTCTTTCCCCCCTGATGACACTCAGATGTTTAAGATGACAGTGCCACGATTGGGCTCAATAGCAAAAGAGTGGTTCACACACACAAGACCACAGAGCCCAGATTTTAAGCCATTTTGCTGTAGTAGTCTAACTCTCCCCTAATCAGTACAAATCACCAAGGGCTTGGTGAAAAATTCCTACACTCTGAATGATAATAAATATGATATTGCATAAACTCATTGAAAAGATTCAATGGTGAATACATGCCAAAAAGGAATGAGTGTTTTTGGCTTACAAACTTTCTTCACATTGATGGGAGAATGTTATAAATCGGTGCTGCAGGCTTGAAACACAGGCAATCTGTTGCTGATAGAAGCGAATCTACCAAGTATCATCACATGAACCAGCTTTGCAAAGCACTACATTGAGTCATGTCCTCAACGTTTTTTGTTCTTTACCATAAACGGGACTGGCAGCTGAAATCAGTCAAAAACTCAAGTGCACAGACAAAGTGTCTGGTGAACACAGTGGAACATAAAACAGGCAGCTATGGATGCACGAACAGAAACTGTTAGCAACCAAAAGTATGCAATAGAGTAAATATTGAACTCCATTGTGATGTTTTAGTCACTGGTGTTTTGTTTCATGCGTTTCCATCTTGGTTGCCCCAAGAAGATACTGGTGAAGGTCTCACCCAGAAATCAAAATACTTATTTGGGCTGCCAGGTTTGGTTAAGCCAACAGAAAATAAAACTTTCAACTTTTACTTGAAATGAAACATTTGAAGTGCGTGTTCAGGTCAGGCATCCCGAGTGGCTTTTTAAAGGTTCCAGGTAGAACCAAGTGCAATTGATGAGGGGGGTGGGATAGCCATATTATATATTAGCTTTTTCTATAGTGTCGATTTACCATTAATAATGATTAGTATGTCTGCCGTATGTTAAGTTTATTAGTTTAGTATCCATACAATGGTATGGTTTTGTGGTCAGCTGCAGTCTATTGCTGCCAGTTAATATTAGTGAAAGCTTTGTGAAATAGAAATGTTCAGAAGGATTGTGCGCAAATCATATCGACTTTTCGTAACATTTTAGGACCCTTCTCCACAGCGACACCTGCTGGCCTCTTTTACTATTGTTACATTTTGATAATGCTTTTGTGTTAAATGACACAGAGGTGTTGCACAGTTCTAAACAAGGCTATTTACTAGACCATATTATCAATAACTATGATCGGCACAGCAACAAAAAACAAAACAAACAAACAAAAATCTCTAATTTAGTGCAGTGCACAACAAAACAATTTATAAACTAAATACAGAAATAAAAGAGGTGTCATGGCTGTGCTGTGGCAGGCAGGAAGTGGGTCCAAATACAGGACTCGAACAGGAAAAGGTAAACTTAGAACGGCAGCTTTATTCGCTGGGAAAACTCCTCCACAAAAATAAACTCAGACAAATCAAACCAAAACCCTGAGTTAAAAACTAAGAACAAAACACTAGGGAAAGTAAAAGCCACGGAACAAAGCTAGAAACCAAAACCATGGATAGACTTACAGCACACAAAGACATACGACGCAACAAAGGGCAAAGGAAAACACAGGGCTTAAATACACAAGGGAGTAACGAGGGAAAGGGAAACAGAAGGGAAACACAGCCGGGACTAATCAGACATAATGAGACAAGAGGAAGCAAAACTAGATACACTGCACACAGGACAGAGACTATCAAAATAAAACAGGAGACAATCACAAAGACAGACTTGACACTGAGACACAGAGACATGACTGACTGGGGAGACAGAGGGAACATGGAGACAAGAGTGACTAGACGTGGAACACGGGAAAGTAACAGAAACCTAACTCGTAGGAACTAAGAATTAACATAAGCAGAAAACATTAAAAAGACCCCAAACCATGAATAACAATAATCAAGGAATATAAGTTAACCAACAAACACAAAACACTGGGTCACAGACCCAGTACCGTGACAAAATGCCACTATGTTTGTTGTGATAACCACACAGGTTTTGTGGAAATGAACGTTGTCTTTGTAGGTATGCTAAACGTAGTCCTTGTGGAAGATGTGTCCTGTGCGGTGGATTGAAGTGTGAATGAATGAGTCAATGATAGAAAATGAAGATCAATAAGAGAAAATCAAGTAAAATATGTCTAATGTCTTAATTTGTCATATGTACAGATTTTTATTCAATATTATTTCATTTTCTGTTTTTCACTTCTCTCTTAGCAAATTAAGTCACATAACTCAGTTGTTGCAAGTCGACGCAGGAATTTTTTAGTTTTTGCTGAGATAGAAAGTCTTGGATATACCACAAATCCACTTGCCAGTAAACTAGTGGATCATATGCCCTTGGAACAAATGATTAGTGAGGTATCTTTTGACCTCTACAGCAGGATCACCAGTTGCACTGTGGGTAAAATGAGCTTCTCTAACCTGGCTGTCAAAAAAATTCCCACAAACTGTCTCTTGCTGTGGTTTCTGCTAGGGATGATGATGGCTTTTAAGCTTTCTGGGAGTTTGCCGTGTCATCAAGTTTGCTCTACACTCTGTCAGTCAAGCCTAGCAGCAGGTAAGCTACCTGTCAAAACCAGGGTGAAAAAAACCTCACTGAGCTCTGGTGATGTGACGTGAGTTTGGAGCAGTCTTTTGAAACATCCGCACTTTGTGAACTCGACACAGCATCGAAATGTCAGTACTGAGCGACTCCTCACTAGTTGACTTTAGAAGCTGCTGCTGGAGCACTTGTGGGAAAAAACGTCTAATTTTGTTTTTAATTCATTGCATCACTCTAAATTTTAATAGAATAATAATAATGTTTTATTTTGAGGTATGTTGCTTTTATTGTGATAGTGACAGAGGAAGAAGAGGCAGAAAATAGAGGAGGCAAGTATCTGAAGCAGTAATCTGCTGCATGGGATATATGCACCCTAACTGCTGGTTACCCGTGTTTGTTATATTTGAAATTGTAAAAATTAATAAATGTTCTGTTCTTTTAAAATAAATGTTTTTCTGTTACAATCATAGGTGTGGGTTTTTTAGTTCAGAGTATATCAATTGTACTATAAAAGCAACAAGACAGATTTTTCTTTGTTTTTTTTTTTTAATCTATGTGTTCATGTTTAAAAAAACAACTTTTTAATATGACATAACAGCCACGATAGTTGCCTCTGATTACTCCGCTCCACTCAGGCTTTTGCTGCTATTTAACCAATTAACTGACACCAACTTATTCATTGCAGACGTGCCTTCTTTCTCTCTGTGAGCACTGTGATCAATGAGAAACCAGTCAATACCAATCAGCAGGAAGCAGGAGCCGAACTGGTTTTAAAGGGTTCAAGTGTGGGATGCTAACCGACTGATGTAGATGCAGAGGTTAGCCATGTGGGAGTTAAGCTGGTTGCAGATAACAGCTCATTTAACCCACAGGGTCCCACCTGCTGCTCTCGCCGGGGGCCGTGCTCCAGATGGCCTGTGATTTGTTTCACACAGGCCGAAGTAAGAAGCACTAACAGGCCCTGTTTATACTCCCAGTGGGAGTTTGTCTGATGCTCGCGGCGGATTTGTGTGCAACCATGTGGGTGCATGAAAATTTGTTTGCCACCTTATAAAAGTCAGAGGGAATAGAGTTTCTGAGTGTAGTGATTAACATGGAGATGCTACTTTGCTGGTCAAGATCTTTAGTCTTTGACTGATATGAGTCATTTAATTTAGGAGGTACTAATGTATTTGAATTTTATCTTCTATCTTCTGTGTCTAAGTGCTAAGATTCATACTCTGATGAACACAGCAACTCGGGGTTCAGTATTTTGCCCATGGACACTTTGGTGTGCGGACTGGACCCCCCCCGCCTGGTTTTTGCAGCACATTGTTTCTTTACACTCATGCTTTGTTCTTTTAGAGGTTTCTAGTGCAGGTGTTCAGCACATGCATGAACAAATACTAAATCTTCATCGTCACTGACCAGATCAGAAGCTTTTAGCAGTGGGGTTCCTCTCGCTGATAACAGAGCATCATTGGCACCTCAGCTATGATTCACAGCACTGCTGCTTCCTATCAAAGGACACTGAAGAATCGTAAAAGCCAAAAGAACAATTCATGTGTCACAATCAAGCACCAGCCTCCAGAGCTGAACAAAGTAGCAAATATGGAATTGGCATAACTTGCAGTTCCTCCAGTTAAGTTGCTGAAAAGGATTCACCTTCCCAGTACATTCACCTGTGGCTGATCCCAACAAAAAAAACCAAAACAAATACGAGTTAAATATAAACAATGTGATGTTAGTACAGGTTATACTATTCAAGTGTCTCTCCCCCACAGTTAAGGCTGGAGTAGCAGAAACTTACTCTTTATTATCCGCTCCACTCACCGTTGGAAACGGAGTCATGCGTGCCACTTACACCATCAATGAGTGGAGTCAGGTGGAGCCCCCTGTAGTTTAAAATTGGTCAGCCCTCAGAGGAGCCCTCCCCCTGTCTGTCTGTCTGTAAGGCCTCAATCTTTGGAACATTTTCATAAAGCAGAATTATCTGGAAAAAAAAAAAAATTCCCTGCTAACCAAAACTGAAGTGAAATTGTAGTGTTAAAAAAAAAAACGAAACAAAAAAAGCCCCATAAAACCAGACGGTGTCATAGTCACGAGTCTTTTATATAGACTGTGGTCAGTCGTTGGCTGGAGGTGACATCACACTGCTCTTTCTAAAAGGCAAAAATCACAATCTTACAAGAAATATAGACTGAGTAAAATGTGCATGATGTCATTATTGCATGATTGTAGGACATGCTGAGTTTGATGTGAAGTTGTGTCACAAAACCCGAATAAGAGGTTTTTTTTAAATATTTTTCTTCATTGTACTTTCAAGACTGAACAGAGTTCATCTCGTTTACTAGAAACAGAGATGGAAATGAATTTTCAAAACAATCATACACCCTATATTTTATCAAAATGAAAGCTTTCATTATCTGGAGTTTCTCATTAAGGACAGAAATTGATCATTTACATGAACAGCTCCATTTTCCCCCCAAATAATAGTTTTCATGACAACTGCCCCCCTACCCCCAGCCACCCCTTGTGGTTTTCTAACATTTAGCATTCCACACAGCACCTATTTTTAATCTATCAACCCGACAGCATTTTTAACCAGTGGCAAAACATTTTCCACTCTGTTTATATCCACACAGCAGCTGTTACTGCTCGCCATCCAATGGGCCAATTCCTCTGAGAATTTTGCAGCGGCGCTTAAATGCAGTGCTGCCTGAATATGATACATAGCTGCATCATGTTTTGATGATTTCCAGCAGGTTAGAGGTTAAAAGTAGAGGGAGATGGACATCTGACAGCACGGTTCTCTGTGTGTCAGACTGAACCTATACAGCTGCTCTGCTTTCCTTCTGCACCTCCTGTTTATGCGAGCAGAAAGAGTGGAGGAGTCGTGATGCCCATCTCAATGAGAGGAGGAGGAGGAGTTGAGTGGGACACAAAGGGAGGTGGTGTACAGAGCAGTGGAGGAGAGATGTTGCAAGTTGTAGCATAGAGAAATCTACAGGGACCGTTATCAAAATAAAGTGGAAGCAAAAGAGGAAGCAAGAAGCCAACCAGCAAGTCTTGAGTCTCATCTTAATGAGACATGGTAGGAAAAAAGCAAATCGTATATCAATACTTTGCATCTGATGATGCTAGTCAAGCACATTTCCTGACATGCAGTTTTTCACAACTGAAAGTAAATCTGCTGTGTTATATATTGCATTGAACATTTGAGTATAGATTTTCCAAGCATCTAGTTGTAATGCAATCTCGCTGCCTTGTCAGCAAGAATCAGGAAAACAGGGTGGCACCTTCATCATGTTACTGGCTTGACTTTGCAGAATATCTACCTCAGCAAAAGTTAGTCACCTTCAAGCAGTGATTTGAGACAAAACCCAGTTGTTCAGCATGAGCTTTTAACAAGCTTTTTATTAAAAGTGACAGCCAGAAATGGCATGCCAGTGGAAGGTCATCCTTTCAGTTTAGCGTTCAGTGCTGCTGTGGTCTTAGTCAGGATCACTTCACCACTTGAGACTAGAGCCCTCTGGCTCTGGGAAACTCTCCTTGCTGCAGATACTGCTCTTCCTGCAAGGCAGACATTTTTTTTCTTTAAGTGCTGAAAAGGAAAATCTCACAGAAGTGCATAAGTGAATATGTAAAGCTAAAAATTCTAGATGCCATTTCAGCTCCTCCGGGGGGAAGCCTTTCTACCTTTGAGTGATTTAAGCATGAAAATGCCAATTTCAGTGCGTTCTGCCTTCTTGAAGTGTAAAAGCTCTAGAAAGTTTAGTTAAACTTGCATAAAGCTGAAGATTTCTGGAGTTCTGTAATCTTAAAGAGGTCAGAATGCCAGGCGCTTTAAGATACTCACGCTGCCGATGACAGTACTGCTCACAAGAGTCCATGCTGGTTGGATAGCACACAGCTGTGGTGCAGTGGATGAACACCTTTTTGGAAAAAAAAGAAAAAAAGAAGTACATTTGGTCAAGAAAACAGTTTCTGTGAAGGGACCCTATTTAAGTAAGCTCTGCTGTACCCTGTCTTTCTGTGGATAGAAGTCGTTTGGATCCACAAATGTGAACATCTTTATGACAAAACGTTTGTGGTGGGTCGGGTACTGAAGCCCAGAGGAGCCGTCCACATGAATCACTGTGGTCAGGTATTTGTCATCATGGTAGGGACACCTGCAGCAAAGAAGAATACCACCTTAGCACAAAATACAATTAAGTGTACAAAGTCGTATTAGATTGCTTTTATATACCCGTTAAACAGAAGGTCCCACTGTGGCAGGCTCTCAGGATTTGGGTTGGACGTGGCCCAGCAGTGCTCCAGGTTCAGGATGATGTTTGGGTCAGACCTTGCCAAGATGCGCACCTCAGCATAGACGGGTTCACGTAACACTTTGGTGACTGGGTAGTCTGACGGGGCATAGAAGGAGCTGTACGCTGCCACTTCTGCAAGCAGAGTAATAGTTTTAGTGCAAACAAGTTCATTTCTGTACCGCTTCATAGGGGGTCATGCCACTCACCCTCCACACATCCTTTTGTGTGGCACTGTCCACTTCCCAGTCTGAGCTCCACTCTGAGAGGTCCTGCAGCAGCAACAGGTACAGGAGGAGGAACAGGGTTCACCTCCAAGACGAGAGCCTCTGTGGCTGTGCCAGAGTACCGACACTGGAACAGTAGCCTGTCGGCAGAGCACAACTTTGCGGTATTTAAGCAGTCAAAGGCCCACTTCAGTGTCAGTCACTTTAAGAGTTAAATGATAGAATGAATGGAAATCAAGTACAGGTTAATTGCTTTGTAGTGTGGCACGATATTTGTGCAATAGGATCAATAGGTTCTCTTTCAAGTCCAACGTGTACCCACTGAACTGCTTAAGCTTTTTGGAAAAGATACCTTAAACATGCACTATCAGAAGTGTCTGAACCTTTTAGGGTTGACCGTCATTTTGTTTATAGCACATTTAAACAAAAGCTGACTGGCAGTGCTTTAGAGACAGCACATTTACGCTGCAGCTGCCAAAGGAGAAAAAAAGGTTTACAATACATGAAGCTAAAGGGGGTTTTACATCAAGTTAAATCAAAAATAAATAATCAGTGCTTTTGTGTTGTCATTGTGTTCAGAATTTGCCAATTAATGACTCAATTCACAATTCCCCTTTGACAGACTCACTCAAAATGGCTGTCCCTGGTGATTGAGCCTTTTAGGCCAACTCCTACTTCATATGAAGACGACATGTGGTTTTCATAAACCACAAAACCATCCTCCTCCTGTGGAAAGAGGAAAAAAGACTAGTTTTATGATTCAAGATCTCCCATTTTTCATTAAGGTGCCCATCATCAGTTTTGGTATATTTTGAGGTTTTGGACTATGTTAAAGTGATGAATCAGATCAGGTTGTATTTTCATATCAAAGATGATCTAGATAACCCTCCACCTACCGTAACTGTGGTGCCACATGCTGTCACAGGGAACTGAAAGATGGCGAAGGCAGAGGTGCCATCGACAGGGGTACAGAAGACATCGTCAGTCTCCAGCAGGCCGATTGAGTCCAGTTCTATGGGTGGCAGGGTGGCATCTCTAGCCACAACCACCACAAACTGGCCATCCCTGGTACACTGCACAGTCACTGGGAGACAAGACAATAGATGGGTGAAGGTCTGCTCCATTTCACACGACCAACATGAAAAGAAAGCTCACCAAAGCACAAATACCTGTTTTCCCATAGTAGCACCGTAGCCCATCAAAGCAGCAGTTCATTTTTTCACATTGTTCAGGGGTCAGATCTGGAGTCCCACACCGGATCTTCTGAGCCTCCTCTACCAGGCATTTATCAAGAGGAGCTGCAGTTGGAGGGACATTTGGCTGTTGTTGAGACCACTGAAAAGAATGAGAAGTTTGGGGTTTCTGCAGAGGAATCATCCAGGAATGCTGCGCAGTAACACAACAAACACAAACAACCACAACAACACTGAACAGCAGCTTGAAAGGCTTCATTATGGTGTTAATAACTAACTACACACTGGCCAAATCTACAACAACCACATCTATGGCTGGGATGCAGTCTTTATACGTGATTGATTGTGTGTAGTTCGCTATGAACACCGCCTCTCATTGTTAGTAGTCAATTGTGTGCCAGCCCTGCAGAGTTAATCAGCTGGGAGCTGACAGGTGGAGCTTATTGTCTGCTCATCTGTCTGAAAAGAAGTCATTACACGACTGCTGAGTCAAAGCTGAGTGATTTTTTTTATTTATTTCTAAAGGAGAAATAAAGAGGAAAGCTGTGAATGGAGTTTCTATTTGCAGTCAGTGAATTTTCCAACACCTGGGTCTGTTTACTCAGAGCTTGAACCTTAGCGTGTTTACAGAAGCTGAATGTATTATTGTGACCCAATACAGTATTAATTCTTAAAGTGCAAAACATGCTGTATCACACTGACATTTCCTACACTGGCTTCCTCTGTTACTACCAGTGTAAAAACTCTTTTTTCTTTTCTTTTCATCTATTCAGATGTATGGGCGGTACACCCAGGAGCTGGGTGTGTTTGCCAAGGAGGAGGCGGCGCGCCTACGTGATGGAGGGGTGCGGGACAGCGGTGGAATGAGGAGGAACGCCAGCGTTCGTAGTCGTGCTGATCTTCTGGAATATGAGAAGGACCCCTGTGCAAAGTGCCAGTGTAAGTGACGATCACTTTTCTAACCCCTAACCCACATTTTAATTCATAAACCACATACAGACAAATTTGATTTTTGGTGGGCCAGGCCAGTGAAACAGTTTCTACAAAATGTTTCAGTTTTTCCATTTTCACCTATTCAGTTTATCTAAATGTATCACTAGTTCACAACAGTCACCTCAAGTCACTTTAGATTGTAAGTCAAAGACACAGTTGTAGAGTACTGTGCATAAGTCTTGAGGCAGTCCTCATTTCTTTGTATTTTGTTGGGAAAATGGGAAAAAGGTGCAGCAATTTATTAAAATTTGCAAACGCGCCTGGAAATACAGTATATAAGGCACAAACAAAGTTTGTACACTTCTAACAAGCTTGAAAGTCAATATTTGGTATGACCATCTTTATTCTTCAACATAGCCTGAACTCTCTTAGGCAAGCTTTCTTGTAATATCTTCAAGTAGCCTTCAGGAATAGTTCTCCAGGCTTCTCGAAGGACATTCAAAGCTCTTCTTTGGATGTTGGCTGCCTTTTGTTCCCTTCTCTGTCACAATGATCCCACACTGCTGCCTAAAGATACAATGGTTCTTTTGAAGTTGTCTGCTACGTGTAGATACAACACTTGTTCATCCCTTGAGTTTGGTGCCTTTTTATCCTTGAATGATTCATAGGTCAGTGTTGAGTGGCTTAACAAAACAAAACAAAAATTTCCTCTGAAAATGGTCAGCCACAAGGACTGGAGTGAACAAAACCGCCAATGTCAATATAAGAAGTTTGAAAGACCTTCAGAAAGCCTGGAGAACTATTTAAAAAATGCAAATCATAGAAACATATCGGCATGGTGTAGTGTGGGTAATGTATTTAAAACTGACAATGATTTAGACTTTAGAGTTTGGACAAACACGGTCATCTCATGATCTGCTACAACAATACTTTGTGGTTAAGAATAAAATTCTCTCCTGCTGGACTCTGCAAAACTATTTGTAAGGCTGAATGTTTGATATCCCTCTTCAGACTCAGGCTTGCAAGGAGAAACTGTGCAGGTAGTGCCTGAAGGTCAGACCAATGATTAACTAAAGTGAATCGTGTGTGTGCGCACCCCTAAAACTGTGATTTCAGCTCTCCACTGAGCATTAAGGTCGTGTGAAAGTGACGACTTGCATGTATGGCACAGCAGCTGCAAGAGATGGAGAAAAAGGTACTATAGTTTCCTGATAGTATTCCCGATGGTGTCAGACTTTTACATCCAATAAAAGTTGCTCAGTTTAAGAGTCCCATCATGGCAGTGATCAGGACAAAAAGGCAGAACTGAGGCTGATAAACGTCTTAAAGAGTAATACCCCCACATAACCAACAAGAAAATCATTTGCATTAAAAAACTAGACTTTCCTTACAGAACGGATCATTTACATGTCACAGTAAGATTTTCTAAATAGCTAATTTTAAGTGTTTTTCTGCTCACACCATACTACCTGCATGCGACTTGCATGTTTTATAAACGAGGCCCAAAGAGAAGAATTAAATGTGTCTGATCTGAGCAACGACCTCCAGACACCAAGGACTGTCTCAATGTCAAAGACAGGGACAGCGTCCTCTGCTGGCAGCCAGTGGCCCAGATCGTGTTCGTCAGTGTGTGAGTGTATCTGATTGCTTCACTTTGTGTTTACGCTTGTTTGTGGTAGCAAAATGCTGATCTGAGCCGTCAGATTATTTTATGTCTAGTCTTCCCAGATGACTGCAGATAAAGGAGTGGCACCAGCAGAGAGCTCCACTTGAGACCGATGTACTCTACAGTAATGGAGTGTTTTGTGTATTTCTGTGTGAATGCGTGCATCTTCCAAATGTGGTTTGAATGACTGTGATACTGTCATTTATCAAAGCTATCAGCTCTACAAATGAAATCATCGTATCTTAATCAATCCAGGCGAAACCTTACAGATAAATACGTATCTTAAAGCTGGAGTGTCTGTTGAGCGAGGAAATATTTTAGTGTCTCCTTCGAGTCGAGTCGACCTTCTTTCCAGAGCCTTGTACTACAAAGTGAGTTTAACACAGCCAGGGTATCTTTTTGTTATCTGAATTCACTTACCCTAACACAGGCATTCAGGATAGGCAGCAACACAAAGGTAACGATCTCACTGAGCTAACCCTGGGTTTCCCTGCACATTCACGTGAAAGAGGTGGTGTTGGCAGCATCTGACCATTCACAAGAATGGCTGTGCTTTCAAATGAAGAACTTGAACTATACTATGGGGAAAAATATGACGAGGTTAAACACAGCAACACAGCTCCTGCAGACAAATCAGCAGTGTGAGTTTGCGTGAGAGGAAAAGCACTTTAGAGTAATATCGTATTAAGAGTGTCTGCTTTAAGTGCTTTGGTCAGTAAGGCTGGAAAAGAGCTGCTATATTAATAAAGTGTAGCCTATTTATAGCCAGGAAAGAAAGCCAGTAAAAATGCATAGTGTGCGAGTTAACAGACCTATCAATAACACGGCTCTGTCGTTAAGATAAGGGAGATTGGGAGACTCTGATAGATTATGAGTATTTGATTACATTAATCTTTAAAAGACAGTTTTAGTTTTTATTCTTTTAGCAGCAGCCTCAGTGGTGTTTAACAGCCTGACCGTAAAGAACAAATATAAAAACAGAACTCAAACTTAGGCTAAGTTTACGTGCAAGTTTGAGATGAGGTCAGCCAAACATGTTAATGTTATGATGTCGATATACCCGGTAAGAAGTGATTCACAACTCATAGTATTAAGAATCCAGGGTTAACGTTAAAGTTGCCTGGATAAAAGAAAATCATGCCTCGTAGTACAGAGCTCTGCTGGCACATTTTGGTTGGTAAAACAAGGAAACTGATTTATTCTATTTATTATTTTATTTATTTTTTAATTTTTGTAATTTCTGATTTTATGGAAAAAAATACGTTTCTCCAGCACTTTATACTATAGTAAAGATAATTAAAGATCCTATAATAATAATAATTCTTAAGGTGTGCTTTGCTGCATTTGCATTTATTGCCAACACCATCAGCAGCTGCAGCTGTAGGAGCAGTTTAATAAAACTGTCTGTGCCCACTCTCTATAGTTTGTGTCAAGATTGTTTTGTTCTGCTTAGACTCCAAACTTGGTAAAGTGTGAACATGCAAACAAGGGCCACATTTTTAAATTCAGTTTGACTTTCACTCATATTTGTTTAATATATCATTTTCAGGTAGTATCACAGTTCAAGGCCTCCTTCCTTATAGTCATGTGGAAAAAGGCTTTAAGAAAATAAAGTAAAGTAAACAGCCTCAGATGAACAACAGCACGATATATTACACCATGTCGTTGTTTATTTAACAACAATGAAGGAAAAATGCAGCAGCCATGTGTGGAAAATTAAGTACACCCTTACTACGTCCATAGGAACTGAGGAGGGTAAGTGGCAGCCACGGCCACAACCTATTTTTCAAAGCAGAAGTTTTGACACTTTGCAGATCTGCAGCATTCACATGTGTATCTAACACATCACACATCATAGAGAGATGGCATGGCCTTTGGAAGTATTGAGAAATGGCTCTCTTAAGTGTTCCTTTGAGCGGCTCAAAGATTACGGCTATTAAAATCTGTTTTTCAGACCTTTTTCTGGAGCATAGAGATTCCTCCCAATTCTCTGAATCTTTTCATGATACTGGCACTGTGGTGAAGTGGTCTTAGCTCACAACAAGAACTATCCTGTGTGGACTGCATGTTCTCCTTGTGTCTGCATGGTTTTACTACTGGTGCTCTAGTTTCATCCCACCACCCAAAACATAGATGATGGGCTAATTGGTGATTCTAAACTGGCCATAGATGTGAGGTGGATAGAGGTCTGACTGAATGCATGGTTAAATGTGATCATACTGTCAGCCACTGTGAGTCCACTGTGTACAGAAGATGAAACTGAAGTTCTCCTTATCAGTATAGCTAACTGTTTAGAGTGGCCAGACCCTCCTTATCTTTACCCTTGAAATAAGTAACAATAAGGACTTAATAAGGCAACATGATTGATTATTCCCAGTTTTTGTTGCTTAACCTTTTGAGATTTTCCCCCAAACAGAAGCTTTAGCATCACATACTTTTTCTGTCTTTTGAGTCTTTATTTTATTATTAGTCTTAATTTTTTGTTTCTTTGCTTTATTGATGTCTTTTTTCCTCCATTTTGCAATTTCTGCACTTTTTTGGAAACTGGATTATAAATACTTAAAAGTTCCACTTGCAGTTTACCTGATTGTTTTTCAGAGGGGACACAGATTTATTGAACTCTATTAGGAACTGAAAAAAAAGTTCTGTAAGACAAATAACTGAAAATAAAGTGTTAAAATAAATAATCACTCTCAGGGATGGCTCTCAACAAGGCAATAGGAGGGAAAGGCAGTGTTTGTTTTTACTCGTGCTTGCGTAAGTGAGCCAGCGTGGCTGCTTTCCAGTATCCATCTCTGCCTCTTTGCCCTTGTGACTAGTGATCTGATTAAAGAGCGATAGATTGCACTATAGGTGAAAGCTGCGCTATATCAGCACAGCGTTGCTTGCTGGCTGTAACGGAAGCCATTTAAAACAATCAGTCAGATCAGCAGCCAGCCAGAGTGATTTGTGTGTTCACTGTCTGCCGTGTGCGCTCATAGATCAAGAGGTGTTTGTATTTTTAGACTCATCTTTGGAGAGGCGCTCAGGCTGGCCGGGCACCGCTGCTTTCATTCTTAGGTAATGTGTACTGAGAGAGCCTTCAGATGTGGTGGAAGTGGGAGTTTTAGTGCTTTCCTCTCATGCATCTGTGTGGGAACATCATATCTGTGGGTGATGGACTAGTGTGTGCCTCGGTTCGTATCAGTAGCTGGAGGTTTTTGAACAAGGCAACCTACACATGCAACTAAAGGCTGTGCTGCTGGTTGTGATGGTGAGCTACAAAACATGTACTCCCCTCACTGTGATTATTTTTGCCTCACAGAGTGAAATTTTGGTGCATTTTTGTAGCAGGTATTAATCAGATCTGGGACTGCAGGTTATTCCAAGGTTCAGCCTCAGTGAATAATATCACAGCTAGTGTTTCACTGTACATTCGAGGACTGTAAATCTTTGAAAAGGGCTGTAGGTGAAAGATCTCCTGCATTCTGTGAACGCCACTGAGCCTGCGGATGTGAGTCTGAGCCAAGATGCACATGGAAGTATGTGGTGGTGCAGGTGCCAGACAGTGTGTGTGTGTGTGTGTGTGTGTGTGTGTGTGTGTGTGTGTTGTACTTGTATAGCTGCCTTTATGAGGACCCCTACAAATTTTAAGACCATCAGAGTGGGGACATTTTCGCTGGTCTCAAGTCAAATAAGGGACACTTCATCCTCCAGTTTAAACATATGCATTTTTCCCTGTTGCCTGTAGTGCTGTTTATCCATCTAGATTGCTGTTATGTGAGTTTCCCAGTTTTGCTTCAGTATAATGGAGCTAAACAGGACCTGCCAAAAGAACCCTAAAAAGAGGGTAACCCAGCAAAGCAATATAGATGATTAAATGAAACTACACGTGCCCTCTTAAGATTAGGTTTCATATTAAAAATATTTTTAGATTATGCACTTCGTTGTGATAGTTAAGGTCAGGTTAAGAGGCTAGGGAATGCATTACGTCAGTGAATGTCCTCTTAAAGATTACCAGTTTGTTTGTGAGAAAGAGATTAAAGGGAATACATACAGAGAAGCTCTGAGAATTTCCCCTATTTCTTTTATAAAAGAGTTTCAACTGAACTGTCAAGTAAAATGACACAATCTAGAAAACCATGTCATCTCATATGTTTATCTGCTAAATATTTTCCAGAGGCATGTTTTCTTTATAACTCTGTGTGATGTGTCAGATTGCATGTTTATCCCATGTTCATGTGTAGGTTCTATGCTGGCTGTTTGCCATCCAGCAGGTGGCCTGGCAGCTGGACAGCCTGTCCCATCACGCACACAGTTGTGCCTCATTTCCCTCAGGAGACGCTGCATCCCATTGTGACCCGCTTCCCGGCCTAGAAAGACTGCTGCAAAGTCCTTTCATTTATCATTTTCCTTGTTATGGTTTTTGAATAGCAGCATGCCATTCAAACAAGATTTAACACTAACAGTTCTTTTTTTGAGCCATATCAAAACATTATACAAGCAGCATAACCACAAGATATCTTGATGTGAAATAATAAACATTATCACATTACATGGTGGAGGCAGAGTAATGTGACTCATTGTGAACTCAGTGAACTCACTGTCATGTTCAAGAAAGCAGTTTGAGATCGTCATCAGAAAGCCATCATAAAATGGGTACACTCTGGTCATAATCAGAATACTTTATTAATCCCGGAGGAAATGATGTGGTCACAGTTGCTCCAACACAGTTAGAAAAGTAACTAATTATACTAAATTAAATAATTCAATAAACTACAAGTTACAAAATACGGCAAAAAAGCTCTAAGAAATATAAATAGCTGTGATTATAAATATCCCAGTATATTACACAAAAAATATATAAAGTTGACGTTAAGATGCCCTTCTTATCATATTGACTTTTCTCTGTAAAGAAAGAGATATTAAGGGTCTGCAAATATTGCAGTGCATACTTGTGCTTTAGATGGAGGAATTGTACAGTGAGATGCCACAGGTAGGAATGATTTCCTGTGTCATTCAGTGGTGCATTTGGGTAATATCAGTCTCTCACTTCTTCTGTGACTGGCCAGCACATCATGGAGTGGGTGGAAGGTATTGTCCTCTTGGTAACTGGCCTTGTGGATCTGTTTATAGAGGCCAGTGGGGATAGAGCTAAAGGGATGGACATGGTCAGCAACAATTCTCAACTAGGCTGTGGTGTTTAAACTATGTTCATTTGGTACTGAGAGGTACAAAGTGTGCCAAGAAAACATCCCCCACACCATTAGCTCACTACCATCAGCCTGAATCATTGATACAAAGCAGGATGAGTCTTTCTTGTTGTTTACCCCAAATTCTAAAATCTGAATCGCGCAGCAGAAATCAAGACTTAGACCAGGCGGTGTTTTTTGAATCTTCTGTTGTCCAATTTTTGGTGACTCTATGTCGATTTTAGCCTCAGTTTCCTGTTCTTAGCTGACAGGAGTGGTACCCAGTGTGCTCTTTTGCCGTGTAGTCCATCTGCTTCAAGGTTTGACATGTTTTGCATTCAAAGATGCTCTTCTGAATATCTTGGTTGAAATGAGTGGTTCTTGGAGTTGCTGTTGTCTTCCTACCAGGTCTTTGGCATCAATAAGCCATTTTCACCCAGAGAACTGCTGCTCACTGGATATATTCTCTTTTTGAGCTCATTCTCTATAAACCCCAGAGATGGTTGTGTAAGAAAATCCCAGCAGATCAGCAGTTTCTAAAATACTCAACGTCCAATAACGATGCCATGCTAAAATTGATTTAAATCCCCCTTTTCCCCATTTTGATGCTCAGTTTGACCTTCAGCAGGTTGTTTTTAACTATGTCTGTAAATGCATTGAGTTGCTGCCATGTGATTGGTTTCATTTAAAAAGGATAAATCATTTCATAAGACAGCTCAGTACTTAAGCTTTTAGCAAATGTCAGCCAAATGAACATTTATTTCCAATTAGTCACATAATCAGTGGCAAATAAAAAACTTTTTCCTCTACAACCGTTTCCATTTCCTCTACGAACAAGCTGAACAATTAACAAAAAAAGTGTTTTTGGTTTCTCACTTGGCTGTAACGCTGTCATGAAGTGTGGATCTGGCAAATGTGTTAGTAGCACATTTTTAGCTCCTCTGGGGACCGGCACATCTATGAATGCTCTGGATATTTGTGAATTCCAGGCTTTGGCAGTGTCCGCAGACAAGAGAGGAGAAATGAGTCCAGCAATGCTTCTTTTAGCTGACCTAACCCAGAGTTATAGATTATAATGTAATAGTAGAATTTATAACCATGACCTAGCTTTTTTTGTCTTGATATTGTCATATTTGAACAGAATGAAGATAATGTGATACTCTCATTCTCTCATGTGCAAAAATGATAACATCTATCTGCTCACTGCATCTTTTTATTCTCGTTTCCTTCATTAAAATACACATAAAATCACTCAAATTTTGTCCAGTAGTGACATAAAAAATGTATTCAGTTATTTTATTTAAGACTAGTGTAACACCATGATATCTCATGCTCACTGAATCACTCTTTTACGATTTGAACCCAGTGAATCCTGATATAAATATGCCTGTGCCATCAGTAAAAGAAAACTCCACTGGTAGAAACACCTTTTTGGGCACATAATGTTTCTGAACCTAAACCTGAGCACCTGAAGCAACTCCAAATCAAAACACCGCCCCTACAGGCTTGTACAGCAAGCACTAGTCATGATGGGTGCATCGCTTCATCCAGCTCTCTTCTTACTCTGATTTGACCTTCACTGTGAAACGGGTCAAATCTTGAATCAACAAACCACATGAGCTTTTTCCATTGCTCCAGAGTCCGATCTTTATGTGGCAAATTGAAGCCTTTTTTCCAGATTAGTCTGACTGATAAGTGTTTTTCTTAAGTCTATACAGTTGTTTAATGCCAATCCTTCCAGATCCCTTTGCAGTGTATATGTCGAAATACTCTTACTTTCACATGGAAATACAGTTGTGAGTTCTTTTTTGGTTTTTTAAGACTTTATGTTTACGTGATCTGTTATCAAAATCATTCAAGAGTTTTTCTCCAACCATATTTCTTCTTAAAAGATCATAGTTCGCCACTGTCTTTGGTATAGTTTCAGGAATCTCCTTCGTTGTTTTCATCACTTAATGCTGGCCAATAATTTAGTTACTCACTGTCCCATTAGGGTTAAATAACTTGTTGCCAGCTCAAACATATTAATTAATGCAACCAATGGGTGACTGAGTTTGTAGGACCAAAAGAAATTAAGTTCCTTGAATGCAACTAGTTGTTGTTTGTTTATATTACTGAGTTATTATTTTTCCATATGTACTAGAGTTGAGTGATCACGTGACTTTAACAAATATGACAATTAGTAATTTTTTGTGGGCTAGTTTTTTGTTTAACTAGCTCACAAGAAATTTAGGTTACATTTACCAAAGAGAAGTCATATTTCCTCTTTAAAAGTTGGGCTATGGCAGGCAAGCATAGTCCTAACAAGCTGGTTAGTCTTAGTAACAGTTATCTGTGGGGCAGCCGACAGTTTTCACTCTAAAAATGTCCATCCATCCAGTTTTTACCGCTTGTCTGGTTTTGTGGCCCGAACCTGGTTAGGCATATCTATACAGATATGCTAATATGCCTGTATATGTAGTAGCCATATGTCTATGCCTATTATGTTTAAATGAATGGGTGTATTAATCTTTTATTCATAGCTTTTTTAACTCAACCATTCAACATCATATTACAGTTTTTAATCTTTTTTAAAAGTTTTATTATTTAAGCTTCCTTTTTTCAGCTTATTTATAATTCAGTTTCCTTCTTCTCTCCCTTCTCTTTTCTCCTTGACACTGGTGTTTCTTTGAGTCGCATACAAACAAGTATATCTCTGCAGTCTCATCACATCTGGAATTTCTTTACTTTTGATTCCCTCTCTCTGTGTCTCTGTGCCCTCAGTGTGTGCATCTCGCTGCCAGAAGTTCTTGATCTCACGGGTGGGGGAGGACTGGATCTTCCTCATTCTGCTGGGGCTACTCATGGCTCTGGTCAGCTGGGTGATGGACTATGCCATCGCCTTCTGCCAAGAAGGTAGGAAAGAGATGCATACCAAAAATGAGAGAGAGATCTGTGATGTGAATAGAAACTATACAATATTTGATAAAAATTCCAAAAATGTCGCAATAAATTATAATAAACCAGATTATTTTTCCTGATATTTTTTCCTAAAAGTGTTCAAACAAAACCCAAACTCGTAAAAAAATAAATAAAAAGGTTGACACATCATTAACTTTAACAAAACGCTACTCAGCCATGACTGAGCAAACACGCCCATGCTGATGTTTTCCAGCGCATCCTCTCTGAGCATCAGAACATTTTTTAAAAAGATCTTTTCTTCAGGTACGAGTGAAAAAAATAGATGGCGATATACACAGCTGGCTTAGTTTAGTAGCTTTCTTTTTTTCCTCTGTTTTCTGAAACTGTAAATTTGCTCGTAGGATGAAAGAGGAGCTGCTGAGGGTGAGGAAATCAAAGGCAGAGATTTGGGGTTAGCGCAAAGAGAAGCAGTCGAAGAGAAGAAGAAGAGAAAAGGAGTCAGAAAATTAATTGGGAATAGTTTTTGACTAGTTTAGTTTTGTACTGCATGATACTGAAATGAAGTTCCTTATATATGTGTGTGTGCAGCACAGAAGTGGATGTACGGTGGACTGGACAGTAACTTGCTTCTGCAGTACATTGCCTGGATCAGCTACCCTGTAGTCCTCATTACTTTCTCTGCAGGATTCACACAGATACTTGCACCTCAGGCTGTGGGTAAGACATGCACACAGAATGTGGACATAAACATATGTATTTATATTCATATTCTAATTCATGGTCTTATTTCTGTGTAATGTAATTGGCTCTGTAGTGCTCCATAAGGGCTCCAAGGACATGTGCTGTATGTCTTAGTGATTGCATCTGCAGGAAATCCATTAAATATAGCTCTGATGAGATGTGCATACTAAAACTATATGAATATCAATCAGCTTTTCCCCTTACTGCCTCCTCTTGCTCTTCATTTATTCCCCCACCCCCAACCCACCCCCCTCTGTGTAATTGCTTTCTTTCAACTCATCTTTTCTCTGCACTGCATCATCCCACCTGGCATCTTTTCATTTCTCAGGTTCAGGTATTCCAGAGATGAAGACCATACTCAGGGGGGTGGTCCTGAAGGAGTATCTGACTTTTAAGACCTTTGTTGCCAAAGTGATTGGTCTGACCTGCGCGCTGGGTAGTGGAATGCCTCTGGGGAAGGAGGTAGAGAGTTTATTTTTCCCCTCGCCTTCACCCATTAGAGTCTTCTTGGCTTCACAAATTACAACCAATGAATTAAAGGCTTTTTTGTAGGTCTGGAAGATTTAATAATCTTCTCTCTTCTAGTCTCATTAAAGTCAGAGCTGTCAAAATAAAAGTGTGATTTACTGCTAATAGCAGTTACATTTCCCATCCAGGGTGTAATAAAGCAGTTTGAATCTGCATCTGAGCGTGGTTTAATCGTGCAAAGGTTTTTGAGTAATGCTCTTGATCTTGGATGCAGCATGCTCTGCTTAGTCTTTAAGTGTGCTTTTAGTCGTATCCTAACGTCTTCTAACGTCTGCCTTTCTCTATCCTCTCTCACAGGGACCCTTCGTTCATGTTGCCAGTCTGTGCGCCGCTCTCCTGAGCAAATTTATGGCTGCTGTTTTTGGTGGGATTTACATGGTGAGGATGGAGAACATATTTCAAATTGATATGCAGATGTCCCAGCAGATTGCAGCACAGCACTGTGTTTGAGGGCTTTCCGCTTACTTCTATAAAAAGTGTCATATTATCATCTGTGATGAAATCTAATTTATGAGTTCTCCGATGTCTGCAGCTCAAGTCCACAAATGTTTTCAGTCAGTTTGAGCCTCTGATTTTAATGAAACAGAAAAACTGTTTTTGGCTCTTTACATTATAAAAAAAAAAAAAGCTTGAAAAATTGGTGTGAAAAATTTGAAATGTATTTCTGTCTTCTATTCATCAATTGTCATCACTAGTTGTTAATTTTACCCCTTTTGCGCTCACATTCAGCTGCAGAGTCGCACATGCTGATATTTGTAGTAAGATCCTGTTTAGATGCTAACTTTAGCCTCAATATTGGGGAGTGTTTGTTTCCCCAAGTTTATGAGTGGGCAAAAGTGAAAGAGCCACTGTCTTACATTACTATCAGTAACGCTACAACAACAGATTCATTCTAAAGATAAATGTCACTGGTCTAAACTGTATGAAGGGTCACTAAAGGTCATTGCCGCCAGAGACCAGTCAGTGGCCCCCCTGGCAACCTCCGGTCGCTAGGGAAAAATGTGTATTTCCTGATTGGTCGTCATGTGGTTGCAAGCATTGGCTAGGATACTATCTGTAGCAAAGAGCGTACTACACCAAAACCCTCCTTGTGATTGCTTTGGCCACTAGTTGAATAAAAGTTGCACCTTTTGAAATGTGTTGGATGCAGTGGTGAAGCATGATTTGAAGGCAGGGAGTCTACAGGGTGCTAGTTTAACTAAGTTAAACTTGTCAGTGCATAACGAGAGCTCGATAAGTTCTCACAAGAAGTGGGGACCCCCCCCCCCCCCCCCCCCCCTCACCTTATCACACTGCCACTTTAAGACCAGCAGGGGTTTCAGAGGGACGTAATGAGTTACAAATGAACTTGTTAAATTACACATTAGAAAGTGAAGTAAGGATTCATTCATATTCAGTTTTATTTATATAGTTTTAACTCATAACAACAGCCATATTAAGCCACTTTCAATTGTAAGGGAAAGACTATAAAATATAAGATTGGTTGGGAATGGTGGGAAGGAAGAACTCCCTTATAAGAGGAAGATACCTGCAACAGAATCAGGTTGAGGGAAGGGCAGCAGATGATATTACAAACTATGAAGAACAAAACGCAAGTTAATGATCTTTAGTAGTGGGTTAACATGTACGAGAAGTAAAAAAAAAAGTGGTGGTGGGTTCTTAGTAATACCTGTGCGATGCTTGCTAAATCACTGTGACTTTTACTTTCTACAGTAATTAACTAACACAATAAAACAGACCAATCAGATTTTCATGTATGCTGCATGCATGTTGGAACTTTTTTTGGAAACTTGGACTGCAAATGGGTCTGTTTTTGAAACACTTTGGGTCAACTAGGCTATAAATCAAATGGTAATGACAGTGAACACTAAAAGGTTCAGCCATTTTTCATAGTGCATGTTTGAGGTATATTTTTTCATTTAAAAAAAGAAAAATCATTTATGTAACACAAGTCAGTGGGTTTCATACTTACAAGATGCAACAAAGTACAGCACTGATCCAATACCAAGTCCTGAGAATGAGCCTAAAGCTAAACTGAGCTAAACTACTTTATTATCATTTCCGTGTGTAAACTCAAACCAGCAGACAAAGAGCTTACATGTGAGTGTGTACCACGCTTTACTGAAAGAGTGCTGCTGATATGTGTACATACACCTTAACTCACACAAGTGGGAGGCAAATAAAAGCAAATGTGGAATAAATCATGTAAAGCCTTAAGCCCGTAATTTCATGATTTATCACCTTCCTCCTTATTTGAGTGTAATCATTGTGAAGGGCGAATAACACACGCACATGCAGTTTTTATTTGAAAAATCTTTGACATTTCTTCGACTTTCTGCCGTTCCCCAGGACGGACTCTCACCTCCACTCATGTGAGACTTCACCCTGAGCTTCTGTCTATTTCTACACTGGATACTGTGATGTGCCTCTCCTCCTTGCATCAACAGCCACATCAGCATGGAGGAAGATAGACTGCAGTGATGTGAAGGAAGAAAAACACGTGTCAGCACAGTTAGAACGACTCAAATAGTGCAGGGACCACTAAACCTAATCAGTCTGGGAAAATGTTAATTCAGTTCACAGTAAAATCAGGACTGTGTTTGCTGAAGCTCATTCGCTGCTTGTTTGAGTCTGCTTGCTTTGGATAATAACTTTGGATGTCTTCCAGGAGGAAGATAAAAAAAAAACATAAATTTAAAAAAAAGGTAACCACTACACTCACACGTCTGTCCTCTTTTCACTTTTACTGCTAAAGGAAGAGCCCTTTGAAGGAAGCAAGGTACGAATGCATGACTCGGATAGTTTCTTTATTTCCAATCCCATCAACATTAATCCAAGCTGTCCATTTGAGAGCTGAGACAGATTGATGTCTTTCCATTTGTCTGCGCTGTGTTAGATTCTGTTCAGTGAACCGTCGCAGAGAGGCATCGATCTGTGTTGCTTTTGCTTCGACACAAACATCTCATTTCATGATTTCAACCCTCAATCATGGTTTTTCAGTTATAGCCTCCCATCAAACTCCAATCATATATAAGTAATCTCATCGAATGTGCGCAAACACAGCAGCTTTGCAGTCAAACTGCTGCGTTTGTAAAACAGAACTGGTTCTGGATGTACGTTTGTGGCATTTGCAAATAAGCGTGCACCTCTTGGGATTTGAATGTGTGTGTATTTGCTTGAATGCACTGCTCTGCGTGTATTGGTATGTGCGTGTATCTGACCCTTGTTGGACAGAATGAGTTGAGGAACACGGAGATGCTGTCGGCTGCCTGTGCGGTGGGTGTGGGCTGCTGCTTTGCTGCCCCTATTGGAGGTAAGTCAACACGACTGTAGCCTCTGATTGAACTGGATTTAATTATGTGAGACATTTACAGGAGCTAATTAGATGAAGAGAATATTTACCCCACTAGCAGCCGAAGATGCCAGTCTTAGTCAGTATATTTGTCTAAATCCAAGGTTCTCAAAGTCTGGCTCTCAGTGTAATGGCTGTCCATAGGAAGGAATATTGCTCATTTCATTCATTAACAGCTTACGTCATCCTATGATACAGCAGCACAAAACAAGACCAACTCTTCTCTTCAATTTTAGCACTTTTCTTTTAATGCGTGATGTCAAAATGCATGTTTTTTAGGCTACATGTGAACACGCCATGAGGATAAAATAGTTATTAATACAGTTGTGGTCAGACTTTTACACATACTCATCATGGGTATGACGGTCATGCTAATTTTGGCCTTTTAATGATTTCTTTGAACTGTACTGTTTGAGTGAGTGTAGGCATACACCGTTTCTAACTAAAATCTGCAAACACTCCTCTTCAAATGCTCTTTTCAAGCTTTGCTGGAGTTTTTTCCTCTCCTCCACTCGCTCCTTAATTGGGTGAAGTTGTGCCAGAAACTTTGCTCTATTTGTCATTTTATTAGGAGAATTTAATTGGTAGACTGACACGCTCTGGCCTTCTCCGGGATCCCAATTAAACATATTACACACAACATTTTAAATTAGGTTGTAACCACAAAACAACCAATCTTATACAGCCACATATAGATTAAGATATGTGTAACACCATATTTGGTCCTGAGGGTACACACGTCTTCTTTTAGGCCCTCCACTTTGATTGATTGATTGATTGATTGGCTTAAACCCACATGACTATATGACCCAACCTATTGTTATATGTGTGCCTCTTTGGCTTTATATGTGTATTTGAATGATCACTTTCTTTTTTTCTACTTAATACCGATCCTCTTTAACTGCTGTCGGCAACATATTTATTTTGATAGACCGCCACAGCTCTAACAGTGAAGTTAGCACTGCTGAAGTTTTAACACCTTCAGCTCTTCTGTTCTCACCGTTTTAGCAGACTAAACCTTCCTCATACTGATAAATGAAGTTGGCTTCAAGTTCAAATGTTACATCCACCGTATTCACTGATGGTTAATATACAGTCCCATGTGGAACTACATTAAAACTTAAAAACTGGTTTTCATTCAGAGAAGCAAACTCTGTCATCTGCCAAATGCTCATATGTGCATGAATGTTAATGTTTCCTGTAACCTTTAGATAACCTTTTGAGCATTGTTATCAACTTTTTACTTGATCACCTCTTTAAATTACTTTGAAAGTGATCTAAATGATATTTTATAATACTAATGCACCAAACTATAACATGAAAACAGTGAGGAATTGTTGTACTTAGCGTTAAACCTACAGATAATTCTCAAATTTGTGGTGCTTTTAGTGACTTTGAGCAGCTGAGGAGCTTCTCCTCTGCAGGAGCTGATAGGGATCAAAGTGGGTTAAAAAAGAGTGATTAGATTTATGTCTTTAAATGGATGACGATGTGTCTTAGTGGTCCTGTTTAACTGTTGGCTGCTGATACTTGTGGTGCAGGGGGGATTAGGATTATGTTTTCTCAAGGGTGTAGGTCATAATCATCCACATTAGATCCACGTTAAAATCCTCAGATTAAATTGATTTTCTGTGGATGCTCACATGATGAATCATACTTGGTATCACTCAGTGGTTGTTCTGCATTCGACTGCATCTTACCATCTTCTTCAACAGATGGACTCGCCCACTTATGCAAATGCTAAAATTTCCATTTTTTTTCCTGAGAACTTCAAGTACTTCTCGACCTTTGCTCCAATACTGTTTATTATTAGGGTGAATTTCCCTCTTCTGTTTCATTATCAGTTTTTGTTAGACCTTATTTTCTTCTTTCTTAATTGATATTCGTCATGAGTCGGGTTGTTCAGATGGTTTTAATTGTCGTGTGAATTAACTTCTGTGTTTGAAGTTTGCTTGCTAAATTAAGGTGCCCATTCTTTCACAGCGGTTTGAATAGAGTGACATGTTCTTTAGCATTTTAATCTATGCTTAATGACAATGACAAGACTAATAAAAGCTGTAAAGAGGACCTTAAGTTATAATTATTTTGATCAATGTCTTCTCGTCTGCATCATTTGAGCCATATAGAATGGATGCTTGTGGCCACAAGCGACAAGAGGAACTTGTTTTTGGGGCGTGATTGACACCCTGTCTCATTTATTTAGAACGACTAGACAAACTCATACTGACAACAGTACAGTATGTACTGCACATTCACCGAGACACGATTCATGTAGCTGTGTGGCATTTCCAAAACAAGCAAACAAACAGGTCCTGCGAGTTAGAAATCTTTGTTGGGTTTTTTGCAAAATGCTGAAAATCCATGTGAAAATAACAAAAGATAATAGCCGTGATGATCAGAGCTGAAGTATTTAATTGATTCACTGAGTCACTGAAGCTAAATATGCAGCTACTGTGGCATTTTTATGTTTTTCTAAAATGTTATAGACTACATGAATCATTTAAAGAAGGTCACGATTTTGGGAGATTAACTGATAGTTAAATAATTATAAGGTGAAAGCCTGAGAAAAGCTCTTTGCTAGAATATCTGATATGAAATAAAGTTGAGAAATTGCTGTTTTCTTGGCTGCAGCTCGGCTCTGGGAACGTCTCACTCTCTGTATGTATGGTTGTGCGTTGCAGGGGTGCTGTTCAGTATTGAGGTCACGTCAACATTTTTTGCTGTGAGGAACTACTGGAGGGGCTTCTTCGCTGCCACCTTCAGTGCCTTCATATTCAGAGTGCTTGCTGTCTGGAATCAGGAGGAAGGTAAAGTACAAAACAGAAAATATCTGTTTATCTTCCTGTGAGTTTTTATGACTCTTCTAGTTCTGCTTTAAGAAAAATATCATAATATGCAATTAAACTAGTTAATTTAAACTCACTGACCCTTTCATTAGGTACATCTATTCAACTGCTCGTTAAAACAAATCTAATCAGCCAGTCACGTGGAAGCTACTCAGTGCATTTAGGTATCTAAACATGGTCAAGATGACCTGCTGGAGCATCAGAATGGGGAAGAAAGGGGATTTAAACAGACTCCAGACTGCAACATTCCAGACTCTGGTTCCAGACTGATGCTCAGAGTACTTCAGAAACTGCTGATCTACACAATCCACACAACTATCTCTAGGGTTTACAGAGATTGGTCTGAAAAAGCAAAAATATCTAGTGAGAGGCAGTTCTGTGGGCGAAAATGCCTTGTTGATGTCAAAGGTCAAAGGAGATCGGCCTGAATGCTTCAAGCTGACAGGAAAGCAACAGTAACCCCAACAAACACTTATTACAACCAAGATGTACAGAAGAGCATCTCTGAAATTTACTTCATGTCAGTCATTGAAAGAGTTGTGCTAAAGCAGCAGAAGACCACACCAGGTGCTGCTTTTGTCACCCAAGAACTGGAAACTGAGGCTACGATTTACTTAGGCTCACCGAAACTGGACAATACAGGATTGGATAAATGTTGTCTGGTCTGATCAATCTCAATTTCTGCTGTGACCTTCAAATCATAGGGTTAAAATTCAGCACGGACAACACAGAAGTATGGCTCCATCCTGCCCTGTATCAGTGTTTGAGGCTGGTGGTGGTAGTGTAATGGTGTGGGGGGTATTGTCTTTGCACACTTTAGATAATTTAGTACCAAAAAAGCATCGTTTAAACACCACGGCTGGCCTGAGTATTGTTGCTGATCATTTCCACAACATGTCACAAAACTCAAATCATATTAAACTTATTGTCCCTGAACATGATGCTAAGTTCATTGTACTTAAATGGCCTCCTTTGGGATGTGGTAAAACAGGGGATTCACATCATGATGAGTCAGGATCATCAGGACATGATCAGGATGTCTAGCTGACAAATCCACAGCTACTGTATGATGCTATCATGTCATGTTTCCAGCACCTTGTTAAATCTCTGCCATTAAGAATTAATGCATTTCTGAAGGCCGAAGCGGATCGTTTTCATATAAAAGAGGGAAATTACTTGAAAAGGGAACCTTTCCAATTCAGTTTAACGAGTTACTAGGTGTACCTAATATGGTGGCTACTTTAATGAGACTGTATATAAAATGTAATTCAGTATATGTAAGTAGATCTTTAAGAGGCATGATGAGGTAAGTGGTTGTCTTTAGTTGTTCAGTTTAAAAGCCAGTTTTCATTCGTAACAGATTGCTGTATAGCAGAGTGAGAACAGTCTTCTTTTTCTCAGAGACCATCACTGCTCTCTTTAAGACCCGTTTCCGTCTGGACTTCCCGTTTGACCTTCAGGAGCTGCCAGCCTTTGCCATACTGGGGTGAGTGTGTTTCTCTGGACTGGCGCCACATTAAACGGAGCCCTGATCCCCGAGCAGCTTTTGTTACTGACGAGATCTGAGCTCCTTTTCTGCCGTTCTCCCAAGTCTTTTAAGAGCCTGAAGGTTGATTTGTATTCGATGAATGGGGCATGAAATTAACTTTTTACTCTGCTGATTACAAGCAGAGGCTCTGTCCAGATCAGAACGTGCCAAATGTGATTTGTTTGATGTATCTTAATGGAGAGAAACGATGAATTAACATCGGTTGGCTTCCTTGAAAAGAGCTTCCAACTGTGACTGACTTAACCAGGCATAGCAAAACTGTAGCTTTGTTTCATTTGTGGTAATTCTTTTTCCATGTGGCTGCTTTTGTTTTGCACCACAATGCTGTTCTGTTTTACCTTCAACAGGCCAAACAAGCCGTGTCTGTGTGTCTGTGTGTGTAGGATTGCCTGTGGTTTTGGGGGAGCTCTGTTTGTCTACCTGAACCGGCTGATAGTCGAGTGCATGAGGAAGCAGAAGACAATTAACAAGTTCTTGCTGAGGAAGTAAGTATCTCATCCCAGTCTTACACAAAATCATTAAACATTTGTAGATTCATAGACCCAGCGTCCCCTTGTCCAGCTTAAAGGAACAGTTTGACATTTTTGGAAATTACTCACAGAGTTCGATGAAACGATTAATACTGCAACTGCCAACAGAAAGCTAGCTTATCTGAGACTGGAAACAATGACTGTGGATCTTTCACAGGGTACTGAAACTAGCTAACCACTCATCTAAAGCTGACTAATGTATAACATCATTTTTTCATGCTCTTACTCTGAGGCACAAACTGTCTCACAAACTCACAAACATTCTGTGAATTTCACCACACACACTTTCTCCCTCATCCATCTTCTTTCAGCTGCTCCCTTTATGAGGCTCTAAAGCAGTTCATCTGCTTCCATCACACCCTACACTTAGCATCCTCTTCTGCCACACTAACCCTCTGCATCTCCTCCTTCACCACATCCATGAATTCTTTACCAGACATGTCGACTGTCCCTCATCTGCACATGTCCACACAATCTCAGCCTTGCCTCTCTAGCTTTATCTCCAAACCACTGATTTACTCATTTCTAATTCTGTCCATCCTGCTCACTCCCAGCTCTGCCACCTCCAGCTCAGCCCCATGTCCTTTTTATCAGGTCTCACTACCATCTTGTAAACCTTCTCTTTAACTCTTGCTGCTGTTCTTCTGTCACAAATCACCCCTGACACTCATCTCCACCCTCTCCATCCAGCCTGCACTCTCATCTTTGTCTCTCATGTGTGCAGTCCTTTGCTTTGAATGGCTGACTCCAGGTATTTCAACTCCACCTTCACTACTTCTGCTCCTCCTTCACTGCTACACTAGTTACATCTGCCTCCCTCTCATCTACACACATATATTCTGTCTTACTTCTACTGACTTTCATTCTTCTTCTCTACCAAGCATACCTCCACCTATCCAGAGTCTTACACTTGTTTCTTACTCTCACTACAAAACACAATGTCATCTGCAAACATCAGAGTTCACAGAAAGTCCCACCTGACCTCATCTGTCAACCTATCCAACATCACTGCAAACAAGAAGGGGCTCAGAGGAGATCCCCGGTGTAATCCCACCCCCACCTTGAACCCATCTGTCACTCCTGCTGCACACCTCACCACAGTGTCGCTGTCCTCATACATTTCCTACACCACCCTCACATACTTTTCTCCTCCTCCACAAAGACAGTGCAATTCCCTGTTACCTCCTCAAAGCAAACACTGGATCTGTATGAATTCATACTGCTGCTCACTGATCATCCCCTCTCTTCTCAGCCTAGCTTCAACAACATTTTCCCATATCTTCATGGTATGCCTCATTATTTTTCCCACTGTAGTTACTATAGCTCTGCTCTACACTTAATCTCCATTCCTCACAACCTATCTGGTTAAAAGGTCCACTACCCTCTCTTCTAGACATCTCCATACTTCCAGAGTGCCGTGCTTCATCTTCTTCAAAGCTGCTGCACTTCCTCATTCACTACCTTTCTTCCATCTGTTTTCACTCTCATTTTCTTCATCATCTTCTCAAAGTGTCTTTCTTCCCGCTCAACTCTTTTCACTTTTATCCATACAAAACTAAAGTTTTAGAGCATGTGAAGAAAGTCCTTCAAAGAACTTATTGTAAAACAGCAACTTTTCAGGTTGATGCTTTGACTTGTGTACAGAGGAGCCAAATAAAGATATAGCTTGTAACTCAAGGAGCTTTGAGTGCAAGGCTAGCTGTTTCCAACATAGACTGTATGTAAAAGATGGACATGGCAAGTGTCACCTCACTTGGAAGCCTCAAGCTGAGCATTTTTGGGTGTCACCATCTGTGGGAACTGGGAAGTTATGAAATGAGTATCATGTTGTATTCAAGAAGACATAAATTAGTGACTGAAATCATAAATTCATTAGGCATTTTACTACAAGCTTAATTTTCCACTAGTCTTTTTTACAACCCTCTGTGGGAAATAGGAAAAAAAACACTTTGTGTTGGTTTCCATTTTCAGACTGGACTGTTCTGCCCGTCATATATATATATATGTGTATATATATAAAAAAAAAACACCCAGCGCGCCCCTGCGGGCGGTTTATCCTTCAAGCTCAGGTCCTCTACCAGAGGCCTGGGAGCTTGAGGGTCCTGCGCAGTATCTTAGCTGTTCCCAGGACTGCGCTCTTCTGGACAGAGATCTCCGATGTTGTTCCCGGGATCTGCTGGAGCCACTCGCCTAGCTTGGGAGTCACCGCACCTAGTGCTCCGATTACCACGGGGACCACCGTTACCTTCACCCTCCACATCCTCTCGAGCTCTTCTCTGAGCCCTTGGTATTTCTCCAGCTTCTCGTGTTCCTTCTTCCTGATGTTGCTGTCATTCGGAACCGCTACATCGATCACTACAGCCGTCTTCTTCTGTTTGTCTACTACCACTATGTCCGGTTGGTTAGCCACCACCATTTTGTCCGTCTGCATCTGGAAGTCCCACAGGATCTTAGCTCGGTCATTCTCCATCACCCTTGGGGGCATCTCCCATTTTGACCTTGGGACTTCCAGGTTATACTCGGCACAGATGTTCCTGTACACTATGCCGGCCACTTGGTTATGGCGTTCCATGTATGCCTTGCCTGCTAGCATCTTGCACCCTGCTGTTATGTGCTGGATTGTCTCTGGGGCATCTTTACACAGCCTGCACCTGGGGTCTTGCCTGGTGTGATAGACCCCAGCCTCTATGGATCTTGTACTCAGAGCTTGTTCTTGTGCTGCCATGATTAGTGCCTCTGTGCTGACAAGAAGGCCTATGACTCAATGCCCCACAGCTGGATACTGGAATGCCTAGAATTGTACAAGATATATATATATATATATATATATTATACTCTTTAGTTTCCAGTCTTTATACTCAGTTAAGCTATCATCTGTTGGCTTTAACTTCATATTTAACAAACTGAAATACTAACAGTATTATGATCTTCTCATCTAACTCTGCCTTAAAGCCAATAAGCTTATATCAGATATTAAAGACACATCTAAAAACACAAGCACACACACTGACACATTTTAGCTGGTTAAACTCTAACTAAACACAAGGATCATGAAAATCCTGCCCATGTGCCCCTACGCTTCTATTTAAAATTGGCCTCACACTCTATGTCACAAAGCTAATGTAGTCCTGGGAAATTTAGGTAAATCCCTTGTATGAATTGGGTCGGTTTCACACACGTCATCGGGAGCTATTTATACACTATCTCTCTCTTTCCACACCACCAAGAAATTAGGTATGCACATACAGTGTGTCAAGCACACTCATTAATGACCCCACAGTCCATCTCTTCCTGTCAGGCGTCTGGTGTATCCTGCGCTTGTCACCCTGCTGATCTCCACACTCACGTTCCCTCCGGGCTTCGGACAGTTCATGGCTGGACAGGTGAAAAAATACTTTCACACTCCTTTGACAGTATGGAAGCATGCAATGACTGTTGTGAGATGATTGATGGTCATTTTAAATGAAGCCTACATAAAGGCTTCAAGAGGGCTAAAAGGCTATTCCCAAAGCACGGATGTAGTCAGATGTAGTCTAATCACCGGAAATCAGAAAAGGAAGTCTGCAGCAAGATCTTAATTTTTATTCATATATACGTTTTTTATTATTTATTTCAGCAGTGTAACTCTGCATCTGGGAGTAGAGTGGGGATGCTCCAGAACTTTTCTTCAGTATTAAAAGCAGCTGTCAGTTCAGTTCTATTTCATTTTTATCGCACCAAATCACAACAACAGTTGCCTCAAGGCACTTCATATTGTAAAGTAACAATCCCAACAATCAGAAGACCCCCTACGAGCAAGCACTTTGCAACAGTGGGAAGGAAAAACTCTCTTTCTACAGGAAGTGATAGGAGAGGGACAGGACAAAAGACACGCTGTAGAAGTCAGAGATTATTATTAACTAATTATTAAATACAAAGTGATGTATAAACACATAGTGAGTGAAAAGAGATGAAGAAGAAGCACTAGGTCCATCATGGGAAGCCCCAGCAGGCTATACCTATTGCAGCATAACTAAGAGAGGATACCATACGCCTATCTGCTTTTTTAAAAACAACAGTTTTGAGCTTAATTTTAAAGTAGAGAGGGTGTCTGTCTCCAGAATCCAAACTGGGAGCTGGTTTCACAGAAGAGGGGCCTTCCATTGTACTTTTAAACATCCTAGGGGCCACAAGTAAGCCCACTGTCTGAGACTGAAGTGCTTTTTTAGGGTGATATGGTACTATGACATCTTTAAGATAAGATGGGCCTGATTATTCAGGACCTTTTGAGAAGAAGGACTTTAGAATTGATTCTGGATTTAAAAGGGAGCCAATGAAGCGAAGCCACTATGGGACAAATATGCGCTCAGTACACACAATTGTACACAGTTTAAATAATTCAGTCATGTCAGATCAATTCACGCATTTATTTTGCAGAGCAGTTACCGGCAAGAATATACATCTAATCCAGCAGTCACCAAACCACTATCACCACTCTTCTATACACAGAGGTGTTGAATTTGTGTGGGAGGATTTTTTACCTGCGTGTTATATCCTAACATTTGTTTTTGAACATCTCCATATTTTGACGACTTTTTTGGAGCTTCCATAAACAGCTGCTAAATGTAATCACAGCACTTTGAATAACATTGAGAACTTTTATCTCCTTAAAATCCTTCCTCATAAAAAAATGACAAAAACGGTCAACACTTGGCCACAAAACTGCTCGTGAGTCAGTTTTGTGGTTACTTCTCAGTTTATTGAGATGATTTTGTGTGTCAAAGGGAAAAAAAGGTGTAATCTTTTGTGTAATTTGGCACATTTGAAGCACAGATGTCAAAGCTTACACATGACGGAGCAAAATTGTTCACACTTGTTCCTAATGATGTTATGCAACAGTGGTGCAGCGATCAACACCGTCTCCTCACAGCCAGTAGCCACTGGGTTCGGACCTTCCTGGGTGGAGTTTGCATGTTCTCCCTGTGCCTGTGTGGGTTTCCTCCCACAGTTCAAAGACATGCCTGTTAGGTTAGCTGGTGATTCTAAATAAGCAGGAGGTGTGACTGCGAGAGTGTGTGGTTGTCTGTCTCTCTGTGTTATCCTCGTGATGGGCTGGCGACCTGTGCGTCCTGCTGGGATAGACTCTGACGCCTCCCCGCAACCCTAAGTTGGATAAGCGGTGGATGGATGGAGTGTTTCAAGAGATGTGTCACAGTTATCAAAAGTAGTCAGTAAATTAATTGCTACAGATTACAGTTTGAAAGCCTGCAAGCTGGATTTTTAAACAGCTACACAATTTCTTCTAAATTTGAAAGAGAAAAATCAGAAATACTTTGAAGTGCCAAGTCTCCAGTGTACTATGAGTAGGTTTATATCAATATAGAAAGAACTGTGTGGGTGGAAATAGCCCTTTCTAAGACAGAGAGCAAATAGTATGGGTTCACATGTAATTGGACCCCTGGTTACTGAATGTTTCTTTTTCCAGGGGACTTATATTCGAACACTAGACTGCTAGAGTCTCCTAAACAGATCCTTCTGACGTTAGAGAGCCAAAACAGATATTCAGATTCAGGATGCTTCTTTTGTGGGTATGTCTGTGTGTGTGTCTGTGTGTGCTTGCGTTTCCGTGTGTCGATCTGTCAGCTGACGCAGCACGAGTCTCTAGTGGCGCTGTTCGACAATCGGACGTGGTGCCGTCAGGGTGTGGCGGAGGAGTTTGACTACATCAGCCACCACCATGCCTGGAAACACCCCCAGGTCAACGTCTTCATCACGCTCATCCTCTTCACTGTTATGAAGGTAGGCGACGTGAAAGGCTTTTATGCACTGAAATCAAACCGGCAACGCTTTCAGACTAACTGTGACGAGTTGTGCTTGTCGATTAGCTTTAGTGTCTTTGAGAGCTTGGCAGAGGTCACAGCGGTGTCTCCTGCTTCTTCATCTAATCCCAAAGTCACTCTGTGATAATATCAGGGCTCTGGGAGGGTCAGACAATCAGATGTGGGACTGTTTTCTCTTTTCATAATTAATGATAGTATTTCAAGACGCCGTCTGTATGTCTAATCTTGGTGCCTTGTAAGATTTTCAGAGATGGTTAAGTCTGTAAAACTCTGTCTCCCTCTTTCAGTTCTGGATGTCTGCTGTGGCCACCACCATGCCCGTTCCATGCGGAGCCTTCATGCCTGTTTTTCTTATTGGTGAATTAAACCTCTTTCTCTTTTTTAAATGATTTCCACTGCACTGGTGAACCTTAAACTAATACGTTCTTGCTGTATTGGTGTGCAGGTGCAGCATTTGGCAGACTTGTTGGTGAGATCATGGCAGCCATGTTTCCTGATGGTATACATGCTGCAGGCGGCGTGTATCCCATAGTTCCTGGTGGTTATGCTGTAGTTGGTGAGTGACTCTAGTTCTATATTGATGTTTTCAGATTTAATTAGATTAATTACATAGTTTCTTTTTTGTGGGGATCCTTTATTATTATAATGTATCACAGCTGGAAAAGTTGTCACTGTTTTCACTACTTTATCAGTTTGGTCAGAAGATTGTTTCTAATATTACTTGTAGTATGACTCTGTTCTGGGACGTACAAAGCCAGTGTTGGGGAGAGCAGCACAAAGACTAATTGCTGAGTTTTTCAATTTGCTGTTTTAATTTTTGTACAATTAGTAGTACTGAGCGAAAGTCTTGACCCACCCCTCATTTCTTTACGTTTCACTTCCAAGCAGCCAGGCTTTTATGCCATTTTTAACAAGTTGTCTCAAGCAATAGTCTCCAAGTTTCTGTTTTTCTTTGGACTTTTACACTCATTTTCAGTCCAGTCCTTGTACCTGACTGTGAGGAATGTTTTGGGGGTTTTTTGCTTGTTAACATTGACCTATGATTCATTCAAGCATTAAACAAGGTAGCTAACTCAATGAATGAACTCATTTTCTGTCTACAGGTAACAGACAATTTATCAAAGAATCAAATTTAAGTTGTCTCTTTAGGCACTTTGTTACTAGGAAAACAAAAAAACCCAATTTCTTTAGTTAGTTTCTTTAGTTCCGTGATAAATTCCCAAATTAACTTTGTTCGATAGCCATAAAATAGTAATTTTGCTCAAACAGGATGATTCCCAAAGAGCTATTACCTGAGTGTGTCCTTAAAAGGAAGCTGGCCAAGTTGAGAAAAAAGGAATTAGTGACAGGCACAAAAAAATCTACAGCAGATCTACAGTCTCTGAAAATAGGAAAAGATCGAGCAAACATCTGTCACAGGACCTGAGAGATGCATCTGACTCTTTGGGTGATCCATCTGCTGTTCACTGAAGGCTCATTAGAAATGGTCTCAGTGGAAGGATGGCTGTCAAGAAGCCATTCTTGAGGAAAGGAAATAGAGAGAAAAGGCTGAGGTGCGCAAAATTACAGAGGAACTGGACTAAAAATCAGGTATTATGGAGTGATGAACCCAGATTTGAATATATGTATGGTGAAAGTCAGGAAAGTGATACAACACAGTGTGTCTGAAGCCATCTGGAGGCACTGTCATGATTTAGTGCTGCGTCTGACAGCTTTATTTTTTAGTATGAAAACGATCCCAAACACACTGCCAGTACAATAAAATCATACCTGATGGAAAAACACACAGTAGAACTGAACATTGGAGAAATGGTGTGAGATCATCTTGACAGAGAGCAAAATAAAAGGCAGCCAACATTCAAAGAAGAGCTTTGAATGCCCTTCAGGAAGCCTGGAGAACTGTTCCTGTAGACTGTTTTAAAAATTACAAAAGGCTTGCCTAAGAGAGTTCAGCTATGATGAAGAATAAAGGTGGTCACACGAAATGTTGACTTTCAATCTCATTAGAATTGTATAAACTCAGATTTTGCCTTATATTCTGTATATCCATTAAATTTCCATCTTTGCCATTTAGCTCCATGTAAATGGCTTTAAGGAGACTGACCGATATAAAAGATTTTCCTTTCATTCACAGGTGCTGCTGCTCTGTCTGGAGCGGTCACCCACACTGTATCCACAGCGGTCATAGTGTTCGAGCTGACCGGTCAGATCTCACACATCCTGCCTGTGATGATCGCTGTGATCCTGGCCAACGCCGTGGCCCAGGCGCTCCAACCATCGCTGTACGACTCCATCATTCGCATCAAGAAGCTCCCTTATCTGCCTGAGCTGGGGATGGGACATCACGAGTGAGTCTGCTGCTGCTGCTTTCCTCTTTTCCAGTCATTCTGCACCTTCATTTGCTTTTTTTATTCCATTTCCTCTTCATCTCCTTTCGCTTATCTTCCCGTTCATTTCCTTCCCTTATGTTTGCAGGTGTCCCTGCTCTCACGTCTCATTAACCTCTATCTTCTCCTCCATGTTTCAGGAAGTATAATATCCGTGTGGAGGACATCATGGTCAGAGATGTGCGCTACATCACTCTTAACTCTTCCTATCGGGATCTGCAAGAGATGTTAATGACCGGTCAGCTCAAAACGCTGGCCCTGGTTGAATCCAGAGGTAAAAGCATACACAGTATGGGTATGAGCTCATCACTGTGCTTGTGCTTCCTAATTAATTACAAGGTCCCATTAAGAGACATGTCAATGCATTCAGCACAAAGTTATGACTTATTCTAAGCCTGAGGCAACTCACATCAGCAGTACTACAGCACTAAAAAGTCCCAGATGATACCGACCTCTCTCGTCTGATTTTCTTTTTAAAATGTGCTTTTTTTGTGTTTTCACAGCCCCTAATTAATAACTTTACTCCTCCCTTGCCATTGCCTCTCCCATGCCCTTCCTTCTCCCTCAGACTCCATGATCCTGCTGGGCTCCATAGAGCGATTGCAGCTCCAGTCTCTCCTCTCGCTCCAGCTGTCACGCCAGCGGAGGCTGGAGTACCTCCGCCAGCTGGCGCAGGACAACGGCACGCACGATCACCTGCCCAGTCTTACCAGTGACAGCACCCCCAGCTCTCCCTGCACCCACACCCACCTCAACTCCTCGACCAATTCCAGTGCTCGCCAAGCGGTCCGCTTCTTGGTGAGCACTCAACAGGTGTGAGGCGTCCGGGGGCGCCAGGGCTGGGCTGGGGCGAAGTCTGGATTGGGTTGGGGTTGTAGCAGTAGACTAAAAGTGGATCAGCATGTGTGAAGCATGTAGCAGTAGGTAAAGGCACAGATGGAGTTTTTGGACAGCTGTTGTGGTAAGTGCTTACAAGCTGTGTGAATGTACTTCATTTGTACTTTAACATTAACACGTGTCTTCTGTGTCTCTGTCGTCTGTGCCCTTACCTGTGCTGTCCTGTTCGTTTACGTGCATGTGTATTCGTCCTTTCTGTGTCTCTCTCGTTTTTGTTTTTGTCCTTTTTTTTCCTGCGTTAATGTATTTTCCGTGTAGATCTCCACAGAGGAGTCTTCATCCTTCAGCCCGGTGGTTTCCAATGTTCAGCTTCCTCTGAAATCCGCCCTGAAAACCGTGTCTGCCATCAGCGACACAGAGACGCCAAACAGTATGTATTTTACAAAAAAACAAGAAGAAAGACATAAAAAGATCAGGGTTCAGATTCAAATGTCTTAAACCTTTTTTTTCCTCTCTGAGGCTCTCAGACCCTTTCCTGTGCTGACCAAGACAAGGAGCTGCTGGAGGTGAGGAGAAGCAGAGATTTTATAGATGCATGAGTGCGAGTGTCCTTTAAGAGTGCGACATGCACTGTACGAGCGGGGATGTGTGCGCTCTCTCAGTCCTCACATATACCGTCCACCTCGTCGTCCTCCTGCTGCTGACAGGCAGGATCCACCCACAGACAGCAGGGTTTTCCTGTGTAATCTCATGCTGTGGTCGAAGCTTTTTGTGTAAAACTTCTATGAATCATTGCACCCTCACCGCACCGCACAGCCACTGCCAGTCAAACGTTTTTTTTGAACATCCTACATTTTAGCATTTCTTTTTTTTCTTAGTTTTATTTAAAGCGGTGATGGCGTCATGCAGTGTGGTTTAAAAAATGTTTCTTATCTCTTTTCAACACCTTTCAGCACAGTTCAGTCCCCGGCCACTGCTGTGCTGCCAAACGTTGTTCAAATGCACAATTCTTTTTAGAAATCGGGTGTAGATCAATCAGAAATATAAAATGTGTCACCCTGATGGTTTTGGACATCATAGGAGATTTCATTTTGGGAAACAAAGGCTTGGGTTTGAATATTTCGGTCGCTTCTTTTAACAACAGTCTGTAAACATCTGGGAAGTGAGGAGATCAGCTGCAGGACTTTTTACAAGTGTTGTCCCATTCGTGTCTGATTGAAGATTCCAGCTTCTCAACAGTTCTGCATGTTTCATATTTTTTGTTTCATGATGTTTCAGATGTTTTAAGTTGGCGAACAGTCTGACTTCAGGCAGATCAGTTCAGCACTCAGACTCTTCCACTGTGAAGCTGTAATACATGCAGGATGCAGTTGAGCATTGAATTACTGAAATATTTAAGACCTTCCCTGAAACCCTCATCTAGATGTTGCTCTAAAATCTGTACAAACCTTGATATGTACGAGTTGTACATCGGCTCTAATGCACCTCAATACCATCAGAAATGCAGAGGTTTGAACCGAGAGCTGATAACAAGTTGGATGGTCTCGCTGCAGGGTTCATGTCTTCCAAAAAGAATTTCAAATTTCAAATCGTATCATCACTGTTTTCCACTTTGCCTGAGTCCATTTTAAATGAGCTTTGGTTCATAGGAGGCAGCAGCATTTTTGGATCATGTCCACATATGGCTTCTTCTTTGCTGTTTGTTCCTCAATTTAAACATTATTTTCTGTGTTGTGTTGTAATAAAATTTGGGTGTATGAGATCTGCAAATTTCCAAATTTGAAATTAGGATTGTAGATTAAAAATTAGCATTGCCCTCAGAAAAAAACCCAAAAAAGTAGAAAAAACTGACCTCAGTGTCATATCTTTGTTATTATGTGTTTTGCTTTTGTGAGAGTTTTCTTATCATTGGGGTGTTATCAGGGTGATTTTTTTAAAATTATTTGTTCATTACTTTTACCATCTTGTCTTTTTGGTGTAGTTTCAGTTATTTTATTGTTTTCTGTGTGGAGTTTGCATGTTCTCCCTGTGCCTGCATGAGCGCTCTCCAGCTTCCTCTCACAGCCCAAGACATGCAAGTTACATTAATTGGTGACTCTAACTGACCGCAGGCATGAACATGAGTGTGAATGGTTTCTGTCTCTGTGTTAAACCTGTGATCGGCTGGCAGCCTGTCCACACTGTAGCCTGCCGCTCAGGCCAAGACGGTAGGCTCAAGCCTCCCTGTGACACTAAATTGGATAAACATTTAAAAAACGGATGCACGGATGGACAGAGAAAAGAAATGTAGCTCAGGTATTACAAAAAACCCAACAATCTTTTGTAGAGAGACTTGACTGACACTCATGTAGGCCTTAATAGGCAGGTTGTGTTGACAAATGTAACCATAGTATCTGAACCCTGAAATAATTGCCAGAAAAGTTACTTTGAAAATAAAAAACTTTATTGGATCTTCTGACAATTGCCAAATAAAATGATGGTGATGATGTAGAAGTCTCAAAAACTCACAAAAACTATATGTAGCAAATATGATACACGAGGCATTAAGGCAAAAACTTAAGACATACTACTGTGTTTATTAATTTTATTTTAATTAGTTTATGTTCTTTTTAGTTCAACTATAATAACCTTAAATGGTACCAAACAAATTAGATTCATACACTTGTCAGAACATACAGAACAGGCGAGGGATTGATGGATCAGCAGTTTTTGCAGTGCGGCACTTGCTGCTGTGGTCAGAAGTGGTGATGGGGGGTGGGATAAAGTCTTTTCTTTTTTTTTTTATCCAACCATTTGAAGAAGCAGCCATTTGTTCATTAAAGAAGCTGACTGAATAAGACATTTGCTTTCAGCTGCAGAGCTCCTAAAGGGACGACACGAGATATTAAAATACTAAAATATAAGCTGTTCAAGCTCCTTTTTCCTGGCAGTGCATCATCCGGTATTGTATTAACCATTGGGCTTCTTGTACAGATTCTGTGCCCTCACCTCCATCTGTGGTGTAGTAATTATACCCTTTCAGCAACATTGTGCTCTCATCACAAAGACTTCTCCCAGCAGAAGTCAGACTGGGCTCCAATGTTGCAGTGACGCCATGTTAAAGGGGAAAAACTGTCCGCTTCCACTGACGCTGTGTTAATGTTGTGCTGTGTTGATGCCTTCTCTCCCCGGCTGGAAGAGCCCGGCTGGGCCGGCTCCTTCTGAAAAAAGAAAGCCCAAGCCCAAACGTGTGAGGATCTCCATGGCGGTAAGATTGTCTGCCGCCTAGAGACTGTTGCTTAGTAACCGTTGCCTTGCGACACACACGTAGTGAGTGCTGGACCAAAATATTTGTGGTGCACAAACCGAGAGCATTAGAGTGCTTTAGCAGAGAGAGCGAGAGAAAGTGTGTGTGTGCGTGTGTGTGTTTTAGAGAGGTGTGAGGTGTGAATGTCTGTCAGTGTTTCATCAGCTTTCACTCGGCACTGAATGCCTTCTCTGTGCGACTGTGTGTGTGTTTTTTATTTAAAGGTGGTTGATTCTCTGAGTTTTATTGTTGTTGTCAGTGTAATTTTTGGGATTCTGGCTGCGCAGAGATCAATAAACCAAAGTTTTCCTTCAGCCTCGGATTCTCGTAGACTGGTAGATATAAATGCTTCACTGGTTTACAGCCTGTGTCTTTACTACACCACACTGAAGCAAACACATGTACACTAGATTTTCAATCAGGTGTTGCGTTTTGAACATTTACTTTGTATAAATCTGTTTGTTTGTAGAAGCAATGAATGAATAACTGGATTTTGGCTTTTTAGGACTCTACCGAGGTGGAAGACTGCATGACCCCCTCAGAGGTGAGCCCTACACTGACAAAAGATTTAACATATTAAATGAGCTTTCTTTGAATTCAGAGTTTAGAGGTTTCAGTGTCCTCCTAACTGCAGATAACAGAGTGGGAGGAGCAGCAGCTTGACGAACCGGTGGATTTCAAGAACTGTAAGATTGATCCGGCACCCTTCCAGCTGGTGGAGCAAACATCTCTGCATAAGGTGCAATATAAACAAACAACTAGCAACACAAATTAAATACAAATTTTAACTATCAATCACACACACAAAAAATGTGCAGACATTATGCTCCTTCAGTTACATTAGCACGATGCTTTTAAAATATTACGTCAGTGTGAATGTAATCGCGACGTAGCTGCAAAGTTCCAGCTTTAATGCCAGCTTCTGGTTTTGTCTCGTTCCTCTTCTACGCAAACAGTGGTAAGTGTTGCAATTCTGCTCACTTCTGCTGAATGCATTCTCTCTGATACCAGCAGACTTTAAAGTAGAAGCTTGCATTGGTCACTGGAGGATCAGTTTCACAGTGCAGAACACTGAATGAAAAAATGCAAAAAAAATAAAACAAAGCAAACCGTGCAAGTGGTCATAATGGGACTTCAAGTGATCTAAAAATAGAAGCTGTGCCAGAAGCTGTCTGGACAGGCCTCAGAAGATGACCTTTGAGGGCATATAAAGTTTAAATCAGGTATGCCTTTTTATGGGCCGACCTTTTTCATTACACCTCATAAAATGAAAATGGTCCCTTTGGTCTCACAGACTAATATGCAGAACACATCACTAACACTGCTGATGTTAGAAAATCCATGAACCCACTCTTTTTTCTTGTTTCTTGAAAGGCTCCATACAAATCTAAGTTTTTAATATTATTATTATCACAGGCGGGTTTTCCTCGTAATGATAATTACTAGTTTTTCATTTCCTCGTTTTCTTCCCTCTTGTACGAAAACACAGACAGTACAGTGCTCATTTATGATGTTATTCTTTTCATCTTCCTTATATCACTGTATATAATCAGATGGCAGAAACGGCTTCTCATAAACAACAAACAAATTAATATTAAAAACACAGACTCATTGTTCTTCTTTTGGATTTTTGGACTTTCATTGTATAAGTAAATGGACTGGTTCTTGTGTAGTGCTTTTCTACTCGAACACAAAGCGCTTTATATAACATGTCACTTTATTTTCTGTCTTAAGTGCATTCTAGCTAACATTCACGCTTAGATGAACACATCGAGATCAGCATGTTGCACAAAGATGGCACATAGGGATCGAACCACCAACCTTCTGATTAGTAAATGAGCTCTCTCAAAGACAGCTGTGTGCACTGTATATGAGCTTATTATAGTAAGATTATTATTATTATTTAATAATGAAAAGCACTTTGAATGAATGTGTGCTGATTACTGAGTTCAAACTCTAAACTGCTGCTCCCATGAAATCAGCCCTTTAATGGTCCAACCCAACACATTATACCAAATTAATCACAGCACCCATGAGCTTACCTGGTTTTACCTGAAGACTGTTGCTTCGATTCCTTAACCTCCTTTACGATTACCTGTGATTGTCATGCATCATAAATCGCAGCGAGCTGTGGTTAGTTGGTTCAGTTTTATGACTCGGGGACCGTCTTGTCTGACACCGTGTCCATGTTGAAAAGGGAGAAACATGATGCAGTTTCTATAACCCAGATCCAAAATGCATGTGAACCCCCTTTGAGTCTGTATCCAGGGCATGACCCACCTTTCCTCCTCCTCCACAGACTCACACCATCTTCTCTCTCCTTGGTCTGGACCACGCCTATGTGACCAGCATGGGACGACTGGTTGGAGTGGTTTCTCTCAAAGAGGTGTGCAAGTGTGTCTGATGAAAGCTGTTTTATTTATGTGTTCATTAGTGCCGCCTCTTTCTTCACATCTTTTCTTGCCTCTCCTTCCTGTCTTTCTTTTTTTCGGGCTGACCGCATCTCCAGCTGCGTAAGGCCATCGAAGGCTCAGTGACGGTGACTGGAGTGAAAGTGCGCCCTCCGCTGGCCAGTTTCCGTGACAGTGGGAACACCACAAATGTATCCGAGGTAACTGAACTTCACAAGCTGTGCATCCGCCACAGGGGGCTCTCTTTGCCACGGGAACCCAACCCTCCAAATGTGGAGGATCAGCCAGATCTCCAGTACAAAGAGATCCCTGTCAACTTTTCGGACGAAACAAACGTGCAGTTCGAAGCCAGCCCCGGCGACATCACAAATCCGTCGTCAGAGCTGCCGCTCCAGGAAAGCCCCTCGTTCACAGAGGATCAGTCTGAGTTTACTTTTGACTGCAGCCCCTCCCACACTGAGGAATCGGAGCTGGCCTGTGACTATGACCCCTCCAACCAAACTCCTGAGCCAGATGAAATGGAGCAAGAGGAGGCGCCTCCGTCTCTAAACAACAGCCAATCAGAACCTGGGGGGGAGGGTAGCACAGGCCACACTGAGGATCAGTCGGAATGATCAGATCCACACTGTCGCCTCATGAATGTTGACGTTTCTTACGTTTGTTGGGGTCACACTCACCTCCAAGTCCAGCCTAGATACTCGTGGTTCAAACGTGGTTGTGGTACGACAGTGAGCGAGTGAGAGTGAGCGAGAGCTTGAAGGATATATGAGGGATAAAGCTGGTTTTGTTTTATGTTTTTAATGCTGACACCTTATCTCCTGGAAGGACCAAAAGTAGCACTTTCTGACCAAAAGAGTCAATATTTACAGGGTATAAAATTCAAATGTCAGGATTTTTGGTTTTAAAATGTTTCTCTGCTCCACCTGCCGAAGACAGTGAAGTTGAATCCACAATTTGTAAACTGGTTTCTCCATCCATCCAGCCATCCTTACCTGTGAAACCAAGAACACAGTACTCAGTAACAGATTGGTGGCTGGTAAGCATACCCTGAATAATCTCCGTTCCGAGCTAATAAAGGCCATATTTTACAAAAAGAGCGTCATATTATATTATAAATAATCTGTAACTAGCGTTTGACCCAAAGAGTCATCAGAAACTTTGGGAAAGGATCACTTTCACGTAGACAATACACTATTCTACACTTTTCTGGTGGTCTTTCTGCCACCAGAGGAGTCGCCCCCTGCTGGCCTCCATAAAGAATGCCAAGTCTGATTGGAGGGCTCAGGGGGTTGGAATGAGAGGGCTCTTTGTAGTCTTTTCTGCTGTGTTAACCTGGATTTATGGTCCAGTAGCATTGGCTTTAATTTTTCTCCCCTGCTTGTTCTTCTTTTCTTTACTTTTGTTAAATGCCAGCTGCTGGACAAAGAGTTTATACACATACGTGCATCCAGCGGTCCATTATCATGAAATCCAGCTGTCAGCTTGCAGCTGGTTGTAGTTGGAGATGATGAGTTTGACCTCCTTATCTTCCTCTCTTGCCTCTCTCTATCTCCTCTTTCACTCCTCCAGTTCTTTTAATCAGTGTTTCTCTTCTCCTCCTTTTTTACCACCTCCATAATCCATCACGGCTTGCTGCCTCATCTTTGAAGCTCACTTCTAGAGCATCACAAGTGTTTATCTGGGGTTGTCTACTCCTTCTCAGCTCCTTGTCTAATTGATTGTGGTCAAGGGTCTAAGCAAGAGCTTTACTGAGTCTGTACTTTACATTTTTTCTTTTTCTTTTTTGTGCTTTAAAAGAGCTCAACTTTTTATTTGAGCTCTTCCCTGAGTCTTCTCACTTGCTGCTTTTGCCCATCTTCCACAAGGCCAGTCTGCTCCTTTTGAGATCTGTTCCCCTCCTTGAGACACTTTATCTCTATGATGGCAGAGCAGAGGCCATCTCTCAGTCCCCGCACAGCTGAGTTTTGAGGGGAGTTGGTCAGTGTGCTATTTCACACTGAAGCTGCTCTCTTCAAACTGCATTAGCCCAAATCCCTTAAAGATGGAAACATACTTATCATTAAAGTCCAGGCACACAAACATTAAAACAGCAATATGCCAATAGGATCCTTTTTCTCATCTTATTTTAAAGCACAAAGTACGACGAGGACGAGGATGAAATCACAGAAAAAAAGAGTTAGGAAGGTTTGTGGAAAAACATGAAAAAAGGGGGCTGAGTCTCATCTGTGACTGCTGCTTTTGCACTTCCTTTAGGGCTGAACATTTCCTTTTTTTGTCTGTTTTGTTGGTTTGAGGCAACAAAACTTGGTTTATGCTAAAACAAAACCCAAACAAACAAAGAAAACAACAACTATGGATTAAAATACACAATTTACAAAAATAAAATGATGCTAAAGGGATACCGAGTACTTTCACATGTAATGCCTCCGTGTCAGTGTGGGTGACTGTAGGGACGAGTAGTACGAGTAGGGACTGAGAAGGTTGTTCTCTATGGACAGCACTCATTACAGTAAAAGTCATCAAGGAGCAAAACTGTACTTTATTTTATTTATTTTAGCTATGGCATCACATCTGTCACCCATCTGTCTGTCCACAAGTCGTAGGAATCGCTCCTCCGACGACAGTATTAGTCAGATTTTGTTTCATTTAGCTCCGTTTGATCGAGAATGCTACTGTTGCAGCAAGTTGGTTCATGAAGTTTCTTCCTTCCTGGATATTCCACAATCAACTGTAAGTGGTTTTATTGAAAAGTGGAAGTGTTTAGCAACCACAGGAACTCAGTCCCAAAGTGTCAGATTACATAAAGTGACAGAGTGAGCAAAGAGCTTCAATCCTCCTCTGGCATTAACATTTTTCAATTCAATTTTATTTATATAGCACCAAATCACAACAACAGTCACCTCAAGGTGCTTTATATTGTAAGGGAGACCCTACAATAATACAACAGAGAAAAACCCAACAATCATATGACCCTCTATGAGTAAGCACTTTGGTGACAGTGGGAAGGAAAAACTCCCTTTTAACAGGAAGAAACCTCCGGCAGAACCAGGCTCAGGGGCGGCCATCTGCTGTGACCGATTGGGACGAGAGAAGGAAGATAGGATAAAAGACATGCTGTGGAAGATCAGCACAAAAACTGTGCACTGGGAGCTTCATGGTGTCACAATGTGCTGTGTGGCAGGCAGGATGAAGGACCCAAATGCAGGACTCAAGACGGAGAAATAAACTTAAAATGGCAGCTTTTATCCTGGAAAAAACTAACATTAGATACAAAACTAAACTAGACACAGGAAGCAAGAAACTTCAACTAGAAAACAAACCAGAAACTGTAAACTTGGCTATGGCTGGAAAGACGGAGAGAAACGCACAGCATAACAAGGGTACGACACAAGAAAGAGCAAAGGAAAACACGGGGCTTATATACACAGAGGGATAACGAGGGAATGAGACACAGGAGGAGAGCACAGCTGGGAGTAATCAGACCTAATAAGACAAAGGAAGCAAAGCAGAATACAATGACAAAAGACAGACTGTCAAAGTAAAACAGGAAGTATACGGACTTGACGCTGAGACAGAGGCATGAACTGTGGGACAGGGAAAAAAAGCACAGAGAAGACATAACACAGACACAGGGAAGGCACTCTGACTGAAACTAGAAGCTAGAACAACAAAATATAACCTCAAGAGAACTAAAACCATGAATAACAAATAATCAAGAAATATATATTACACTGGGTCACACCCAGGACTATGACACGTGGCATGGGTTTCCATAGACCAGCAGCTCCTGTATGTGTGGTGTGTAGGGGGCCCAGTGCGTTTGTCCACATATTGGACACTAAATATCCATATTTAGTTGGATGTGTAAAAGGGTAACAGCTGAGTTGATGTGGGCCAGCACCAAGACGCAACACGCACTCCTAAGACAGGGTACTTGATTGTTAAAAAAAAACATTTTATGTCATCTATAGCTCTACATATATATATATAGAGAGAGAGAGAGAGAGAGAGAGAGAGAGAGATATATATATAGATATATATATATATATATATAGATAGATATATATATATAGATAGATATATATGATATTTAAGGTGAATTACCAGTTATAATTTAAGTAAAAATTATTTTAATGAGGTAAATGATAAAAATCAACAGTAGCAAAAACTACATGCAGAGGTTGACTGCATGAACCAGTAGTCTGATACAAAAACACATAAACTGCTATCCTGTAATATCATCATGTTAGGGCATTAGTTGTTAGGATTATTTTTAGTGTGGATTAAATACATTTACATGGCCAGAGAAGTGTGTGAGGGATATAACTCCTGTTGACTATAATAGAGGAACACCCCCGCCCCAGCCCCCGGAGCAACAATGGTTTTCTAACGCAGCTTGTTTTTAGATAACATTTCAAAAACGTAGTGAAAAATAAAGAAATCGTATTAGAAGCCATGTACGGCTTCAGATAGCTAGATTAGGAAGCGTGTGGTGGAAACTATAGCAACTGACTCTATTGTAATAGAGAATCACGTCCAGCAGTACAACACTGTGGTTCATTAAGTTTCCAGACCCACTAACCTACTTCCAACACCACAGGCTGCTTTTGTCAAGTAAGATGGTGTTAGTTTGGTCTTTTTTCTGGGATTTGTTGACAGCAAAAACACAGAACACCACCTCCAGCTTTATCTTTTATGTGTGTGAGTATGTGTGCATATATATATATACGTGTGTGTGTGTGTGTGTGTGTGTGTGTGCGAGTGCAACCTTCTTTGCCACACTCAAATCTGGATCAGACTCGTAACTTTTGGGTCTTCAAGCCAAATCAACATCCTGTAAACATGATGCCAAACATTACAAGGACAGAAACGAGTGACGTGCGATTAACTGTGAGTGGAAAAATCAAAACAATAAAAGAAAGCACAGAAGAACAAAGAACATTTCTAATGAGCACACGATGGTATGACTTCAAACAACTACCTATTCACTAGCGGTGGGTTTATATATCCGAGGGTCATAATGTTAAGACGTATTGCGGTGTTGTTTTATGTGTTTCGGTGATAGGCAATAAATTTACATTAATAATGCAGTAAAGGTTCAGACTACATTATTTATCACACTCTGCTGTCCTGTCAGAGCTTCATGTTGCAGCATATCATGAGGTTTGGGTGGTTTTTTTTCCTCTTTTCCTGCTATTAAATACTGGTTGCATCAGCCCCCAGTAGTCCACGATGAGCTGGGAACTATAAACACATCGACAAAGGCAGCTTCCAAATGTCCACCAAGCTTTAGTACAGGGCTCTAAAGAACAGTGAAGCACATTGTAATTACCATGACTATAATTTAATGCACATGTAGCCTTGTCTGGCTTAACAAGGGCAATGCAGACTGAACTGCCTCTAATTTCGTGTCTAGCGATGATGAAGAAACAACGCTTTGGCTCTGAGTTACAGGAATATACTGGCTGTTGTATAGAGAACACAGACACACACACACATTTATACGTATAATACACACATATACCGTACCGTATGTGGCCTGTAGATATTAAACATCACGATATGTTACCACGTGTCTTTATGACATTTAATCCAGCCTGGCCTCTAATGCAGCGTTGAGAAATGTAACTACTGTTTGAAGCCCGTGACACCCACAAGTCCCCCAAAAAAGGAAAAAAAAAACTTGTAGAGCTACAAGCGTGTGTGTGAGTCCTTGTTACGACCTTCAAATGATGTGTAAGTATTTTTGCTTCATGGAACGATTTTGAGCCATATTTCAGTCTCCTGTGATAGCACCGCAGCACATCAACCAGCCCTTTTTTTTGTTTTGGTTCGAGTATTTTTTTTTCTCCTTGCAGGCATCTGTGCAGAGATTTATTAATGTCTTAACTTTTTTTTTCTTGTTTGCATATAGGAATGTGAAGTAGTGCTTGCCATATAAGATTAATCTTAAAGGAGTTAAACTTAGAGAGTGTATAAGCTCATTTGCAGCGTATCTAGTTAAGCAATAAGTCTGTAGTATCTCCCTTTATATGGCACTGGCCTGTACATGCTTTGTATATATATATATGAAAGAGTTACACACATGCTATTGTACATAGGAGAATTATGCATTTGCAATCAACAGCCATTGTTATTTTTCAGAGGACATGAACTTGTTTTTGTACATGAGTGAATGATTAAATTTAAAGAAAAAAAACTGCATTTAAAGGGTAAACGAGCAGTCGTGTTTCTTTCTTGCGTTTTTGGATTCCGGAGAAGAAATAAAACAACAACAACAAAGTATCTTCTTTCAAAAACTCATATTTATGTATGCAAGACATTCAGGCATTCAATATCAAACAGAGCCCAACCCACGTGACACAACGTGACCCAGAGGAAACAACACTAGAAAATATCCATAGAAAACCAATGCAATAGCAACACATGACTGTTCACACACACAAAAAAATAAACGTACAAAACTTAGTGAACAACAGCATTACATTCTGATTGAACTCTCTCAACATATTGACTGTTTACAGCAGCGATAAACAGTGGAGCAAGATCAGTATGAAAGGCCTGGAGGATGAGAGACAGGAGACAGAATGAGTGGAGGAGGAAGGAGAAGAGGAGGAGGAGAGGTGTACAGTTTAAGCAGAATATCCAGAATCAACACAGACTCAAGGGGACAAAAAGGTGGATGACACATCACATCAAATACTCTTTTTTCCCTCTGCTTCTTCTCTCTCTTCATCTTCCTCATCGAATGACGCCACCCCGGAAGACGCCCGGTCAGAGAAAAAGCTCCTGGGGCTGCAGTGCCACACCCGGACCTCGTGAAACACGCTGCCTTCCTCCTCCTCCTCGTCTTCCTCGTCCTCCTCTCCGGGAGACTCGGAGTGAGAGGTGGAGTAGCAGGAGTCAAACCTGCTGCTCCTGCACCTCGGCCTCCACTCGGGCTTGCTGTGGATGCACACCTCGCTGCGGTGCTCCTGCAAAGGAGCCGGCTGCTCCTTGAGGCTGTCCAGCCTCTCCTCCTCTTCCTCCTCCTCCTCCAGGCATGTACTCATGGAGTCGCTGGGCAAAGAGGGTGAGTTGCTTTGTGATGACTGTGGGGCATTTTCAGTTGCTAGCCTGCCACAGGGCAGGCTGCTGTTGTGGGAGCCCAGGGGACCGTCGGATGGTGGCGTCTCAGTGCGGTCCACCCCGGGCGGTGCTCCAGAGGTGGAACTGTAGATGGTGGCTTCTAAAGGAGGAACAAAGAGTCAGAAGACCAAGGAGCAGATTCACTGATGAGGTGACAGAGTGCAAAGATGAGATGTTTGATGCAGAATGATGCAAAGTTGAATACCTGAGTTTTGGCTGGATACCGTGTGAGTGTGTCCGCTGATGTGGGAGTCTTCATCATTGAAATCTTCCTCATCATCTTCATCCACAGATGCCCATGCACGTAGCTTAGCCTCCGCGATGGCAAACTGCTCGGCCACTCCTAGCAGGAAAACAGGTCCGACAAATGAAGCCAGATTAAAGTGTCAGTTCAAAATCTAAACTCTGTATTTTCTAATGTTGTCTGCAATACGGTGAGAAAAACAGTGAATCATCTAGCTTTTCTTTATCACAACATCTTATACGGGACAGGGACAAAGTGAGTATTCTGGTGATGGCATGGACCAGCTGATAGCTCAGCTTATACATATACATGTATAAGCTGGGTTGCCATTATACATTATACATGTTAAAGGGCAGCGAGGTCCCACAACACAACCATGCCAGCAAATATAAATTACTGCAGATGGAAGCAACAATTCTTGATTTTAATGGTCCAGGCAATAAAAAAGGGAGAGGGGAGGAGTAAAGGTGAATTTCTATCCTCCTATTATTTGCTAATTTACCTGCGTGTGACATTGTCTGAGTCATCTCTGCCACCGATGTGTTACCATGAGTCTTAAATAAGAGCTTCGAATCAGAATTCCCAGGGTTACGTCTTCAAACAGCTTCAAAAACTGATCCATAACAAAGAAACTAACACGTGGTTTTCTGCTTTTACTTAAAGCGACTCAAAAAATTCATTACACAAAATTATTTCATTCAATTTAATATTATCATAACTATAACAGCTAATTGTTTAGGTTCATGAGCTTCGCTGTGTGGCATACGCAGCAGCATATCAGTCACGCTCTCTCTCTTTCTCCCTCGATCAATCCACACCGATGTCACTGGTGCCACAGATGATGAGTCACAGCAAAACAACAGGAGCTGCTGTACCATTGGTGGCCAGTGAAGTGATTGGGGAGAGTGTCTAATAGGCCACCATCTGCTGCCAAGACAAGCCGTCACCCAGGAGACATGACGGTGGGAGGAGCAAACCGCTGACATGCAGGAGTTTTAGGGCATTAGATGCATCACAGAAGGTGAGAGAAAGCCAGACGATGATGCTGGAGTGAGAGGATGCACGTCACCCCCCCCACACACACACACACAAAAACGTACAGCTAATTATCCTGCACATTTGTCTCGAATAGCATTTTAATCTGAATATCAAACATTCTGCTGGCCGAGAGGTCAAAAGGTCAAAGAAGTGAGTACCTGCAGCAAAGCGAGCCTCCTTCTCCCCTTCAGTCAGATTGCAGTAGGAGCTGAACTGGGAGTGTGCGGCCAGTGAAGAAGCTGCAGGTTTAGGCCAACCTTTCCACTCGATGAGGTGAGCGACCCGGCCCTGAGCCAGCGAGGTGGGCTTTGTCATGTGGTCTCTCACTGCCTGAGAGATACCTGGACGGGGGAGAGGTAAAGGCCAGAGTTTGATGTTTAAATTCACAGCATATAGATGATAACAAGGCTAGTGCTAGACAGATCATTACCATTCAAGGAGGATCTGGCAAGCGCTGCAAACTCATGAATGCCGGCAGATTTCCGTGAGTCTGCTGGAGATTTTCCGGACTTTGGAATCATTTCAATCTCCTCAAATTTCACCTGTAAAAAAAAATAAATTAGTTTTTAGAAAGAAAAACTAGATTTGTGCGCCACATTCAGAATTAGTCTGCTATTTCAGTATTCCCACACTTGTTTATATTGTACAGCTTTTATTACAGATGACACCAAATGTGGCGCACAGACCGAATTCAAGAAATAAAACCTCTTGACTTTCCTACCGCTTCCTCTCTTCTTGTCTCCATTTTTTTCTCTACTCCTGGACCTCAGCCTCATCGTGGATGTGCAGAGATGGTATCACGGCACAGCGCACAAACGACTAAAAGTCACAGCTTGCGTTCACTGGTTTAAACCACCGGCCAGACAAGCAAACAGCAATGGCCTAAATTTACCGCACAGATGCTAAAGCCACGATAAGCCTGTGCAACCGGTTAGAATGGTTGGGGTGGAGGGAGGCGAGCGCAATTGTGGTAGTTTCCATGCGTCTGGGCAAACATATGGCGTGTGACCAGCACGGGTAAGCAGCTCCAGCCGGGCCTCCTCATCGCAAAGCTGCAGATTAAAATGATAGCGCTACCTAACTAACTCCACAACAAACACACATGGCCACACTGAGCAGATGCGATGGGTCAGCAAAATTTACGATGTGGCTTACAGTAGCCGGAGCACAAGAGGGATTTGTAACATGTCGTGTTTTCAGGCCATCTGACTAGCAGGAAAGGCAACTGTGAGCACGTGCATGAGTGGACAGATATTCTTAAGCAGATTGGCCTCCAAAGCGGCTAAGAAAGACGAGGCCCCTGACAGCATTTAAAAGCTCACACTGAAGTCAGCCATGAAAGTAAATGTGTGTCAGAGGCAAACGGGTGGGTAGGGACTCTGGGAGGACGTGATATGAAGGTGCAACCAGCTCTGTTCAGAGGAAAGCTTCAGCTGTTAAACACCTGTGAGACGTCACTCATGCTGAAGGCTGATAAACACAACACATGTCCAGCATGTACGGCTCTGAGCGGCTCCCTCCAGCGAGACCGACAGCTCGCCTCTTTAATCATGCAGGCACAATAAATCTACAGCTTTTACTTGAACCTGAATATCAAAGGCAGCCACTGCTGCAAATGTGGATTAGGACATATGGAAATTAAGTCTGCCTTGACTACAAATGGAGACATATCCAAAACTGCAAGTGACGTGAGTTTTAGCCCTGCAGTTTTCCCTAATCTGTTCTTTCCTTTAATAATTTAAAAGAAACTGAAAATGTCAGGGAGCATGGAGAGTCTGAACAAGATTAAAGTGTACTCATTAAGATTTCCCTTATATTTCTGTCAGACATAGACTGTAACAGTTTCAAACTGTAAGATCAGAATATGTGAGCGTGAGCCAAAAGCCTCACCTACCTGCTGCTCAAACCTTCTGTCTGGAAGGGGCAGCCTATCAGAAGATAGGTGTCTAAATGGGAGGGGCAAAGACTAAAACTATTAGTCTTTATTTCAGAGTGAATATATTGTACAGGAGAAATAAGGGATATTTTGAACCATGCAAAGCCACTCTAGTAGAATTCTGGGATCAAAAATATGGTCTCTTATTCTTATTTAAATCTTATTTCCTATCCCATTATTCAGCTCAAACTTATTATGGGAACCTCTAAAAAGGGTGCAGGGTAATAGACGATGATCACATCTCTTCATTTACTTTGTTAATTTAATTTGTCTGCAGTTTTACTATTTTAATATTCGTCAGCCAACAGGTGACCAGAGAAAAATGGAACCTTCAATAAACTTAATGAGCAACTATTTATGATGAAAAAACGTCAGTTTTTGTTTCTAGTCAATAATAAATAATAATAACAGGACAAAATAAATGATTTAAAAACATCACACATGAATTTGTAAATCTTGTGTTTCATTCCCCCCCCCCCCCAACTAGTGCACCTGCATATAATTTGGCCTCTCTGGAGCAGTTAATTACGTGAGGTGCTTTTAAGCGTGCGCGCACACACACACACACACACACACACACACTTCCTGATTGCCATCCCCATCCCCCTTTTTAATTTTTTTTATTTTTACATCTGACAAATGCTGCTAATTAGCACCTACGATAATAACAGCCACATGTGTAACTGCGCTTCTAATTAACTCGCTCTAGGCCTTTTTTCCCCTCACAAGGTGTTTGGATTATTTTGTCCACTCCCTGCAGAGGCAGACCAGTTTGCGACTTCCTGACATTAACATATGCGTGACTAAACATATACAACAGGGCTGATGTGTCGTCTGACACCTCCAGAGACACTGATTGTGACTTAGGGGACCAACAAGTGGGATCGAGCTAAGCCAGCGTGTCTGCAGCCAAACATCTTCAGCTCGGAGGAAGCTGCAGTGCTCATATGTGAGGAGGGTTTTTTTTTCTTCTGGAAATGGTGCATTCAAGCAACAGAAGCGGAACGCTGATGGCTGAATAACACATCACCCCGCCATTGATGAGAGAGCAATCCCGCGATTACGCAGAAAATAACGCAGGAGAAGTGCGGATGCTGCAGCAGCAGGTCCCCGGGAACCTCTTAAGTCTCCATCTGCATACCAATAGCTCCATAGCCGCATCGGGTAAACACCAACAGCACCTCTACCGCTCTGTCGGGGTTCGTGTGGTCGGAATCGTTCCCCGCACAGCCACTCTCGGTACCTACCTGTAAGTCGGACCGCGGCGGCTCATCATAATGCCTGTAACGTCTCCAATCCGATCAACAGATGTCACCGCGCTATTCGTCCTCCAGCTGCAGAGTCTGCAGTAGAGCATTAAAGCGACGCTGACGGCAGAAACATCTTCCCAACTCCAGCATCAGCTACATCTCCGACACAGACGGACGCACCATTTGTTGCTCGCTATGTGGGTTACATAGGCTGTCCAAATGTCTCCCAATGGCAAGCGTCATCAACGCAAGGCGGTGTCATCGCATCCGCCCCCCCCCCCTCCATGCAGCCAAGAAGACACCGCAACCTGCAGCTTCAGTCTTTCCTAGAAACCGCACGTTTTTAATCCCTTTTCGTCTGCTAGTAAGGCACCAGCAGGACGCACGCAGGGCGGATGTTTTGAAATTTACTTACTGCAGTAAAAATAAAAAAGGGGGTGATCGTTTAAAAAAAAAACGGGTTGCCATCACGAGTTTGACCTTATTTGTCCAGTTTTGTGAGCGACAAGATGCACAAATAAGACTTCTTAAAAAAAAAAAAAAAAAAGGAGCGAAAGAAAAACATATTAAAACCGTGATCCGAGGTTAAAGGTCAAAACCGTGCAGCCTCCGACAGTGAGCTCTCTAAACATTTAATAAAAGGTCCGTTCATGCATTTGTATTGCAATTCATTTATTATGTGTTTATATGGCAGCATATCCTGATCTGGACCAGGCCTCGACAATAGTCACAATGTCACTTAAAAATAAAAGTGCGTCATCTGTTACTCTGTCAGGAAATGTATATTTTATATATGGAGGGTATTTGTAAACAACTGCTTATTCAAAACACTTCAAATGAATTTCAAAAAGTGACTGACAGACATAATTTATTATTGATGATTTGCTCGTTTTTCTGTGATTTGTATAACTTTGTGGTTCTCAACCATTTCCTGTCAACCAGAAAAAGTTCCTGAACCACAGCACTTTAAAAAAAAAATCAATCATTACAAAAATAATTGAGAGAATTAAAATCCAAACTGTATTTGGATAAAAAGTGACGCTGCATTAGAAAATTACCCCCCCAAAGAAGAGAGAATGGCCTTTGTTCATTTTATATTTTGCACATGGTCGTCCTGCCCCACCTGCAGGGTTGTGGAGACACTGAATTTGAAGGGGTTAGTTTCATGTTCTGGTAAAGGGAAGTAACCACTTCATTAGGTACACCTCGCTGGTACTAGCCTGGGCCCCTCAGAACTGCCTGAATTCTTCATGGCACAGATTCAAAGTGCTGGAAACATTCCTCATTGATTTCGGTTTGCACTGACATGCTGGCATCACAGAGGTGCTGCAGATCCAGGATGCAAATCTCCCATTCCACCACATCCCAAGGGTACTCTTTTGGATTGAGATCTGGTGACTGAGTACAGAGAGCTCATATTCTCGATATACTACAGAACGTGACAATCTCTCCACACCGTTACATATTCCATATGTACGGGGTACGAGAGAGAGTCTCTCACTAAGAGAACCAAGGTTACACCGTAACCGTACGTTCAGGAAGCCAGTTTGGGATGATTTGAGCTTTGTGCGTTATTCTACTGGAACCAGCCATTACACTTTTCTGTTGCACTGTTGTGTCTGCATCATTCTGTTCCGTCTGGTGTTGCACTCTGTTTTTTTGCAGTTTTTGCACACCTGCACTTTATTACGTAGTCCTATGTTGATTGTCTGTTATATGTCATATGCACCATGGTCTTGGAGGACCGTTGTCCTGTTTCACTGTGTACTGCACATGGTTGGAATGACAATAAAGCCACTTGCCTTGACCAGACGATGGGTACACTGTGGTCAATAAGGGATGAACACGGTCAGTAACAATACTCAGACTGTGGTGTTTAAGTCATTCTCAGTTGGTACTAAGGCGCTCAGTGTGCCAAGAAAAACCCACCACCAAAGGTGACCCAGTACTGTGCCGATAAAAAGTGCAGCTTTTTGCATGGATAAATCTTCAAAACTAGTAACTGATTGTAACATGGATCAGTAAAACCACAGTGGAGGGACTCGTTTTTCGTCTCATCAAACACATTTTGCTGTAATGTCGACCCTGTGTTAACTTACACATGACAAAAAAAACAAAAAAAAAAAAACTGAAAATAAACTGGTCGGGTTTCAGATGAGAGTGGCCTTAGTTCAACCGTAAAATCATCATCAGAGGCATTCCAACACATTTCAGACACAAAACTCGGCTCAGCAACTTAATAAGTCCTTTATTTGCAATGTTCCATTACCTTTCCAGTTTCCGATGCAAAAGAAGCAATAATTTTTTTTTTAAATAACGAAAGCGGGAAAAAAAACAAAACAAAAAAAGGAAAGAAAATATTTACAAAATTCAAATAAAACTAATAATCAATGGATTATCTAAAGCACCTCTCTGCATCCGGACAACTGCGGTTTCTGCTGGATAAGGAGACACTGCAATTACATCAGCAATTTGTTTCTGAAAAATAAAACTGAAAAAGTTTATTATCATCATCATCATTATTATTATTATTATTATATATTTACAGAACGCTCCTGAAATCCTGAAACTAGTTTCCACTTAAAGTAGAAAAGGCTTTCGGATCATTTCTGTCTTTTTTTTTTTTTTTTTTTTTTTAACTTTATATATTTTATCAAGTCAATTTTCTGTAGATTTCAAGTTTTAACGGTGATTGGGTCGTTAAGTGTCCTCTACAACAGCTCAGGTTTAAGTACAGAAGAGGTAAAAGATGAAGAGTCAGTCAGTGTGGTACACTACTGGGGGATGGGAGAGAATGGCTTTAAAGAGGAAGCATTAAGACCACCCCTAGTAGTCAAGGTCAAAGGTCAACATCAGCCCTCTGTGTTTCTGTCCTCTGCTAGTTTATCATGATAGGAAACGAGAGAAAATAGACAACCTTTGCTTTAAAAACTCCATCTGTCAAATTAAGTTTAGTTCATGTACACTGTAACGTTTTGTCCACTGAATCGTTAATAGGAACACACTTCAGTCATGCTGCACACTCCGGAAAAGGACAAGGACATAAGAGCCGTGTCGGGACTGAACAAATGTTATGGCATGTTGATAACCCCCCCCCCCCCCCCTCCACCAACCCACCCATCCACCCGCTACACCTCACGCCCCGCTGTTTCCTCTTGTAGATCAGAAAGGATGTTTGTCATTAGAATCATCTAGAGGGGTGAAAGAGCAGCCCGTTGGTTTGCTTTACTTTGACATAGAAAGTTTCGTAGTGATGTGGGATACTTCACACCTCGCTAATGAGTAATCCTGCTGAATCCTGCATTTTCAAGTTTGCTTTGATGAGGACACTTGCTGTGACAAGCAGGTGGGGAAATAATGAGGAAGCAGGAGAGGGAAGGTAGAAAAGAAATGATTGTTTTTCTCAGTCCATCCCTCCAAAAAAAGAAAAAAAGGAACACAATAAAGATTTATCCTCATTGAGGATTGATTCGAGTCTGCCTCTCTGGCAATACTGTCCATGACTCTCCGTGGTCGCCTGCAGAGCTCTGGCGGCAGCTTTTAGTTCAGTATTTTACTCCTTGTCAGATTCCTCCTCGGCCTCGCGGAGCCAGGTGAAGAAACCGGTGACCGACTTCAAGGCCACGCCTTTGCCCGTCTGCTCTGCGGGGTCTTTGCTGGATTCCCATTCATAGAAGGCCTCCTCTTTAATGACGTCCTCATCATACAAGGCGTCGAAGAACATCCGCAGCAGGTCTGCAGAGACACAATTAGAGCTGTTAATCAAGCTTCTATATTTTAAAATTACTCTATTTGCACTGAGTCAGGGACACTTGAAAAGCTACAAAAAGGTAATCAGTAGGTCAAATTCTAATTGACACATGATTCTTTTAGTGATTAGGCTTTTCTGTTTCAAGCCTGCAATCCAGCTTTTAATGTCATTAAAAAAAATAAATAAAAAATAAATAAATAAAAAAAATAGACCGCCTCCATTACTTTACTGCCTTCAGGGAAAAATGACTCAGGCCCTCCAGCAGCAACATTAAAAACCTTCAGTCTCCTCTTTAAATGTTGATACCCTGAATACAGAGCTGCTGTATGCATGATGATTTTGTCCGTTTTCACCCTGAGCAAAAACAACCTGGAAATACAGGCAGATCTTTTCTGATAAGGAGCTGCTTTTCAGACAACTTAAAATTATTTCAAGTGGTCAAAAAGGACTGGATTAATTAGAAAGTAGATACAATAATGCAAATTTACAAAGATACTTTGTAACAGTCGATTTTGTAGTTTTCACTTAAAAACTGATTGCAAGTTTTTTTCCCTTACTTTGGGGAAACATGTACATGCCAACAAGACTGCTTAGAGTGACGTGAAGGCTTTTTAAAATTGAGGGCAACATAAAGAACCGCAGCATTGAATTTCCAGCAAACAGCTGATTTGGTTACATGTTCCTGCTCGATTACTCGAATGACAGCTACTGTCAGCTAAATTTGAAACAAGTTCACAGGAAAGATTTCTGTTTGATTTGTGCTCTTCTAACAAGCTTACTGGACTTCAGTGACATTAAAAAAAAAAAAAAAAATCTTCTCTGAAATAATTCAAAGACTGAGACTTGGAGGGAGCGAGACTCATCCGGAGCACATTTATCACTAATAGTTTACAAAGGCCAATAAATTTGCCATCTTGTGGCATTATCTGAACCGATTTATGGTACATTCCTGCCGCGTCTCGATGCACAATCAAGAATCCAGGTTAAAAATAAATAAATAAAAATCTCAGAAATAATCTCATTATCAGTGGGAGGTACATCTCATCACTCATCCATGTGACTTCTTTAAGTTCCCCCAACCTTATAATCAGCCCAGCTGCACGACTGAAACCAGTACTGCTGCATTACAGTGAGCTTCGAGATCAGTTTCGTCTCTGCTGATTCTCATGAAATTTTGGATCATTTGCTTATGTTGCCAAAAAGACGCAACAGCTGAGGAAACCACATTAAAATGACATTTTGAATCATTGGCGACTTTGACGCCTGGATTTAACAGATGCTTCAGTATCCGAATATTTATAAGTGAACCAATCAGATGTTCGGCAGTATTATAGTTCACTGTAAGTGGGGAAACTCACTTGCAGGCTGCTCCATGTGCACCATCAGAGCCTGGAGGGCGTACAGGGCCTGCAGCTCTTTCTGCTCGTCGTACAGGTATCTCTGCAGCAGAGAGGCTCTCTGGCCGATCTGCTGTGCATCCACCTTGTACGGGTTGTCACCTGAAACGAAGTGAACAAGTTTTTGTTTAAACCAGAAAGTGTGATTTTTAAAAATAAGTGCTATTAAAATTTACTATAAAATAAATCAGATTTAATTTATCAAAAAAACCCCATTTTCCATACTTAAGAATTTGAGCTTGGGTCGTTGTGAAAAGGAAAAAGACTAAATCACACACACACACACACACACACACACACACACACACAGAAAATAATGTGGGAGAAAAAGAGGCAGCTCGTGGTGTATTAGTCATACTTACATATGATAGCAGACTGGCACACTGATGTCATCAATGCTCGTACAAACTGGTTCGAAGCAGTCTGCTGCTCATCCAAGTTAGCCTGAAAATAGAAAACAAAACGCAGTTGGAGAGAGGGAACATGAACAACACTGGAAAATAACAGCACGCACAAAGTGTTCAGGTCTGAAAACACTCTGTACTGCCTCACACACACCTCAATCCAGTCTCTGATGCGTTGATTGTTGGCCTTGTCCTGGAGGAGTCTGTCCAGCTGTTTGCTGATCTCCTCTCCGCTGAGGACCTTCTTCTTACTGGCCTCTTTCGGCTCCATCTCCTCTCCCATGGTGAACTCCACTTTCTGAAATACAAAATACAACGTGTAAAAAGATAAATAAATAAAAATAAAAAAGCCTGAAGACATGGAGTAACTTGTTTCTAATTGTAAATCCCCACAAGCAAAAATCTCTTTTGCTTTCATCTCTGCCCACCAGGTAGACTCCAGCTGTGTTTGTCTGTCTTTGGTGCTGTGCAGGACGTGCTGCTTTCTCGTTACCATTTAAAGCTTTGTTATTACAAAATAGACCAATTATAGCTGCTTTAAATGTATCCTAACATTTTCAGACCACTAAACAAAACTCCAAAAGTGCAGACAAGTGTTTTATCGTCTAAAACCCAAATGTGTTGCATGTACCTGATCGGTGACAAACTTGTTGACGTCTTCATCTTTGGGCAAGAAGTCGTTCCAATTCAGCCCAGCCTCTGTCCACAAAGCCCCGACCTTCTTGGGGGTCTTAAGGGGGGGAAAAAAAGGGCCAGAGAATCAAATATCTGTGGCTTTTATTTCTTTTCTTTTTTTCTTTTTCTTTTTTTTTTAAACCAAAAAACATGTGCAACACAAGGTAATAAAACGATTGTGTTCGGTTACCTTTTCTTTACAAAGCAACTTGAGGATCTGTACCAGCAGCACGCCGGCCTTCCCCAGAGGCACAAGAGGCTTTGAGATCTCCCTGAAGACACAGATGCACTGAATTAAGCTCCCATTTTCCTTACAGCTGGATTATAATTCAGTTTATCTCATTTGAAAGCTGGAAATAAGTGACCTAGTTTTAAATTTAGCTTAAAATATTTATTTCCGAGAAACACCGTCAACAAAAGAATCTCTGGAAAACGATTCCAACACTATTTATCAGTTTAAAGATGTCCATTTCTATCAGACTATATTCTCAAGTCAAAGTACTCGAGTTTGCTTTCACTTATTTGAAATGTGACTGCTGACATTAAGCTCTCACCTGAACAGCTGTCCCATAGGGAGTCCTCCCTCGTGGAGCATAGGAGTAATAAGCTCAGCCAGGTAGAGCCAGATGTGAGGTATATCTATGGCCATGTCTTCTGCTACCTCCAGAATCTCTAGTAGCCTGCAAAAGAATTGGCTTTAGTTTTATTTGCTCGAGAACACCCCATCGAGGGTAGATTTTAGTTGAAACCAGGCGACATTCTTCCTGTTACATGCTTACCCTTTGTAGTACTGCTGCGTGGGCAAAGTCCCTGCCTTTAAAAGCTGGTGCAGCAACAGGCCCATGTGTTCCCGAGCGATGGTGCTTCGTTCAAGCGTCGACTCCAAGCCGTTCCGCACAAACACGTACAGCAGCGATGTGCTATTGAGCTCCACCACACACTGCAATGCCTCCTACAGCACCAGAGCGACACAAAGCAACGCTGTTAACACGGTTCATTTCTAAACATGGAAGTATAACTGCGATAGTTAGAGGGGAGTCTGCACGAGACTGTTTCTGCACCTTGACATCATTGATGTGGAGGTATTCTTCAATGATGGCATGCGACTTCTTCTCCACTTCCTCTTCAGTCAAAGCAGGCTTGGGGAGAGATGGAGGAGGAGTGGGAGCGCTCTCACGCTTAACTGAAGAAAAAGGTGAAAATACAACTTGAAGCTCATTCTTCTTTATGTCCTTTTCTTTAAACCACATCTTTCTCTATTCAACTCATTTTAATTCTTTATTTCATACCTGGGACGAAGTCACTACCCTTGTCCCGACTTCCTCTGTCTCTGCTTCCTCGGTCTCTGCTTTCCCTGTCTCTGCTTCCCCGATCCCTGCTTCCTCTGTCCCGACTCTCTGTCATGCTGGCGACGCGGCGCACAGATTCAGTTGAAGCCCTGCCGTCTCCTCCCCTCCCGCCGCGCTCTTGCGACTCTCTGCTGAAGCTTCTCTTGGTGATTTGGTTCGCTTCCCGTCCTTCGCTGCGATCGAATCTGTCAAATCGATCCCTGTTGCGGTCGCTCCTGTCCCTGTTGCTCCCGCGTTCGCGGCTTGAACTCGACCTAATGGTAAAAGGAGACACAAAGAGGTCATTTTAACAGGCTCAATCCGATACATTTGTAATCATGTTGAACGGTACCACTAAACTTTTTGTATTTTTTGAGACCGCAGTAGGCTCTTGTATACAAAGGGGAGGCCAGATGGAGGAAGATTAGTATTCAAGTGGTTGCCATCTGCAACCTCACAACTAGATGCCAGTAAAATGTGTTTTGAAAATGTGACATCAACATAAAGTAAAAAATAAGAGTGCCTATGACAAGTGATAAACTAAAATTTGTGAACCGAGTACTGAACTAAAGCAGAAGCAGACTAATTCATGAGAAAATATTTGTATCTTCTGAGTACCTTTGAGGAACTCTGCGATCAGAGTCTGTTGAAGACATCAATGACCCAGACTGTAGGGCAGAGAAGCGGTTGAGAGTGCTGGTACCCGGACGCCCAGAGTCTAAAAAGATGGAAATGAATAGATTAAGAGCCGAACCACAAACAGCCACTAAGCAATGCTGTGTTTTAGAAGAAAGATGAAGGTCTTACCCTGGTCTCCACTCGCTGGTTTAGCTCCAGTTCCTCCGCTGCTGCCTTTTCCCCAGCTGCCCCACATGCCTTTGCCACCCGGAGCCAACAGCTGGTTGTTGAAATCCATAGCACCAGGCTACAGGAAAACAAAAAAGTTACATTAATTCTCAAGAGGCCTGAGAAAGAACTCAAGCTTTCACATGAATTTTCGGACGTTACCTTTGTGATCTTGCTTAGGCGGGTGGTGTCGATGGGTCTGTTCTTGGAGATGGGGACTGTGTTCCACCCCTCATCCTGAGGCTGGCTGGTCCGGCCACCTCCTGGTGTGTGAGGGCCTCGGCTGCCCATGTTTCCTGTGAACCTGTCTCTGCTTTCCTTCTTGGACATGAGCTGCTGCTGGACTTTCATCTGTTCCCTGTGCTCCTCCATCTCTGCTTCCTTGTGAATCTGATCAATTGTCTTAGGACCCTGGTCTCCTCTACGAGGCACCCAGTTATTCTGTGGATCAGAGACAGAAGACAATTAACATTCGTGAGCCACTCTGGGGTGTTTCCTGTCTGTGTTTTGGATTACATTTGTAATAGTATAACTGTTCTAATAGGAGAGCCTGAGACAGGAGGCACATCCACCCTCAATAACACAGTTTTAGGGGATGTGCGTCAAAGATTTTCATTTTTAAGCCCTTTGTGACATAAAAGGGGAAAAAAAATGAAATCCTTGTTCTATTCTGCAGCTTCAGTATGATCAACATAAACCGCTTTCCAGTGTCCCTTCTGTTCACAGCGAATCTCTAGAGCGGCACAAGAATTGTCGTCACCAACTACAGGCCAAGACGTTGGAGATGAGATAGTGAAAGGTATTAAATCCAGTTCTTTTGTATTCTTTACGGCCAAAAAAGGACACGGCTCACTGTGGGGATTCCACAGCTGAATTATCTGGTGCCCGAGTCCGACCCCAGTATCAACAACAACGAGCTTTCATCAAATATCCCCAAACTTTACTTTTATTTCTAATTACCCAAATTATCATGGACATGTCACCTGAAATCTACTTAACAGATTTTATAATTAAGTTTAATTTCCACTACTGAGCCAATTTAACGGTAACGGTCATCAACTCAGCGGACAAATAATTTAGAATTCATCCAATGCAACGTGAACACCGTAAACTTTCAAAATAAAAGTGAGGGGGCTGCTTGCTGGCAAATCTATGCCTGATTATGCTGATGATGACGTTCTCACGGACAGAAAAAAAATAAAAGTTTTTTCAAACTAGCCCTTGAAGCCTACCAGCAGTAACCCCTGAAGCCCTTTTCTGAACCGAGTACTCACCGTCTTATTTTAGCACTGCTTATGGAACAAAACAACTGGATGCGCATCAGAAGTTTGTGAGTGTGGTCTCTGCTATGCAGCTAGCCTTGTAAAAAAAACCCTTAAGACTGTACTGTATATACACACTGAGATACATACACTACTAACTCAAGTCATAATAAATGCTGGCTATCACTTCTTTATTGCTCTAAAATGTTGAGTATGATTTAACAATTACCTTTCTGAGGTCCAAAACATCTTGCAGCATGAAGCGGATTCTTGATGAAGTCTTTCTCTCTTTAATGATCTTGTCCATCTGATTAAAATACTGATCCATGCGAGGCTGTCGGGGACACAGAAAAGAGAGAATTTTATGAGGTACAGGTACCAAATGACAAACTGTGTGTACCTAACGATACATCGAGAACTGCCTCCTCAGTTCCTCAACCCATCACTAATGATCAGTGGCCCAGACACGTGGCACAAAAACAAGGTCATCACAGGAGACATCTTAACGTGTACATATATCAGTGTTAGTCCATGCTTTACTTACCTTTGCCTTCTCAAAGTCCAGGTCTTTACCAATAGTGGACAGCAGTCTGCAGAGACACTCGAGAGACTCCTCATCATGATTCTTAAGTAGTTTCACGACACAGTCGTGCATGATTGGCTCTGTCAGCATCTTAAGCTTGAACAGTTCACCAATGAACTTTATGTTGCCCAGTGAGCGGCGTCGAGCTTTATCTCTGGCCTCCTCCAGCTCCACCCTGAAGCGCTCACGCTCCTCACCCTGCGGGCAGATACAAGTTTGTGCTTAGTGTACGAGTCATATGATAAGTTTACTCTAAATCTGAATGGTGGTTTGACAGTTCTTACGTCTTTGGCAGCGTCCAACTCCTTTTGCTTTCTCTCAAAGATCTCATCATCATCCTGGTCCTTCTCAAACTCTTTCTGGCAGCGGTTGAGCAGCAGTTTGCGGAAGTTCACAAAAACTCCTGGCTTGTCTGAAGTGGGGACTTTCAGCTGGTGGAAGACAACATTCAACGTCACCAGAGGGTTTTAACCCTTTTTTTTTTTCCCATTCAACGACATTTAACAAATATGTAGCTGAGAGTATGCTCCTTCAGTTCCTCAATACCATCACAAAAAGTTCAGTGGCCCAGACACGTGGCACTAAACAGAAGTCATCACTAGAGCATATGATCAAAGCACAACATCCAACCTTCGCTAGACTCACCCCCATAAGGCAGCGGCACATGTTGGCGTAGGCCACAGAGAAGTTGGGCTCTGAGATGGCCTTCTCAAAGATCAGGTCAATGGCTCCCTTCAGCCTCTCCTCCGTGTCTATCGTCAGCTCTGTCACTTGTTTCATCAGCTCCTGAAACTTCTGTGGCGTCAGCTTGTTGAGGATGCTCCGCAGACGCTTGAACAGCTCTCGAGTCTTGGCCTGTTCTGGGTCTTCCTCTTCAGGCTCATCAACACGGCCACGAGTGGCCTTTTTCACAGAGGGCTTCCAGGCCTTCTCAGCCTTGCTGAGCTGCACGTCGTCATTTAGCGACATGCTGGTGATAATTTTTTTGGTTTGAGAGCGACGGGGCCCGGATGGCTAAATGGAGAGAAACGTATAAATATTTAGAAAAGCTAGTAGAAAGAAACTTCTGAACAAAACAAAAAGTTTGCGCCAGAGATCGCTGCCTTTGCAAACAGCTTGTCTGCCAAACGTAACATCACAACTGCTGGCATTCATTGCACTTTTGTGTCATGTCAGCTCATAATGCACCTCTTTATCTCAAAAAACATCAGAGACAAGTACACCAGCACGTTAGTGACAAAACAGTGTAGGACAGGCACAGAGGGAGATTATTTTACTTCAGGGCATCACGTCTCAAGTGCAAAAGTATAAAAATGGTGTGCTGACGACACAATTGGCAAACCTATTAACTATAATGCAAGTTAATGCTTAAAAGTGTCTTTTAAAAAACTGTAAAATTGGCTAACCGGGCCACGAGGTCCTCCCACTGATCTGCTCCCAAGGTTCCCTAAATATGAGGGAGTAAAATCAGGACCAGTGTTCATCAGGCGAGATGGGTCAGCAGGTCGTAGTGGAGTCTTGTTCACCTGTAGTTAAAGAGGCAAAAATAAATAAAGTAAAAATCACCCATGTATTCGCACAAAGTTTAAAATACTGGCAGTCGGCAGCACTACCCCTCAGCCTCCTAGTAGATCAACATATGGTATCAATTTAAAAATCCCAGATGACTTTGTTCTCGAGTTTTTGCATTCACAAGATTTTCAGGAAACTTCACCTCTGACCTTGAACTTTAGGACAAGGTCACTGAAATTCAAACTTGGAGATTTTTAGCAGATGCATCTACTGATGTGAATTTCAAAATCCTACATCGCCTCATGATCGCATTTACACCCGCCCGCTCACCCGCTCTGTGTGGTGACAACAATACCCTGTCAGCCTTTAACAAAGCTGCGACGGCCCGGCACAACGCGTCAGGTTACAAAAATTGGGAGTTGCACGACTGGCTGAAGTGCCTCAAAGATTGTGGTGCACTTTATGATGTGAGGTCAAAAGTTAGAGCTGAGGGGTAAAAAAACCCAAAAAACTGCCATATTCTTCAATTCAAATGTTGAAGTCATTAAGAGAGCAAAATGGGACACTTCTATCGTTTCTACGTTCTTTTACACAAAGCTCAACATCACCTACCTTATCCAGCACCACATCACTGATGACAGGCAGGCCCTCAGGCTTGTGCATACTGGCGCTGATGAACTGGCAGCCCAGGAGGAACTCCCTGTCGTACCGCTTCTTGTCCTCCGGGTTTATCGGCTTCCATTGTTCTGCATAACGTACAGGAATTATGCAAAGGCACATGATTAAAGGCACATCTAAAATTTATCCAGATCTCCTGGGCACAGCTTTACTGTAGCTGTACTCTGAAAGATGGTTGTGATAATCCACACTGTCAGTTTTCACACTGTGCTTAAATCAAACAAGGGCTCATCCTTTCGGCATATAAAGGCAGGCACAAGGAAAAAACATACTTAAAATTTAATGCTGAAATAAATTATATTTGCCCTAAAACCAAAGTATATACAGAGTTTTATCAGTTTAGCTTTAGGGAAAAGATTAAAACACTTAAAAAAATTTTAGCCTTTCAAGCTTTCAAAGCATACCTTGTTTGTACTGGTATTTCTGCTCAGTTGGCTCAGGTGTAGCTTTAGACTTGTCAGGTTCTGCATTCTGCTTGTCCTCTTTCTGCTCCCAGGTCTCATCTGCCACTTCGACAGGAGGTTCAGCTGGCGCTGGAGCTGGAGCTGGAGGGTTGGCCTGAGTGGGCATGGGTTCAGAGGCAGGCTTAGCACCCTGCTCCTGCAAAAAGAAAGAGAAGATCAGGTTTTCTAAGAATCTATTGTTTATTGAGAGTAAAAGGATGGACACCCAGTTTAAGAGCTCTTTGGACTGTCGTCTGATTATACACAAACCTCTGTGAAGGCATCCAGGAGATTACCAATGGCCTCCTTCTTGTTAAACTCTTTCATGTTCTTTTTCTTCTTTGGCACAGACGTAGCAGCTTCAAAAGGAAGGACAAAGTGATGACATTAAAATTCAGATAAAACAAGATCAGGCATGTGACAGCCTGAGAAGGGGGGGGGGTTAACTGTACCTTGCATAGTAGATTCTTCTGGGCAGCTAACAGAGGCAGGAGGGGTATCCTCACTTTTCTTCTTGCACTCTTCCTCCTCCTTCTTCTCTTCAGCCTCCTCTTTCACCTCCTGGGCTGCTGTTGCTGTTTTAGCCATAGGTGTGGATTCCTGAGATTGAGAAGCGTCTGGCTGTTTGTGGGGCGTAGTGTCTGAAATTGCATTATCCTTGGGCAGTTCTTCGGTCTCCTGAGGAAGGCCGTTGGGGAGAACAGGCTCTGCTGCCTCAACTTGTGTGGATTCAGGTTCGGGTGTAGAGCGCGGAACGGTGTTCTGGGTCTGTGGGGCAGCAGGCTCCCGTGCAGGTGGGGGAGGCTGGGAGACTTCAGTTGCCGTTTTTGTAGCCATTTCTTCTTTATTCTTTCTTTCTTCTTCAAGGTTGGAAGAATCTGTTGCTGCAACCTCAGCTGCAGGCTCCAACTTCGTGGTGGCCACCTGCTCTTCTTTTTCCAGCTTCTTCACTTCCTCCGTTTTGGATTCTTCCTTTTCTGGAGCCTTCTCAGCTTGAGCTGGAGCAGCCGGTGGTTCCTCTATTTTCACAGGGGCTTCTGGTGCTTCTGAAGACTGTGAGGTTGCAACAGGAGCATCTACTGTATCAGAAACGGTAGTGCTGACTTTATTTACTGCCTCAGCAGGAGTAGTGGTCAACGTTGCTCCTGGAGGAAGGGAAGGAGGAGACTGCTGGTCCTTTATCAGTGTGGATGGCACCTCAGTAGTAGCTACGGGGGCTACAGATTGTGCAGCTAACTCAGTAGACGGCACTATTTGGCTATCCACTTCCTGTTTGCTCTCCAACACAGGCTCGGCGTTTCCCGCAGCAAGAGAAGGAGGGGTTTCAGCACTAGTAGGACGCTCTGTGTTGTCATCTGGACAGCGAGAGACGTGACAATAAATGACGAGAAAAAATTTACAGCCATTTATTTTTCACCAAGTCAAACTTAAGAAAATATACTCACCTCTGCTCGTCTGTGCAATCACAGGCTGGGCAATTTCCCCATTGACCTGTGCAGGACTTGCATCTGGTGCCTGCAATCACAAAGCAATAGCGGCCTTTAATAAGTAAAATAGAAAACCCACCACACAGGCTTTTAACAATGAGCATCAACACACATTTGCTGCAGTTTGTTACAAGTCTGGTGGATATTGTCTGAGGTGGTATTGATTCAGACCCGTTTTTTTGAAGGCTGCAGTGTCGCTCAACTCTATTAAAAAGCGACTCGTTTGTGTTGCCCGTTTCCCCTCCAACTAGCGACTTTCAACTTTGACAATAGCTCAACGCATCAGTGCATATTTGTTTGCATTTGCTTTGACTCAGCATAGTTTGCTTAGTGAAACTGACCTCAGCTGTGCTGACTATTAGAAATTACCATGAAGATAAAAAAAAGCCATCAACACAGTCCCAGATGTATTTTTTAAAAAAATCCACAACGGTGCCTTTATGTACAGACAAATTCATATTCCCTCTTTTTTAAAGTAAAAAAAATATTAAATAATAAAAAAGTGAGAGCAATGATCACCTAATAACATCTTCTTTTGTTGCCTTTTTATAACTTCCCTTTGTTTTGTCTATATAAACGTTGGCTTCACATTGAGAAAAATTACTTTGTTCTAAAGGAAATCAATTTACAGTGAAGACAAAATGAACATGAGAAAAACATAATGAAGTTCTGTGCTTTACTGTTCTTTTAATTTACTTTAAACACAGAGTACCATATGTCAGTACAAGATAGCCAACTATATTTTAGATTTCTGACAAACGACAAATGTATAACACCATCATTACTCTATTTAAATCAGTCACTTCAAAGTAAAGTCTTACCTGTGGTGTCGGTGTGGTGGAGGACATTACACCCGACAGGATCTCGTGCGTGATATCGCGCCCGCCCTGGTTGGGGTCTCGTATTGTTATCTATTAGAGAAAAGGCAAATGACATTAAAATACAAACAATGTGCAACCATCCTGCCACTACTGATCTACAGCTGCCGACCCCCATCATGACAAATACTATTGTTGTTTTCAGGTTAAAAGGGAAAGTTCCACATTGAACACACAATACAGTGTCTCTCCATTCAACATTTTTGACCTCATTCAAGAGATGTGCTGTGCTTTTGTTGGGACATACTACCGGTCTGCGTTCTCTCTTCATTAGGCCTTGTGACTGTGCAGGGGCTTGCTGAGGAGGCGGGACTTGTAGCTGTTGCTGGGCGGACAGCATGACCGCTGAAGGCTGGACAGATGGGGGGTACTGAGGCGGAGTTGGATAGTATGCTCCAGCTGTAAAGTTGAAATGAAACAAAGAAAAAAAAATTACAAAATAAATCATAATAACTCAGAATAAACACGAGTTTCTAAGAATTCAGACTAAAAGAAAATCTGTATGTATTTGTTTCATTTGATTGAGATAATTTTTTTCTACATTGCTGATAACTGTTGGGGGGAAAAATGTAAAGGTGCAATAGCAAACATTTGTACATGTACACAAAATGTGGTTTCAGATATAAACGTGTACTTAAAGGCTAATTTGTGGGTTTATTTTTTATGTTTTTGGTCCACAACAACAAAGTCTATGAATTAATGATGGCTGAGTTTGACTACTACACAACACTTTACTACTTCTGTCTACAATATGTGATGAATTACAAAGATTGAAACAGCCTACTTTACATTCAGTTGTGTAAGGAGGCATAACTGCCATTTGCTCTTTACATTCACATCTGTCCAGACTTTTTAAAGCAATTTAATGGGCCGGCACCAGAAGCTGGAGCCACCAATTCAGCATCCAGCCAAATTTAAACATTTACAAGTAGTATTGCTGTACAGAAAATTACTTCAAACTGAAGCTGGGTTTTGACCCTATACAAAATTCCATTTATTTAGCTTCTTAAACAAGAAACACATGGAGAAAAAAAAAAAAAAAAAAGCCATAATACCGAAGCTGTCATCACCACAGAGGCATCACTAGGCTACACGCTAAAAGTTTCAGTTAAAGTTTTTCTCTGTATTTGCTACAACTACATTTAAATAACATCCATCGTCGTGTGTACGTGACCTACACGTACAAAATAAGAAACAGGAAGACACGGTTAGAGACAGGAAGTGCCACAGAAGCCTGCTGACCACCACAAAAGCACACACTACTCACCGGGGTAGCGCTGGGAGGCGAGAGGCGCACCGTGGAGAGAGAGACGGCCGTTCTCTCGCCCGCCCCTCTCCCCCGCCACCCCGCCTCTCCCTCGCGGCAAGAGAGGGCTCTGAACCAACGCAGCAAAGGAGAGGAAGGGAGTGAGGGACGGGAGAGGGAGGAAAGAAGGAGAGGGCAGGAAGAGACAGATGCAGAATGTGTTAATGAGAGGATCCAGAGGAAGCAGGGTGTTAAGAAGGTCCCATGAAATGAACAATGCCTCTACTGTACACTTACCTTGTGCTCTTGGCATATATTTATTTTCAAATAGTTCAAATTTTGAAGTGCACTACCATCACACAAGGGTCTTTATAAGCAAATACAATGGGGGTTTTAACTTAGCCAACAAACCCCCACTTATCTATACGTATATATAAAATATCTGTGCATTAGTACAAATGTACTAAAGCAAATCAGTTTTTGTAGCAGTTGCGTTTCCTTCCTAAAAAGTGCAGTTCATTCATATTTAAATAGGGTTTCTGGCAACGTTAGCTCCCACACAACTCTTCTGCTGCTGTATGTAGACATGCAAAAAGGAGAAAACTGCGGTCTCAAAGCCATTTCATGGAACCTACAAGGCAGCGTAAGGTGCAGAAAACGAACACAGGCCAAAGCAGAATTAAGCCTGACTACATGCACATAAAGCAGTGTTTGGACTCAAAGGCATATTAAAAAAAGAAGAAAAAGAAACACACACAGAGACAGACATACTACAACAACAAAGACAATTAACCCCCATCACAGAAAAAATGAAAACAAGAAAACAACCCACAATCAGCCAAGCAAAACCACCCCACATTCAGGAATACTTTACAGATGAGGAATTCTGCATGTGGATGTGGTTTTAAATACGAGTTAGAACTTCTCCATTAAGTTCTGTGTTTAAACTGAACGCGTTTGTGGTTCGGCTTAGTCTTGGGGTTAAAAACCCTTACCATAAGGAGGGTATTCAGCAGGGCTAGTTCCAGTATAGAAGTTTGCTGTGCCGCTGGTCACAGGATACTGCTGGGTAGGAGGCATGTATGGACCTCGGTACTACAGAAACAAGACAAACAACAATTAAGTTTTGAGAACCTCACTGCAAAAACCTCTATTAAAAGGACTTTCAAATATTAATGTAGCTCATCGTAACAGGTTTTCAAACTGCATGTCTCTCTCGTCCTCACATAGGATCACAAGGTTCAGACGAATCTCCACACCAGCGCTGGTATAGGAGAAGTCAAAACCGAAAGCAAAGAAACTGCCAAGTTTTTGGTTTGGTTTTTTTTTTTTGACAAAGTCTCGTGTTACTACATGTCGTCTGTATAATTAGTGAATCTCTGAGCTTTTGTAAGGTTATCATTAAAATGGCAGTAAAAACCAACACAATTATATACGGTGTTCTCAACTCAGCTGTGATGGCAGCAGCAGCGGGAGATTACACCAAAATAAATAAATACGTTTTTAAATTGTGAGGTGCACAACCAGCAGAATCGGCTGTGATGTCACCTTTGTTTTTGGGTGTGGTTCGCTAAAGACTGGAAGGTGGGCATAATGAAACTCTTTAGAAGACACTTTGGATGAGCCATCAGGACTCCTAAAGCACTGAGTGTTTGTTCTTCACTATTAGCGCTTTTTCCACTAGTGAGTACTTGGCTCGACTCGGCTTGGTTTCAGTCTTTTTCCATTACACCTGAGTACCACCTAATGTGCATAGGGTCGTTATAGCAACGTGGTCGAAGGGCCTAGGACGTTATTTGTACCCGACACAAACAACACAACAATGGAGGACATCGAGGTGAAGGTATATCCTTGTTGCTGGGTTACAAAAGTCGCCATTTTGATTTTTGTGAAGGAGATGCTCTCATGACTTAGAGTGAAACTATTAACCAGTTAAACAGTGGCGTGCAGTCTATTGACATCACATTTTCAGATCAACAGAGCATTTGGAACCCCAGCCGAGTAGGTACTAAAAAAGTACCTGGTAGCGCCCCCTAATGGAGAACCCTAAAAACAGAGTCGAGCTGAGTACGTACTAGTGAAAGAGGGCTTTGTGTGTTTATACACCACTCTGCATTTAATCGTTAGTTATTCTTAATCTCTCGTTCTCCTGCACAGAGTGTCTTTTGTCCCGTTTTCCTCCCACCACCCCCAACTGGTCACGGCACATGGCCGTGTGACAGAGGTTTTTTCCTGTTAAAAGGGAGTTTTTCCTTTCTGCTGTCACCAAGAGGGTCATTTAATTGTTTGACTTTTCTCTCCATTATTGCAGGATCACTTTACAATATAGAGCGCCTTGAGGTGACTGCTGCTGTGATTTGGTGCTATATAAATAAAACTGAATTCAAGTTTAAAATGAAATCTGACACTAAAAAGATACCAAACTGACATGAAGAATACTGCGACCTTCCAACATTAAACATACAAACAATAATGAAAAGCAATAAGCTCAACCTGTTACTATTAAATTCAATTCATTCAGAAGGTAATGTGACTTTTTAACACTTATATTTGGGTGATTGCAGCTGTTATAATAAGTATGTATTCATCACTCGGGCTGGCTGCAGAGTAAAACTCGTGTGTGCACCAACCTGTCCAGAGGGAATGAAGTAGCCTTGAGGAGAGCCAGCAAAAGGCTGGGAAATCATCATCATTTGTGAGCCGGGTGGGTAGACATGAGCCGGTGCAACAGTTCGAGGGCCACTATTTCCCGGTACCCTTGGAGCACTGGTGGCCATGGCGGGTCGGTTCTGATAGTAGCTCTTTAAAAAACAAAAACAAAAAGATGAAGACTGCATCATATCAGCAGCAAACTTGTAGTTCTGAGTGTGCATTTCATAACAATGGTATTCCTGATTCTTGCTTTTACATTTTTCTGTGTGTTTGCTTCGAGTTGCGCACACGCCCTTACCCTTCACCTGGAATCTACACACTCACAGCAACTGCACATGTGCACGCTAAATTCAATTCTGGGTAACTTGGGAGTTTAAATTATCCTGAAAGTCATGACTTCCTGCCACAATGAGGTTAGCACAAGTTAACAGGGGAGGGACGAAGAGAAAAGCCGTTACCTGTAATGCTCTGTATCCACCCTTCAGCCGCGCAACACATGAGCAAAGAGCAAGAAAGGGAGTAAGATTAAGGTGAAAATGAGGACCGGACACAATGAGGGGGACGTTTGAATTTACGAAACGAAGGAAGAAGGGAGGAGTATGAGAGGTAGCAGTGTGCCTCGCAGTCATGATGGGTAAGCTCAAACAACTACAGATGCACATGCAATCGATTCTGGACAAATCATTATAGAAACACGATCCCCTTCTAGTCCTGCAGGGCCCTACTTCTGGTAGGTTAAAGAATCACATTAAGGGCTGCAGGCACATGCAGTTTAATTCATTTTAATATCTGGTGGCAACAAGGCCCTTTATCATCGTGGGATTAGGACAAATGTGGTGATCAATGCAAAACAGTGGCGAGACGTGGGCTGTTTTCAAATGACAGCCTGCTGCACAATTTAGACCGTATCAAAAATGCTTACATTTCTCAAAATTTTCACAATAATACAATTCATATCTACAAACCAGGTATTTATATAAAGCATGGTCTTATGCACGATATGCCGAGTGGACATATGTTGGTAATAAATTAAGATGAAAGGGGAAAACAAGGACTGAGGAAAAAGGAAAGAACTTTGGGGGCACTGGAAAAGAAAACTGTGTTGAGTTGAATTTTCAGCTACTTAATTTATATCATAGACTTACTTGCAAAACGTAGCTTGCATTAAAGTTACATAATGTTTATTACACAATCTAAGGGCTTTAATAATAATTTAATGTTGCAAAAGAGCTCATTTGGATTTGAATGTGTTTTTTTAAAGTACGCTAATCTAAATGGCTGTTTAAAAGGACGGATCTAAACACTCATCTTATCTCCTTCCCCAATTTGTATCTGAAAGCATGCATTACACTAAGGAGACAGAGGGTATGTGAGGAAAAGTAAGGGGTGTTAGTACCTGTTGATGTAAAGTACGGGGCCCAGTAGCAAACTAGGACAGCAGAAGAGAGGAAAGAAGTCAAGATTGACATTCAAGGACAAAGACGGCAAATAGCGGTTATAACACACATGTTGAGGCAAAGCCTTAAAGCAGAAGAAGCCATGTCAGAAACTGTTGTGAAAGAGCAAGAGAGAAAGGGGTTCTCAAACATATCAACAACAGAAAGCATGCTGTGAACAATACCTGTCTTGGCTGTGGTGCAGAGTTCATTTGTGGAGGTGGAGGGGTTGCAAAAACAAGAGAAGGTGGCTGTCCAGGGCCGTAGGCAGCCTTAATAGGAGAGAATAGAAGAGGAGGGAGGGGGGGGGAGAAACGGTTACTAAACTCTAAACTACCAAAATAAATAAATAAATGAACTAAGTTAGTGGGTCTCACCTGTGTCAATCCAGGGGAAAGGGCAGGATTGGGGACAGAAGTGGGTCCCGCTATAGGCTGTGGTGGTTTGTTCATTTCACGTTCTTTTATGGTACTGCATTAGGGTGGCGATGTGGTGCCAGCCTTACTGGGGGAAAAAACGAGGAGGAAATAATGTCAAAATGAGAAGAACATGAAATTACTTTGAGCTGAAATGTGATTTTTAAATATTTGCAAGCAGGCACTGGTATTCCAGGTGTTTGTTAAAAATGCTAATTACAGTCATTGAGGTTGGATACTAAAGATTACTGTAAGGAGACATGTTTAACCTTTAGTGTAGCAACATCTAACCAAGCAGCCAGGGTGTGGCCTGCAGTTTCGCCTATGATAACACCACCACCTCCCCAATCTCGTTCCCTTGCATTTTTACAGAGCTCATACACGGAGGCAATTAGTGTCTTTCCCTCCTCCATCCTTGATTAAATCAGCGGGTAACACAATTATGCGTTTTATCTTCTATTCAAAGCTTAGGTTGAGTAGATAAGGGTTCAAATTACTTTAAAATAAATGGCTGCCTTAGCAATCAATGCTAATTTGTCAGTTATTAAAGCTCACACGCACGCTGTTTTTGAGTGAATCTAAGAAAATGGATACCTCAGGTCAAAGTTCATTTACTGTGTGAACAGAAGCTTAAGCGCCCCCCCCCCTCGTTTTGCAAATAAACCATACAAAAGTCAATATTGACTGCCGTTTTCCCATGAGTAAATGACGGCTGCGGGGGCTTGAAACTGGAAGAAAAAAAAAAAAAAAAAAAAAAAAAAGCTAGAATCGCTTTTAAAAAATGAAAACTGTCGTAATAGCAGAGGACGTGTCATACACCATCCACCTGCTGACACAGTGACTATCGTCAGATGCTAGCTGGTGCCATGCTTCTTTTTGACAGGGCTTCAATGCTTCCATATGGCGCGCCAGCAGCGATGGCTAACGGGCTTATGATTCACGATTAAATGTAAACGGTCTTGTATTAGCTGACATTTACAGTAAAACACATTTTTTATGGCCTGCTAACGAATCAGAGATGCCCCGGCGAGGTTGGCTGGATCGTTAGCCCACAGCCGGCTAATGTTACGTGTCCCACCATCACAGACATTTTACTTAGTTACGCTACGTGGCTGAGTCCGCATTTAACCTTAATGTACACAGAGCCCGGTCGAACAGTTTTACTGTGCTGATTATATGAATACACATTTATACCCAAAGGCCGGGAACAGTGAAGTAGTTAGCTTTGTCAATAATGCTGCAACACGCGACAGCGATTAGGTTAAGTTACAGTCATGCTATTGTTGGTTAACACTGGCTAGCGGTTAGCCCGACGGTGTCCTACGGGGTGTTACAGGCCTGGCGACACCAAAATGAAACAGTGTACCTGATGTTCAGTGTTAACGTGGCCTAATATTTTGGCACTGAGGGCACCGGCTTTAGATTCAAGACAAACTGTAAGGAAATTGACCCAGATCGCAGTAAACATTTCTTTCTTTTTATTATTCTTTTTAAACCGAGAACCGAAAAAGCGTTAGGGTTAGCCGTAGCTGCCCCACGAAGCCCACCAAGATAACCAAACCAAAACAGCCAACGCTGTTAATTTAGGTAACTTTAGGTTAGCGTCAGCTCTAAATAAAAATACTGAACTGACGGGAAACACTCGGATAAGTTAGTTTTACCGGGACCCAGGGGAGGATTAGCTTGCTAGCTCTGCTGATGTGTGTGGACGGCCAGGGCCTGCTCAGCCCGTGTGCCTTTCACAAAAATGCAGCCCCGCTCGGGGAACTAGCATACCGCAGGGTTTCTTCTTACCAGGAATTATAACAGTTACTGTGTTGCAGGGTAGGAACTCGGGGAATCAGCCTCGGCTCAGTCTTCTGTTAATGAAAGCGGTGGTGCTGCAGTTTCCTTGTCCTTTAACTCCAACAGAAAAATGATGCCCTTCTTGGCTAATGACTTAGCAAGCTAGTTAGCTAACCGGCAGATGGGGGAGAGTGCTAAACTGTCACTTCGGTTTAAACCCCCAGGCGTGCAAAAGTGACAGTGCTCAAAATCAAATAATATAGTCCTTCGGGAATACTATTGACAACTCCGATGGCCCCAAGAAAAGCCTCTGGACCGCAGGTCCATGATCAAGGCGTCGATGGTGATGGATTGCCGGTTAGGTATATACACAAGTATCGTGTGAGGCGGCTCAGAGAGAGGCCATAGTGCGATGTTTCTCCTGTGCGAAGCCGGTACGCCTCCGAGTCGCATGGGTAACTTCCGGGGAAATTAAAATTTGATGCAGTTTCCTTGGTCATGTGATGCAGGAGCTTGACTCCTTTGATCAACCGAGGCCTCCGTATTCAAAGCGAGTCATTATCTGGAACAACACTAAGCTGATATCTTTAACTCTTTTACGGTGTTTTAAAAAAGCGCATTTGAGTACTTACATTTCCATCACAGCTGGGACATGATGTTGCTGAGTAGACTGTGATTAGCCTCTTGTCGCAGAAAACAATGAAGTTAGCTTAACTTTATTTTACTGCATCGCGTTTGATTGGGAATATGATCATTTCTATTTATTTAATGTTAATCTGTTTAATATCATGAAATAAGCACTAATGTATCTGATATTAATTTTAGTTGTTTAACAAAGCAGTAGTATGGGAATATAGTACAGTACTGAGCGAAAGTCTCAAGCCATTCCTCATATACATACATACATACGTGTGTGTGTGTGTGTGTGTGCAAGCATTCATGGAAATAAAGTATATACCATTCCCATTGTCTTTAGAGTCACTGTCCTGGTTGAAAATGAAGCCGATGCCAATGGAATGCTTTCCAGGTGGTATTGCATGGTAGATCAATGGATCAGTCCCTTCACCACTGGCTGAAATGCAGCCCAAAGCATGACACAGCCTCCACTGTGTTATACTGATGACAGTGTACACTCACTGTTGTACCTCTCTTCTGACCTCTGTGCACACTCAAAATGACTTGACGAAAATGTCATATTTGGATTCATTACTGACCTGTTGGCAAGGTTATTATACTTAACTGAAACGAAACTAAAAACTGATATTGTATGGGGGAAAGTTTTTAGTTTTAGTTTTACTTAACACAGCTAAAACTAAAAACTAGACCTTGAAAAAAAAAAACTTGTCAACTTGGAAAACTAACTAAAATAAAATAGTTAGTTTTAGTATTTGTTAATGTGGTAAAATGTGGTAGAATTTGTTGTTATTGTTGTGTTTTTATTGTAATAAATTTTCTTGTGCAGTTTTGCATACCTCAGCCTTTTCTTATTGCTTCCATTTCTTGAGCATGGTTTCTTGACAGACGGCCCTCCAGTGAGACCATTTCTAATGAGGTTTCAGTGAACAGCAGAGGGATCAACTGAGGGCCAGATGTGTCTGTCGGGTCCTGTGTCAGGTCTTTTCTGGACTATTTTCAGATTTCTTCACAAGATGACTTTCAAAAACTTTTCATTTGTTGTTGATATTTTTTTCAGACCTGCTACTCATTCTTCTGTCCTCCACTTGTCCAGTGTCCACATATTTTCTTTAAGGATACACAGCACACCGCACTAAGATATGCCAAAGTTTCATGTTGCGCCAAGAATACTATTTATTTTATGCCCATCATACAGTGTTGCCATTAGCCTTTTTTATGGATTCACCCAAACAAATGGCAACAAACTATATGTTTGGTCTAGTTTTTCAATGTAAAGATATATAAAAAGAAATATAAAGAAATAAGGAATGGCTCAAGACTTTTGCTCAGTGCTGTATAGATATAAAAAGACCACTTTGGACTGAAACTTGGATGTTTCACTATTTTCTGACAATATATAGAAAAAGTATAAAAGTATTCAGCAGATTCATGAAAAAAAATCAGCTCCAGCATTAACTGATGTAGTTTTCCTTCTTTTTGTCTTCATGTACAGTACAGGGTGAATATTACTAAATGTACTGCATATCTGAATAGAACTAAGTTGTGTCAAATAGGAATCATATTCCAAAGCTCCTTTTCCCATGTTTAGCTTAATCCAAACATGTGTTTGTTCACCAGCCAAGTGTTAACAGGGGTTTCCAGAACATGCCAACCTGCTGTGAAGTCTCTATGATGGAGCAGCTTCACATTGTTCATGCCACAGGATTTTGATTTGAATGTAAATTATCCAAAAGTCTTCAAAGTATCCAAAAAGCAGAGGATGCCACATTGTCTGTGCGATTCACTCAAACAGATTTCCCTCAAATTATGTTTATTTATTCATTTGCCTGAGAAGCCTGTGGAAATGCAGCTCAGCTGACTACCACTGTTAGAAACGGTGCATCCATGTGCTTAAATATAGACTGGTAACAATTTGAAGGTAGCTAGTGAAATCACATTTTGCTAATAAAATGGAGTCTACAGACATACTTATTGTATTATAATTGTATAATGTACATTACTAGTACTGACAGTCATTCTGCTACATGTTTTTTCACCTAATGTTTCATTATTATTGAATGCACCTTCAGACAGCAGATCTTTAAACCTGCACTGGAGCCAGCGATTCAGTGTTTTTGGTACTTGCAGTAAATGTGATAATATTGTCTTTTCTTTTTGTTCTTTTGGTAACAATCATTAAGGGAGAAGACAGAAAAAGATCAGATAAAACACCATCAGCGTTGTAAGAAATTGTGCTTTCACCATGAAAGAGCATTAAAATGTCTTTATTTGAGAAAAGTCAGGCATGTGTTAACAAAACATATATGATCTAGTGACAAATGCAGTGTAACATGCTGTTTCAGTAGCATAAAAATAGCTACATGTGGACATGATTGTTTCACATATTGTTGATTGGCGGGACTGATGATATTTAGTGTCAATTGTGCTTCTAAAACAAGTCTATAGTAAGATCAGAAGAGGAGAAACACTATGTTTGGGTAAGTGCAGGAAGTAAGTGGGTAAGATGGCTGAATCACTGTGTTGTCTACATCTCCATTAGCCTTGCTGGCAGGCATGGAATGTGCAAGACTTTTCCAGATCTGTTGGGAAGAGATGCAAACAAAAACAATTGGAGAATATCGAGCATGAATGTTATTTTATCTGGTACAAGATGGTATAAAATTATCATTTAAATGCTAAGTAATTTCTGCAGTAGTACAAACCTGAAGCAGTATCGCTGCAATGTCTCAGTGCCTTCATGGCATCCATGTAAGCTTCTCCCAAAAACTGCTCATAGGTTCTTCCCTCTGGTACCTCCTGGAGACACTTAGTGGAGTCTTGGAAGAGAAGGTTCTTTCCATTCTCTGACTGGAACATTCTGAATGAAGGATCAGTCCCAGTGTTTCCAAATATGGCCTAAGAACAAAATTTAGGTTTGAAGCAGTTATTTAGTTTTTAGATTTCTATTACACTGGTTACTTTACTCATTGAAACCAGCAAAATGTGGAAAAACAGAAGTCATCATGAGTTTTGTAACTATTGGTTTTTGAAATGCCAAGGTCCCCCCACTTGAGATCAAGTGCAAGTACAGTCATATCAAAAAGAAAGTTTTCACAGGACTCTATGCAGTTGTGACAAACTAGGTACACTCCATGATTCAGTAGCAAGTAGAATCAACTTTGGGAGCAGTAACTTGAAGTGTTTGTGCCACGTTGCTGTAAAAGAAGCCCAAATCAACACCCCTCCGCCACCAGTTTCTATGAGGTGTTTGTGCGAACATGTTATGTTTGATTTTGGACAAACATGGTCCTGTACATTAAGGCCAAACGTTTCCACTTTGGTCTCATCCGCCCAGAGAACATTGTTCAATTCAATTCAATTTCTTTATTGTCCCACAAGGGGAAATTAGTTTAGCAGCAGGATAAAAAATAAACAGAACAATACTATAAAATAATAATGACAATAATAATGATAGAAAGTTCAAGGACAATTGTTTGCCATTAAGGAGACAAGACGCAGTAGGGATAAAAGAGACCTGGAGTCTTTTAGTCCTCCTCGGAGGTACTCTAAAACGGCGGCCGGAAGGCAACAACTCAAACTCACTGAAGTGGATGGTTCACACAATTAATAATAGTGAGCCTTTCTAAGCACATTTCTATTGTAGATGGCCAAAAGTCCATCTTGCCAGCGCCCTGAAATTTTGCTAGCAGTTTTTACCAGAAGTCCCAACCGATTCTTATTCTTCACCGTCAGGTTACCAAACCAGGCAGCGATACAAAAAGACATCACAGATTCGATAAAATTTCTATAAAACAAGGACAACATCTCAGATGAGACATTAAAAGATCTCATTTTCCTTAAAAAGAACAGTCTTTGTTGAACTTTTTTAGTAGTGGCATCAGCATGAGATTCAAAACACAGTTTATGGTCAAGTACCACGCCTAGATATTTATAACTCTCCACTATCCCAATATCAGCAGTATTAATGATAGTAGGTGATGAGCTATAAGAGGACTTCCTAAAATCAATAATCATGTCTTTAGTTTTTGACACATTAAGTGAAAGGAAGGACTCATCACACCAATTCACAAAATCATCTACAACCTGTCCATGGCCTGACTCATCCCCCACTAGAAGACTCACGATTACTGTGTCGTCAGCAAACTTCAGGATATGTCTGTTCGTGAAATTGCTGCGACACTCATTTGTGTACAGAATGAACAGAAGGGGAGAGAGGCAACAACCCTGGGGTGATCCAGTAGAGGAGGAGAGCACATCAGAAAATACATGATTCACCCTCACACATTGTGACCTATTGGTCAGAAAGTCTATCACCCAGCCGACCAGACTAGTGTCAAGCTTAAAATGATTGTAAAGCCTGTCAGCAAGTAAGAGGGGTTGAATTGTATTAAATGCAGATGAAAAGTCAGCAAATAATAATCTTGCATGGGTGTGAGGGGCCTCAAGATGCTTATACAAGAGATGCAGGAGTGTGACAACAGCATCCTCCACACCTCTCCCTGCTCTATAGGCAAACTGGAAGGGGTCAAGATGGTGTTCAACCTGCATTAAAATCTCCTTCTTAATTATCTTCTCAAATGACTTCATCACTAAAGAAGTCAGGCCTAAAATCATTCAGTGCCTTAGGAGAACTGCCCTTAGCAACAGGAACAATAATAGCATGTTTCCAAATCTTAGGTACTGTCTGTAGCTCTAAAGAAAGTGAGAAGATACAGGGAGTGCAGAATTATTAGGCAAGTTGTATTATTGAGGAATAATTTTATTATTGAACAACAACCATGTTCTCAATGAACCCAAAAAACTCATTAATATCAAAGCTGAATGTTTTTGGAAGTAGTTTTTAGTTTGTTTTTAGTTTTAGCTATTTTAGGGGGATATCTGTGTGTGCAGGTGACTATTACTGTGCATAATTATTAGGCAACTTAACAAAAAACAAATATATACCCATTTCAATTATTTATTTTTACCAGTGAAACCAATATAACATCTCCACATTCACAAATATACATTTCTGACATTCAAAAACAAAACAAAAACAAATCAGCGACCAATATAGCCACCTTTCTTTGCAAGGACACTCAAAAGCCTGCCATCCATGGATCCTGTCAGTGTTTTGATCTGTTCACCATCAACATTGCGTGCAGCAGCAACCACAGCCTCCCAGACACTGTTCAGAGAGGTGTACTGTTTTCCCTCCTTGTAAATCTCACATTTGATGATGGACCACAGGTTCTCAATGGGGTTCAGATCAGGTGAACAAGGAGGCCATGTCATTAGTTTTTCTTCTTTTATACCCTTTCTTGCCAGCCACGCTGTGGAGTACTTGGACGCGTGTGATGGAGCACTGTCCTGCATGAAAATCATGTTTTTCTTGAAGGATGCAGACTTCTTCCTGTACCACTGCTTGAAGAAGGTGTCTTCCAGAAACTGGCAGTAGGACTGGGAGTTGAGCTTCACTCCATCCTCAACCCGAAAAGGCCCCACAAGCTCATCTTTGATGATACCAGCCCAAACCAGTACTCCACCTCCACCTTGCTGGCGTCTGAGTCGGACTGGAGCTCTCTGCCCTTTACCAATCCAGCCACGGGCCCATCCATCTGGCCCATCAAGACTCACTCTCATTTCATCAGTCCATAAAACCTTAGAAAAATCAGTCTTGAGATATTTCTTGGCCCAGTCTTGACGTTTCAGCTTGTGTGTCTTGTTCAGTGGTGGTCGTCTTTCAGCCTTTCTTACCTTGGCCATGTCTCTGAGTATTGCACACCTTGTGCTTTTGGGCACTCCAGTGATGTTGCAGCTCTGAAATATGGCCAAACTGGTGGCAAGTGGCATCTTGGCAGCTGCACGCTTGACTTTTCTCAGTTCATGGGCAGTTATTTTGCGCCTTGGTTTTTCCACACGCTTCTTGCGACCCTGTTGACTATTTTGAATGAAACGCTTGATTGTTCGATGATCACGCTTCAGAAGCTTTGCAATTTTAAGATTGCTGCATCCCTCTGCAAGATATCTCACTATTTTTGACTTTTCTGAGCCTGTCAAGTCCTTCTTTTGACCCATTTTGCCAAAGGAAAGGAAGTTGCCTAATAATTATGCACACCTGATATAGGGTGTTGATGTCATTAGACCACACCCCTTCTCATTACAGAGATGCACATCACCTAATATGCTTAATTGGTAGTAGGCTTTCGAGCCTATACAGCTTGGAGTAAGACAACATGCATGAAGAGGATGATGTGGACAAAATACTCATTTGCCTAATAATTCTGCACTCCCTGTATAGTGAAAAATCCCACTCAGCTGATCAGCACAAGTTCTCAGTACCTGTCCACAGATGTTGTCAGGTCCAGGACTCTTGCTTTTGGTGTGTCTAAAAAGATTAGCTACCGCCCTCTCATCAATACAAATTGATGGGGGAGTGATAGTCTTTTCCCTCAGTGTGCTGGTCTGCCTAGAACAGTCATAGTTCTCAAAACGAAGGTAAAAACTGTTAAGACTGTCTGCCAGGTGTTTGTCAGAGGTAAACCCCTCTAAGGTAATGCTATTTTTACCTTTCGTGTGTAGCCCTGCCATTGTTTTCATACCAAGCCAAGCTCTTTTGAGGTTGTTACTGCTGAGTTCTGCCTCAATCTTATTTCTGTACCTCATCTTGGCAATCTTTATTGCAGCCCTCACCTCCTTCCTCAATATTCTCACAGTGGGAACGTCTCCCTCGTTAAAAGCAATTTTCCTTTTAAGAATCAGATCCTTAATATCTTTAGAGAGCCACGGTTTGTTCTGACTGGAATCACAGAGTCTTTGCAAAAAGAGATGTAGCTACACACCACATCAGTGAGTTCATCCAAATCAGAAGAGCTCTCTTGAAACAAGGACCAGTCAGTGCAATCAAAACACCCCTGAAGGGCAACACAATTGTCTTTTGTCCAGACATTAGTACGCTTCACACAGGCCTTCTCCCTCCTAATCATAGATCTGTAAGCAGGGAGGAGGTGAATAACATTGTGATCCGAAGAACCTAGCGCAGGTCCAGCCACAGACTTATATGCCCCCTTAATTGGTCCATAACACAAATCCAGCGTTTTGTTATGCCTTGTAGGACAAGTGACATATTGAAAGAAATTGTTCAGTGATTTCTTAAGATTACAATTGTTAAAATCACCAAGAATAAAATTAGGAGCATCCGGAGAGAGAGTCTGCAGATTGTGTACCACTTTAAAAATGGCGTAAGCAGCAACTTTAACGTCAGCTTTAGGATGAATGTAAACAACAGTGACAAAAATTTGAGGGAACTCCCTCGGTAAGTAAAAAGGCCTGACAGGTACTGAAAGGAGCTCGATGTCAGGAAGACACAACCGCTCCCGCACAGTAAAGTTATTACACCAGCCCTGGTTGATATACAAACATACCCCTCCTCCGTGAGATTTGCGTGTTACTCAACAGTTCCGATCCAATCTGACAGGGGTCCCAAAGCCGCTGATTCGCAGTGAAGTGTCACTGTCCATATCGGTCAGCCATGTCTCGGTAAGCGCCATCAGACAAGCCTCCCTGTATTCCCGTAGATGAAGCACATTTCCTTGTAATTCATCCGTTTTGTTCCTAAGAGATTGGACATTGGCCAGAATCATAGAAGGCAGAGGAACACGATTCTTCCGCCGAAGTTTTCTTACACGCTGACGCACGCTGCTTTTCTTTCCGCGTTTTCTCAAGCGGCTGGGCTTTCCAAAATTAGTCTTTGACCGGGCAAATAAATCCTCACCAAGAATGACATTTGTCCGAGCATTAGAAGAGTCGTACATAGACAAACAGGACCACCGTAATCCAAGTAGTTCCTCGCGTGTATAAGTGATTGTCAGTGACAGTGAATGACTCCAGGTGAATATCGGCAAAAACAATAAAACTAAGGTGTAGAAGATCTCCATCTCGGCAAAAAGTTAGAACCACGGTTAAGAACAGAGTTAAAACAAAGTTAAAAACAAAAAGAAAAAAAGAAAGAAAAAGAGAAAGAAAACGCCAATAAACACCTGCTGCAGGTCGCCACAAGAGCAGCGCCCTCCTCCCCTTATACGTGGGTTTGTTATCTGTTCCAGAAGTCTCTTGGTTTGTTCAGATGCAACTCTGCAAATATAAGCTGTCCTGCTATATTCTCTGTAGAGAGAAACGGCTTTATCTTTCCAAACAAGCTACATTTGCTCAGTCTTTTTCTAATTCTGCTGTCATAAGCTTTAACATTTAGCATGTTAACTGAGGCCTGTAGAGTCTTAGATGTAGCCCCTACAAAGGGACAATGTTAAAGTTGTCAGAGTTAATTGGCAACTATTTGGAAAATCAGTTAAAAATTCATTGTTGTGCTCAAAGCAGAATGCCAAACAAACTGTATGCAGCTTCTGTAATGACAGGATGCTTCTCTATTTCAGACTCAGCATCTGTGTCGGCTAGAGAAGTTGAACCTTGATGTAAGATTTTTGCACTAGGAATTCAGTGCTTTGAAACAACAACAATTTTATTTTAAGCTCTTATTTCATTTCAAGTAGCTCTCTTAGACTTTATCACAAACCTGCTGCTCCTGAAGGATGCGGACCACCTTACTGTGGCTGTCTGGGCGAGTCACCACAGCGTGTGCAGGCGCCAGAGCCAAGTGACAAGTGGCATAATCACTGATCTCCACTGGTCCTTTCCCAGGGCAGATGAGCTGGTAATCAGACGATCTCAGATTACGAGCCCAGTCTGGACCGTTACCTTCGGTAAAGAGAGGTGGAATAATGTTTAGAAGCTGTTGTAATGTCATTGGAGCAGGTAGTGCAGATCAGTGCAGTCCTCTTACCATCGCTGTTTTCTGTCACAGTTGTGTGTTTAACGAAGGCAACATCACCACCACCCTCAACCAGACACCTGTAATGATATGCCATACATCATGACTTTGGAGACAAAGAGTGAAGTTGGGGGTAAATGGCTAACCAATTAAAAATTACACCTTATCATTGCTAAAGTTCACAACAATTTTAAAAAAGATTAAAAAGTCCTGGTTTTAGGAGGAAAACATGCTTCAGCTTTTTTGGCTGTTTACAAAAGAAATATATAAGAAAAAAAACATAACAGTAGCTGCCAAGATTGAGAAGAGCCGGTTCTGTTGTTTTCCAGTGCTTCCTCTCTTTGCTAACTTTCTCCTTAGACACAAACTTGTATGCGATGCCATTCTGTTTCTTGCTGTACCTAAAGGCTCCAGCAGAACCGTAGTACTTCTCATCAGCGCTGGCTTTGCATTTGGCCTCGTCTCTCACAGCTTTACCGCTGCCGATGCACAGAGAACAGAACGGAGAGGTGGGCTCTGCTCCGGGGGCACAGCCGCTACTGAAGAACTTAGCTGATGAGAAGAAGAGATGCAGAAAGAGTTCCACAATCAGCAAACCTCTCTTTTGTCAAGGTTAATGGAAGATTGTGGCTTTTGTTTAAATATAGATTAATCACATGAGTCATCTAAACAAACTTTTTTAGAAAAAGGGGAGATGTATCATTTCGGTGGGTGGCTTTAACCTCCTAGGACCTGGCGTCCACATATGTGGACATCACATTTTGGGCTATTTACACCAAAATACTCAATTTTGCTCTACAAGGGCCTGATATCCACTTACAAGGACATTATACTGCTACTGTTCTATCAAAATTTTAAAAGAATATCCTCATATGTGGCTCTTATTTTTCAGAAAAACAAAAATAAGGTAAAAAAAATGAATCTGGTAATTCTTTGTTTTTACATTCATCAAGTCTAGGGCTGGGTATCGTCACTGATTTCTAGAATCGATTCGATCCACGATTCAATTCAATTCGATTTTAATCTGGGACATTTTGCCTCAGACAATCAGAAATATTATAATTCAGATCAGTACATTTACATATTTTTGTATCTATAAAAAGGAAGCTGACACTTTCGAGACTTTATCAAAGGTGTAAGCATCACAGCAGATGCCTTTGTGTCAAAGCAGCTGAAGATAAAACACAGAAAAACATGAAGGTGGTTTTCCTGGCCTGGGATTTTATAAAAATATTCTGCAGTACATCAAAAACGAAAGAAAATCATTAATCAACTTATGAACATTACCTCTGAAGTTACAGCGGTTTTATTAGAGACACGGCTAAGCGTTTTGCATTTTGTATAATTTTAAAAAGTTTAAATTTGTTCAGAAGCCTATTAAACGGCAGAAATTAGGTTTTCTTTTCGGAAGTATGTAAAAGGAAAAAACAAACATCGGCCGACAGCGCTGTAAATAACGGTAGTCTTGTGCGTAACAAGCAAGCGAATAATAGTGTTCTTGAAGTACACTGAGAGAGAGAGAGAGAGCTGTGCATGAATTGTGATTTTATTGTGGTGGAAGCAAAACAGTAAAAGTCAGAGGGAATTCATGACGATGTTTATGTGAAGCTTAGTTTGGATCTTCTTTTGCTGCTGGTTCGGTCAATATTGTTTGGAGAGAGATAAAACTAGCAGCTTTAGAATCAGCGCAAAAAGGGCGTGAACACAAAGCACGGACCCGCCGAAACATCAGAATCAGCGAGCTGTCGGCTTTCAGCCCCGACCGTGTCCGTGCCGTCGGGTAAGAAAGGCGACATCTCACTGATTCTGATCCGCGGGTCCGCGCATCGTGTTTACGTCTTTGTGCAGAAGCCGTGTACCTGCTCTCATTTACTGTTTTAAATGTTTGGTGGTTGTCAAACTTTCGTGACGTTTCACCTGAGATTTTGGAATTTTGGGCAAAATACATTTATATAAAAAAAATCGATTCAGGATTTTAATGAATCGATATCACGTTATCCAAGCCAGAATCGATTTTAATCGATGAATCGATTATTAAAACCCAGCCCTAATCAGGTCCCAATCAGCCCAAATATCAAAGAGAAATTGAAAATGCATGCCGTGGAAGAGCTCGGGTCTTAGGAGGTTAAATTTCTTTCTGTTGGTAAAAGAAGGAAGAAGCTCGCAGTCACTCACTGAAGTCACAGTCATGTTCTCTGTTGTAGATTAGACCCATGGGGATGTTCCAGCCAGCAGTTCTGCCGATGCCTGTGTGGCAAGACTTCTTGCCCTTCAGATTCTCCCAGGTCACCCCTGAACCCTTCTTTACCACAGCAACAGCATAGTATGCGGAGATTGTGACTGAGAGTGGATACGGGAAGTAGACATTTCAGATCATTCAACTGGAGAGAGACATTCATATAAATCTACTCTGTTTGTGACTAATTAATTTGAAATTAATCCACTTTTTAAAGGTCATCTTTCATTATAATGGTGGATACTTACAAAACCGGAGCCACTAAAATTTTAGACAATGTACAAGCAATACCTATGAGCTAAATGCTAGGTCTCCAGATTTATGTAAATGCTCAATTTGGGGATTTATTTAGTATTGTTTTTTAAATCTTGGTTGTTTGTAATGCCATAAAGAGACTATATCCTTAATATATAATGAAGACAAGCTCCATCCACCTGTTGTTCAAAGCTTCAGAGGTTTCAGAGGATAAACTAAGGGGTCACTAATGAATAAATAAGGATTCCTTGAACTGGTTGTTCATATAAAGCTAGTTAAATTATAGTTGTAGTTGTAGTAGTAGAGTGGTAGAGTCCAAGGATAAAAATACAAATCTGGTCATCAGCACAACAGGTCTTCAAAGCTGTGTTACAATTAAAATGATGCACTTCTCTAGACTTTTTTAAAAATTTGTCCACATCATAAAAAGAGGAGGAAAAAGATGAAAGTTTACTACCATCAGAGCGGCTGCACAAGTCTGTGAGAGGAGACGAAATGAACAAATATTACTCATATAGAAAAGGTGAAACAAGACACAGGATTGTGTGTGTGTTATTTCTTCTTCTTGTTATCTACCTTGGTCATACTGCTCCACCATGACAGGAACCAGGCCACACTTTCCAGCCGTAAACACCTGACCTCCATCCACGGCTATTGCGTCAGCGTCTTTACGCTGCGGGGCGATTCAAAGCAGAGATGAATGTCATAGAGTGGAGACAAAAAATAAATAAATAAAATAAAATAAAGATTTTGATATTTCCTACAGAGTTTACCATAATCTTCTTCAGGCACTCTTCAACTGTAGGGGCGCTCTGGCATTCAATGGAGGTGGTGTCCTCAGACACACTGCTGATGCTCCACGTGTCACACCTGGCGGTCTCAGCATGGCCCACAGCACACCATCTAATGGCAGGGGATGCAACGTCTAATGCCTGCTCTGGAGACGGAAGAAAGGCTTAGACATAGGCCAGACCGACACCTGACTAACAATTGTGTTTCTGCCTGTCTTGCTTGTCTTCTTTACCTTTTTTAAGGGAATGGACGATGCTCATGTAGTTAGCACCCAGATACAGGAAGGAGTCTGTGTTTGGGGGCACCCTCAAGAGCCTCACTGTTGAATCTTTGAACATCAGGTTCTTGGCGGGCGCGTAGGCTTCAGATGAGAAGAGGTTAAAGCTCTGAAAAGGCAGCAAGTGAGATGATTCATTAGGAAAGCAATGAGGCTGCTGAAACACAAAGAATCAGAATACGTTGAAATGAGATGTTATTCAGTGGACTTCCTACGTGGTCAGTCTGAACTCGGTCAAGGGTCTCCCAGATAAAGTCGGCCAGCTGTGGATCCTTGCGAGTAATAACAGCGTCACCTGGCACTCTGGCCAGGAAGCAGGTGTTATAGTTGTCAATAGGTGCTCTGGTGTTGTCCTTGCACAGTAGCTCGTACATTGGCTTATCCGATTCTGGAAGTGTGACATGACACAGGTTTTACATCAGTGTTTTTCACAGTTATTCTTTCCCATATTTTGTAGAAGTTTCAGGGTGTTTAAGACCATTTTAATCATTTGAGAAAATGACACTCTTGGTCAATGTGATTGCTCTGAAATTTGCTTTGAAATTCTGCTTGACTTGTCCTTGACTTGTGCAGTGTGCAACAGTTGTATTTGTATGTCATGCATGTTCATCAGGTCCCTTCTTGTCCCAGTCGCTTTTCAAAATGAAATTTTTAATCTCGGTGAGGCTCGTTTTTGATGAATAAAACCTGACAATGCTATGATGCAGTGCTTCTTTATATGTTCGAATGGATAAAGGTTGTTGTGATACTGACCTGGCACAGTGAGATGCTTCACAAAAGCCACATCTCCAGCTCCCTCGGCCAAACACCTGTTACAAAAGTCATATTATTACAGATAAAAGGTTCGGCTAAATGTGTAGAAGTTTATGTTCACTAATGAGAAGCATTAAAAAGTGGACACTGACTGAAAGGCTCCATTGTAGTCATAGTAAGGCTCCCTCTGGGACCTGGAGCAGTCTCCCTTGCACAGTTCACACAGCTTGCTGCCTCTTGCTGCCCCAGGGGCACAGCTGGCATGGAAGAAGGTGCTCACCGCTGCATAACAAAAAACAAGGCCACAGTCATAATTTAGAAAAGAAAACCAAAACACTGACAGAAGAGCCAGAGTGTCACCACTGTCTCCCTTTAAAGACAAATATTAAAGTTCCCATATGCATTTTTATCATTTAGAAGTTTCATATTATCCTGTGTGTGCAGAGTTTGCATCCATGGGATACTGCATATACCAGTTTCTTTCATGTTAGGTTAATTGTCAATTCTAAACTGACCATATGTACGAATGTGAGTGTGAGTGGTTTTCCTGTCTTGGCCCCTAACAGACTGGCAACCTTTCCCCCCTCTCACCCTGAGAGACAGGCTCCAGCCCCTGTAATCCGGAATTGGTTAAGAAGATGGATGGATATTGATCTGTTCAACTGTCTAACAGGCCTAACTAGTCTAAACGCCCTAGTTTTTGAACTTCAGTTAATTATATTTAACAAAAGGAAGTGTTATAAGTGATAAGAAGTGCTGACAGGCACAGGATTTTATAATCCCTGGGCAGAAGCAAGGTCTCTCTTGGAAATGAGATTTTTAATCTCAATGAGATTTTTTTACCTGGTTAAATAAATGACTAATAAAAAAGAAGCTAGGTAGCCCCTTCCCTGTCTGTTTCTACTTTTCCTGTAGTTTTGATCCCATCAATAAATTCTTGTCAGTAAAGCAAATAAGTGTGTTTAATTGTTTCTCAGGTGTCCAGTTTCTCATTAAAAGGTCTGATCTTATTGTCCTTTGACCATACATGCACTAAAACTGTCAAATGTTATTAGCTAACCAGAAAAAAAAGTCCCTCACCTTCCTCCAAAGGTTTGTCTTCAATGCCACCCCACTCAATAACATCCATGGACACTAGAGATCCTATGGGAATGTTCCAGCCTGCAGATTTCCCCAAACCAGTGTGGCATGATTTCTTCCCCCTGAGATCTCTGAAGCCAAATCCAGTATTCTTCTTTGCCACAGCAACAACGTAGTAGCAGGTTTCCCCAGCTGAATGAATGAAAAAAAAAAAAGGATACAATATTATTGAAACAGCTAAATCACATTCACATAAAACGCTAAACATGTTCTTGCTTGAGCTTATTTCATTAGGCTACTAATGACAGCTGATGACTGGACATACCCATGCCATAGTCCTCAGCAATGATGGGATGGAGATCGTAGTTGCTCAAGCCAGCAGTGTAAATGTCCCCACCATCCACAGTAATGGCATCTGCTTCACCAGCCTGCCCGAGAGTATTTGTTGTATGACTGAGGTCAAGTCATTTTTACAGAGAATTTCACTGGATAAGTTGAAGGCATTGGTAGTTTTTTCCCCACATTAAATGCTTAAAAGGGTTTAAAAAAAATTATTCATCCTCAACAAACATGATGCAATAATTTTGAGTAAAGTGAGTAAAGCTGAAATATATAAAATCAAATGTTTCTTTAATGAGCTAAATAATAATCAAGGAAAATGTGCTTGGTATAAACTGAATCCATGCCAATCAAATACATTTTATTTGACAAGCTTCCATTAAATGTAACATTTAAATTGTATTTATGTAACCAAATTAAATTGAATATTTAGATGCAATTGAAATAGTTAAAGTCAAAGCATTTGGGGCGGATTTTATTTTTTAATATTTTTAACTCTACTCCATTTTTCTAGAACACTCCACAGCAGATACAGTTAGTTTATCTTTACTTTAGATATGTTTTAGTAGTAGTTCGAGTATGAACCTACTCGAAGAAAGTGAAGAAAAAAAACAATAAAATGAAGTAATTACATTCACTTATTTTTACTTAAGTAACATTTCAGAATAAGCAGAGCACTGTGAACCTTCAGTTATATTGCATTTATAACAATTGCCCAGGTCAAAGTCTATTATTGAGCATTTGTGGTCAATTTGGTGCTCTGGATGTAAAAAGCGCTCACCTTAATGGCAACAATGCACTCTAGGGTGTTTTCTTTTTTCACACAGATGACGCAAGGAATCGCAGCGGCGAGATCTGAACATTTACGCAATTCTTGGTCTGACTTGACGCACCATTTCACCTTCTGAGAGCCGGGTGCAGCGAACTCTTTGCCTACTTCGTAGTGCGGGGCTGAAAAGCTTTTACCGAGCAGTCCAAGCAGCGCCACTAGGAGGAGAGGCTTCATGTTGGGCGGTGGGGTCTCCGGATCAGCAGAGCAGAGAGACTGGGAGGCTGCTCGGGCTTTTATAGCAAACCTGAGTGGACCGGGACAAACGATAAAAACGCCACAGTTTGCTCAGGTTTCCTAATGTGTGCGCGTGTGGGGCCGCGCGTGTGTACTTTAGTGTGCAAAAGACCGAGATTAGGTTTCATGGACAATCTGAAATTGCCACATAATACGAAATCACATTTAGTCATCTGAAACAGTTTGTTTGCACAATTTGAAATCAGAAATATTTAGAGATGAGCATATTTAGGATACACGTGCAGGACCAAAAATCTTTGTTTTCAGGTGGAGAAATAAAAGCAGCTGATCGGTTGATCGACTTCAGGGGTTAAAGGTTTGATCAGAGGACAATACATTCTGCAGCAGAGTTTAAATTACATTTAAGAGGAAAAAAATGAAGTTTTTAATGCAGTAAACCCCAGCATTCTGGTCTCAGGACTAACCAGCCACGTGAAGAGGATTTTGGTGTCTGAATACAAGTATTTATGGCACAATGTGAAAATACTCCACTACATGTAAAAAGCCTTGCAATGGAATATCTTCACAGTCATGCTGAAGTTAACTTAAAAAAGAAAGAAAGAAAGAAAAAACATCTAAATATTGGTCCAGAATGTAACTCTGGACTGCTTAAAATAGAGAATTTAATAGACTGATGTGATGTTTTGCAGGAAAGAATGGATTTCCTGAAATATTTGTTGTAGAAACATCTTTAGAAATAGTGCAAATATTTTAATTTTTAAGTAAATACGGTGGAGTAGAAGTATAAAATGCCACCAGACTTTATATAGCACACAAAATATTGTATTTCTTGAGAAAATGTCTTTATTTTGCATTTTGTTTTTTAATTTAATATAATTGTCTTTATTCTGTATCCAGAAGTGGCATAAAAGTTTCATTCAATATTTATAATTATTCAGCCTCTAAAATCAGAACCTGCAAACTTTTCTTTTCTTTTTTTTTACTTGGAAAAGTTGCAGTTTGTGTGACCCACTTGGGAGCCGTGTTTACAGACTCAATATTACCTAATGCAAGCACTAAGGTTCATGCTGATTTGCAAATTTGACCAATAAGACCGCTCCCTTCATTCTCAGCCATCAAATATAGAGATATCACTTAATACCTCTCATAATACATTTCATGTTTAATGACGCATGTTCGGTGGCGTCGGCGGATGATCCAACCACCGAACCCTGCCCTGTTTCTTTTTTTTCCCCCCTTTTGTCTTTGCTTCTTGATAAAAAGGAGAATATACTTGCCTACATATCCTATTCTACATGCTTTTAAACCATTTAAAATTACAGTTCATAGTTTTATATGTGAATTATATAATGTTAAATTACTATTAAACAAATGACTAAGTATTTTAGACTTTACTTCAGCCATATTCCATATAAATCAGGTATCATACAAAAATAAAAACAGCTTCAATTACAGTCATGACAATAAAAGAATATGACTTTAAGGACTTAACAACATTACTTCAGTTATACTACACCAACATCTCTGATACATTAGCACTAAGGGAACACTGAATGACCTGCTGGTTTTTGTCCATAAAACTACTCATCTAAGATTACCACAAAGTAAAAGATCTCTCAGCAAAATTATGCAACATTTTAGGCACACTATTGCCCCTATCAAATCAGTGACCTGGGATTTTTTATTCTAAACATGAACTACTGTTACAGCAACAGACATGGACTACTGGTGCCCCACACAACAACTCAATGTCCACTATGTGAAGGAGCCAAACACATGCCTGCTCCTCTCGTTAACTGAGATAAACTGCTGGCATATTTGTTTTACATCTATACTGTCCAGTCTCTCCTGGTGGACATGGCATACAGCAGCATTGTTTAATCTCATTTGAGTCATTGTTGACCTTAGCCATCTTTTTAGTCTTCTGAGAGCACTGAAGCTTCTTTCAGCCTGAGTACATGCGTTTTATCCTCAGATTAAAATTATTATTATGTGCCTGATGTGCCTCACCTTTGGCCCTGGCTCCTCCCCTCTGACTGCACTAGGACATATTGCCACCTGATAAAATAACACATTGATTCGTGCCATATAAAAAGTGAGACATGTCAATTCACATTCTTTGTCAAATGTACACTAATGAATCAATTTACATCAGCAGCCTAACAATTATCATGATAATAAATACTAGTTAATCTATAGCACCAAATCATCAGTCAGTCACCTGTGACCTCGCCTCTTCACCTCTGTCCGAGCTACAACATGGCAGAGCTGCCTCTGTCACCTGATAAATAACAGTGAGACATTCCAAATACATGCAGTGATGCATGTGCTTCAAATACAGTCATGAATCAACAAGTCATCATCCAATTTCACCTGTGATCTTGTATCAACATTACTCTCTGAGCTTTGCGCTGGTTCTTCTGTCACCTGACAAATAGGACATACATGACAATAAGAATAAAATGTGTAGCTGCTTCAGTGTTTCTGTCTATTTGTGCAGATCTTGACTCATCAGTAATGTTTGTAGGGTGAGTGCATTTTTAAAACATTTTGTGCAAACTGCACTACAAGGTGGAATATTTGCAAAATCATGACGACCTCATGATATTTTGTCTCAAAAATTAACCCTATGAATATGTCAGCACCATTAGGATGAAATTATTGTGTCACCAACATTTTACCGTTAGACATATAATTTTAACAGCCTCTGTAAACTAATATCCTGGCTTGCTCGAGGCTCCGTTTTCTCTGACAGTTTCAATCAAAATTAGAAATGTTACTCTGAGACTGAGATAACTAATAGTGCTGCCTGTTGTGCAGTTAGTTTCCAAAACAGGTTATTCATGGTTACATACAATTTTAGACTGATGTGGGCCAAAGCCTAGCATAGCCTGTAACGTTATTGTGACGGACACATTTTATGAGTGAGCTTGACTTTAAGCGACTTACAGGTTTCTTTGAAAAATACTTTCTTATATCCAGGTTCTTCCTTTTTGCTGCCATCCTCCTCTCCTCCTTGCAGGTCCTCGCAGCGCAGGCTTGCCGCTGCTAAACCTAAACAGAGCTCCCTGAAAGGCACAGCCAATCACATTGGCCATATTTGTCACATGAGGTAGGACTCCAGTAGAGAACGTAATTTAACTCTTTCTGCACCGCTGGGTGAATGAGACGTTGACAGTTGACAGTTTTTTTTTTTTTCTTTCTATCGGGTTTGTTTTTCTTTACTCGCAGAGATCAAATTATTGGTGGGGACAATTCAATAATCGCTTGATATTGGTGGGGACATGTCCCTTCCGTCCATGCCAAATCTACGCCCTTGACCCATAGTCCAGCCAATGATGCGATTCACATTCGTATATACGCAGCCACTCAACGTCGTTGACAGGCTATGACAGCGTCCTTATGTGCCCACACCGGAGTTTTAGCTAGCAAAGCAGCGTGGCTGATGTGGAGTGAAGCCACGTTAATGACAACGAGTACAACCATTGGAGATGTGAGCAGGATAGACGAACAATTGACGGAAAAAGTGTGGACTTTATACCAGTTTTTAAATTGTGTTGATAGGCCACGTAAAACCAGAGTTGTGATAAAAAAATATGCAATGTTTGGTTTTCTTCCTGAATACTTGTTGTTTATATTTACTGCAGGACGAAATGGTAAAAACGGCGTTTTATAAGAAAAAAGGCTCGAAAGCGCTCTCCGCCTGTGAGCAAAAACAACCCCCCACCGTCCCCCTTTCCTATTCGTCCAAAAAAGTACCATGTCGACCAATCAAAAAATGATATGGCAACGTGGCATCTAGTTGTTAAGAAACGGGGGGAATTTTTAGGAGTGACGGCGGTGTTTTGACATGTGAGAGATTTGAGACGTTTAGCGCAAATCTTGTGTAGTTAGTGTGTAGTGTAGTCAATAGTTTTGTGTGTGTCAGAACAATAAGGCGACTGCTGAATGTTACAGGTGTTACAGGAGTGATACATCTCCTGTTGTCAGGCCTGCAGGTATCAGGCTGTTGTTCTCCTTTATCTCACAGTGGACAGAAATTATTTTTTCGAGTGGCACAAATAATTTATGTGGCATCAGATTTCATGCAGAACAGCTGATTGTTCTGTAAATAGTTGGCCACTGTTGGCAAGGGCACTTCCAAAAAGGAGAACTAGAAGAAAATCAGTCAGGAGCAATACTCTGTGGCCTTCCCTGCGCAGGGGGGCGTTGACTGTCCAGTGCAGCTGTTGTCACTTCATTTGGACCAAACCAGGTGGAATGGATCCCGATGTGCGATGTTTCTCCTGTGCGAAGCCGGTACGCCTCCGAGTCGCATGGGTAACTTCCCGGGAAATTAAAATTTGATGCAGTTTCCTTGGTCATGTGATGCAGGAGCTTGACTCCTTTGATCAACCGAGGCCTCCGTATTCAAACTGAGTCATTATCTGGAACAACACTAAGCTGATATCTTTAACTCTTTTACGGTGTTTTTAAAAAGCGCATTTGAGTACTTACATTTCCATCACAGCTGGGACATGATGTTGCTGAGTAGACTGTGATTAGCCTCTTGTTGCAGAAGACAATGAAGTTAGCTTAACTTTATTTTACTCAGTGTTGGGTAAGTTACTTTAAATTAGTAACTTAGTTACATTTCTAGTTACTTCTATCAAAAGTAACTCAGTTACTTCAAGTTACTCGTTACTTTCAGAGTAACTAGTTACTAGGGAAAGTAACTTTGGTTTTACTCAGAATTCTCTTGTTAATGTGTTGCTTCCATAACTGGATACCCAGCCAGACTGCCAGTCTTCTAGCTTGCTTACTTGCCACAAGTGCACTGTGCCACCTACCAATAGAAAGGAAAAAATAATGTGCACATTTCCACGAGAGAAATCCCACGCCTGGACCGTCGTTGACCGCTGCATGATTCTAGCCTGCTTTTTACATCCAACACAAAACTGCAGATGAGCTGCATACAGGGCTGGACTGGGACAAAAAAATCGTCCCAGGCATTTTGACTAGAGACCGGCCCACCATTATAGGAAAAATCATAAAGCCTTTGAATGAAAACAAACACTGTTGTGACAGTGATGTACACTGTTCTGATGGTATATATGTATCGATTAGAGATGGACCGATCCGATATTACGTATCGGTATCGGTCCGATACTGACGTAAATTACTGGATCGGATATCGGAGAGAAATAAAAAATGTAATCCGATCCATTAAATATCAAAAAAGCACCTCACAAAACTTGCGACAAGGCGTAACTGGGCTCATAACCGTAGCACGTCAGAGCATTATGCATCACGTGATAGAGCGGCTGTGTGTATTTGTAGCCTCGCTAGCAAACCAGCATTTCATCTCCAAGGAAGTTATCCCAGAGAGAAGTAAAGCAAGTGTGTAAGTTCATCTCTGAATGTTTGTAAAGCATTTGCACGTTAAGCTTAACAACAGATGCCTCTTCTCTCTCCCCCTCCTGCTGCTACTTCAATCATGAAACTGATCAATGATCAGCTGATCGGCTTTTCTGTAGTGAGTCCGTCTCTCTTCTTTGTTTTTGGCCCACTTTTTGGCCCCAGAAAGAGGAAACCAGCAGCTGAACAACAGCAGCACGTTTACGCTTGATAAGCTGTTGTTAGAATTTATTTAATATTACTTTCTACACCAGGATCCTTTTCTACGTAGCTGACGGCTGGTAACTGTGCAGGGGCGGATCTAGCAAAGTTTATCCAGGGGGGCCGATAGGGCATTAAAAGGGAAAGGGGGGCAAACAAAGACATACTTTTCTTTCTTATTCTCATTTAAAATGTCTAGCTTTTAATAAATAATTATCCGAATCTTACACCCAAAGCTTTAATCTGATGTAAAATGTGTAGAAGTCCATTACTGTATATAGTAACTGTTAAGTCTAATATACCCTAGTAAGCTATAGTACTTTTTCCTTTGGGAAGGTACCATCTGTGCAGTCTGCAATTCTATTGAAGAAAGATGTTGAATCTATTTAATTATTCTTGAAAAATACTTTAATTCTGTGCATTTTTTTCACACTGCATCAAATTAAAGTTCATTACGTCGATTAAGCATCATGAGGTGGAGGGTGGGGGGTGGTTCCCTATTTATTTTTGCTGGGAGTTTGCAACCCTATTAGTTAGGTTGCTTAATATTTCTGCTAAGTACTCTTTAAAATACCAGAATAGGGAGGATGGAGTAGGTTTAAGTTTATTAGATTGATCAGTATTGCTGAACTATGAAATATTTTGGGCGCAGTGTATTTTTTACATACAGGTATAACAGAATAGCTTTAGTGTTGTTGTTTATTTAAACCTGAGTATGAACTTATACAAAATGCAGCAATATATTAAAAAACAGTTTTATTGATTAAAAACACACTATATCGGATTCATATCGGTATCGGCAGATATCCAAATTTATGATATCGGTATCGGACATAAAAAAGTGGTATCGTGCCATCTCTAGTATCGATCTATCAATTGTTTGTTGTAAGACTCAGATAATTATTTTTTTTTAAAGCTAGACATTTTAAATGAGAATAATAAAGAAAAGTATTTCCTTGTGCTCCCCTTTCCCTGTTAATGCCCTACATGGACCCCCTGGCATCACTTTGCTAGATCCGCCCCTGCACAGTTACCAGCTGTCAGCTACATAGAAAAGGATCCTGGTGTTATTTGTCTCTCAGAAACCGTTGATAACTTCCCTTCAACTCATCCATGTCACCTAAAAGGTAAACCTGTTTCTCCATCACCTGTTCAGCTCTGATGATTCAGTAAGGACATCTCCTGGTTTCATCTTCATGTTTCCCTCTCACCACATATCCAAACCGACATCATACCAGCAGCTTTCACAGCTGTGGCTCCAGCAAACATCAGCTGATACTAGCAATTAATATTAAATCAATTCTAACAACAGCTGATCAAGCTTAAACGTGCTGCTGTTGTTTAGCGCAACATCCGCTGGTTTCCTCTTTCTGGCGCAAAGTGGGCGATAAATAAACAAGAGAGAAAAGCCGATCAGCTGATCATTGATCAGTTTCATGATTAAAGTAGAAACAGGAGAGGGAGGGGGAGAGAATGAGAGAAGAAGAGGCAGCTGACAGCGTAAACACAGAATAACTCCAGCTTTGTGTCTTTTTCATTGTAGCTGAAGTCCGGGACAAACTGCGGTCCTTTTCACCTCAGTACGAAACGCGTAATATTTTCTCTGAATACCAGACGATTCTGTTTTTTAGGGTACGGTTGGCAACTCTAATAATTAACCGTATGAACAAAATAAAGTTTTTTCTATAAAGTTTCTATACACAGCTGTATAGAAACTCCGTCATGCTAGCTAGCACGCAGTACGAAAAAGTCAGCATAACGAAAATAAACTCCACCTAAACTTGGTTTATATCTGACCCAGATAGACTGCAGGTCATAACTTCTTACCTGAAGTTCAGTTCACCTGACACTCGGACCGGCGGCCGCTTCGGGTCTCTCCTCTTGCCTCCCTTTTCCTTCATCCACCTGCTGGCTTCCACCACTTGCTAATGTTATTGAATCTGTGGAAGCTCTGCGATAGCCACCACACGAAGTAACGAATAACGAGCCTATCTAAATCCCAGTAACGAGTAACGCGTTACTTAATAACGCGTTAGTCCCAACACTGATTTTACTGCATCATGTTTGATTGAGAATCTGATCACTTCTATTTAATGAATGTTAATCTGTTTAATACCATGAAATAATTACTAATGTATCTGATATTAATTTTGAGTTGTTTAACAAAGCAGTAGTAAGGGAATATAGTACAGTACTGAGCAAAAGTCTCAAGCCATTTCTCATATATATATATATATATATATATATATATATATATACATATATATATATATGTACAGTGTTGGGTGTAACGCATTACTTAGTAACGCTTACTTAGTAACGCTTACTTGGTTACTTAGTTACTAAGTAACGCGTTACTGTAATTAAATTACTTTTCCACTGAAAAAGTAGAGTAACTGATTACTGTTCATTTTTAGGTATTTTAATTACAGTTACTTACAATGTACTTGCGTTACATTGTAAAATAATTAAACTCGCTGAATATCATTATTTAATTTCAATAATTTATCTTCTAAACTAGAAGTAAACTGCCGCTTTAACATTGCTGTAGTGCAGCTGCACGTCATTTCGCGCCAGTTTGCTGCATAGTCATATTCTAAAGCGGAAGATGTCGGACTCGGCTGAAGCGAGTGGCTGTTTTATGAAATGGACATATTCCCGTCTCTTCACTTTTCTGAAACAAGCAGACAAGAACATTACAGTAATATGTAAAAACTATCGGCCGCTGTTAATAGCACGAGTAATCTACTGAAGCGCCTGACACGAGAGCATAGACGAACACTTCTGAGTGATCCTTGTTCATCATCCATGGATAACACCGCGGCAACTCCTGCTAAGCAGGCAAAACTTGATTTTACTTCAGCAGCACAGAAAGCGTCTGAAGGTGAGCTTAAAAAAATAATTGCAGGCTACATTGTGGAAGAGATGCTACCGCTGCGTACTGAGTCTCCGTCTTTTAAAAAATGTATTTATTATTTAAAGAGTTTAATTTCTATTGTTTGTCCACTCAAGGTTTATAGGGAAGTATTTAGTTAAATTACTTATTTAGTAATTAAGTTACTTTTCAGACACAGTAATTAGATAAGTATTTTAAATACAATATTGATTGATATTGAAGTAATTAGTAATTAATTACTAATTAGGAACTTACCCAACACTGTATACATATATGAATACCGCAGCTAGGAATAATGGAATAGGACTCCGGTTCTATTTTGTGGGTTTTCTCTCTGAACTGGGGCCATGATTAAGAGGGACGGCCGGGGGCATTCGTATTGTGCTGCTAGAGGTGAAATTCTTGGTCCGGCGGGGACTGGTGAGTGTCAGCACCACAGTCCAGGATGAGACAACGAACATCCAAGAATACATTGGGAAGATGGCCCCAACTGACCGAGTGCTCAGTGAATACCTCAGGCAGCAGAAACCCAAGAAAGAGGAGGGAGACGAGGAACCATCATGGAAGGACAGGCCCCTGCACGGTATGTACCACCGGCAGATAGAGGGGGTGGCTGATATCCAGAAATCCTACCAGTGGCTGGACAAAGCTGGACTGAAAGACAGCACAGAGGCACTAATCATGGCAGCACAAGAACAAGCTCTGAGTACAAGATCTATAGAGGCTGGGGTCTATCACACCAGGCAAGACCCCAGGTGCAGGCTGTGTAAAGATGCCCCTGAGACAATCCAGCACATAACAGCAGGGTGCAAGATGCTAGCAGGCAAGGCATACATGGAACGCCATAACCAAGTGGGCGGGATAGTGTACAGGAACATCTGTGCTGAGTATAACCTGGAAGTCCTGAGGTCAAAATGGGAGATGCCCCCAAGGGTGATGGAGAATGACCGAGCTAAGATCCTGTGGGACTTCCAGATAGAGACGGACAAAATGGTGGTGGCTAACCAACCGGACATAGTGGTGGTAGACAAACAGGAGAAGACGGCTGTAGTGATCGATGTAGCGGTTCCGAATGACAGCAATATCAGGAAGAAGGAACACGAGAAGCTGGAGAAATACCAAGGGCTCAGAGAAGAGCTCGAGAGGATGTGGAGGGTGAAGGTAATGGTGGTCCCCGTGGTAATCGGAGCATTCATGGAAATAAAGTATATACCATTCCCATTGTCTTTAGAGTCACTGTCCTGCTTGAAAATGAAGCCGATGCCAATGGAATGCTTTCCAGGTGGTATTGCATGGTAGATCAATGGATCAGTCCCTTCACCACTGGCTGAAATGCAGCCCAAAGCATGACACAGCCTCCACTGTGTTATACTGATGACAGTGTACTACACTCACTGTTGTACGTCTCTTCTGACCTCTGTGCACACTCAAAATAATTTGACGAAAAATTCATATTTGGATTCATTACTGACCTGTTGGCAAGGTTATTATACTTAACTGAAACAAAACTAAAAACTGATATTGTATGGGGGAAAATTGTTTTTGTTTTAGTTAACATAGCTAAAAATAAAAACTAGACCTTGAAAAAAATTAACTCGTCAACTTGGAAAACTAAAATAAAATAAAAATAGTTAGTTTTAGTATTTGTTAATGTGGTAAAATGTGGTAAAAATTTGTTGTCATTGTTGTGTTTTTATTGTAATAAATGTTCTTGTGCAGTTTTGCATACCTCAGCCTTTTCTTATTGCTTCCATTTCTTGAGCATGGTTTCTTGAAAGACGGCCCTCCAGTGAGACCATTTCTAATGAGGTTTCAGTGAACAGCAGAGGGATCAACTGAGGGCCAGATGTGTCTGTCGGGTCCTGTGTCAGGTCTTTTCTGGACTATTTTCAGATTTCTTCAGAAGATGACTTTCAAAAACTTTTCATTTGTTGTTGATATTTTTTTCAGACCTGCTACTCATTCTTCTGTCCTCCACTTGTCCAGTGTCCACATATTTTCTTTAAGGATACACAGCACACCGCACTAAGATATGCCAAAGTTTCATGTTGCGCCAAGAATACTATTTATTTTATGCCCATCGTACAGTGTTGCCATTAGCCTTTTTTATGGATTCACCCAAACAAATGGCAACAAACTATATGTTTGGTCTAGTTTTTCAATGTAAAGATATATAAAAAGAAATATAAAGAAATAAGGAATGGCTCAAGACTTGCTCAGTGCTGTATAGATATAAAAAGACCACTTTGGACTGAAACTTGGATGTTTCACTATTTTCTGACAATATATAGAAAAAGTATAAAAGTATTCAGCAGATTCATGAAAAAAAATCAGCTCCAGCATTAACTGATGTAGTTTTCCTTCTTTTTGTCTTCATGTACAGTACAGGGTGAATATTACTAAATGTACTGCATATCTGAATAGAACTAAGTTGTGTCAAATAGGAATCATATTCCAAAGCTCCTTTTCCCATGTTTAGCTTAATCCAACCTTGAGTTTGTTCACCAGCCAAGTGTTAACAGGGGTTTCCAGAACATGCCAACCTGCTGTGAAGTCTCTATGATGGAGCAGCTTCACATTGTTCATGCCACAGGATTTTGATTTGAATGTAAATTATCCAAAAGTCTTCAAAGTATCCAAAAAGCAGAGGATGCCACATTGTCTGTGTGATTCACTCAAACAGATTTCCCTCAAATTATGTTTATTTATTCATTTACCTGTGAAGCCTGTGGAAATGCAGCTCAGCTGACTACCACTGTTAGAAACGGTGCATCCATGTGCTTAAATATAGACTGGTAACAATTTGAAGGTAGCTAGTGAAATCACATTTTGCTAAAAAAAAAAAAAATGGAGTCTACAGACATACTTAATGTATTATAATTGTGTAATGTACATTACTAGTACTGACAGTCATTCTGCTACATGTTTTTTCACCTAATGTTTCATTTTTATTGAATGCACCTTCAGACAGCAGATCTTTAAACCTGCACTGGAGCCAGCGATTCAGTGTTTTTGGTACTTGCAGTAAATGTGATAATATTGTCTTTTCTTTTTTGTTCTTTTGGTAACAATCATTAAGGGAGAAGACAGAAAAAGATCAGATAAAACACCATCAGCGTTGTAAGAAATTGTGTTTTCACCGTGAAAGAGCATTAAAATGTCTTTATTTGAGAAAAGTCAGGCATGTGTTAACAAAACATAGTTGATCTAGTGACAAATGCAGTGTAACATGCTGTTTCAGCAGCATAAAAATTGCTACAGGTGGAGATGATCGGTTTGCGTATTGTTGATTTGCAGGACTGATGATATTTAGTGTCAGTTGTGATCCTAACAACAAGTAGTAAGATCAGAAGAGGAGAAACATTATGTTTGGGTAAGGGCAGGAAGTAAGTGGGTAAGATGGCTGAATCACTGTGTTGTACATCTCCATTAGCCTTGCTGGCAGGTATGGAAAGCACAAGACTTTTCCAGATCTGTTGGGAAGAGAGGCAAACAAAAACGATTTGAGAATGCAGCGCATGAACGTTATTTTATCTGGTACAAGATAATACAAGAGTAACATTTAAATGCTAATTAATTTCTGCAATAGTACAAACCTGAAGCAGTTTCGCTGCAGATTCTAAGTGCCTTCATGGCGTCCATGTAAGCTTCTCCCAAAAACTGCTCATAGGTACTTCCCTCTGCTACCTCCTGGAGACACTTAGTGGAGTCCTTGAAGAGGAGGTTCTTTCCGTTCTCTGACTGGAACATTCTGAATGAAGGATCGGTCCCAGTGTTTCCAAATCTGGCCTAAGAACAAAATTTAGGTTTGAAGCAGTTATTTATTTTTTAGACTTCTATTACAGTGTTATACATCCTGACAGAGGCTAAAATAAACACTGGTTACTTTACTCATTAAAAATGGCAGAATGGCCAAATGTGGAAAAACCAAAGTTTGGTAACTAGTGGTAACTAGTAACTAGTGAGTTTGGTAACTAGTGGTTTATGAAATGTCAAGGTCCTCCCACTTGTGATCAAGTGGGGATGTACAGTCATGTCAGGTTTTCACAGGACTCTATGCAGTTGTGACAAACTAAGTACACTTCATGATTCAGTAGCAAGTAGAATCCACTTTAGGAGCAGTAACTTGAAGTGTTTGTTTGTCTGACAGCAAGCTGCCCAGGCCCCAGGGCTGTTAAAGAAGCCCAAATCATCACCCCTCCACCACCAGTTGCTATGAGGTATTTGTGCCAATATGCTATGTTTGGTGGTGCTGTTCATTAGGGCTAGATGTTTCCACTTTGGTCTCATCTGTCCAGAGAACATTGTTCCAGAAGTCTCTTGGTTTGTTCAGATGCAACTCTGCAAACATAAGCTGTGTTGCCATGTTCTCTGTAGAGAGAAGAGGGTTTATCTTTCCAAACAAGCCACATTTGTTCAGTCTTTTTCTAATTCTGCTGTCATGAATTTTAACATTTAACATGTTAACTCAGAGTCTTAGATGTAGCCCCTACAAAGCGACAATGATAAAGTTGTCAGAGTTAATTGGCAACTATTTGGGAGTCAGTTAATAATTCATTGTTGTGCTCAAAACAGAATCCCAAACAAACTGTATGCAGCTTGTGTAATGACAGGACTTGATGCTTCTCTCCATCACACTCAGCAGCTGTGTCGGCTAGAGAAGTTGAAGATGAACCGCAATGTCAGATTTTTGCACTAGGAATTCAGTGCTTTGAAACAGCAAGAATTTTATTTTAACCTCTTATTTCATTTCAAGTGGCTATCTTAAACTTCATCACTAACCTGCTGCTCCTGAAGGATGCGGACCACCTTTCTGTGGTTGTCTGGGCGAGTCACCACAGCGTGTGCAGGCACAACAGCCAAGTGACAAGTGGCATAATCACTGATCTCCACTGGTCCCTTCCCAGGGCAGATGAGCTGGTAATCAGAAGATCTCAGATTACGAGCCCAGTCTGGACCGTTACCTTCGGTAAAGAGAGGTGGAATAAACTTTAGAAGTTGTTGTAATGTCATCGGAGCAGGTAGTGCAGATCAGTGCAGTCCTCTTACCATCGCTGTTTTCTGTCACAATTGTGTGTTTAACGAAGGCAACATCACCACCACCCTCAACCAGACATCTGTAATGATATGCCATACATCATGACTTTGGAGACAAAGAGTGAAGTTGGGGGTAAATGGCTAACCAATTAAAAATTAAACCTCATCATTGCTAAAGTTCACAGAAATTTAAAAAAAGATTAAAAAGTCCTGGTTTTAGGAGGAAAACATGCTTCAGCTCTTGACACATTCTTGGCTGTTTACAAAAGAAATATATAAGAAAAAAAACATAACAGTAGCTGCCAAGATTGAGAAGAGCTGGTTCTGTTGTTTTCCAGTGCTTCCTGTCTCTTTGCTAACTTTCTCCTTATACACAAACTTGTATGCGATGCCATTCTGTGTCTTGCTGTACCTAAAGGCTCCAGCATAACCGTAGTACTTCTCATCAGCGCTGGCTTTGCATTTGGCCTCGTCTCCCACAGCTTTACCGCTGCCGACACACAGAGAACAGAACGGAGAGGTGGGCTCTGCTCCGGGGGCACAGCCGCTACTGAAGAACTTAGCTGAGGAGAGGAAGAGATGCAGAAAGAGCTCAACAATCAGCAAACCTCTCTTTTGTCAAGGTTAATGGAAGATTGTGGCTTTTGTTTAAATATAGATTAATCACGTGAGTCATCTAAACAAACTTTTTTTTTAGAAAAAGGGGAGTTGTATGATTTCTGTGGGTGGCTTTAAATTTCTTTCTGTTGGTAAAAGAAGGAAGAAGCTCGCAGTCACTCACTGAAGTCACAGTCATGTTCTCTGTTGTAGATTAGACCCATGGGGATGTTCCAGCCAGCAGTTCTGCCGATGCCTGTGTGGCAAGACTTCTTGCCCTTCAGATTCTCCCAGGTCACCCCTGAACCCTTCTTTACCACAGCAACAGCATAGTATGAGGAGGCTGGGGCTAAGAGTGGATACGGGAAGTAGACATTTCAGATGATTCAACTGGAGAGAGACGTTCATATAAATCTACTCTGTTTACGGCTGCTTAAAATTAATCCACTTTTTAAAGGTCATCTTTCATTATAATGGTGGATACTTACAAAACCGGAGCCACTAAAAATTTAGACAATGTACAAGCAATGCCTATGAGCTAAATGCTAGGTCTCCAGATTTATGTAAATGATCAATTTGGAATTTTTTTGTAGTTTTTAAAAATCTTGGTTGTTTGTAAAGCCATAAAGAGACTATATCCTTAATATATAATGAAGACAAGCTCCATCCACCTGTTGTTCAAAGCTTCCGCAGAGGTTTGTTTCAGAGGATGAACTAAGGGGTCACTAATGAATAAATAAGGATTCCTTGAACTGGTTGTTCATATAAATTATAGTTGTAGTTGTAGTAGTAGAGTGGTAGAGTCCAAGGATACAAATATAAAATACAAATCTTGTCATCAGCACAACAGGTCATCGAAGCTGTGTTACAATTAAAATGATGCACTTCAAAAGGCTTTTTAAAAAATTTGTCCAGATCATAAAAAGAGGAGGAAACAGATGAAAGTTTACTACCATTAGAGTTGCCGCACATCTCTGCGAGAGAAGACAAAATGAACAAATATTACTCATATAGAAAAGGTGAAATACGACACAGGATTGTGTGTGTGTTATTTCTTCTTCTTGTTATCTACCTTGGTCATACTGCTCCACCATGACAGGAACCAGGCCACACTTTCCAGCCGTAAACACCTGACCTCCATCCACGGCGACTGCGTCAGCCTCTTTACGCTGCGGGGCGATTCAAAGCAGAGATGAACGTCACAGAGTGGAGTCAAAAAATAATAAAGTAACAGATTTCGATATTTCCTACTGAGTTTACCATAATCTTCTTCAGGCAATCTTCAACTGTAGGGGCGCTCTGGCATTCAATGGAGGCGGTGTCATCAGACACACTGTTGATGCTCCACGTGTCACACTTAGCAGTCTCAGCATGGCCCACAGCACACCACCTAATGGCAGGGGATGCAACGTCTGATGCCTGCTCTAGAGACGGGAAAAAGACTTAGACATAAGCCAGACCGACACCTGACTAACAATTGTTTCTGTCTGTCTTGCTTGTGTTCTTTACCTTTTTTAAGGGAATGGACGATGCTCATGTAGTTAGCACCCAGATACAGGAAGGAGTCTGTGTTTGGGGGCACCCTCACGAGCTTCACTGTTGAATCTTTGAACATCAGGTTCTTGGTGGGCGCGTAGGCTTCAGATGAGAAGAGGTTAAAGCTCTGAAAAGGCAGCAAGTGAGATGATTCATTAGGAAAGCAATGAGGCTGCTGAAACACAAGGAATCAGAATACGTTGAAATGAGATGTTATTCAGTGGACTTCCTACGTGGTCAGTCTGAACTCGGTCAAGGCTCTGCCAGATCAAGTCGGCCAGCTGTGGATCCTTGCGAGTAACAACAGCGTGAGCTGGCACTCTGGCCAGGGAGCAGGCTTTATAGTTGTCAATAGGTGCTCTGGTGTTGTCCTTGCACAGCAGCTCGTACATTGGCTTGTCCGATTCTGGAAGTGTGACATGACACAGGTTTTACATCAGTGTTTTTCACAGTTATCCTTTCCCATATTTTGTAGATGTTTCAGGGTGTTTAAGACCATTTTAATTGATTGAGAAAATGACACTCTTGGTCAATGTGATTGCTCTGAAATTTGCTTTGAAATTCTGCTTGACTTGTCCTTGACTTGTGCAGTGTGCAACAGTTGTATTTGTATGTCATGCATGTTCATCAGGTCCCCTCTTGTCCCTGTCGCTTTTCAAAATGAAATTTTTAATCTCGGTGAGGCTCGTTTTTGATGAATAAAACCTGACAATGCTATGATGCAGTGCTTCTTTACATGTTCGAATGGATAAAGGTTGTTGTGATACTGACCTGGCACAGTGAGATGCTTCACAAAAGCCACATCTCCAGCTCCCTCGACCAAACACCTGTTACAAAAGTCATATTATTACAGATAAAAGGTTCGGCTAAATGTGTAGAAGTTTATGTTCACTAATGAGAAGCATTAAAAAGTGGACACTGACTGAAAGGCTCCATTGTAGTCATAGTAAGGCTCCCTCTGGGACCTGGAGCAGTCTCCCTTGCACAGTTCACACAGCTTGCTGCCCCTTGTTGCCCCAGGGGCACAGCTGGCATGGAAGAAGGTGCTCACCGCTGCATAACAAAAAACAAGGCCACAGTCATAATTTAGAGAAAAACAAATATACAAATATTAAAGTTCTGATATGCATTTTAATCATTTTGAAGTTTCATATTATACTGTGTGTGCAGAGTTTGTATCCCCTTGCATGGGATGGGTTCTCTCTGGATACACCAGTTTCTTCCCACAGTCCAAAACCATGTTAGGTTAAGTGACAATTCTTAACAGACCATATGTATGAATGTGAGTGTGAGTGGTTTTCCTGTCTTGGCCCTGTAACAGACTGGCAACCTTTCCCGCCTCTCACCCAGGCTCCAGCCCCTGTGACCCGGAAATCGGTTAAGAAGAAGATGGATGGATATTGATTTGTTCAACTGTCTAACATAAAGCCCTAACTAGTCTAAACAGCCTAGTTTTTGAACTTTAGTTAATTATATTTAACAAATTGAAGTGTTATAAGTGATACATTAGAAGTGCTGACAGGCAGATTTTATCATCCCTGGGCAGAAGCTAGGTAGCCCCTTCCCTGTCTGTTTCTACTTTTCCTGTATACAGGAAAAACTCCAGTGTTAAATTAACACTACAGAGTGTTTATATATGTCCACACTGTTGAGTGTTAAATGAACACTTTTGACAGTGTTGTATTTGTAAAAGTAACCTAGTCAGTTTTCAAGATTTACAATGAATAAAACTGAGCAGTGCTGATTTTCTGAACACTGGAAAATAACTCAAAATGTTAGAAATATTCCAGTGTTAGAAAATCAGCACTGCTCAGTTTTATTCATTGTAAATCTTGAAAACTGACTAGGTTACTTTTACAAATACAACACTGTCAAAAGTGTTCATTTAACACTCAACAGTGTGGACATATATAAACACTCTGTAGTGTTAATTTAACACTGGAGTTTTTGCTATCCCATCAATAAATTCTTGTCTGTCAGTAAAGCAAATAAGTGTGTTTAATTGTTTCTCAGGTGTCCAGTTTCTCATTAAAAGGTCTGATCTTATTGTCCTTTGACCATACATGCACTAAAACTGTCAAATGTTCTTAGCTAACCAGAAAAAAAAGTCCCTCACCTTCCTCCAAAGGTTTGTCTTCAATGCCACCCCACTCAATAACATCCATGGACACCAGAGATCCTATGGGAATGTTCCAGCCTGCAGATTTCCCCAAACCAGTGTGGCATGATTTCTTCCCCCTGAGATCTCTGAAGCCAAATCCAGTATTCTTCTTTGCCACAACAACAGCGTAGTAGCAGGTGTCCGTACCTGAATGAATGAAAAAAAAGGATACAATATTATTGAAACAGCTAAATCACATTCACATAAAACGGTAAACATGTTCTTGCTTGAGCTTATTTCATTAGGCTACTAATGACAGCTGATGACTGGACATACCGGTGCCGTAGTCCTCAGCAATGATGGGATGGAGGTCGTAGTTGTTCAAGCCAGCAGTGTAAATGTCCCCACCGTCCACAGTAATGGCATCTGCTTCACCAGCCTGCCCGAGAGTATTTGTTGTATGACTGAGGTCAAGTCATTTTTACAGAGAATTTCACTGGATAAATTCAAGGCATTGGTAGTTTTTTCCCCACATTAAATACTTAAAAGGGTTTAAAAAAATTATTCATCCTCAACAAACATGATGTAATCATTCTGAGTAAAGTGAGTAAAGCTGAAATATATAAAATCAAATGTTTCTTTAATGAGCTAAATAATAATCAAGGAAAATGTGCTTGGTATAAACTGAATCCATGCCAATCAAATACATTTTATTTGACAAGCTTCCATTAAATGTAACATTTAAATTGTATTTATGTAACCAAATTAAATTGAATATTTAGATGCAATTGAAATAGTTAAAAAAGCATTTGGTTCTGATTTAATTTTTTAATTTTTTTAACTCTACTCCATTTTTCTAGGACACTCCACAGCAAATACAGTTAGTTTATCTTTACTTTAGATATGTTTTAGTAGTAGTTCGAGTATGAACCTACTCGAAGAAAGTGAAGAAAAAAACAATAAAATGAAGTAATTACATTCACTTATTTTTACTTAAGTAACATTTCAGAATAAGCCGAGCACTGTGGAACACTTCAGTTACATTTATACGTTTATTTTAATTGTTACGTTTATAACAATTGCCAGGTCAAAGTCTGTTATTGAGCATTTTTGGTTAATTTGGTGCTCTGGACGTAAAAAGCGCTCACCTTAATGGCAACAATGCACTCGAGGGTGTTTTCTTTTTTCACACAGGAGAACGCAGGAGCCGCAGCGGCGAGATCTGAACATTTACGCAATTCTTGGTCCGACTTGACGCACCATTTCACCTTCTGAGAGCCGGGTGCAGCGAACGCGCTGGCTGTTAAAACACATGGATGTCAGTTTGGATTGAAAATGTGATGTCATGTATGTGATTAAATATAGTAGTGCTGGGCTGAAAAGCTTGTACCGAGCAGTCCGAGCAGCGTCACTAGGAGGAGAGGCTTCATGTTGGGCGGTGGGGTCTCCGGATCAGCAGAGCAGAGAGACTGGGAGGCTGCTCGGGCTTTTATAGCAAACCTGAGTGGACCGGGACAAAAGATAAAAACGCCACAGTTTGCTCAGGTTTCCTAATGTGTGCGCGTGTGGGGCCGCGCGTGTGGGGGCGCACGTGTGTACTTTAGTGTGCAAAAGACAGAGATTAGGTTTCATGGACAATCTGAAATTGCCACATAATACGAAATCACATTTAGTCATCTGTAACAGTTTGTTTGCACAATTTGAAATCAGAAATATTTAGAGATGAGCATATTTAGGATACACGTGCAGGACCAAAAATCTTTGTTTTCAGGTGGAGAAATAAAAGCAGCTGATCGGTTGATTTGGTTTGGTCAGAGGACAAAACATTCTGCAGCACAGAGTTTAAACTACATTTAAGATTAAACAACAACAACAACAACAAACCCTGGAGTTTTTACTGCAGTAAACCCCAGCATTCTGGTCTCAGGACTAACCAGCCACGTGAAAAGGATTTTGGTGTCTGAATACAAGTATATATGGCACAGTGTAAAAATACTCCACTACATGTAAAAAGCCTTGATATATCATCACAGTCATGCTGATGTTAACTTAAAAAAGAAAGAAAGAAAAAAAATCTAAATATTGGTTCAGAATGTAACTCTGGACTGCTTAAAAAAGAGAATTTAATATTACTGATGTGATGTTTTGCAGGAAAGAATGGATTTCCTAAAATATTTGTTGTAGAAACATCTGTAAAATATTTTAATTTTTTAGTAAATACGTGGAATAGAAGCATAAATGCACCGGACTTTATATAGCACACAAAATATTGTATTTCTTGAGAAAATGTCTTTATTTTGCATTTTGTTTTTTAATTTAATATAATTGTCTTTATTCTGTATCCAGAAGTGGCATAAAAGTTTCATTCAATATTTATAATTATTCAGCCTCTAAAATCAGAACCTGCAAACTTTTCTTTTCTTTTTTTTTACTTGGAAAAGTTGCAGTTTGTGTGACCCACTTGGGAGCCGTGTTTACAGAGTCAATATTACCTAATGCAAGCACTAAGGTTCATGCTGATTTGCAAATTTGACCAATAAGACCGCTTCCTTCATTCTCAGCCATCAAATATAGAGATATCACTTAATACCTCTCATAATACATTTCATGTTTAATGACGCATGTTCGGTGGCGTAACTTTGGAAGATCCCAAACGTGATTTTGGATGGATTTAATACTTAATGTAGCAACAGTACTGTATTTGTTGTATCTAGAAATTACTTAGTATTTCTGGAATTAGGAGACATAATATTAATTTACCACTCACAATGAAGTAATCATAACAAAATATTATTTATTATTGTTAACTAATTAATCTCATTTTTACAGCTCTGCAGAGGATTGCACACCATCCTGCATCCACAGCCAAAGCCGGTGTAAGTGAAAACTAATCTATTTTTTATTTTGCATCATCTGCTTTTCTTTTTTGCTTGTGCATTGTTTTATTATCCAAATTCATTTTTATTCATGCAGTTTTTGTTCTGTGCTGCTGTGTCTGTGTGCAACTTTAAATGTCTTACCTGGCTGAATCACGTAAAACTTAAAGGAACAATAGGAAACCTAAAATATTGATTTTTAATAACAGAATAAGGTCCAGTGAAGATGATGAGTAGCAGCAGTAGCTTCATTATCACTTATATCAATTTTAGCCATTAATAAAATTGATCATTTGAACAAAAAGCACAGCTCTTCCATGCATAGATTTTCCTTTTTTTAAAAAGCAAAATAGGAGGGAAAGAAATATTTATGCAGATTTTGCTCCCAGCTCTAGATATAATAACACATCATTTTGGAATAGGTGATTGCAAGTATTAATATTGCTATGGTTAAATTTACTTTACATTATGAAGAATTAGTTCAGCCATCTTATCAGGGTCTCTGATACTGTATTATTCACCATCAGCTGGGAAATCAATATGATAACCCTGAGTATTGAGAAATATTTACATCTAAAATAAACCCATTCCACAAAGAGGACAGTTCTGAGTAGGGAAAGTTTGAGTGCACATTTTGAAGGTGTTATGTTGACCTTAGAGTGGTCTTGCAGGAAGTACGGCTAAATAATACAAGCAGGGAAAGTACAGCTTGCAAAATGTGTTTTTTCAGGTAATCAGCACAAATGTGTGACTTGGAAGATAAACTAGCAAAACTGAAATGTGTACAAAGGTGAGTCTGCAGATTACACAAGTCTTTATTTTGAGAGATTAAAGTCCTCAAAATCAAGATAAGCTTACTTTATAGACTTATCTATGAAGTAGAAACTGATCTCCTGCCAAATAAATTTGCACCTTATCAAATAGTTGTAATACGCTGATAAAAACCATATTTCTGTGCTTTAGACTATCAGTTACATTTATCATTATTATAATTTTGTATTTAACTTTATTTTAATAAATCATGACTACTTCCCATTCTAATCAGCAGGACGAAACAGTATGATGATGTGGGTCATGATGCTCAGAGCGCACTTCACTGGACATCTGTGGGAGATGCTGGGCAGGAACTTGGCATGGGTTGACTGTCTTTCTTCGGCTGTGTTTGTGCATGCATGGTAAGCATTTGTGAGGTTTTGTAGTTCTTTTTCTCTCCAGATCTTCAGTTCCTTCACTTCCTGCCCACAGTACGTATATGAATTTGTGAGTGATGAGTTTTTATGTTTTATGCAAACTTGGCATCATGATTGCCCCATAGCTGAGCCATCATACTCCAGCTTTGTGACACAGCAAAAACAGGGTCAGGACACAGCCGGGGGAAGGGGGCTGTAGTGTTTGACTGGTGGAGGAGGAGGTGGTGTTGTGAATGACGGCCTCCTTGTAAGAAAATCCATCAGTCAGTGATACAGAGAGGGTCGGAGTCCAAGTAGCGCCAGGCTGCCATTCACTTTTTGTGGAATGATTGTATTAATTGTAGGACTAAATCCCACGAGGAGACACAGGAGTCCAGGTTAATCATTCCTGTGTATAAGCATCTCTTTCTATTGCTGGAGTGTGCAGTGTGTTTCTATCAGGTATACACTGGACAAATATTGCTCATTCAGCTGATCTGATGCGGTATTTGCTGCAAAGGTTGTTTATTTTCTTGCCCTGTTTTGTGTCATGAACCTAAAGAACTCAGATGAACCAGAAGAAATACAAATGAGTGTTGTGGGCGTCTGAGGTCTGTAGTCTGGAATTGATCTTGAATTATTTTAGCCCTCATTATCTGTCTTGTAGTCTGCAGTTGAATCTGAATGCTGTGCTTTTGTTAATCTTTGCTGACACTTCACTCAGAACTAATTGGGTCATGACTTGTCTTTCATTTGTGTCAATGGAAAATTGTACTTAGTAGTCAGTATAATCTTTTAATGGTATAAGTTTCCATATATGCTTAGAGGTGTATAATCGATTGTGTAGTGATAGGATGTGTGATCTTTAGTAGGCTTTGTGTGATTCCAGAGTGTTCTGGTTTTCACACCCACACTCTGGGAGCATGGGAGAGGTCATACCTTGTCTTATTGTTTTATGGTAGGATAAACGTATCCATGCCTGTTTTAGGCTAAGTGCATTTTGTTTAGATGAACTGCTGGACTTCCAGGCCAGCAGGTTTAGGGAAGTCATATATGGGGTCATGCCTTGACCGCACACACACACATACACACACCTAAACATCCACATTCCAATGTAAGGAACAAACACCCACTGATGTATAAATAAAGGCCAGGGCAGTTTCAGAGCGCGTGTCACAGAGCCCTGCTCTGTGCTGCCCTTGTATACAAGTAAAACTGTGTTTCTCCTCTCTGATTCTCAACTGAAGAAGTGTTTTAGAATAATTCTCCTGACAATTTGATTCCACAAAACTTTATTAATCCTAACAGAAATTAATTCATCATGGTGCTTAACTCCTGCCACACACACTAGAATTAAACATTTACTCTATAAAAAAATCAAAGAAGTTTATTGCTGTCAGTCCCATCTTTAAAGGACTTTGAGGTGCTTGATAACACACCTGGCAAGCCCGTAACATACCTGTCCAGCTTTTGCAGGCAGGACCGTTTCTCGTTATAAGATCAGAAAACAGAACCAAATAAAATCGTCACACAGTTCTATATTTTTATATGTGGCTGTGAACATGAATTTGAACACCATTATTTGTCTTTGTAGCTTTGTGATTTAACTTTCTGAAGTGTAGGATTATTGCGAAGGACTGCGTGTCAGAGATTATTGTTCGCTAAGTCATTCTGACTGTGCTGAGTCAGAGGAGATAAGCTTATCATCCATGGCTGTTCTCCTAGAGTACACAGAGCTGGGGAATGACAAAGTACTGTAGTCTGCATAAATGGGTGAGCTTCAAGAGCAGATGCTGTGTTTTTTTATGGTCATCTTTGTTTTTATGGTTTTGTTCCACTGCGCATGCAATAACCCCTTCAGGTGCAGGTGAAATGCTGTGTGCTACTGTAAGATGTGAAGGCGATTTCAAGGCAGGCGTTTGAGTGAGAGGCAACACTGGAGTTAACTGTGACACATGAGCCAGGAGTGATTCATCTCGATGCCCACACATGAGTACACTTTCAGAAAGTGTCAGTTTGCAGAAAAACATCCATCTCCTCCATCAGGAATCAGAGACACCGGGCTCCTCAGTTATTCATACTGTTATTACGTCACTGATAGAAATGGTGACTTTGCACCTTCAGTAGAGATTGACATTAAAGTGGAAGGAGACATATTCAGAGCTGCTTCTCTGAGACCCGAACAGCCGTCATTCTGAATTATTCCTGTTATACAGTCAACTCCAGGAGGTTTTGGGCAATGTCACCACACTGGAGTTTAAATAAACAATGAAGATGTTATTAGATTGAAGTGAAGACCTTCTGCTTTAGTTCAAGACATTGAATAAAATTATTGTGTTAACTGTTTAGGAATTTCAGCGATTTTTATAAACAGATCCCCATTTTCAGAGGCTCATAAGTGGTTTTAAGACTCACAGGTACTTTCAAGGCAAGTTGAGGCCTGTTCCCTCATCATTTCATGATATACTTGGCAAAAGATCTGGATTTCACTCAAGTCTGAGTGCAGATGATGTCATGGTTAACCTGTAGGGAAATGATAGGAAGACTGGAGGATCTTCCTGAAGTGAGTTACTCAGGTGTGTTTTGGGAAACTGGCAGCCAGTTATTGAAAGATATATGGTGGTACCCCGCTTCCTTTTGCTCCTGGGCATTTTCAGATATTCGTATACTTTCCCCAGGATCTGTTTTTACACAATCTATTGCAGGTCTACAGAAAAGCCACTGAACCTCCATCCTAGGTTTTCGTTCTGGCATACACAATTACATGCAAGGATCTTATATGAGCTAATTTGCATCTCTTCCTGTTATGAGCAGTACTCAATGGATTTCAGTAAAGTTGTAGTAACTTGTTGTAACTTTTTGTTGATTGAGTTAAATCCATTTCATTAAGAGTATAAAAGACAATGTGGAAAACCTGTAAGAGTCTAAAAACTCTCCAAATATGCATAAATATAAGTGGGTACTCCATGGAGGTCATAAAATTGGGACTCCTAAGGAACAAATCAAAGGTCAACACATCAACAGCATCTTCACTGGAGCTCCTATAAAGTTTTCAAACTCTGAAAAAGCTCCCCAGGAGACACAGAAGACTAAAATCCCAGTCTGAGTACTGGTTCATGTGATGTCCAAACTGAACTTTATGTCTAAACTCAACCCAAAGCTGGCTCACTGTTTATTAACTGTTATTGATTCGTTCTGAGAATGAGCTAAGAGGTAATCAGACAACTGGGGTCACCAGCCTTTTATGCAACAGACAAACCCTTTGAACAAACAAGGCCTGAGGGCTGCTGTCCTGCTGCGTCATTAAAATTTCAGCACCGATTAATCAACTCGGCTTCAGTGTGAAATTAATTTAGGTCATTGCTACTGGATGTGGGGTTTTAAACTGTTGCTCTTTCTGTATTTGGAGGTACCAGAAAATCAGCAGGGGAACAACATAATTTCTGTGACTGACAAAGTGAAAAAGAAAATCCATCAGTTTTAAAGAGTTTCCTGCTCTGATGATGTGGTTTTGGAACGCACAGTAATCTCAGACTTGCGAAACTCCTGATGGGCTTAACGATTTTTCGTGGGGGGAAAATGGGTTTAGCCATTCTGTTTTAGTCAGCGAAAAAGTTTCCCTTCACCCTCCTGTGTTTATTCACCCTTGTCCTTTACTCAAAAAGCAGGAGGTGAACGAATGATTGTCTCATACTGTATTATCCACACAGCGAGGAGAGTGAAACAGACTCAAGAGTCCTCATCTGTTTGCACAGCTGCACATTGTACTCTTTCGCTTCTGACCATTTCCTCCCACAGCTGGCACTGTTAATAACAATTCTAAGGTGTTGTCCAGGGATTTTTCTTTTGGAAAGATCTAATTCTGATCTATGAGTCACAGCAGTGGTCACGTATTAGTTTAAAAAGACCAGACAACTGTTTCTAGGTGGGTGTGACAAACAATATGTCAACCCATCAAACTGGAAATAATTCCTGTCACACAAAGAGTTGATGCCAGTAATGCAAGAGCATCAAGTCTTGTATTAACTGTGAGATTTCTTATTTGTCAAGAAAGATGTTTTGATTCAGGGACAAAATTTGAAGCAAACATTCAATTTGCAGCACATACAGCCCATTTTTTATCTTAGGTGGGCCGGACCAGTGAAACTCCCCTTTCGGTTAGTAAAAACAAGTTTTACTTGGCTGTGATGTCTTAATAAAAGCAGCCATGTAATTTCAACAGTATATCTTAGTTTTTCTATATGTTAAAGAAATGCTGTTTGGGCTTAAACTGCAAGAAATAAATACATAAAATTACACAACAACGTCTGGTAGCTCAGACTGTGCTCTAATTACAAAACATGAAGTTTCTGTTAATTCACAGAAAATATTTTTTTTGTTTTTTTATTGTGAACCCACTTTAAAAAAAAACTTTTTTAATAGCTAATGGAACTTTTCTGTCATTTAATTGTTTATCTGTCACTTAATTACTTTGGCGTTGTATGAATGGCCATGGAGGAGACTTTATCAGCAAGAAAAATGAATTAAATCTAAATCTAATCTCCCAGGACTGGACGCCTGAGTGAAAAACCTAAACACTGAAAAATCTCTGGGAAGGGAACAGCTCATACTCCACCACAGAAACCCCTGCACCAGTTAACACGTGCATGACTCCAAGTGACGAAACGTTTCTCCCACTGAAAACGCTACGTCCAGATGAACAGAATCAACTTTTGGAGATTTACTTACCTTGATGATTGAGAATGCATTAAGATACTTCCTAAAACTTTTTTTTTTTTTTTTTTTAAATAAATCTGAACACAGTTAAAACTTAAAACGCTGCTTATAAAATATTGGTGTCAGTGTCTTTTTGGTCTTAGTGGTCTTTTTCACCTGCTTTCGGGGACTTGTTGGTATTTAAGGTACGTTATCACCACCATCTGTCCATATTAAGAAACACAAACCTGCTCAGTCTGAACAGACACGCAGAAAAGTCTTTAACAGCCTAACAACACAAAAAGAATCAAAATACACCCCTCCAAAAAAATAAAATAAAATAAAAAAAATTACAGGAACACTTAAATCACACATTGGGTCTTGATGACAAAATATTCAGGCTGAAAGTCTTTACTGATACACACTGTGTAATTTGCTGAGAACAAAATGATGTAACAAAAGCCAGTGGAAACCAAAATCATCAAAACCATAAATGCTGGATTCAAAATCACACCAAAAAGTTCTAAATTTAATTCAGAGTCATCAGACTAATCTGGCTCAGTAATGTTTACAACCTCAATGTGCCTCCATGCACTTCAGACATCTGGGTATGCTCCTGGTCAGACAGTGGATGATGCCCTGGAACATCTTCTCCCAGATCCTGGATCAGAGCATAAGTGAGGTACTGGATAATCTGTGGGACTCATAAATATTGTTCTCGGGCCATGAGACCTATGGATTTACCACCCTGGCTACACACTGCCCACACGAGGTAAGGCATCACTCTGCACCAGCAAAAGGTGTAAAAGTGAATCTGAGGATTTCATATCTATACCCAACAGCTGTTGGCTAACACATGGAGGTCTCTATGCAAAGAAATCCCACTTGAGTCCACCACTGCCCAACCTGTCATACTAGATAATGTTGCAGAAAACATTCACCACAACGTCTTCAGACTCTTTCATGTTGTTTAAAGGTTCTCTGCTCTCATCTGTGGAGAGAACAGGGCACCAGTGGCTAACCTGCAAGCTCTGGTGTTGTCAGGCCATCACCAGTTGAGCTGCTCAGTGCTGTACTGTTAGCACACGTCCTACTAAAAACTGCTGGGTATTCATGCCACCCTCAGGTAGTGTTTCTGAAGTGTTTCTATCAGAAACATGCTCAAGTATCCCAGTGGAAGTCATTTTGTAGGGCTTTGAGAATGCTCCTCCAGTTCCTTCTTGCATCAAGAACCAGATACCAGTCCTGCTGCTGAGCTGATGCCCCCTCTGTGGCTCTGTCTAGTTCTCCTTGTGCAATAACCCATCTACACCTTCAAGGCTGTACTAAGAGACAGAAAACCTTGCAACTGCCTGTTTGCATATGCTATCACAGAAGAGCTGGACTAACTGGTATCATTTTATGCTACCACTGTTGGCAAGGGCACTTCCAAAAAGGAGAACTAGAGGAAAATCAGTCAGGAGCAATAGTCTGTGGCCTTCCCTGCACAGGTGGGAGTTGCCTGTCCAGTGCAGCTGTTGTCACTTCATCTGGACCAAACCAGGTGGATGGATCCCCATTAGGAGCTGTGGCTACTAAGTGAAAACCCCTGATGTTTAACCATCCTTGTTATACTGTGATGATCAAGTGTTCCTGTCATTTTTTTGAGAAGTGTACATTACACATAAGATGTAAAATACTCTTACTGGTATCACCGAGGCTCCACGAATAAAACATGTCAAAACGTAGTATGGACACACTAAAAATGCTTAATCTTTAAAGTGAGGTGCACTACAAATTTGTGTTCTCAGTAGTTTCAGCTGAATCTGACGTTATTTACTCTGTTAGCTGTTCAAAGGTTTGGGGTTTTAACTTTAAATTAAAGCCACACAAACGATTCAAAATAATTTAAAAAAAAAAAAAAAAAGATGAAGCAGAACCTCTCTTTTTGTTTTCTGGTGGTTATATTTCAACATCAGCATATTTTCTTGGCAGCATATAAAAAAGAAAGGAAACAATGACTACATCGAAATATCAGTCTCTCTAAGCCATCTCTGTACAGTGTAGGTGTGACTGATGAGATGTACCACCTTTTATTCATTCCCTTCTGTATCAAAAGACACATTTTCACAACTTTGTAATTTTTGGACCTGGCCTCTTAGCGCCCCTGCCTTCCAAATAATTACAACTGTTTCAACAATGACTGAGTGAGAGACCAAATTTGGGTCAAAATAAACAAGAATGAGCCTCCCTTTACCTGTCCCAGGTAGAGAAAATAACAAGAAGAGCTAGAAAATAAACTCTGACTGATTTAATGTCCTTTCTGGGAGGTAAAAGTCTCTTTGTACAAGTCCCTGGTGGCCCATCATCAATTAGTGATCTATTATTTGTGTTTTTTTCTTCTTCTTTTTTTTTTAAACTTTTTAATTGAAGACGAGCTATATGATATATATTCTGTTCTGATATGCCTCAGTTTTGAAAACTAAATGAGGCCTGCCTCAGAGCAGAGTATATAGTTTATTAAAAACATTAAAGACTGCTGGCATCCACTACACCTTACTGGCCAATTGTAGAGCACTACAAAGGTATTAGGCTGTCAGTAGAGACGTCAGTATTCGGACTAGTGGAGTGGCGGTGAAAGTAGCCCATCCACCCTTATCTGTCTTGGCAAACACCAGGGCCACCTCCAGAACAAACGGTTATGGGATCAAGGCCAGTAACATCATCCCACATCATTGGTGAAAGGGTGAGGTCTACCAGAGATACAGACAAGCGAAAAGTGAGTGTGTCTGGAAGGCTAGTTCCTCTCCTGCACAAATACAGTCTCCTGTGGACACAGCCCTGCCTCCTGCAGCGTGATGTCATAGTCCAAGTGGGCGAGCTTCCTTCTGGGGAAGTTGGTGACGAGTTCGAAGCGTTCGTTAGGATAACCCTTGGACTGGACATGTCTTACCAGGGCCTTAAAGAGAGAGTATAATTTGGAAAGTAGGGGAAAAAAAGATTTAAAAAAAATGTTGCCATGTTTATTAGGCATTCTAAACATGTACTATTGTTTATTTTACTTCAATATCAGTGATTTTGAGGTTCACTCACCAAAAGTTTTGCTTTAGAAGACAATGAAATTTGCTCTCTCTGTCCATCGGGGTAGCGGAGCATCAACCTGGCTTTGGGACCTATTAAAAACAAAACAATTTCTAAGATGATGCTGTCAGAACCGAAAAGCCATTATACTTAAAAATGCCAGAACACATAGGTCAAAAAGCATAAAAAACACACATCATATAGATAAACAATGGATTGATCTTTGACCTAACAGCTACACCTGTGTGTCCAGCTGAGAGACTGTGTTTAGATTTCTTAATATGTCCTAAGAACAAACACAGGAATCGCTACTCTAGCAGATACTTCCATAGACAGTATGGAGGAGGCTGGCCTAGAGGGTCTGAAAAGCGAAGCCAATATAAATTGCCTTAAACTTGCATTCTATTTAATGGTCAGCAGAGGGCGACTCCTCCGACTCATAGACTCTATAGTTCTATAGAGGCCTTGTCACGCTCTGCTTTCAAAGCGACGACGGTATTAGGCTGTCAGTAGAGACGTCAGTATTCGGACTAGTGGAGTGGCGGTGAAGGTGGCAACGGGGAAAAATGCTCGGCTTGAGGTTTTGACTTTACTAACCAATAGGTGACGTCACAGTAGCTACACTCATTGCTTTTTCTGTCTACGTTCCTGAACTACAACCACTAGAAGGTACCTGCACACAGATATTACACCAGACTGTCATTAGACAAGACGAGTGAAACCACTAACATACTAATCACTTGGGTCTCGCCAAGTAAAAGCAACACACAACCACCACATTCTGCAAGGGATGTGACTGTAGAGACCGTCAGCAAATCTAGTGCCGAGTACCAGTCTTCACTGGTCATATATGGTACATATTTTGATTGAAACAAACACTCCAGCAATAAAACTAATGTTAAATCCAGCCAAAGGGATCAAATAGTACAGTAGGATTAAGGGTCATATCACAAACGATATGTTGGCATAAGTGGGATTTAATACCCTGAGCAAATTTTTGAGATCCAAACTTGTGGTGTAACGCAGATGCACACAGAAAGCCTTGCAGTTTGCAGAAAATTCGCCTGAAAAAAAATGTGACGTGAAAAGATAACATCAACATCAAGCGATGATGATGATGGTCCTGATGTTTCTAAACAAGAACATCATCAAATTCTCATGAGAAGGCAGCAGTAGGGACAATTTCATGGTTTGATCAAGGAGTTGAAGCAGCACCACAACTGCTTCTGTAAATATTTCAGGATGTCAGCAGGACAGTTTGAGCTGTTTTTGAAAGAGTTGGAACCGCAACTGAGGAGGAAGAGAAATAATTTCAGAGAGCTGATTGACCCGGAGCAGTGTCTAGCTCCGAGCCTGTGGCTAAACAGCATTATTTTACTATTTCCATATCATTGTATATTCAGTATTGATGCACTTTGAACTACAGTGCAGTAGTCTGTCTGGGCAGATCTGTTTATTTTTCCAAATGCGAATAAAAGTCACAAATTCATCCAGTGAAATAGGTTGACACTGTAGTGCACAAAATATTCGGACAGAGTTTGCAAGTCCGCAAAGGCCTTTAGATTTTTGTTGTTTTTTTAAAGCAAACTTGCTGCTCAGCTTATTATGGTTGCATCGAAAACAGACACACACACACTCATGAAACCTAAAATACTTTTCATTTGTCGTACCATTGTCCTCAGGACAGTCCACATCACAGGTTGTGGTGGTGCTGATCTTCGAAGTTCCTGCGCTTTCAGGTAGTGGGGCGCAGTGATTCCCACCAGAGTCTGAATCAGGCTGGGGATGACGAGGCCCGGGAGCCGAGGGCTCCAGGTGGTTCTTTTTGCTCTCCTCTTTCTTGTGACTGTGGTTGTTTTCTTTGTACGGTGATTTTCTGTAGGAAGAAGTGGAGCTATCAGGATGAAGACGCTGCTGGGCTGCAGTGGCTGCAGAGGGGGTCGCAGTGTGTTTGCCGGTCGAACTTTTCTCTTCATGGGGTGCTGGCGTCTCGCTGTCTGAGCCGTCAACAGAGAAAGGCCCTTCGCTGTCAGAGAAAGGCTCTGCATCCGATTCGTCGTCTGATCGAGGAGAATCGGGGGGTTCGGGGACATTTGAGGACTCGTAGTGGGTCTCTTGTAGAGAAGCTCGGATTGCTGCCTCCAACTGACTGTCTTCACTGGCATCGATTAAACTCTCCTAAAAGATAAAATAGTGTACAACTGTTAAAAAAAAAGTAACAAAGATATGAGTAAAGCAACACAAAGACTTATAACAATATGGATGGCTGCATGACACTGACAACATCAAATATCACAGCACTAAAATATGCTGATATGGATGATAGCATGACATTTATCCAAACCCTGAAGCTGTGATGCAAAATCCTAAAAAACATCCCAGATGCCTCTAAAACTGATCAGAGGTGTGACTGAGGAAATTCCAGCAGAGTCACAGCAGGAGCGAGGGGCTCTTATTAGAGCAGAAACATAGAGGGAATTAGAGGTGACACATGAGATGAGAGACCCACAGAGCGAGCTCGTTTGGCAGGAGGTGCGTGGCAGGACGGCCCGTCGAGCTGCCCGTGCTCTGCCAGGAAGCCAGTTGCCTGCTCCAGGAACGACGCCACATCCAGCTGGTTCCACTCCACCATTTTTTGACCTAATGTGAACATGGTTTGAACAGAACCGGTCAATAATAACAGCCACCAAAAGCAGGAAATAATTAAGTATTTAATTATAACAAAAGAGAGAGAGAGACGCACACATCAGTTTGGATCAACAGTGCAGATTTACGCAGTTTATTGTGACATAATATCAAATTGTTTGTCGCTTTAGTATTGCTTCAATCCCATTTCCTGATATAAACACTGTTATTCAAGCTTCTTGAAGACTACTGACATTTAAATTATTTTTCATAACACTATTCACGTCTTACAAAAATTATGCATGCAGACATCGTCTTCCTGTGCAATTATAATAAAAACTGCTTTCATAAGCCTCTCAGAGTGAGAGCTGTACTTTAATCTTGCCAGTAAGTCACTTATTTGTTTGTTTTCTTGATCAGCTGGAAACAACTCAATGGTCTGAGTGTGTTCGTACATCACCAAACCCTCATCACCAATCAGCCTTCCACGAACACTCACCTGTGCGTGGATCCAGGATCGAAATGTAGGGAAACTTGTTCAGCTTATAGAACTGGATGTATCTTTGTCCCTCTTCACTATCATGATATACCTGCAGAGAAAGAACATGAACAATAGAATATAAACTGGACTTAAAGTGTGCCCACACTGTATAATGCAAAGACGGGTGGACTGCTTTGGAAAAGCACCTCCCTCCACAACTTTCCATCCAGGGCTCGCAAAATTTCAAAATCCTTGGTAGCCCTTCGGGCAGGCACTCTTCAGTTTTTGGTAGCCCAAAATAAATTTAAGTAGCCCGAATAAAAAAGAGAGCAATTTTTTTGATTGATGTTTTGTTTCCTTTACAATATTATACATTAAAGTATAATATTGTAACAGAAACAAAACATTAATCAAAAAATTGTTGAAACACAAATTACAACATTGTATAAAAATTACAATCATCAACTCAAATACTTGGTTCTAATTGAACAGAAATTTCTATGAACTTGTAAGAACTGTGTAGAACATGAATCAGTCTGTGTCAGATCCTGAATTTGAAATTTCCACTGAAGTCACGGGTAAGAGATAAGTGGAACCAAGATTGAGGCCATTTGCTTTTTGAAGTTTGCAAAGACTGCTAAATTTGGCCAATGGTAGTTCACTCTTTGCAACATAGTACGCTGTTCTAAACAGATTTTTCAGGTTTATTTTTAGTATGTTATTTGCAATTGGTGTTTGTTCTGGGAAAGATATTGCAGACTGAGCAATAATGCATTTCTTGCATTTCTCATGTGTTCTAATGGGGGTCTTTCTTAAAATTACTGGTCCCAGTAACAAAGGCGCTTGTCGACTCAGAAATCAAGGGAAAACCAACAACACACCTGGCAGAACATTATGTTATTTACAGGGGTGCACATAAGTGGTCCGCATGTGCGCATTCGCTGTCAAAATAAAAGACGCGCACCAGATAAGAAGTTGCAACGTGCGTTTGCGCCCATTAAAAGGCACTGTTTTTGTCTGCTAGAGTGGGACTTTCACGGCACATTCTGCACCAAATCTCTGTGCGTTCATCATTTGTTTAGCAACCACTTTTCCGAGAATACGCTTCTTTTGCGGTTCGAACTCCTTCTGACATTTCTTTGGAGGTGGAGGAACACCACAGTAATTGCTTAAAGGAGCTTGCTTCTTCGACATCTTTAAGAGTTCTAAACAAATGCCTGTCCTCCTCCAGAAAATCATATGTACGCAAACACGCGTTGCAACTTCTTATCTGGTGCGCGTTTTTTATTTTGACAGCGAATGTGCACCTGCGGACCACTTATGTGCACCCCTGGTTATTTAGCTTGTCATACTGAAGCCACAGAAATTCTTTTGTCCATGAAACCATAAAGCTGCACTTTCTTTTTGCCTTATAGTCTGATTTGTCATAACTTTTCCGTTTTGTGGTAGGCTTTTCTTTGGCTGTCACTTCTTGGCTGAAGAAGGGACAACCAAATAAAAACCTACCACAAAACGGAAAAGTTATGACAAATCAGACTATGAGGCAAAAAGAAAGCTCAGCTTTTTTGGTTTCATGGACAAAAGAATTTCTGTGGCTGGACTATGACGACCTAAATAACATGATGTTCTGCCAGGTGTGTTGTGAGTTTCATTTCATTTGAGTCGACAAGCGCCTTTGTAACTGGGACCAGTAATTTTAAGAAAGACCCCATCAGAACCCATGAGAAACGCAAGAAATGCATTATACTGCACCCAGTCTGCAACACCCAGTCTGCAATATCTTTCCCAGAACAAACAGCAATTGCAAAAAACATACTAAAAATAAAACAAGCACAAGCAGAAGTCCTGAAAAATCTTTCAAAAGCGTACTATGTTGCAAAGAGTGAACTACCATTGGCCAAATTTAGCAGTTTTGCAAACTTCAAAAAGCAAATGGCCTAGATCTTGGTTCCACTCACCCCTTACCCTTGACTTCAGTGGAATTTTCAGATTCAGGATCTGACACAGACTGATTCATGTTCTACACAGTTCTTACAAGTTCATGGAAATTTCTGTTCAATTAGAACCAAGTATTTGAGTTGATGATTGTAATTTTTATACAGTTGTGGTTTGTATTTAACAATTTTCTGATTAATTTTTGTTTCTGTTACAATATTATACTTTAATGTATAATATTGTAAAGGAAACAAAACATTAAAAAATTGCTCTCTTTTTTATTCGGGCTACTTAAATTTATTTTGGGCTACCAAAAACTGAAGAGTGCCTGCCCGAAGGGCTACCAGAGATTTTGAAATTTTGCGAGCCCTGCAGTACTGTCGCTCTCTATACACAGTTCGCGCGATTGCAAAGTGAATGCAAAAAACAAGCGCAAATTCAAACGCGATTTCAATACATCACATATTGACAGTGGCTAATCGATGCCAATGACATAATTACCCAGCTACATTTCCAAAAGAATGCAAAAGCATTGACATATATTTTTCCTTCCTATGATAGCCCGACGGGCAGGGCTGAGATAGATTTTGGTAGCCCGACTGGAAAAATCGCTAGCCCTGGGACGTCAGGCTAGCGATTTTGCGAGCCCTGCCATCATCCACCCATTTTCTTCCACTTATCCAGTTCAGAGTTACAGTCGGGCTCGAGCCTATCTCAGGTGGAGTACAGCCTGGACAGGTTGCCAGTCTGTCATGGGACTAACACAGCGAGACTGACACACTCACATTCACACATGCAGCCAATTTAGATTTACCAGTTAACCTAACATCCATGTCTTCTATGGACTGTGTGAGGAATTCAATTAAATTCTTTTTTATTTATATGGCACCAATTCACATTAATAGTTGTCTGAAGACAATTTATATTAGGTATATATAAGATAAAGACCCTACAGTAATTACAGTATATGACCCCTTATGAGCAAGCACTTGGTGACAGTAGGAAAAAAAAAAACTTCCTTTTAACAGGAAGAACTCCTGCATTTATGCATAGAACATGAAAACTATTCACCAAAAGGCCCAAGCTGGGACCATCTTGAGGCTAACAGCTGCACCACTGTGCTGCTCCTCTCCATAGCCCATGACTTTGAAGTTTTACTCTCACTTTAAGCCCTGTAGAGCTAACAGGACCAGAGTTTTCTACTTCTTACTCTGCCACACCCCACTTCAGAAACAGAAAAGCCTCACTCACCAATACCCACCAACCTTTTACCTCTAAGTGGTAAAATTGCTTCTTTTTTTTGTCTTTTGTTTTTTTTACAGCTCTGAAAATATACTTTCCCATCTTTGCTCAATGATTGCTACTTCACCTCACTACACCTACCAGTAGGGGTAGGTATAGTGAGGCAATTTTAAACACGAAACAGACTTTAAACACCTTTGATCAACGAGTACTGCATTTTCTAAAGACTATAATCCACATCTTACAATATGACATTCCAGCAGTTGTTTCGCCCCACCCACGAACAAGCCAGTCGTTTGCCATCTGCTATAAGCAGCATGTGACTGCAGTGACACCTACACACAGCAGACGTGTAAGACGGTCTCAACTGCTCGGAAGCAGGCACATCTGCTCGTTATTGTGAACATGTAGGCTTGATGTACTTTTTGGTTTGGCTTGCTGTATTCGCTGCAAGAATTAGGGTGGTATTTGTTTAAGTGCTCTGGTAGCATAAACCAGAGGTGTTGATTGTGGCACTGCTACAGACTGAGCTGCAATTAATGTTATACCATTGTTAAATTTTGTCCATACATGGGAAAAAATACAACATGCATGATAGGAGTATGGCCTACAGGTTTAAAAAATCGTTTTATACCCTGTGTAGAACAAAAAACCCAAACTTTATAAATGCATGTCTTTGGTCTGTAGGAGCAAGTACCCAGAGGAAACCCACACACACAGGGAGAACATACAAACTCCATGCAGAAAGGCCTGCGCTACCCAGTGGATTCAAACCCAGGACCTTCTTGCTGTGAGATGATGGTGCTAACACCTAACTACCAAACTGTAGATGGATGGATGGACTAAATAAATTCCCTCATGAATAACGCCATGCATCATAGAAAACACCACACTGCGCTCTTAAAACCTCATACCTGCCAGAATATGAAGTGTTCTCTGATGATGGTCTTCACTGAATCATTACTCCACACATCTCTGTTCAGACACTGGCAGGCAAAGTCCTGAACATTTTGTATGTTGATCATTAGCCATTTGTTTTCCATCTGTCCACAGTCTTTAGCCTACAAACATAAAGAAGGACATATGGAATTAGAGGGAATTCATGATTTACAAAGACAAATTTACTTTATGATGGAAATCATTAAGTCTGCAAGTCTTGATTTAAACGCAAAACATATCTTTTGCTTGGTGGAGAACAAATAATAAAATTAACTAAGAAAAAAGATTATTTACAATGAACTGAAACCTTAATTTCAACAGGAAATAGTTCAAAAACTACAAATCAAATGCTGAAAGTGAAAAATTCGGTTCTTCATTCTTGTGTGTGTTGTTGTGTGCAATTCTGTCTGTAAATGAAATTTTTATTGAAATTTTTTGTATGTATTCTGATGAAAAAATATTTAGGGGTGGGGTCGTGTTAACAATCCATTAAAAGACTTCGTGACTGTGACTCTGAATATTGTGGTAAATACTGTCAATATATAGAAAATGGTGTATAAAGATTTAAAATATGTCACATTTGACCTCTGACCTCTCCTTCAAGGTCAATAGAATGATCTGAAGGTCAAAGTGATAATAATTCTATATAGAGATATTTAAAACTATGTTTCTTACTGCATGTATTTACAAAATAAAAAAATAAAGGCAATGATCTTTTTGAGATTCTAAATATCACGTTACTACGACTAAAGTCGAAGTTCTTTGAAACCATGCTAAAAATTCTACTGTCTTTGTTTATATTGGCATACGTTTAGGAAATGATACTGGTACATATTCTAAATAATTACAAATATCTATTTTTGGCACCAACTCCCTAAAGTTAGAAAAAAGGAAAGTCCCCTTAATGGTGGCGTATTTTGCTCTAAAACCTGTATATATCATCTAGCATTTCCCAGTGTTTCCTTAGGTGAGGGTCATGCTGTTTTGAAATATCTGCCCCTTCCAAAGCAGTCAAACTAGTGGGAAAAACATAGTGTGTCCTTTCCAGATGATGAGAAAAATTCTAATTTTAAGCATTTGATGTTGTTTCTTTCACTACAAACACTCAAATTTGTGTTATGACAAATAATTGCAATCTGCTTTTACACAAATTTTAGTCCTCCCAACTTTTTGGGGGAACAGGTTTTCGCATGAGTGGTGTGCAATCACAAGCAAGGAGGCATGACATTGCAGGTTTTCACCATCTACCTACTCAGTCATCATCTAAAATTTGGCTGAAAGTTCACACAGGCTGAATAAAGGTGTGGGGTACAGTGTCCTGTGAGTGACTCCTCACCGTCTCAAAGCTGCCTTTGTGCATGAGCTCAATGGGAGGACGGAAAAGGTCTGCCAGGGTGCTCAGTTTCTTATCCACTGTTCCACCGTTACGCAGCTCCTGTTCCTGGCGGACTAGGAACAGAAAAACATTCATTCAGTCATTACTGGAAGTTAAGATGCCACAAGAGAAAAATGAGACAGACTTTAATGGTGATTGTTAGGAAACAGCACTACCACATTTGATTTGCTTTAACTTGTACATTTTGGAAAATACTCACTTGTTTCCGTCTGAAAGTCTCGGAAACCATCAAATATTGATCGAGCAGGTCTTCTTCGCTTTGGCACTGAATATATGTAATAAAAAAATAAATAAGTAAACAAATAAAAAAATAATCATCATCTTTACAGACAGCTGGTAGTCTACATCAAGATTTCTTTGCCTTAAGCAGGACTGACAAATAAAAGCAGCAACATACCTCCAAAAAGGGGTTCTGGTTCCACCAATATGTCCTGCTTCTGAGGAATTGGAGCCCGCACTTCACTGAGGAAGGCATGAAGGCAACATATACAGAGTTATTTATGTAGAAAAGCAATCAGCTGTAAAAGATCTCTATAATCATATTAGAAACAATCAACATTTAGTATGATAAGGAAGCAATGAAACGAATGCTATTTTTCGTTTCCTGTCAGCTTGTGGTAAACACAGATTCTAAGCTTAGATAAACAATCAGCAGAAAATTTGAATATTTCTATTTTTGAAATAAAACATGATCAAAGCAAACAAACTAACTCTGTGGATTTTGTTTTACTTTTGTCTGATGTAGGCTTGTAGAGAAAAGTCACAGCTTACTCTGTAGAGGGCGCTCTGCTGCTTGACGCTGCAGAACTGGAGCTGGTGCTGGGCTCCTCTGCAATCCCGCCTCCATCTAGGAACATGGTCACTGCCATCTCCAGGTTGTTGTTGCATGCTTCCAGCATATGTTTTCCTACGCTCTCTGTGGCTCCTGGAAAAGAGTTAGATATTTAGGCACTAACCATGAGCACAATGCATTCACAAATGTTTACAGATTAACAAATAACATTGAGAAATTCATAGTGGCACATTGTATTTTAGAGCCAAATATCAGCTGACCGATATTTTCAACCAGTAGCTATAAGGTATTTGCTAATATATCCGTATTGGAAATCTCATAGATGCCGATAAATAAAAATGAATAACGTTGTATAGTTTGCCCACTAGAGGGCACTCTGTTTTTTTCCTGTTGGCAACTCATGTTTGAATCACCACAAACAACAACCTGCTAATCTAAGCAGACTTGGGCAGAGTATAAAGGAGTAATCTACCACTTCTCATGACAATAAAAGTTTATTTTTAAAATTCATTGTCATATTATCTTAGTAGGGAATCATAAATAACCACACATGACAAACATTTTTTGTTTTGACTACCTAAACAAAATAAAACAATATACTGGCTGAAAATCAAATATTGGTATTTGTGTTAAAAAAAAAAAAATTATTGGCCAGCCCCTAATTACATTAGTGTGATAAAATATTTTTTTTTATATTTTTTTGGTATAAAAGACTGTCAAGCAAACCAACACTGTCACTAAAACCTGCCATAAATGTTGCCATAAGACAGTCTGCTATTGGTCTGCAAATAAATGGGGTCAAGTTGGTAACTAAAGGCAGTCTATTTTAGTTAATACAGCAATTAACTGTGACAATTTGTTGAAAATCACATATCTGTTGCTGTCTATATACACAGAAATTAACATTTAACAGTTACACTCAGCAACCTTCCTGTTCATAATTCATCTTTAATTCAATTTATTAATAAATCACAACAACAGTTGCCTCAAGGTGCTTCATACTGTAAGGTAGACCCTACAACCATACGTACAGAGAAAAACCCAACAATCATATCACCCCCTATGAGCAAGCACTTTGGCGACAGTGGGAAGGAAAAACTCCCTTTTAACAGGAAGAAACCTCCAGCAGAACCAGGCTCAGGGAAAGGCGGCCAACTGCTGCAACCAGTTGGGGTGAGAAATATTACCAGAATACAACCAGTGGGCAGCCACTTCAGTCCTCCTCGAGCTGTGCTCACGACTCATTCAGACCGATGGCAACATGTTAGGAATCTGTCTACATGAATAAATTAGACGCAATTATTTGTAAACTTCCAACAATCTCTCTGAAGCTGATTGCAGTCAGTCCAAGTGAGACTGTTACTGTTTGCAGAAAGGTTACCACCTATCAGGCAACCCGTGCAATCACCAATGGCATAAACATTTAGTTAGCTCAAGTTGAGGTCACAGAATATAAAAATATTAAATACAGCCTATTATTTTTATATACAAGGAAGCTGTTGTCCTATTTTTACTCATTTGAATTAGCCATTAGCTGTGAATTAGGTAGTTGCTTTGTCAAGCTAAGTGTCACCAGTGTTGGATAGTTTTTCAGTTGAGTTGATTTAGTTTAATTTTGCTTGGCTAACGTTATCTCGGGATGGTGGTGCATTAGATCAGCCTCCTTGTTTGCAGTATTCCCAGGGTATTTAAACTTTTTTAAGAAAATAGCAATATTTAGTGTCCCTGTATTCATACAACATCACTACACAAAATATCATCATACTTCGCTCTATCATTTTTTTCCTCAATCCCTAGTTACTATATTACAATGCTCATGTTTTTCTGAGAGTGGTATATCACAGTCTAGCTTTCCATCTTTCACTTGTGAGGTCACATAAGGCTGGAGCCTATCCCAAGTTTCATAGAAAGGCAGGGCACACTGGACATGTTCCCAGTCCATCACATTCACACCTACAGCCAATTTAGAATCACCAATTAAACAAGCATGTCTTTGGACTATTAGAGGAAGCTGGAGTACCAAGGATGGATTCCAAAGCGGTACTAACCACTACACCAAGGTGTCACCAGCATCTAGGGATGGGTACCGGTTTCGGTTCTGACATAAACAGTAGTAACCAGACCGAAAAGCAGCGCACATTTTGGTGCTTTATTTCGGTGCTTTTTTTTTTCTTGAGATGTCATACACTTTGGATTCTAGCCAATCATTTTACCTTTACAAGGATAGTAGGCGGGCCCAGGTACGTATGTTCTTTTAGAGCAGAGCTACAGATTAAAAATGCCCAAGGCGAAGCGGTCAAAAGTCTGGCTGTACTTCACAGCAAAAGATGCAAACTCAGCAGCCTGCAACAAGTGCTTTAAGCCCCACACCCCCGGTACCGCGAACAAAAAGGAGGAGATCACGTTTAATCGGTTATAACACGGGGTGAGAAATATAAGTCCAGACGTGTGGTATCCACAGAAACCTCTGAATCTCAGCTAAAATGTCATATAAACCATTTCTACAACCACCAAACTCAACGAAAACAAGCCATGATTAAACGAGCAGTTATGTAAATGCGCACAAGTCCGCTATACAAACAAGGCGAACCAGAAATTCTCCAGACTTCATGTAACCGGCTAAAGATAGCGCTGGAAGATAACCAGCCTATCACCAATTCCAAACACCAAGTTTCACCACACTCTGACCAAAATTCACTGAATGAGCGGCAAAAGAAGACCACAAAAACACACAGCGGCGCAAATGCGCTAAGACAGACATTGGCTTACCGTCCAGATTTCCTCCGTTATTTTCTCCGGTAGCCGGTAGCCATGTGATTATCAGCAGTTACCACGCCTACCTAGCCGCATCAGAGTCGTTTTCCGTCAACAACCTCCATTTTAGACCCACCTATAGACACGTGACTGGACAGACGTCACATGCAGTAAATTTGGGCCCACGTGGGTTTTGGCATTACAACGTCTGATTGGTTGACGTAACGTGAACGTGGCATCGTTACTGTGACTCTACTGGCTGAGACTCTGAGACTGAAGAAGTCACTTGGATGAGTGACGAAACGTTTCTCCCACAAAACGCTACGTCCAGATGAACAGATTCAACTTTTGGAGATTTACTTCCCTGGATGATTGAGAATGCATCAAGATATTGGCTCAAACAATTAAAAAGAGGTGTCAATCATGCAAATTGACCAAAAGAAACCAAAGTTACAGCCCCTCAGATTTTAAAGGGCCAGAGACCAATTACGTGCTCCATGGCAGAAAAGGCCCATTACCATGTAAATGTATGGTTAATTCTTCAAAAACGCATTTTTAAAAAAAAGCATTTTTAGGCATGTTAATAAAATTAATTAATGACTGCTCTTAAATACCTAAAAAAAATCAAGTGGCATGGTGTCCAATTGTGTGCAAGAATTGGACATTTTTGTACAACGTCTGGATATTCATGTATTGACAGCGCTGTAATTTTTCACTGTTTCACTTTAAAAACATAAATCTTTGCACAGATGATGTTTATATGTTGTTACGGTTCTTATCATTTTGCAGAAAAAAAGAGACTGCTAAAAATAAAAACATGAGAGGTTTTTGGACGAAGTTTGTGTTCTCCATTCTTTAAGCACAGATTCAAGCACCGTTTCAAAAGTACCAATTTGGCACTGGTATCGGATAAAACCTAAACGATACCCATCCCTACCAGCATCACATCAAACTCATGACAGTGAACCTTTTGTCCGCTTTTTTTGTATTATACCGGATCAAGTCTTCTTTCTGCTTTATGCAAACCTCACCAATAATTTAACAACACTGTCAGCAGTATCAATAAAATCATATAACTGGGCGAAAGCAAAGCACAGAGTGTGGCAAACAGCAACACTGACCTCATTAAAAAATCTTAAATGTTCAAACTTCACTGTGTAATGCTATAAGTGTTCCACATAAGGCCCAGAGTAAAGTTATAACCAGCTCACTAAACATTATGAGTACATACACACGTGTTTTATTCACTCAAGGGATCAAATGCTTTTATTATCATGTGACAACATAGTCTCGTAGTACTTAGTAACTTGGTAGTATCTTAGTACTTGATTACTTGTTTTTCCGTATATGTGGTCACAGAAGCAACCACATGTCACTTTGACAATGGACACATTTATTTTACCTTTTATATTTATTTTGATTTTAAATGAAAAAAAAAATGCTTTACTTATTTAACTGAGTTTCCCCAACTTTTGGGACAAAGAAAGCACATCTTAAACTAACGCTATATCACTATAGTGAAATGAGTTAACGCCAAACAACCGCGTGATAGTTCAGTTTCAGTTCAGAAAAGGTTTGGTGGGCGGAAATGCTCCGCATATACCACGCGATGTTTGGTAAATAAACGGAAATGTGCGAAAACACCTGAACAATGCAAAAAGCCTTAATGTCACACATGGCGGTAGTCCACAACGTCGTGACAGTGATTTGGACACTCCACATCTGAATGAACCTGTAGTATTTCTAAGCGGAGTGCCGCGGGGCGACGATGAGATTTCGTTTGTACTGCGCATGTCCGTATCAAGTAGCAGCCCCTGAACAGAGTCTCCCTCTTCTTTGCCGCTTAATAACTTAAAAAACACCGTCCACTGTGTCAAAGTGCTGATAAACTACAGATAGTGTCTGCGCTGACACTCGGAGTCCTCAGGTTGTGACCAATAAATAGTGTCTGGGGCCACAGCCAGAGCCATAGTGACAGTAACAACATGAAGTCTGGCTGGTGGTGATGAAGAAGGGAAATGTTGAACAGCCGACCTCCATTCCACATTATCGAGCAACACGCCACGCAAAAAAAGAGCATAAAAACCGCTCTAGGTTAGCGAGATTGTGTCTGTAACGAGCACTAACAAGAAAAGCAGACATTTTTAAGTGATGATTAAAAATAACTTTCAAAGCTGCCGGCTTAAAGGTTCATTTTCCGAGTCTTTCACTTGAGTTTAGCTGATAACTGCCTGTGCTTTTTCCCCTCTGCAAACCACTGGCAGCGCAGGAGCAAGAGCAACACTTAACGCCCGTTTTCTCATCTGCGCACGGATTTCAAGATTTATCCGGCGAGGGAAGTGTTCCTATATGAGCACAAAAATCCACTGAGTGAAATAAACGCTAATTAAAATGTTATTTTTACCTGTTATTGCTGTGAATTGTTGTATTAACCCGTTCACCCCCGGAGCTGAGGTATCTCCGAGCGCCGCCATCTTACCGCCACAAACAACAACATAGATGAGGCGCATGCGCAAAGTCGTAATTTTTCCCCTGCCCGGCGCGACGCGGACCCCATGCGTAACAATAGTGCTGCATTCTGGGTCATGTAGTTTTAATGAACTAAAGTCAATTGCCGTTGCTGGCTTATTACGTAAAAAAATACGTGTGTTGGAATTTTACACAGTTTTTTTTATATTATATTATATTATATTATATTATATTATATTATATTATATACCCTTCTACCTTAGTAATAAAAATTAATAAAATTTCTCTTTATTTTCCTGCTATTTTGCTAAAAATATAAACCTTTCTTTAATTCATATTCAGAAACTGAGACCAGCTAGTTACATTTTCTGTGCTGTAGACACAGAGTTATTCATATGATAATGTTGTGTGTAGACTGCTATATTTCATACATAATTTACCTGGTCATAATTCAGTCAACATATCTACACTCATCTACACTCACTGGTCACTTCATTATGTACACCTGTTCAACTGCTTATCAATGCAAATATCAAAATCAGCCAATAGCAATACCATAGCAGCAACTCAGCATATTTAGACATGTAGACAAAGTCAAGATTACCTGCTTAAATTTAAACCAACTATCAGAATGGGGAAGAAATGGGATAGTTGTTGGTGCTAGACGGGCCGGTCTGAATATTTAAGAAGGTGTTGATCTGCTAGGGTTTTCCTACATAACCATCTCTAGGGTTTACAGAGTATGGTTTGAAAATAACAGAAAATATCCATTGAGCAGCAGTTCTCTGAGTGAAAATGCCATGTTGATACCACAGGTCAGAGGTGACAAACCAGACTTCTTTCAGCATCTCTAAGTAAACAATACGTCAAACCTTAAAGCAGATGAGCCACAGCAGCAGAAGACCACACCGGGTGCCACTACTGTCAGATAAGAGTTCCTACAGGCAAATTGAACAATAGAAGACTTGAGCTCAGATCACCTCAAAATGGTTTCTTGAATAAGTTCACTCTGTTCAAACTGCGTACACAGTCACCAAATCTCAATCCAATACAGCACCTTTGAAATGTGGTGGAAGTAGAGATTTACATCATGGATGTGCAAGTGACAAATCTACAGCAACTGTGTGATGCTGTCATGTCAACATGGACCAAAATCTCTAAAGGATGTTTTGAACATCATGTTGAATCTGAATCACAAATAACTAAGGCAGTTCTGAAAGAAAACAGGGAACTAACAAGGTGTATTTCAAGGTGTAACTAATGAAGTGGCAGGTGAGTGTATCTAGATTTTCAAGAAATTAAGTTTTAATTAAGGAATTAAGTTTTGTTTAAAGTCAAAGTCCAGTAACTTTAACTTAAAAGAAACTCATTATGCTTTTCCTTATTGTCAGATACATACGTAATGCATGCATAAACAAAAAGACAAATACTGCTAATAAACATGGCCAAAGTTTCATATGCAAAAGCAGTCCCTTTGAGGCCAGACTTTATGGTCCACATCACACTCTTATATATTTTCCTGCTCTTGAGTCTGTATGATGACTCATGATGGACGTCCCCTAAAATGTGAGCATAGCAAGCCCCACCCACCTGTGATTTAAACCATCTGTTTGCTGGGGGCAGCCAATAGGATGAGTTCTAATTCACCGGAGACCCAAAGTTTGGCTTAAATGGCTATGCAGCTAACAGCTTGTTTCAGACAGATGATGAGCTGCGGGGCTTCATAGAGTGTGTTGTTATTGTTTTGGCTGTTAATATAGCAAATCTAATTTATTAAGCAGCTGTCATAATAAAGGATCCTTTAATACCCAGCTACATAATCATTTGACGGTGAATTAAGTTTCACAGCTGTGCTTTATGAGACTCTTTATCTTTGAAATTAAAACTACACAAACCCGCTTCTTAAGTAGTGTCATTTTATTGTTATTTGCATCATACATTCAGTTTGAAAACGGCATCAACCAAGCCCAAAACCTGAAGACTCAGTCCTAACAACAAGGAGCAAACAGCAATCTGAACAGCTGCTCCTTCAGTGACCAGTCAGAGTCATGTCATCTTAAACTATAGTATCTCGCACAGATCTGTTGTTCTGCCGGGTGAAAACAAAACAAGAGGAAAAAGAATGTCACTTTACAAAGGGAAGGTGATGATGGCACTGACTTTCTACATCATGGCATGTCCAAACTATTTACAAATACACAACGTGATACTTTCAATCCCACTGGCCAGTTTCAGTCAAGCTGAATATAAAAATAACATTACATTCATTTCAATTAGCAAGAACGTCAGTGCTGATAGTCTGATAATTGTTCTACTGTTAATTTATGCTTACGATCACAAGCAACTGGATTTAAAAAGGCTGTGATCATAATCACAATAAACAGCTGTTCTACGATAGAAACCAACATTTCAGCGTGGGTTTTAGGCTACAGTGGGAGATTTAAATGCCAACTCAGGGTACTTTTAACAATTCAAAGGTTTCCAATGAATCCAAATAAAATCAGGTTATAATTATGAGTGCAAAGGGAGCACTTAGTTTAGCACTTCTCATTTAATACACATAAATTTGATGCTTCTCTACTATATTCACGTGTGAACTTAAAAGCCCTGAGGTGGGGAGTTCATATTTCATATAAAAGATGCATCGCATTTTAATTGTACCAGGGATAAAACCAAGTGCACTCAAGCATATACAGGAGCACTATATACAGGAGACCCAAAGAGTAATCTATTAACTTTGGTTCCAGGCAGTCATTGTATTGTTTGATCTGAGAAAATCCTGTATTAAATCTTGTCAATAAATACACAGAAATTCTTTTTTTTTGAAGCCATCCTAAATGCCAAATGAATCAATGCAGTGTCTTCACACATCTGCTGAATGTAGTTTAGTAGTTTATAAAGACTGTCTGTACCAGCAGCATTAATAGTCTATCTTACATTAGTTATCATGAGATCAAACCAGCCAATAGAATGTAAATGAAGGAAAAATCTACATTTTGATTTTATCAGTTCAAATAAACTTTATGAGCATTTTTTTAGCCAAAGAAATCTAAAGCTGTAATCTATGAAGTATTACAGCCACATTAAGAAAAAAAAATCAATCATTTTGAGAAAAAAAGTCAAAATGTGGAGAATACAGTTGTTGTTTCGAGACAAACTAGCATGGTTTTCATACCCCCTGGTTAGTAAAATCGTACTTCAGAATCAGTTTGAGTAACAAGTAAGGAAATGATTTCTCTTTTAAGGACGTTGAAAAGTTTATACAGAAACACACAAACACAGAAGAGCTGATTTGTACGAAATGAAATGGCTGGCAGTGGACAGATGCGAGGTTACCCGTGGTTACACTCTCGTCCAATAAAGAGGATGCATGTTTGATCACAATTTGTTTCACTAACTCATGTAAACAAGGCATTTTTAGAGGGTAGTGCGACCGTGGCAGTTGGTCTCAAAACAACAACGGTAATCTCCACATTTCGCCTTTAATCTCGAAATTTTATCTTTATTCTCAAAATGAGCAACAATGTTTTTGTTTTTCCCAATGTGGCCCTAATATTCTGTCATAGTAATCAGTGATGCATTAAAGGCTAAAAAATTAAAATAAACTAAAAGTGACGGCACCACTGATTACAAAACCATCATTATGGACACATTAATTGTTCTTACATTCTCATGAGTTTTATTTACTGCAGAGGTCAGTTTTGTTAATCAGCAAATGGATCTATAAGCTGTAAAATCTCTGAACAAGGAACAGACAAGGCTGCTGGACATGGAAAAAAAATCCCCCCTTCTGTAAGTAACAGAACCAGTTTATTAAAATGGTAAATCAAGCCGTAAAGGATCCGCTTTCCATCATGCTGCTTGATGTCAGCATGATGTCATTATGGCGCTGTGAGCTTCGTTTTAGAGGCTTCCCAAACTGTCACAGTTGGTAATAAATTTGGAACAGTTTTGAAGCTTGGTGAGCCATATCCTAAAGTTTAACTTAAGCAGCTTCTATTATGTTATAGACTTTCCCTTTAACGCTGAATTGTTCTTTTACTCGATGTGTTTCAACATCCCTGCCCAAAAACCCCCCCAGCCTTTTTCCGCCCAACCGAAAGAAGTAAACTCCCAAAATCCCTTAACTATACAAGAATGCCTCCAATGTTAAGAATTCCTCTGTTATGATAACAGTGAAACTTCAATAGTGTGATAAATAAGACTGATTTCATAATTTCCTGAACTTCATGACTGAGAACAGCACATCCCAAATGCAAAACAACACAAGGGGGGGAAAAAAGTGCAGAGGAAAAAAATGTGGAAATGAGTGTACGGTAGTTTTTCATTTTCACAGGTCCACCTTAATAAATAAAAGCTTCCACACAAAAGTACAGATCAAGGTTTGAATGAGTGCATACATGCATACATGTATGTTGAGTGAGCAGTGGGTGAGCTATATGTTGGAATGTGTGACGCGGCTATATAATTGAGTGACGCCAATGTGAATCGAAAGGTTGTTGTTTGTGTAGGCAGGACAGGCAGGGAGGTGAGGGAGAACACTGTGAAGCTGGCAGGTAAATCGTACACTGCAGCTTAGAAGCGGATAAAGGTGGCGTCGATCTGGCGTACGCTGGGCAGTGCCAGCATGATCTTTCGCCGGTACTGTGGATCCTTCTGTAGAGGGTTTCTTTCAAGGTAGACCGTCTCCAGAGAAGTGGCGTTCTTCAACTCATCAAGATCAGACCAGTTATCTATCTGATTATCGTTCATCTGAGGAGATAATACAAAACAACAAGAGCAGTGAGGTTGCACCATCGGCTTAACTCATAACAATATAAGAACTACACTTTGAAACTTTTTAGTACTGACCGACTGTTTAAAGAGCAACACACTGAACGTAGCAACAAAAATGTACTTTTAAGAAAGCTTTGTTTTAAATGTGCTGCTCAACAAAAAAATTATGTGATACAAATACACGGGTACTTTAACTAATTATGTCTTACTTTGAATTTTCTGTCATTTATTTTGTCATTTTTGCTCCCTGTCCAACCAGCCCTCTGTATGTCCGCCTTCATTACATCCACCCACCCTGCCTCCACTCTCTTCTTCACATCTCTGCGCACTGTTTTTTTGAATGACTGACCCTGGGGAATTAAACTCATCCACCTTCACTGCCTCTACTCCTTGCATCTTCACTTTTCTACCCATCTCATTCCTCTTTTCTCCAGTGCATACCTCCACCTCAGCAGGATCTGTTCCCTACCCACAATGTCATAATTTTTATTAACAAGCAAAGGTGTAGTTAATTATTTGATGATGGTTGCCTTTTAATGCATGCCGACGTTAAATTTTCTATGTTCTAAGAAACTTTTCTTCTTCTGTCAAACTGTCAGCAGTGAAGATGGGCTGTCTGTACTGAGGCTGTACATTAAACAACATGTCAAACAAACTATCTGTACCCAGAACTCCTGCAGCTCCGTCAGGTGGCTGATGTTTTCTATTTTCTTTACTCGATTGGCTGCGATGTCGAGGGTGGTGAGTTTTTTCTGTTCGGAAAAACAAACATTGCTGTTACATGTTTGCACAATTCAACAGTATGGAACCCTATTTTTTTTATGTGTTTTGGAAATGTGGGACTGAAAGTTTATAACTTACATTGTTTTCCAACCCCTCAATGACCTCAACGCCATTGTGGCTCAGATAGAGCTCCTTCAGGTTGACAAGGTTCTGAAGCCCCTCAATTTTCGTAATCCGGTTGCTCTGCAAGTAAATGCAAACCCAATGATTATCTGTTGTCTGGATCGTGTGCAACTGTAATCAAGTGATGAATGTATGTGAGGATACCTGGATGCTTAAAACAGTCAGGTTGTGTAAAGCGTCCAGATTTTGAAGCCTTGTTATTTTATTAGTGCCAAGAAACAAACTTTGCAAAGATGTAAGTGAATCCAGGTTTTCAATGACCTGTGAACACAACAACATGAAGGCAACACTTCAAAATTACATGACAACTTACATTTTCCAACAAATCGTCATTTATATTTTGCAAACAAAACCCATTATTTACATAAGGAGTTCAAAACAACTTCTCAGTGCAGCACAGTCCCTTTGTATCTCACCCTAATGCGATTGGAGCCGAGCTCCAGCATCTCCAGACCTGTGAGGTGCTCCAGATTCCCAATGCTGCTAATTTTGTTGTGAAGCAGAAAAAGTTTCTTCAGCCGAGTCAACTGCTCCAAACCCTCCACCTTCCTCAAAACGTTAAATGACACGTCAAGCTGCCTGTGGGTTGTCAAAACAACAGTCCCTCTCAGAATAAATATACCTTGATATGTGAGACCTTTGTTCAGGCTTACGTAAGAAGCACAGTTTTGTCAAACTTACTCCAGCTCCGTGAGGTTGTGCAGATTCTCCAGTTTGCGGATCTGATTGTCATAGAAATCTAGTTCCCGCAGGGCACTCAAACTGTCGAGGTTTTCTATCTTTTTAATGAGGTTCTGCCGTAAGGAGAGCGTCTGCGTGCAGAGGAGAGGCAAAAATAAAAGAGGATACCATCAAGAGCAGAATTATGGCGCATTAGATAGGTCCTTATTTTAGATATGAAAAAAAAAAATGCAGATGAAACCAAAATGCCAATAAGACTCAGGCGGTAATGACACTGCCGCCAAACGCATCACCTAAATAATACTTACTTTAGCCTTCTGTAGCACCTCTAGTCCTTCAATCTTTCCAATACGACAGTGAACAAGATCAACATCCTAGAAAGAAATATAGACACCGTAAGAGATCAGGCAGTCTATGGTTAATTGCCGTTATGGCACAGCACCTACATACAGATTTACACAAAGAAGTTCAAATTTAAAAAAAACAAAAAACCTACTGTTATTATGAGCTCTAACACTATCGTCTTCACTTTCTTAAACTACAAACAAAAGTCATCAGAGATGAAAGGCATTTTCTTCAAAACTTCCACTGACCTCTTCCTCAGGGTCCAAAGTTATCGTGTCCATGTCAACAGGAGACTCTTCTTTACCTTTAATATGAGCAAGAATAAATGAAATAAAATTAAAGCATCCACTGCTATCAAAAAATTAAAAAAATTAAATATTGCCACATAAAGATTTTATCTAAGAAAGTATCCATGTGAAAATAACACAAGCAGCACGCCTAATTTGTAAAATAAAGCACATTCTGTGTGGCTGGGTAGGAGGTGATGATGACCTACTCGTAGCAGTGGGCTGATTAGGGTCCACATCGCCATTGATGCTCTTCCTCCTGGTTTCATCATCACCAGACTCCTCAGACTCTCCCCTCCGGTCCACTACAGTACGCAGACAGAAGAGAGCCTCAAAACCTCAACAAAGATTCACAGCTTCCGACCGGTTACACACACACACACACACACACACACACTTAGATGATGCCAAGCCCAGGTTTATCTGGAGCAGCCACCCTCTGTCTCCACTATCACTAGATCGTGATAGTGCACATTTCTGTGCTCTGTAACGCGCTCAAATTGTGGAAAAATGTGTGGAAAAATGGGATAGCACTACCACAGATTTTACCTATTCGTATTAAATGTTGCGGGATGTGTCCCAGCTTTATTTTCATTTTTTAAAATCAGTTTGAACGCGCGTTACCTACTGAACACACGGGCGACACATTGCTAAGCACGTTAGCCAGCTAGGTAGCTGACTGTATCACAGCTAGCAGCTTTTACGAGCTGAATCTGAAACATGTTGCATGGTCGAGGAAAAAATAAACGTCTATGACCATGGGGTACCCAACACACCCTGAAACGCCGCTGTAGATGGCCTTTATAAAGATAGCATGAACTGACGTTAAATTAATATCGCCAGCTAGCGTCTTGTTATTAGCCTGTAAGCTAGCAAAGCAAGGATGAAGGTTTGGTTAGTCACCAGAGAAAAACATCAAGGAGCGTGCTCAGATGAAAAAAGACTCTTTTAAACAAATGGCTGCCAGGCTAACAAGCTATAACGATCACAACGCGGCTGCACCCTTGAAAATTTGGCTACTCACCTTCCATTTCTTGAAGCTCTCCAACAGACAGGGAAGCCATGTTTCCTGTAAACACTACTGACAACCGCGCAGCCAATCCAGTGGAAGCATACGCTGACATCAGACACAAGGGGGCGCTGAAGGCCGCTGGAAACGAGCATCAACAAATTATACGGTAAGGTTTATATAACTCAGGACATAAACGTAACACTAGTTGACAAGAAAGTACCGTTATTGAACTTGCATTATTCAGTATATAATTTCAAATGCAAGCTGCTTTTATTTCCTCTCTTTTTCTGTAACTTATTGGATTTCACACGGTACACCTGAATATAAATCTGCTAGACTGCACAGTGCAGTTTTTTTTTTTGAAGGATCTGTTCAGCAGATGTTATACATGCAGTTAGAGCTGGACTGGGACAAAAAATCGGGCCTAGCATCAGGTTGGTAGAGTTGTTGTAGGGTTAGTTCTTAGTTGCCCTGCAGCATGGGACAATTAAAAGCTACACATTTAAAAGCAATTAGCAATGACTCATGATCAAATCAGCCATTAATTTCATCTGAATCCTTGAATCTCTACCTTCCTAATTATGTCCCTTCATCTATTTTCTTACCACGTTAATTTCATCTTCCTCTGTCGCTTCCTGGCTTCTCCACAGCTGGTGGTTGCGGCAGGAGCACAGCTGTGACTGTGAGGTCTGGTTACTAGTTGTTACTACTGTTCTGCAGCAGCACCGACACCTAACATGTTGGTTAATTTTAGCATTGTAACCCCTTTCAGACTGATAGATGTTAATAGCTTTGTTTGTCTGCAGTTTCTTTAGATTGCGACCAGTAACTGTATTAAAGTTGTTTTCCTTGATTGTGATACAGTGTGTTTCTTTTTGAAATCTTATCCTACTTCACTTTGTCAGACAGGGTCTAAGTATATTCTTGATTCAGCAGGTCTGCATTAATCAGGCCTGGGTGTGGGTAGTGAAATTGAGCTCATTTTTTTTTTTTTTTTTTTTTTTTTTAAATGTGTTAATTCAGTTACAGGTAATTCATGATTTAATAAGGTTGCAGTTAGTTTCTTACACAGGGCTGGGTAGGTTTGGATAGCATTTTCTCTTAATAAATGAGATCATTTAAAAACTTTATTTTGTATTTACTCTGGTTATATCTAATATTAAAATTTGTTTTACGATCTTAACTTTTTAAGTGTGACAAATATGCAAAAAAAAAAAAAGAAAAAAAAGAAAGAAAGAATGTAAAGAAACATACTTTTTTAGGGCACTGTATGTCTTTGTAGGTTCTTAGTCATCCAGCTCATGGTAGGCTTAAGTGCTTGAAATGAAGGCACCTGGATTTCTTTTTGATTTATGAAGATGGTTCATTTCTAGTAGGAGAGTCCCAGATAGGATTGTCCTGTTGGAGGTGGTTCTGAGTCACTCACACACCCTGTCATCATGTAATTAGTTAAAAGTCATATGAGCCACGAGTGTGAATCACGGCAAGGGTCATTAAAGTGCCAAGACTCCTTGGTGAGATATTACCCCACCTTGCCATCATGTGCGCCAGTGAGGTCAAAGTGTATGACTATCAGAATCCCCTCCACTGCAAGGTTGCATACTGCAAAATAAGTCCAAATGCATATCCCATGATGCATTGAGCATTTCTGCTTTACTCACCTCTTTTATCTGTCTACCCTGTGTACCCCCAACCAGTCACAGCGAATGGCTGCCCCCCTGGTTCAGCTGGTGGTTTCTTCCTGTTGAAAAGGAATGTTTCCTACCCAGTATCACCAGCTGTTAGCTCATAGGGGGTCATCTGATTGATCATCATCAGATTTAATTGTTGGGGTTTTTGCTGTGTTATTGTAGGATCTTTACCTGACAATATAAGGCACGTTGAGGCGACTGTTGTTGTGATTTGGTGCTATATAAATAAAACTGAATTGAACTGAATTGAATTTCTTGTATCTTGTGATTGGAAGGTCTGTTATTTTATTTGTGTTTTAAGTGATTATTTGGCTCGGACTGTAAAAATGTCGATGTTTATGTAGCACATTAATGACTCAAAAGCAGGAGAGATGACAATTTAAAGTGAGCAGCATAACCACTTATACAAGGTGAAAAAGGGTGCTTGAAGTAATTCTGTCTGATGTAACATAAAACAGCCCTGTCTCTGTTACATTTCCTGCACTACCACAACAGGTTGTTTATACGACCACTTCCCATGCGTGCTGCGTACCGCCCATCTTAAGAATTCCCTTGCATAAGACTGAGGCACTGCTGTCATCCACAAGAGACCTGATTACAACATCAGCATCCAGATAGTTAACATTTCTAAAAACATAACAAACAGACACTGCCGATTTGAGCCCATGGTGTCTAATCAATGTGTTTCTGTTATGATGACATGAGTGTGATTGTGTAACGTGTTAGATATGATTTTTTTAAAAAGGAACATACAATTCTTACTTGACATGTTATCGGGGGTAAGCAGAGGTGTGTCAGCCGGGATAGGAGAATAAAGGTTGTTTTCATGCTTAACTAGCAGCTAAATATGTTTCTAAGCTGCACCTCCCAGAATCATTGACCAGTCATTTCAAGACACAAATGTAAATATTAACTCTTCAGAAGAGTAATGACAAAATTAGAACATTTGTTTGAAAGTTGAAGGCACAGCAAACATATAAACCGCAGAATGTACCATATACAGGTGGGTCCATAAGTCATTTTTTTCCTCGGTACACCAGCACAAAGGATTTTAAAAAAAAGAAAAAGATATTTAAGATTAAAGACTATACATACTGTAATCTGCTAAAGTATTGTGTTAACTGTTTGTACTACAGCAATTCTTATGCACTCTCCCCCAGAGGCTAAATTGGCAGAGAACAATGTAATGGCCCCATGAGGATCTGTCTGGTCCCTCGTTATTCCATGATACAAAGAGGAGTAAATGTATTTTAGTAGTAAGCGCAGACATCTTTTTTTCCTCCTGTGGTGGCTTCAGTCTGCTGATTTGTTTTGCCTTTGTATTGAATTTCCTCTTTTGAGTGTATAACTCGATAACTCAGAGACATCACAACCCAGCCTGAAGTTAAGCGCACTGACTCCATAATCCACAAATGTATTTATTCTTAACATTTGCACCAATTCATACATGCATTCCAATGCGTTTTATTTTGATCACATTGCTAATTGGAAGGTCAGGCTCCTCCAGCATGTATGTCAAAGTATCCTTGGGCAAGATATTAAAACCCAAGTTGCCCCAGATGCATCCATTGAAGTATGTGTGTGCAAATGTTAGGCAAAGTGCTTATTGACATAGAAAGAAGCACACGTACAAATGTTTGTGTGTATGGCTGAATAACACTCGTAGTAAGAAGATGCTCTAAGTGCTCACACAGAGTAGAAAAGTGCTATACGTAAAGTCAATTTAAGCATATAAAATGAGTTTCATTGTTTACACTTTCAACACATCTCTGACAGCAGCCAGCAGCTGTGTTAAACATTCAGACTGTGTAATATCACCCAACAGTTTTTCATTGAATGTTTGTTTCATCTCCCCATCATATGCTGCTACTCTTTATCCATTTGCACAATACTATGTCACTTTTATTCGATATCATATTTTGCACTATCCTACTGTATATTACTGTATACTTGTATTCTATTGTACATATTGTATATCTTATTACTCTGTTCCTCTGTCTCTCTTGCTGCATTGAGCATGTGTATGACAAAAGAATTTCCCTCGGGATAAATAAAGTTCTTCTTATCTTATCTTAAACTGGACTGACTGCAGGATTTGATCAGATTCTGCTCTCAGGGATAACAGGCTCAGGGTTATCCCTCTATAAACACCTTAAATTTAGTGCGTCTCCCCCAAAACCACACTCACTGGCCACTGTATTAGGTACACATATCTAGTGCAGTGTTGGAGCCCCTTTCCCCTTCAGAACTACATTGATTCTTCCTGGCATAGATTCAGCAAAGTGCTGGAAACATTTTCCTTTTCCTGTTCTTAGCTGACAGGAGTGGCACCTGCTGCAGTCTTCTGCCGTTCTAGTCCATCTGCTTCTAGGTTCATGCTGTGCGCTCAGAGATGCTCTTCTGCATACCTTGGTCATGAGTAGTTTTTCAGTTACTGTTGCCTTCCTACCAGTTCGAAGCGGTCTTACAACGTTAACAAGACATTTTCCCATAGATAACTGCTGGCCAGAGCATGTCTGGCACCAACAACCATGCTCAAAGTCACTTAAATCATATTTCTTCATCATTCTGATGTTAAGTTTGAATTTAAGCAGGTCTTCTTGATCAGCTCTACATGCACGGAGTTACTGCAGTCCGATTGGCTGATTGGATGAGTGTACCTAATGAACCTGCAAGTCAGTGCATACCTGCCGTAGAAACACAAGCAGGGTAGAATAAAGTAATAGAAACATACAGGTGGCAGTCGAACTAGAGTCCTTGAATAAGTCAGAGTCGTGTCAGGGTTCAGAATTCGTCACGTGATAGGCGGTGACGGTGCTTATCGGTGGATTTAAATTAGGAGACAGTCCGGCAACTTTTGACAATTATGAATCTATAAATGCGTTGAGTTACAATATTTACATACAAATGGAACAAATGAAAAAAGATGACGCGATGGCTCTCATTTTAATTATTTACGGTTTCCATGGTTACCCAGCTCTGTTTTGAATTATCAGTCGAGTCCTTTGCTCTGACTTCATAACTTCGCTGTTTTGAAAGCTACCTTAAATGACCTTTGACTGCCCCCCACGCCCCCCGCACCACCACCACCACCACACACACTCACAACAACTCCACCTCACCGGACAGCCAAAAGAAAAAGCAAGGCGGAAGCCTGAAGTCAGGTGAACCGAAACGTAAAAGCCTAGAGATAAGGATCGGGTCTATCCGACTGTTGCTGTCGTTGTGTCTGTGGAGTAGTTTCTGTTAAAGCCTGATGGACTGGTCATCCTTCGAGCACCATTTTAATGGAGAAATGGCTTAAAGCACACTGTAGCTGTGGAGTTTGTGCTTCTTTGACGGATGAACAATACTGAATCTGACACCGAGCTCCAGTTACAGTACAGTCCTGTACGCGTATAGAAATGTATTCACTGCGCTTTGTTTTGATCCTATTATTTCACGTATGTCGGAGTCTTCCTGTCGATGCAGGTAGGAATCACGTCTTTAAAAAAATAATATGGTTTCACTGTAATTCATTAAATGAATAAATAAAATGTATAGGATTGCTTAATTTTTTGGCAGAACAGCAGGGGCGGCTTTCAGCAGCTTCGAACAGTGCACGAATCCACCCCTTTTCTGTTATTCTCTTTAATCTTCGGGTGGTGGATTTGACTGGATTTAATTCTTTCACAGGTCGTTTTATTTGTATGTGCAGGACTCCTAGGAATATAAAACAATGTCTGGCCATGTAAACAGAAAGTGAAACGAGCGAACAAACAAACAACCAAACAAAAGTTTTCTGTGTTGAATTGTATAAAGTTATACAGATACAAAACAGGCAACTTGCACAATACATGATTCTTTTAGAATTGCATCAATTGACAAATGCAGTGAATTTTAAAATATGTATATATAGAGAGAGGGAGAGATGAAAAACAATCAAAATATACCGAGGGATGTGACGCTGCAAAGCATTTCAAAGAGCTACACTTGACACCGACTTGATTTATTGTTGGTTATTTAATCACCTATAAACACTGTGTGACAGAATGTAGAAATCACCGCATCTTATTTCGCACCCTGTGGTTAACATAAAATGTCTATCCTGCTCCAGAAAGCAAAGTATGGTAAATGCAAAAATATTTCCTAGAAATGCTGTTAGCTTTTGCTTTCAGTTTTGCTTTTGTGAAGTGAAAGTTAGATGTGTCAGTGCAGTGTGATTTGGTTATTCTCCCTCTAAGGGAGGGATTATGTAATTGGTTCTGTTTGTAGTGCCCCGCAGTTTTTTAGGATATCATTTTCAGATTTTGTGTGATGGTAGATACCAAAAACAGCTCGAGATCATTTAATTTAGGTGAAAATTGGGTCAAGATCAAGGTTCAGCAAAAACTTCATATTACCCAGATTTTTTTATGGATCGTCTTCACACTTTACAACAATATACTTGTGGGACACGAGTACCTAGGCTGGCTAAGCATTTGACTTTCATCTTCCTTTTTAGCGCTCATTGACAGTTTGCCCATTGGATCATCTCCAAACCTTAAAGCAATATATTAGTCAATGGGGACATAAGCACTATCTTTGTTTGAGCGCTAAAGCCCGCCCCTCCACACCCCCCAATACAATGTTATATGACTCTACAATGGCACAAAAAGATTAATATACTACAGTAGATTTTCATATTACCAATGAAAAAACTTTTTTCCTCACAGCTCACACATTTTCATCTCCTGTGACACCATGTGAAACATTTCCATAGGAAACTAAAGTTTGCTGTTAATGATGCTCACATGATAATATGAAAAATGATTGTGTGTGGTTCTATCTCTCACGCCGTCTCCATTTTTCCATTTTTTTTCATGTGTTTTTAAAATTTATATCTGTTTTTTGTTTTTTGTTTTTGCCCATATTACATTAGATACCATCGTACTTAAGATCCAGCAGTGGAGGGGGGCAGGAAGTCAGCAGGTTGAAGAGCAAGTCCTTCTCAATGGAATTCCTTTAATGGGCAAAAGCCCAGAATTCAATGCAGTTATCAAAGCCGTATTAGATGACACACTCCTAACATCTCTTATCAGTTTCAACCAGACCTCTTCAATAAGTAAGAAAATCAAATTGTCTTTTTCTATAACTGAACGTTTGTGTAAGTGAGATTGTTGTCACCAGGGCCACAACCCATTAACTCTCAACAGGTAACCAGACCATTCTTCGTTCTCGAGAATGCACGTGGGAAGGGTCTAAGCTGCGCTGGGCTGATCGTGTATTTGCTGACAGCCAGTTGTACCTGACTCTCAACCACAATGACATTTGGACAGCCCACGTACAGGAGGCGGTGGCCATCAAAGTGGTTTGGGACCAGGAAGTGCAGCAAACAAGAGCAGAGAGACTCGATCTGCAGGAGGGATGCGTCAAGCTGATGAAGCATTTGAACCCTTCTGAGAAACAGTCAGGTATGTTTTCCTTCAGGCTGTTTTCCTGCCTGCTTTAAGCGCTGTGGAACAAAATCAGTTGAGTTCATCAATAAAGTGTTGAACTTAGAGAAGCTTTTTTGACTCCTGCTCTGACTGCCCTTTTTAAACTTGTCAGATTCTCCAACAATAACTGTAATAAAAAATTTTTATAAGCAACCCATAAGTATAATATGCAGTAATTCATGTCTGAATACAAAAATAACAAAATAATTTCAATGACATATACTTGAATGATACACTGCTCTTCAAAAGTCTCGAGCCGCCCCTCATTTATTGTTATATGTTTCTAGGAAAATGGGAAATAGGTGCAGTGACTTATTGAAATGTACATTTCTACAATTCTGTGCAGTTCTAACAAGCTTGAAAGTCAATATTTGGTATGACCACCTCTATTCTTCAAGCTTGACTCCTTTGTTCACAGTGAGTCATTATCTGGAACAAACACTAAGCTGATATCTTTAACTCCTTTGCAGTGATTACAGACCTAAAACATGAACACTTGAGTACCTACATTTCCATCACAGTTGGGCAGACTTTGTTAAGAATAAGAAGACTATGTTACTGGGTCGACTTTGATTAGCCTGCTACAGTAGAAAACAATAAAGTTAGCTTACATTTATCCTTACTGTGTCATATTTGATTAAGGATATGCTGAAATTCCTTATCCAGAAACAGAACATTTATTTATTTAATGCTAATCTTTTTAATATCAGAAAATGCGTAATAATGTATGTCATAATCATTTCAGTTGTTTAGTTTTAAAAGCCTCTTTGAAAGTAGTAGTAAAGGAATGTAGTAATTCCTGTGCAAAAGTCTCGAGCCACCCCTCATTTATTTGAAGTGGGTGCAACGATTTATTCAAACATGTGCAAGCGTGCACGGAAAAACTGTAAAAAAAAGAAAGAAGGCAAAACCAGTTTGTCTAGAAGCTTGAAAGTCAATATGATGACCTTTATTCTTCAACACACGCTGAACTCTCTTAGGCAAGCTTTCCGGTCATTTCTTTAAGTAGTCTTCAGGAATAGTTCTCTGGGCTTCTTCTAGTGCGCCACTGTGGGTTTTTCTATATAGGTGTGTTTTTACTTCTTTGGGATCATTTTTAGGCTGAAAATGGAAACTGGTCTCATTAAGATGCTTTTCAAGGGTTGGTGGCTCAAAATTTCTACATTTATAATTTCATCAATGTTGACAAGATCTCCAACACCACTTGTGGAAATACAACCCATAACCATGACAGAGCCTCCAACATGTTTTACAAATAGACACTCACTGAGACGGTACTATTTTATGTCTGTCACACTGTGTTGTCTTTTGCATTGTTCAGAATCAGCTAAAGAAATGGGAACAGCTGGTTGTAAACAAAGAGCCTAAAAGCACAATTTAAAATTGGTTCTTTGCTAAGTTTGTTATAAGTGCTCTATAAGCAAACATAATACCGGTTTATTGTTTGAGGTAGGTTTATGCTTAAATGATTCATAGGTCACATGGCCTTATCAAACAACAACAATAAAAAAAATACAACAGATTTGTCTGAAAATGGTCAAGCAGCCAGTGTCCAAAGAAAACCTTTGAAAGCCTGGACTTGAACAGTTGTTAATGACCAGACAAGAGTCTGGCTTGAAAACAAGATATAAACAAATAAGGGGCGGCTCAAGACTTTTGCACAGTTATATATGGCGCTAAAACAGAAAAATGGGCATGTACTCAAACAAAACAACTTTGTTTCATGCGGTTACAAGAGTTCACCTCCACATACAGGACATACGTGTTTTGCAGCAGAAATTTTGTTATTGACTGTCGGGTTACAAATTTAACATATTTTCTTAGTTCCAGGAATTCTTCACCTTCATCTTCTGATCCCAATCCTGGCGCTCATTGTGTTTGGTGTACTAACTATGGTCAGCTTCGTTATCTACAAAATAAAAGGTGGGCAATAAGAATTTTGCTTTCTTTCTATTTAGATGTCAGCACATGAAGTTGTGCATCCTTTATTCACAGTTCACTGCAGGCTTAATGTAGCAACAAGATCCATGTTTAAGAGGTGACTGCAGTACAGTGTTGCCCATTGTCATTTAGCAGAATGTGCTGACCTTTATCTCTGCCCTAACTTTAAACTGTCACATGATTTTAATGAGTCTTATACCCAAGAGAAAATTAAACTATGTTCCTGTGTTTTTTCTTTTTCACACTTGCTGTCCAGGTTTCAGGCACCCTGGAGGTAAGAAACCTACAACCATCATGTGTTCACTTTATTTTCATGCATTTCTCAGCTCGGAGTCCTAGTGAAAGATTCAGAAAGTTAAATATTAAGTGAAGTCAAACAGACTCCCTTTGCTTTTCAAAGGTGTTTATGGCCCAGTCATGTGGCCTGTCTAAAATGACTGTAACTACCTAGTCAGCAAATTTCTGCATAAAAAGTATCATTAGAGATTAAAACCACATACTCGTGAATTCAGTAACATGTCACATACCATGATCTGTGTTTTTTCCTTTACCCACAGGTGTCATTGGCTCAATTGTCCATTACCACCGAGACATGAATGAAATGACTGAAAAGGACCGGGAAATTGTGTAGAAGTCTTCTGTTACGATATCTCACAACTGCAATAATACTAAAGAAATCTGATGATATTTCCAACATATTTTTGTATGAAAAGTGATAGCGTAGCTCCATGAATGTCAGCAGGCCTTTGCTGCTATACTAACAGTGGTCTTTAATTCAAACTTTAGATACCTTTCCTGCCTGCAGTGAAACATAAGCTTTTGTTTTTTGCTTAAAAATTGCACAGTACTCCTTTTTATGCACATAGACTATTTAAACGTTATATTGTTTTGCTACTGAGAGACTGATCAAAATGTCAAATGCTGGATGTTTTGAACCAAAAATGTGACTGCAGTGTGTTTACTTGAAAAGCTTCCAGTGTAGTTCTCTTTATACCAAACACTGTTGGGATTCCTTGGCCATGAGATTGTTTAAGTAAATTACTTTTTTATTTCCTGCTGCCTTATTTAGTTTTTTTTTTTTTTTCTGTTGGCAGGAATAAAAGTGGAATAAAAGTGGGTCTGAAAACCCACTTTTATTTTTTGGCTTTTAAATCAGAATGAGTTTGTATTATTATTATTTATCTTATTTCTCAGTCAAATCGTCTAATTTTATGATTCTTTTTCTTAACTCTTATCATGTCTTCCTATATTTTTATTTCTTTTAATTATCTTAATTGTACAGCACCTTGGTCAACGGTTGTTGTTTTAAATGTGCTATATAAATAAATTTGACTTTGACTTTGGCATGTCAGGTGTAAGAGGAGAGCAGAATCAAAGAATAATCTGGAATTCACATTAACCTTTGATGGTAAGAGTTATCACTTTATTTAAAGTAAATCCTGATCATGTAAATCAGGGGATCCAACTCCAGTCCTCAAAAGCCAGTGTCCTGCATGTTTTAGATGTGTCCTTGATCCAACACAGCTGATTTAAATGGCTAAATTACCTCCTTAACATGTCTTGTAGTTCTCCAGAGGCCTGTTAATGAACTAATCATTTGATTCAGGTGTGATGACCCAAAGGTGAGATCTAAAACTGCAGAGTTGGACATCAACAATGCAAGCAAGAAAATGACTTGAAATCTAAATGAGAGTGCGTAATAAATAAAAAATATTTTATCTGTTCAATAATAAAGATGTTTGTATGGGGTGCTTCCTTTAAGCTGTGGTCCAGACCTGTGAACAGGTGTGTCAAGGTGACTGAAAACAAAGTGTAAACATTAAAGAGCAAAGATACCACATTTTATCGGACTGTGAGAAGATTTTTGCTTCATCACTCAGCCAATATTTATATTACAACTCTCCCTGACCTTTATATTTACCAATATTAGATTCTTTAAAAAAAAAACCCCTAAAAACAGTTTCTGGATCAAACTGATGGGCTTGGACATCAGTAAAAAACTTTTCTTAATATTTTCGTAATAAAGGATCCAGTGTGATGTAGAAATTGCTACATTCATTTATTTATTTTACTAGAAAAATATACTTGATAGCGGTTTCGTGTTTTAAAGTAAAGCATCTTACACGTCTTTAGTTTTTTGTCGCTCTTTTAATTCACACTGCGCAAACTTAAACTACAGATAGAGGGCGACACCTTTAAATGGAAAGGTTTCTTTTCAGATGTTACTAAAGGAAAGTATCATTGACCAATCGCTCTAACGCATTCGTAAACGTTACCATAGCAATGCGCCGAGCTAACGGCAGCTGCTTGAACTAACCAATCGCATGAGCGCTCTGTGGCATTTAAACGTCGTGGCGTCATACGCACGAAATTCAAAATCAAGAGAGAGACGAGAATTTGTGCTTCCCTGCATCTCACGTTTTCTCGACGAGGTGAGGTCATTGTGTTGATTTTGAACCTACAGAAATATACTTTTAATTTCAAGTACTAGTTTTAAGTTTATTTTGTTTATACATTAAGTCAGTTTAAATCGGTTAAGCGATAGTGCTAACGCGTTTTTCATTGGATTCATGCTACACAATCGTTTACCTTGGTCACGTTAAGCTAACGTTCAAAACAGGAACAGGAGCACAGCGAAATGTTTCAAGCGGACGTGATTTACTTTTTAAATCAACAGATGCTATCCTATCATTAGATTGAGCATCGTAGCTGTCAGTAAGCCATTATATCGTTTCACATCAGATACGAACTTACTGTTTATCTGTCGTAATGTCCAGGTCTATGAAAACGTCGACAAAATGGCGCAGTTTGGGTTTGAGAACGACATTCACAGCATCTTGAAGCTGGACATGCCGATCACAAACGCTCCCATGGCGAGGTGGCAGAGAAAGGCGAGCTCATCAAACACATCCGCCCTGAGCGGCTTGTCGCCGGGAAAGTCTGCTAATGTATCCCTGAGCTCATCAAAAACACCAAGCAAAACGCCAGGTAGTGTATTCGTCTGCATTCATACTCGTGTGTCGGGGAAAGCTTTGCAGTTAACTTTGGAAATGTTAACCACTGGTGTGTGGGGTTTTTTTTGTTTGTTTTTTTTTTTTTTCTTTTTTCTTTTGTTTTTGTAAATGGATATTTAGGCAAAAACAAGAAACAAACGCCATCCAAAATGGGGGGTGATCGCTTCATTCCCATTAGAAACAGCAAGCAAATGGATGTGGCAACTTTCCTTCTGACAAAGGAGAATGAGCCAGCGGACACAAACCCATCAGTTACATCAGTAAGTTGTATAACAAACACTTAAGCTTCTATTTGTATGAGGAGGATGCCAATCAGTGTGGCTCTCTATTTGAAGGAAACCCAGAAAGCGTGGTCTGTGTCACTGAATGGATACAACGTTGAAGATGCAAAGATCCTCCATCTGGGAGGGAAGCCACTTAATGCACCAGAAGGTAGAAATATGTAACTTTCATAAATATCTGCTGTGTTGACGGCATTTTGTGTTTTTTGTTTTTTTAAATTCATTGTCGCCTTCTTGTTTACAGGCTACCAAAACAACCTAAAGGTCCTCTACACTCAGACAGCAACCCCTGCCTCTATTAAAAAGTCCAGATACATATCTTCAACTCCTGACAGGATCTTGGATGCTCCTGATCTTAGAAATGATTTCTGTAAGTTGGACACTTAAGTGGATTTTAAATCTCTATACAATTGACTTTAATTGCAACAAATCTTTAAATGATACCACATATTTACAGAAATGCAGAGAATGGACACTGATGAATAAATTCTAAACGAGGAAATGTTGTAAGTTCAGTTTGAAGTCCTAATTTGTGACTTCCCACTAGGAAAGTTGGAGCAGCCCTCCAACCTTATGATCAAAGATGCCAGCAGTGTATGTCATTTTTTTTGTTGCCACTGTTGTGTATCTATGACTGGCTATATAAACACTATCAGGTCACGACAAGGCTCTGTCATGAATGTGCTGCAGCAGCATTTAAGTGCAACAAATATTTGTGTTTTTCTTTTTACTGGAACACAACTTGGGAATGTTGATCTAATTCCTGATGCAAATAGAATTTGATGTTGCATAAACATCCTAGTTTATTAAATCAAGGAAACTTTAACATTTAATATTAATGTAGGCTTTTCTTTTTCCCCCCCTCCAGATTTGAATCTACTCGATTGGAGCAGTAGAAATTTTCTCGCTGTGGCTCTTCATAACAGTGTTTACCTGTGGGATGCAACTCAAGGAGACATCATTCTTCTCATGAAGATGGAGCGTGAAGAGGACTACATCTGCTCCCTGGCCTGGACTAAAGAGGGAAGCTACCTAGCTGTCGGCACCAGTGACTGCAAGGTTCAGGTCAGTGTGGAGATCATCGTGCCACTTGAGTTAAAAAGAATATGGGACATTAACAGAATAAGTTTTATTTTTTTTTAAACTGTATTGATTTCCTTTAGTTGTGGGATGTTGAAAATCAGAAGCGCTTGCGCAGCATGGCCAGCCACACAGCAAGGGTTGGAAGTCTGAGCTGGAATGACCATATTCTTTCCAGGTAAAAGTTCCTCCTACCAAAGTCTGTAATATTCCCCTGGTGGTTTCCATTTTTGCACTCAAGTGTGCATTCTCTTCTTTCACCACGCCCCACAGTGGCTCCAGATCAGGACACATCCACCACCATGATGTGAGGGTGGCAGACCATCACATCAGCACCCTCACTTCTCACACGCAGGAGGTGTGCGGCCTTAAGTGGTCCCCTGATGGGCGATACTTGGCTAGTGGAGGCAATGACAACTTGGTGTGCATATGGCCCCGTGCACAGGAGGGCAGCGCCGGCAATGACAGCCAGCTGATCCGCTGCTGGAGCGAACATCAGGGAGCAGTCAAGGTGGGCAGCAAACAGAAGTTCATTATGCTAATTTTCTCCCTTTTCCTCTCCCTTCCTGCTTGTTATGAGAATTAAATGAAGACTGGAGTCTGTGTGTGTGTGTGTCCCGTTGTTCTAGGCTCTGGCCTGGTGTCCATGGCAGCCAAATATCCTTGCATCTGGAGGTGGTACTAGCGACCGCCACATCCGTATCTGGAATGTAAACAGTGGCTCCTGTATCAGTTCACTTGACACTCAGTCCCAGGTAACTGCTTCCTTCCAGACCAGGGATGTCGAACTAATTTTACATTTGTGGGCCACATACAGCTCACTTCGTTCTCAAATGGGCTGGATCAGTGAAACTCTGTGTAAAGATGTTTAAACCTTTAATCCCTGAGATGTCTTAATATAGAATGCAATTTCAACAGGACATCTCAGTTTTTCTATATGTTAAAACGAACAATTCAGCCTTAATATTAAAGTGCATTTAGGAATGAGCTACTGTAGTGTGGGAGGTCTTTATCAATAGGAAAAGCTGGTTCAAGTTCAAAATCCACGCTCTCCCTAGCTTTGTCCAGTGGGCAAAAATGGAGACTTTACTTGGCCAATTCTGGCCCCTGCACCTTGTGTTTGACATCCCTGTTCCACACCCTTCAGTTTTAATGGTCAATGTGTTTAGTGTTTGACTAAATGTCTCATCCAATCCAACTTTTCAGATCTCATCCCTGGTGTTTGCACCCAACTACAAGGAGCTGGTCTCTGCTCATGGATATGCCCACAACAATGTTGTTGTCTGGAAATATCCCTCTCTCAGTAAAGTCGCAGAGCTCAATGGTAAACAAGTCCTGTCCATATCTTTAAAGGCACATCCAGTGAACTAAGAACCTGTTGTTCCTCCTTTCTACTGGTATAATTTATATAAATTTTTTTTCCTTTAAGGCCACGACGACAGAGTTCTGAGTTTGACTCTCAGTCCGGACTGCTCTACTGTTGCTACTGTTGCTGCAGATGAGACCATTCGCTTGTGGAAGAGCTTTGAAATGGATCCCATTAAGAAGAAGGCTAAAGAGAGGATGGTGAAATCAACCAGCAGCGTCATTCATCAGTCAATCAGATAATTTGTTTCAATGAGGTTTTAAATCTGAGTTATGTTTGAGTTATCTGCATTATTTTTTTTTCTTTTTTTTTTCTTTCTTAATTTATCCACAATAAAGGGAACCACCTGGTGTTTGCCTGCGCTGCTCCAGTTGGTGGTTTAAAGTGTTGATGGCCTATTTTTATTTATGCAGGTCAACTGTTGTGTTTACAGTATTGGTGATTTTCAGTCAGTTTTTAAAATGTATTTATAACCTAGTTGGGTTTTAATCAGAATGTTCTGTATACCTGGGTTATAAATAAACACTTTACCACATCTGCTTCCCTCTGTGTTGCTTCATGTTGCCAGGACCAGTTTAAAGTTTACTGGTGGGTGTTTTGTGGTTTTTGTTTTGTTTATAAAATACATCCTTAAGATCTACACCTAAATCTGTTCATTGTCAGACTAGAGCTGGCTTGTGATGTAACAATAAACAAAGTTGATCTATTATAACAGATCACTTCCCTCCTGTGATTATTTTGTCTTGATTTATTCTACCTTCCTGTAATGTGTGCTCAGTTATTCTGTAGTGTTGGTTGATAAAATTTAAAGACTACCTTGGTAAATGTGTCTAAAGTATCTAAAGCCTGAGGATGCATTTCATTTTCATTGATGTATTTTATTTTTTTTCCTTTTACAGTAAATGCAAATTCCTGAATATTGCCACAAGGTGGCTCAGTCTGAATAGAGAACTGAGTGCTTGCCATTAAGTTAAAAGGAACACTGACCAGTGCTGATTGGGCTCATATGCAGAATATTTTCTTTAAAATATTTGTCATATTGCAAAAATGAACAAGCTGTTTTTGCATTCATGTACATTTTCTTTGGGTTAAGACTAATTGATGTGCAACTGTAGCTAAATTTTCTTTTAGAAAAGTCCCATAATGTTATCTTTAATTGACCAAGAGTTAAAACCGCATAAAAGGCCTAACCTCTGTTCCTCAGAGGACACATACAAGTTTAAAAAAAAGTAATCAGTAGCAGCAAACATTGATGGGTTTCAGTATATTCATACTTCTTTAGTTACAATTCAGAAATAACAGCATAGAAAGCCTATTAAATTAAAGCACAGTGTGCAAAGAGAACCGACCATACAGAGTTGTAAAACTCAGACTGGATTAATACAGATGAACATGCACAGCAGTGTATGTGCACTTATTTAAAAAAACAAAACAATACTGTAATATACAGTATAACATTGCTTTCCCATAACTCTTAAAATTGAAATTTAGTTTAGGCGTAACATGTTTCTGTCACAGTGCACACCATAACTGCTTTTCAAATTACAAAGACCTTTAAATTTAGTTTTATTTCAAAAGATAAATTAAAAAAAATTAAATATTTGACATTTACAGTGAAATCCTTTTTTTTTTTTGGGCTAACATAATTGCAGTTATTTACATGTACTAGTCTTGTGTGAAAACTGTGCCGTACGCCCAAGCAACAAAGGCCATGTTAGCAAAAACAGTGCGGATCGAGCCCGAGTCGAAGAATACTATCAGTGACAAAAATGAGCACCAATCTTCATACAGTATTCATCACAGTTACAGCTTACAAACACAACGTGGGCAGGTAGAGATCACCATTCATATCCCAAGAACAGTGTATGTACTTTCACAAAAGACCAGACTTACAAAGAAACTTAGATGAAGCATATTGAAGTCGATGTCAGTCCAATACGCCAGTAGATATGAATGATGAATTTAATGGTGTTAATATCAACTAACAGTCTATGTGTCCTTCTCGTTTCCAGGCGGGGGTCACCACGTTAGACTTCCTTGACTTTGCCCATGAAGATTTTGCCGTTGGTATAGTGGTGACCGTTCCCGTTCTGAAGGTGCTTGCCGTTTGCCACCACAGTGAACGGTTCGCTGGTTGAGCCGTTCTGTTTCGACTTTTCGGGTGTGAGGGGAAGTCTTTTGCCCTTTATGTAGGCCTGCACCCAAAAGTGAGAGAACAGGAGGAAGAATAAGACCCCATACATCCAGATCAGGTGGATCCACAAGGGCACTTGATAGTCACACTTTTCCATGAAGTAGTATTGGCTGATGTGAATGGAGACCAGAATGAACTGCGTCTGTAAAACAAGAGGGGGAAACAAAAACAAAGCCCCCCTAAACATTAGTTTTTGTAAAAGAGCTGAGCTGTAGCCAAAAACCAGATACGTCATTCATTTGAATATGTTGCTGTGGGAAAAAAAACAAAAAATCCAACGTACAAGCTGGATTGCGGTCATGTACTTCTTCCACCACAAGTATTTCTGGAAGCGAGGCCCTGCAGCAGAGAGTGCGTAGTAGGTGTACATGATAACATGGACTGTTGAATTCACCATGGCATGGAAGGAGCCCATTCCTCCAGCTTAAGAAGTAGGTAAAAAAAGATTACATTAATGTACATCTGCAACATGTCACAGAAAAGTTGTGCTGGTCTTGCACTGTCAATGTGTTTACATGCGTTTGTAAGCTCACCGGGTGTCAGGGTGACGCCCCACCACCACGTCCAGGGCATAAAGGAGTGATGGAAGACGTGGAGAAATGTGATCTGACCTTGTTTCTTTCTCAGCACAAAGAATACCTGCAAAAGCACACATGGGATCAGTCACAGTTAACTGATCAAAAGGCCAAAATAATAAGAGGAAGATGAAAAATGCACCTACTGTGTCAAGAAGCTCAATGAATTTGGAAAAATAAAACAGCCAGGCAACTTGAATCATCTGTGGAAAGGAAGAGGGCTGTGATGTCAGATATCTGACACTCAATCACAAACAAAATAAAATAAAAATAACAAACCAAACAAAAAAAAAGTTAGCTTGAGACAATGAAAGCTCCTCTGTAAAAATGTACTGACTTACCCTAAGAGTCTGTGGGCTGGTGGAAAGGTCAATGAGGTCGCATCTCCATGTGAAGGTGGTGGCCCATCCAGACATCATAAACTAAGTGTAAAAAACACACCAGCAGCTGTTAGCACTGACGTCACACCTGTATCAAAAGAGCGCAAACAAATACTTTTTCATCTTACCTCATACACTATGTAGGCATTCAACAGAACCATGGAAACATTGTAGATTATCATGGCAGTGTTGAGGTGGAAAGGTTTGCGATTTGCCATCAGGCGAGGCCCCACGTACAGGGAGAAGGCAACATAACCCAGGAGGATGGTCGTCATGTGCACGGGGCTCTGCATCAGAGGGTAATCTCTGACTCTGGCATCTGGAAAACGCATACAGGAAACACAGGCATGTTTTAGTCCTTGAGTCATGGTTCCATACTGGAATATCTGGGTGGGTCCACCGGCACTTCAGGTCATACATACTTTTGTGCCGTTTCACACCTGATGATGATGACGAAATAAAATGTTCTGATTTGAACAGATTGTAGGTGTGAAGAGAGAAAAGAAGAGACTTACCAGTTCTTGATTGTAGATAACTGTGGAATTTAACAATGCTTGTTAAAGCCTCTCGCAGCATGGTGACTGCTTCTTTACCCTTTCAAAACACCTGGGGGAAAAAAAGAACAGTACAAAAAGACAAAGAGTCAGAGAACAGGAGATGAAACGGAGCTGAAAGAGAGGTTGGTTGGGCAGGTGAGCAACAATATGACTGCTCCACCTGCTCTCCCACTGACTGAACAAACAGGAGACAGCTGTATAGCCTCAACAAACACCCCTGAGTGCCCTCGGCTCCAATCTTTCAAACAAATATACAAGAAAAAAAGAAAAAAAAAAAAAAAAAAAAAAAAAAGAGCGAATTTAAGAATGTCTTTCACAGCTCAGACTTTTCAAAAGAAGCCCTTCGTAGATATTTTCGGCAGAATTGTGAAACGTGATTTTGGATGACAGGCTTAAAACAATGACACGCTCATTGGGACTAACAGAGCAAGTCAAACAGGTGAGGCAAAGAATTGGCCCATGTGGCCACATGAGTGAATGAAATATGAGCAGATCATGAAGCTCAGGTAGTAAAATTGTAGAACGAGACAAAATCATTTATGTTGTTTTGAACTAGATCAAGCTTATTCTTCAGTTTTGACAAGAAGCCACAAGGCTAAAGGTGAAAAGCTAAAAGGTGTAACCAGTGACTCACCCTCTGAGCACTCCTGTCTGCGAGGAAAGCGGCTCCTCAGCCACAGCCGGCAGCACACAATCCAGTGAATCCAACAGATCTGCGACACCCGTGAGAGCGATCAGGCTGAAAAACCAGAAGCATGAAGGGACTTTCCGTGGGTTCAAGCCTCCAGCAGTCCTCTGATATATGATATTTACACAACCACACACAAAAAGACCAACAGTAGCTAAAAGTCTTTAAGGAAAGACTGAGAAAGAGAGAGAGAGATGAGTATAAGTGACAGGAGAGCTATGACAACTATGGGACTGGGCTCATTCAGCTCAATTTAAGCCCCATGGTTCTACTTTGTAGTTTCACAACCACACCCTGTTTCAGTGCTTGGCTCCACCTCTCTGTCCACACTGAGACTGCCTGTGATTGGACTGCCTCATCAATAAGTGGTAAAGGCGATAGGGTGAAAGAGTTAAAGGCCCCCTGCATCAGACACCCAGACCCAAAGGCGAATACCTCCATTGTTACTTAATAAGCTCAATAAAATGTAAGAAAATAAACAGAGTTAAGAGAAAAAAAATGAACTGATCTAAAAATACAGATTGCCAAAAGCCATGATATAAATAAAGTAAAGAGATACATGAGGATAAAGTAATAATGTTATTCTTCATACTTGATTTAGGTTAAAGGTTGCAAACCCACACAATACACTCACAGACTTAACGACACATTTGGATTTGCCCAACCCTTGCAGCAGTTTGACAGGCCCTCTGGTGCCTCTGGTTCTACCTGTTCCCCAAGCACCAGCGATGCTGGGCGTGAGGCCTGGATAGTGCTAGAAATTCACTCGGCACCACAAGGTTAGACGGAGAGGCAGGTAGGAATGAAAGGCATCCGTGCACGTGAAAGAGGGAGAGAAGGAGGCGGGGAGGAGGGAATCAGTGCTGTATGTTTACATATCATATGACACTTTAACACTAAGTGCATGCAGGTGAAAGCGTGAAAGACATAAAGTGAAAAGAAAAGTCAAATTGTTTTGCATATGCAACGCATTGTATCAGAAAGTAAAGACTTTCCAACGCGGGCAGTTTTAGTTTCAGATAGCGCCCCTTAAAAACTCGACAGGTGGCTTCTTGAATGTGCCATTCACATTCATGGTAGGCACCAAATTGTAAGTGTAATACCCTGATCTTGTTAACATATTAACAGTTCAGTTTCACCCAGAGACGGCGCCCATTTATGGGCAATGACACTTATGTGTTAAATCATCCATGCATCGGTGGAAATGTGACAAAACCTTGAACTTAAAATGGTCATTCAAACCAAGTCTAACTGTGCAGGGATGCAGCGTGAGAGCAACATGCTGCTTATTGCAGTGTTTTTGCCCTTTTTAAGCATAAGCTGACATGAATGTGAGACTAGGTGTTTTTGTCTCCATGGTCAGCAGTTTTCCATTGCTGCCATATTCCTTAATAATACAACACACTCCCTGTCCATCTTGGTCCTGTGACTGTTAAACACTGACTTCAGTTTATCGCATATGAGCTAACAAACAGCTAAACAAGCTGACATTCAGTCCCACTGTGCAGCACAGATAATAGTTTCCCTCACTTAGCCAATTGTGGAAAATTAGGCAGGATGGGCCTCATCTGGATGTGGAAAAATGAATGAATGGGGGTGGGGGGATTCTTTAAATTCTCAGCTCTGTGCTTTATGTCAGCGGTCCCCAACCCCCGGGCCTCGGACCGGTACTGGTCCGTGAGTCGTTTGGTACCGGGCCACGAGAGAGAGGATCAGGTGTGAAATGTATGGTTTTCAGGGTTTTTATCGGTTTTCAGCGTTATTTTGTTATCGTTTTTATCGTTAACTCGGTTTTCCTGGGTCTTTTCACGTGTGTTATGAACAAATCTTCTTTTTTTCGGTACCGGTACTAGTTTTATTTTGTTGTATTTATCCGCGACACCTTAAAGGCCGGTCCGTATTGTCGGGCATAAACCGGTCCGTGAGGCAAAAAAGGTTGGGGACTGCTGCTTTATGTAATAGCAGTGAGGCTTGCTTAAGAAGTCACATGGTCGCCCATGTTCATACATTATGTCTTCGGTGATTCTGTCATTTGTGGAATCTGGCGCTCCAGAGCATTTGTGCAGTGACCGAGTTATGTAATTCATTATGTTTATGTGTAAATATCCCAGCATTGTCATTTTTAATCCGTTGCTTGTTTGCAGCCCATCTAAACAAAACTGTATAGACACTACCAAACACTGGAGCTGAAAGTCACTTTTCTTTTTCTTCTCCCCTCCCCATGTATGTGAAAATTCAGGTTTGTGATACTGATCATATGTGTGAAAAGGTTTTTTCTTTCTTATCACTGTTTTCTTGCAATAAAATCACTCACTCGGCAATTGTTACGCTAATAACCGAGACAGGTGCCTGTCTACGATGGAAAATAACTGGAGTCTGTGATCTTGAGTAACTTTTCAGTGGCAAGTTTTAAGTGAGGAATTTCAAAAGCCTGACAAAGCTTTTTCATATTGTGGGTATTCTAGAAAAATCTATTCAGTGCTCTGAGTTCAAGCTTGGTTTTATTTATTATTTTTTTTTTAGGATTTGTTCAGTTAATTTTGATCATGTAAACAGTATACAGAAAATCATTTTAAAAAAATACTATACAAATTACTGCAAAACACATTAGTCTCACTTTACCCATTCTAATTCCCTTTACATGTAGAAAAGTATTTAAGTGGGACTTTAAATAAGTTATTGCAGGTGTCTGACCCTATAAATGTATTTATTTTATTATTTTTGATCATGCATTTAAACGTTAAAGCCTTGAAAACTATTTTATTGTGCAAAACTGACTGGACCAGGAAGCCACACTGAAAATCTTTTGAGATCATATGTTCCCATTCACTTGAGTGCACTCCCAGTGAAAACAATGACTTAACTTTATAATGCTTCATTTAATCCTTATGTGAATAAAGCCTGCATCAGCAATAATCAGCATGCCAAGAGAAATAAACACTCTTTCAGGGAATCACCATGCAGAAGTCTAATCTGTTTGCAGATTATTAGCTTGGTTTTGAGGAGGAAGGGCCACCATTTGTCACTTTTAATTTCTTTCTTTTGTCTAAAGGGGGGTAAAAGTGCAAGACAAGACAAACGTCTGGTGTGTGATTGCTCTCTGAGTGACAGAAGAAGAAATTCAAAATATGTGTGTGTTGTGCATTTATGACTGTGCGTTTGTCTTCCTGAAACTGCTGCAGACCTAAAGGACAAGATGTTTCTTTTTTCCACAAGAGTATAGAATAACAAATAAATCACATAATGTGCAGCAAGAAGTTATTCAGACTGACTATGTGTCAGAGCTGTATCCCTGACCAAACTTAAAAAAGGTCCCCAAGTTGCTTTTTTTGTCTGTCGAGAGCAAGTTTTGTAATTATGATTTTGGCATTAAAAAATGTTTTCTGTTTATTTTTTTTGTATCACTTTGGTTCTCGTGGGATTTTATTTCACTCTGAGGTCTTTCTCTAATCATTCTGTCCGGACAAACACAGTGACACAATGTTCCTTTGGCCTCTGAGCATTTTGTCCTCATGTCTGGAATATTTATACTGTCAGAGTTTAACTTGGCAGGTGTTACATAAACATTAACCAATTGTAGGGTAATCATCTGAGGCATGGCATCCATTTTCAATCTTCTGCTGAGATTTGACTTTGTAAATCATCTTTCTGTGCATTTAGCTTACAATGAAAATAATAAAATCTTTTTCTTTATTCGGTTCATTTATGAGGATTTTTTTTAAAGAAATCTGAAAAGATGTAGTTTAAAACTACAGCTTATTTAACACCTACACTTATACAAAAAAAATCAACACGTAAGGAAAATTAAATCTTTCACTGATTTAAATATAAAATCACAACAAAAGAGAAAAAGCAAGGATACAAGAGACCATTGATAGTTTCAGAACCTTTCATAACCAGAGCATCTTCACGCTAAACATTTATCACAATACTGAATTTTTATATTAGTTTTTTTACTACTTTTTTAACAGTTTCAGTGTACTACACTTAAAATCCAGCGTTTTCTTGAGTTTCTATGTCCACATTGTTTGAACCTGTGTTTGCACAAATTGCTGTTTTGCTTTTATGTAATTCTCAGCTGTGGATATTTAAAGAGGATAAATGGCTCAGTTCTTCAAAACACATCATAGCATCAGAGTTTGCATGATACCGTTTGTACCTCCTGTGAAGCCAAAACTTTAAATGTAGCCTCTGCTCTTCATGGTGTGAAAAACTGGTCGCGCCACAGAAGCGTGTATTGAGCCTGTATTGAGGAGCAGTGGTTTAAGACCATAAGCCTTGATGTGTGTGATCTTCTTCTTTCAGCTGTCAAAAGCAAGTGTACTTCCTGTGCCAGTCCCAAGCCTGGATAAATGTGGAGGGTTGCGTCAGGTAGGGCATCCGGCATGAAATCTTTGCCAAATCAAACACGTGCATCAAGAATGTGGCACGATGTTGTTCCCAGATCATCATGAAAATGTTGTTCCAGGATCAACATTGCAAGTGACCAATCAGAATGTTGTGACGTCATACTTTTGCGACTTCGGGAAAAACCGCCGTAATACAAAAAACTGTACTTAAGCTTCGAGAAACCGCCTCTGTCCACCGATCAACGGACCCTGACCCTAACCCTAACCCTTTAATAAACGGTAAGCACAATTGATATTGTCCTTGCAACATTGGAATTTCATAAATGCAGGAATGGCTTGGCGCGCAAAAGAATAACGTCACAACATTCTGATTGGTCACTTCCAATGTTGATCCTGGAACAACATTTTCATGATGATCTGGGAACAACACCAACACGACGATATCAGATCATCCAAGAAGGTGTCAGACATTTTGTTCTAAAGTAATGGAATACAGCTCAGTGATGTAAACAATGGGTTTGGACTTTTTAATCTCCCACGATCTAAAAGCAAGTTTTACAAACAGATCTTGTGTTTGTGTTTTTCCGTGTGAACCCTACAAACACTTTTTTACTTAACTGGAGGAAATCTGTTGGAGCGCAGAAAAGGAATAATTTGAAAAAGATAAAGTAGTTTTGGTTACACTGGCATTGGCTTATAGTCCAGAAGATTGAAGGTTTTCCCTGGAAGTAATATAATTTGATGTAGAAGGTTGTCATTCTTACTGGCTTCTAGAAATATTTCCATCAATGGTGTTAACAAGTTAATTATCTATACAAATCCAGTTTATTATCTGGGTCTGTTCCTTTTCTTTAGATTTCAAGCCATCAGCTACACTTCTCATTTCTTATTATGTCATTTCTGACTCCAGATATCCTCCGTTTCAAACAGTAACAGAGAGCTCACACATCTGAGAATCAGTTCAGATTTTGTGGTCCTGCTCCAAAGGCTCGGTTAAGTATCCTACATTAATACATCACATACGTGTATTAGCTTTGAACAATTTTAACTTTTCAACAATTATTATTAATACTATTTTGACTATTTAAAAAAAATATATTGTATTGTTTTAATTGTTATTGTTATCTAAAACCAACTTCATCATGATCTTTATGAATCCTGTCAGCTAAACAAACTAAAAGGGAGAAACAGCGACACCGCATGGCCAAATAGAAAATTAATGAAACCAGCTCAAAAAAATTCCTTTGGATTATTTTTTATGATTTAAATAAAACACGTGTGCAATTTATAAGCAAAGTTGCAAATCTTATTTAATCTTATTTTTACAGTCTTTTCAAATAAAAACTTAAATTTAACCAATGCTATTCCACCTGTTATTTTTCATATAGTTTACATTGTAATATTTCTTTCCCATTTAGATCACTTGTTTTTAAAAAGCCAAACAAACTAAATTATAAAAGCCCTCCTTAATAACAGCACACGCATACACACACACACACACATTTTAGTGAGGACATTGCTTTCCTTACCCCTTACCAAAACCGTAACCTTTAGAAATGAATACCTAACCCTAACCTATACCCTAAACCTAACCATAACCCAACTGTAACCCTAACCCTAAAAAAGACATTTTTGAGCCTCAAAAACGCTTTTAAATTTGTGAGCACCGGCATTTGGTCCCCTGAAGTGACTGTTGTCCCCACAGGTATAGTGTGATGCTAATTTTTGGTCCTCACAAAGATGTTTAAACAAATACACACACACACATTCACACACACAGCAGAAAACAACAACAAATAAAAACCAAATAAATAAATAGCTGGTCTTCTCTGACTGAAAAGATGACAGAAAATATAAAGACATTAAGAGTTTTTTCTTTTGTGTTCCGTGACTGTAGCAAATATTTCTTTGTATGTACTAAGTATGACAGTGCAATGACAATAAAGAGTTATCTTATCTTATCTCATTACCTTAGATAAATAAACAAATAAACAGATCAGGATGCAATGCAGTAAATCTACATAGATATTACCAAACAACACAAAGCCCCATGAGCTTATTCTCACATGCAGAGCGGGACATCTAGCGGCGTGTAGGAGCTCTGCAGGGGATTGACAGTGGCACACTTCTGGCTTCAGGAACAGTTACATGAACTTTGGCAGGTGATCGGCTCCTGAGTCACACCTGTGCTCAAATCACAGCATAATGGTGATTTGCATCAGAGTGTTAAAACCCTTTTTTTACGGCTGAATATTAGAAACAATGCGAGTGAACTGGCTATTCTATTAAAGCCGAGCTAATCGCCCCTCAGATTTGTGAATGAATGAAAGTAGTTACAGTTGAATTGTCTCCCTCTGTCCGCCGGGGTGAGCAGCTGCTTGTGGTGGGAGGGAGGCGGCGGCTGTCAAACTCCTTATCCGGGCTTTTCCCGGCTCTGAAACGAACACACCCACCGCGCGCCAATGGCAAGGTGGAACAACAGGTAGGCGTCCTCCACCCGCCTCCCTCCCTCGTTCGGTGCGTCTCGGAGAAACAAGTGGACCCACTATCCGCTGCGTGAAAATGAGAACAGAACTTCGCCTGTTGTTTGCTTGATTGTCTGGGCCGGTTTGTCTGCACAGTGGAGGAGTTTTTATGCGCTTGCTCTGACAGTCCAGCTTTGTTTGAAACACCTCGGAGATTCGCTCTGAAACGTCTACTAATTAATAAATCGGAGGTCCATTATCGGATAAATCGCGTTTGCGACATCAGGCGCGGGTGTTTGTCATCATGTGGATATGCTGATGGTAAGTGTGGTCTTTTTCTCGCGTGTTAAAGCGGTTCAGGGATTTAAAATTCGGGTTAACTTGTGACTGCAGTGAAAAAAGCTCGATGGGGTTGTGTGTGTGTGTGTGTGTGTGTGTGTGTGTGTGTGTGTGTGTGTGTGTGTGTGTGTGTGTGTGTGTGTGTGTGTGTGTGTGTGTTATATTGAGACTGGGAAACAAAATATTTCCTCAGTCATTTTGTGGTATCGCCGGTTGTTGTTGCATAATCCAAGAAGTGTAGCAATAAGTTGACTATCCCACCATGTGACTCACAACAATAACGCCTCCATCATATTCTTATGTAAGTTTCTGCTCCAGTTTTAGACTCTGAATGTCTTTATACACTCACCCGCCATTCTTGTGAATTAAAAAAAATAAGTGTGTAGTAGCAGCAGGGATTTTTAATCACCTGCTCCTTTTTCCTCTTATCTGACCTGTTTTCATCTACTCCTATTCCTCACAGCTGCCATATTATCTTCACCACTGAACTCTGAGCTGATTGAAAGAGGTCAGAGGCTCTCTGACTTACAGATTCCCCCCCCTCACCCTCACCCCTCACCCTGCATGAGGACATGGAGGTCCTGCGCAGGTCTTCAGTGTTTGCTGCAGAGGTCCTGGATGTGTTTGACCGATCACTGACCGAGAAGGAGCTGGTTTCCCAGTCTAAGGCGCTGTGCAGAGACTACATCCTGTCGAGGCTCAACCAGAACGGGTTGGGATGGTCCAAAACTGAGCTCAATTTTTCTCCCTCGAACGCAGCGCTAGCTGAAGTATCTATGGTGCTTCTCTGTCTTGGTAAGCGCAGCAGTTTCCATAAATGTCACCTTATCGATGACCTCCGAACCATGATTGCCTTGATTGATCATGCCAGTTTTTGAACTGATTTATTCATTATTATTGCTGTCATGAAAATAGGCCTTGACATTTATAAGTAAGTAGGCTGGAAGACTAAGAATTCATTATCACATCCTCACAGTGTTAAGTACAGTTTGGGACTTTCTATCCAGATCCTTATCAAAAATAGGATAAAAGAAAAGGACAAAGAGTTTTTTTGAGATATTTTTTTTTCTTCTTGTCCAACAACCATACTTAAAATAAAAGGAAATGTTGTGTTTAAGTCATTGTTTAAATTTGAGCATCTCAGCAATTATTGACATTACATTTCACGCATTTGCAGTCTAACATGCAGTCCATTTTCATGATCTGCCGATTAGCTGCTCATCTGATTGATTATTTGTTTGGCCCATAAAATGTCAGAAAGTAGCAACGGTTGTAATGAATTTCCACTTGCTTTCAGAGAAGGGTAAAGAAACCAGAAAATTGTAAATGATCAGAGACTGAATTTGCTGATCACCTACATTATGATCCTATGTCTCTATACTGGAGTGTTTGCTACATTTGCAATATATTAAAGCAACACTTTAGGCTTATACTCCACATGTCTATACAGCCTGTACTGAGCATTTGAAGCTCTGATGAGCTCAGACCAAACGATGAGTCGAGGATTATATCTGCATGTGTGAGAACAGCTTGAACCAAAACCAGGCAGCAGCGGTCCAGCCCTCCTCTTCACATCTATCTTTTCTCAGCACCCGGGTATCTGAGTGACCTCCTGCCACGGGAAATGTTTGAATTTGATATTCAAGCAGGTTAAAATGTGTGACGTGCTACACTTTCACCTGTTTTTAAATCTCCTTTGCTCAGATTCACTTCCTAACAGACTTTTCTCCTTTTCTTTTTTTTTCTTCTGTTTCTGCTCTCCCTCTGTTACCTAGGCGATGAGCTGGAGTGTATACAGCCCAGTTTGTACAGGAACGTGGCGCGGCAACTCAACATTTCTGTTGCCATGGAGAACATGGTTTCGGATGCCTTCATCGGCGTAGCAACAGAGATTTTCTCAGCAGGTACAAGGCTGTTATGAAGCTCAGAGTGTTGATGATGATGATGCATCGCAGTAGAAATTAAAACAGCGCAGGAAGTGACCTTCACTCCTGATTGCTTATGGAGGCACTGACTGTGGACCTCTGCAGCTTTCACCAGGCTCATTCGGCTCAGAGCGAGTGGGTGCAAATCAGATGTAGGTGGAGTGAGACTCCATCTGGAACACATAATTAGTCCTACATCCAAGTTTCTAAGTTTAGACATTAGTTTACTAAATTGAGCCCAAGTTTGGGATGTGGATGCTGAACATAAAAGGGCTTCGTTGGCAGCATTGTCGTGTCTTGCTAAGAGGGCTCAAACATTTTTCTTTAATGTTAATTTGTTACTTTTCATATTGAATTAATAGAGTCGTCCTGTGACAGATTGGCGACCTGCACAGGATGTAACCTGAACTGGATAAGCGGTAGAAAATGGATGGATGGTTTAATGTAGCGTAAAGCCAGCAGGTCCCATCTTGGGCCTCACAGAAAGATGCACAGGAAGTAAAATTAATGCAGGGTGGCAGGGGATAACGGTGCTGCCTAAGAAAAAGTTTTGGGCTTTCTAGTTGGTTTTTGGCTTTTCTGAGTTTTGACCTTTCTGAGGTTACATATTCTTAGGTTATCTTTAAGTTTTCCTCCATGTTGCTTCTGGTTTCTTTCTGTAACCCTAAAAGGTGTGTGTTATGTTAGGGGTAGCTTGCTTCTCGCCCGCTGTCAGCCGGGACAGGCTCGAGTCTGGTTGGATGGGCATTTAAGAAAATAGAATGAAGGACGGATGGCAGTACAAGGTTCACTTATAGAGTCTAAGAAAGCTAGCTGGTAACTCCATAGTGTGCTAAGGAAGGCGGTTCAAAATCTAGGAGACACAAATCCCTGGGTGGGTTGCTTCAGGATAATTATCGAGTGATGATCTGTGGTGATCTCTTCCAAATAAGGCTAAAGCTGAAAGAAGAATGATCTAGCTAATTAAAAGATATGTGACATTATTCAGATGCTGAATTTTTTCTGCATTTTCTCAATTTTTGTTCTTAAATTTTGCACAAATACAGAAGCAACTGCTGTTGTGCACAAAGGAAATCACGAGCTCCAGCTGTACTCTTTGGTGGTGTGATTTTTAAACTCGAAGTAAATCTTCTTGTAATTGTGTCCTCACATAGTTCCGGTGTTGTTTTTGGCAAATAATTCATCTGGTTGTTGTTGTTGTTGTTGTTATTATTATTATTACATCCAGTCTAATATAGACACAGCCTTACTTTAATACCCTTATGTAAAAATTTGCAGCTATCATCCCAGAACTGCCATAATTTTTAAAATAAGTTGGCCAATAGGTGAAAATAATTTTGTTTTTTTTGTATTTTACTTTTTATTTACTCCCTCCTTTTTTGCTAAGATCTAGAGTTATTTATTTTTAAAAAAATGTGAACTTTGAAATAACTACCAAAGATGACTCGAAGTTAATGAGCTGGCAACAGATAAACATCCTCTGCTTCCTCTGCTAAATGTCATCCTGTCTCAATCTATGCTGATGTAGCTTAGCAACACATTCTTCCTCGTGCAGTTCTTCTTCTTCGTATTCTTCTTCTTGCTCTTCCTAGGAGTCTCCACAGCAGGTCATCTTCTCCATCTCACCCTATACCTAGCATCTTCCTCTGTCTCACCAACCCTCTTCCATATTAAGTCATATAAATCACATTGTGGCATCCATGAAACTTCTCTGCGGTCTTGCCTTTTTCCTTCTGCCTGGCAGCTCCGTGTTCAACACCCTTTGCCCAGTATGTCCGCTATCCTTCCTCTGCATGTGTCCAAGCCATCTCCGCATTGCTGAGGTTGTTACCAAACTGCTCTGCCTCAGCTGTCACTTTCTGATGTACTCGTTTCTTTAATAAAAATATATGGTTAGCTGTTCCTGTGGTTCATTAGATTAAAACCAAGGAGAGATGGGTTAGGACAACAGCAGCTGGCTCTGGCTTGAATGTGGAATTTCTTACTTGATTCACGGTTGTTACCTCTGGATAAACAGTCTAAGTGGTTCTTCCTGTTATTCCTGGCTTGGAGTGATTTGTGCTAATTAAGTGAGAACAACATTGCAGAACAAATGTCTCAAAAAGCCTGTTGGTTAAATTCTAGATGAGTGTATTTGGTTGAAGTCGATCATGCTGGTCTCGGTCTTGTGCCTTTTTTTTTTTTTTTTTAAGTTGTCTTGACAACAGATGTGTTTTGTAAACTGTCCAAAGAAGGAATGACATTTTGAAGGATCCAAATAAAGAGTGACTTTATGTCCTCTGTACGCACCTCGGGGATAGATTAGAGAGTCTGGTAAAACTTTGGCGCGGGACCAGGAAAGTTCAAACACAGACTTGGTTAATGACATTTTCATGCTTGTGTTCTGGATAAATGTCTGCTCTTTTTGACGTCACGAGGGTGTCATTTTTAGAAACGGCGTGGGATTCCTCCTCAAGAACAACAAACTGGTGAACCCAGGCAGCCCCAGCCCTCTGGGACGGGTTGAAACTTGACTATAAATATATTTTAAAAAAAGAAGGCATGTGTGTTTTTCCTGCAGTCTTGAGATTGTTTTAAAACCACCCTTTAAGCTTTTAGTTAGTCATTACTTTGTGGTGGACAGAAAGGAATGACATTTTTATGGCATGTGTGGATCATATCCACATATCTTCCTTTGGAAGCAGTCATCTGTTCTGTGGTCGCCTTCAGTAAAATCAACACGGCTCATCTCTCCTCCATCCATCTTCACCTGCCTCCCACTTCTGTTCTTTCTCTTTCCGCCCTCCTCTCTTCCAGCTTTATCCCCGACAATCTTGTCTCTATTCTTGGCCCGCTTCTCAGTAGGGAGGGAGACATGACGTGCTCTGACAGCTTCCACGGACAGTTATCTCATTTAAGCTCACCCAGAGCTCTATCCTTTAATAGCCACACTCAGAAGCTGTGGCTCAGCTCTCAGGAGCAACCATGACAATGCATGCAGGGCTAAAGGGGGCCAATGCCATTAAGCCCTGCACTGCATCACTGACGTTCGTTATAACAATCCCTCTTTGCGCTGGAAACTTTGCCTGGAGTGGCCGGATGCCCTCATTTATCATATTGGACTGTTTTGAGGTCTGTGCCTCTTGGAACTAAATTAAAGTAAAAACGGGACAAATACTTGGCCTTTTTCAGCTCCACTACTTCTGCTGCATTCACATTTCAGTTTTGAACCTGTTGACCTTCCCGTATCTGAAACTGCGTCAGTGGCAGTGCAGTCTAAACCTGTTTATTTTACAGCCTGGCGTGGCCTTATTGATAGCATTAACACCAGTTTGTTGACTTTCATATTTACAAGGTGCACCAACTGCCCTGCATGCTTACTGTCAGGTCACAGAATATGTAGCTGGAAAGAAGGAAAGAGACGGGCGTTGCTTTGTGTGGGAGGGAATGTTTATGGTGAGGTAAAGATGGCAGTTTGATTTTCGGTGGCTGCAGATAAACGAAATCCAGATCAGCTTGAACTGTGGAAGCACTGATACACAGATATAGAATAATTAAACATAATCCACTGGTGTCTGTTTTTTCCTGTAGGCATAACATGGGGTAAGGTGGTGTCCATGTACGCGGTAGCTGGAGCCCTGGCAGTGGACTGTGTCAGACAAGGCCATCCGGCCACAGTGCACATCTTAGTGGACAGTCTGGGACAGTTTGTCCGCAAATTCCTGGTTCCCTGGCTGAAGAGACGGGGAGGATGGGTAAGTTTCTGCCTCTCTAATGACAATCTTCAGTAATTAAGGCCATGACGCAAGCCCAGTTTTCACTTCAGGGAACCGCTCAAGATTAAATATTACAAATGATGGTCAAAAGAAGAAGAAAGTGCACACTGTCTCCTGTTGTGTTTTACATACCTCTCACATCGTTGTGGAGGAAATTTGGCCTACTGTTTTAAACAGCGGTGCATCAGTTTATTGATATTTGCTGGCATTCATTTATACACAGCTCTCTTAAAGGTTGAGGTCTGGACTTTGTGTCATTGCAACATCTTGCTTATTATCTTTTTCAGTAAATCTGGTATGTCTTGGGTGCTGTGCCTGTAGCATGACCCACATTGGTCCAAGCTTTATCTGTCAGACTGATGCCCTCACAGTCTTGTTTGATATACAGAGTTCATAGTCAACTAAGTGACTCCAAGGTGCCCAGGTCCTGTGATTAGAAAACAAGCCCAAATCATCAGCCTTCCACCTCCGTGCTTAGCAGTTTCTATGAGGTGTTTATGCTCTTTGGTTTTCCTCTAAACGTTGTGCTGTGCATAAAGTCCAAACATCTCCACTTTGGTCTTTGTTCCAAAGCTCTTGTGGTTTTTTCATATGAAACTTTGCAGACGTAAGCTGTGTTGCCATGTTCTTTTTTAGAGAGATGAGGATTTCTCCTGCCAATTTTTCCAAACTCGCTCAGCGTTTTTCTCATTTTAGTGTCATGAACTTTAACATTCAAAATGCTAACTGAGGCCTTTAGAGTCTGAGGTGTATATTTTGGGTTTTTTACAGTTTCTGTGAGCCTTTGTACTGTCTGACCTTGCAATGAATTTGCTGGAACGGCCACTCCTGGGAAGAATAACAGTTGTTTCAAATGTGTGCAAAGGTTTTGACAACAAACTGCCACAACTTATTCTGAGGACCAGATCATTTTAAAAAAATATATTTTTTTGATATGTAAAAATATACTTTTGGAAAAGGGTATACTTTCTTGTGTCATATGCCTTGTATCATTACTTCTGCATGTTGCTGCAGCAAAGTTTTGGGCACACATTGACATGCATAAAAAGTTGACATTTGAGATAAGACAACGATTTGCATTTGCTTGGTTTTTTTTTGGGAGGGGGGGTTGATGCACTGCTTTGTACATGCATGACAAGCATGCTGATTGTGCATGAAGCTCAGTCAGCTTTCAGTCGTCTTTCAGCAGTCTGAGCTACAGGGATGTTATTTGCTTACTCTGGCTTCCTGCTGGTTGATGATGAAAAATTTCTCCTGTAAAGTGGAGTATTCTTATGCTTGATTTAAATAATATTCAAACTCAGTTTTATTTGACTTTAGTATGTGTGTGTCTCTGTGCATCTTCCCAGTCAGACAGTATTTTTACTTTTAGTGGACTGACAAAAGAGACAACAGATTGCAATAATAAATGCCACTAGTGAAATTGCCTTACGACATTAAAGTCATTTTAATTTCTCAGTAACATTTAAAAACGTTTTTCTTTCAGTCTCACAAATTCAGGAATAACTTGCACAAACACCTCCTGTTCAATATGAGTGTCCAGTGCATTCTTAAAGTGTATGTGTGAAATTTTATATATCAGAAAATAAGTGGAAGCTCAAAGTTTCCTTTTTAATATTTATACTTAAAGAAGTTTAACAAGTTTGTTTGTGGGTTTTTTTAATGTCCCTTTTATTTCTTTTTTTTTTTTAAGGTGGAGATCACAAAATGTGTGGTAAAGAAGGATCTTTCCCCTGAAGAAAACTGGCTGTCCTCCGCCTTTGAGTCCCTCAAGTACTTCCTCACCACCATGTACGTCTACATTATGAAGGAGCCGTGAACGAACACAGAGTGGGAGGTGGGAGGGTGGGGGTGTCTTGCGTGGGATTAAAATCTCAGACTTGTCAATAAAAAGGTGGAGTGGAGAGGGTCGCTGTGATTGATGGGGATTGAGCCTGCCGGCAGATTTCAGTCTGCTGCTGTGTATGGCATTCAGCAAATGTTTGACCAGCAAATGTTTGTGTTCTCTCAATGTCGGCCGAGCCCGTGAAGTGGTTACCCTTCATCCAAAGAGTAGTCACCGTGACATTTAAGAGCATATCGCTCCGCCTCGATGTATTTTCTCACTGCTTTAACCGGTGTAGTAAGCAAGGCTTCTCCAGTGTTGTTACGTGAGGCTGTTCATACTCCAGAGACAAACACTCAGATGTTTTAATGTGGTGTTTCTCAGAATATTCACACTTAAAGAGGCGAAAACTGTGTTTGTGATGAAACTGACGCTCAGCTGGCTGGGTCCTGTTGTGAGGTTCGAGTCTGAAACAGTGAGTTCACGCCTCAAGAGTAATGTCAGGTGGATTCAACTGTTTACACTTCATGGAGTAACTCTATTGTACTTCACCAAAGCACAAAGAGAGTCTCTTTACAAATATGATCCTTTTAAAAATAACGAAGAGAAACGTTGGATCTCATTGCGCTTATTTTTGGCCAAAGAACTCAAGGAATGGTAATATATGAATATATACTGAATGTGCATATTTTTGTGGACATTGATTTCCTTTTAGATCTGTAAATAGTCTATTTATGATTTTATTTTTTTATTTAATGACTTGCATTTCAAGGCACTGCAGTATGAGGACGCCACTACAGCGGCTCTTTAGGATGATTGTGTGTGATGGGTGTCACTTTAAGTGTGAACTTATAAATGTGTGTGTCTAAGAGTTTTTATGAAACCTATAATAAACTTGAAACTTCACATACGGGACTTTTGTGATGCTTTTGTTATTACAGGCACATCCTTACTCTTGCTGTAAAGAATGGCCCTGTAGGGTGAAGAGGTGAGGGTGTTTATTGCTGCCTGGGTCACTGAGGAAGAGTTGGATTTGGTTAAAAAGAAGCGGCTTAGATAACTTTGAAAACCCGAGGCAGACAACTGGTGGAAATGGTGTTAACGGGACCTCTTTGTTGCAGGGAATTAGTTGCTTCCTTTACCCAATTTGTCACTCTTCTTACAAAGGTAAGAAAACAGAGCAACAGAAGTTTACACGAGGCTTTATAATATCATGCAACTAAAGACATCAGAGCTTTAACTGTTCCTCAAGGTGCTCCACAATCCCAGCTCTGTGTTTACATCATATGGCTCTTTCTATTTAAAAACCATGGCTGTAACCGTCATGTGTCAGCCTGCGGTGTCTTCTCGTGTTTCCAGTGCCGACGCCGATCTTGTGTGTTGCGGTGCATTAACACAGGCTAATCCGATTTGTATCATCCATCAGGACAGAAACACATTAATAGACTCAAACAAGCAAAGACAAAATGAGTAATTTAATTTATCCAGCACACGAACAGTGCAGCTGCCCCCTTGCAGACATGGATGTCTGTGAGCGCACACGTGAAAACAGTGGCCTTAAATAGTCATTTTTCTACATAGTGCCACTCAGAAAAAGAAAAAAACCCCTGAAGCCCACATTCAAAGGACAGTGCAATGCCTCCAGCTGCTTTAGCTCACAATTTTGTGATAGTGCAGTAACAGTCACATATAGTGCTTTTATTATCTTCACATTGAAATAGCTTTACAGATTAAATATACACCATGAACACCCTGATATTGTCTGTGATGTTTAACTAGTGCTTAAGATCAAGTTTGATTATTTCAGTTCAACGGATTATTTATGCTACAGCCTGTTTACCACATAACAGTATAGAGGTATATCTCTGTAGATTTGTTTGTGTTTCCCTTACACAGCTGGAATTATTGATCGAGTGTTTCCAGATATATTTATATATCTGGAAACTTATTTCAGTGCATGAGAAGCCCGCCTGCTCGCTCAAGACGATCGACGGTAGGTGATGCGCAAGTGCTGCATCAGGGGCTGGTTGTCTGTTGCCATAGAAACTGTCTGCTCCAGCTTCCCGTCGGGCCGGAGCTGAAACACTCTGCAAATCTAAAAGAAGAGGAAAAAACAAGCAAGGCGAGCAGGAGTCATTTTATTGATCACAAGAGGTTTGATGGCCAAGTGTCATATTTAATCATCTTATTTCTGCAGCTCAGTGAGTGCATCTTGCAGACTTGGGATTAGCTTTACCTGCTTTACGTAAGGCTCCTTTGCAAAAGAGATTCGGGCTAGTTGCTGGGACTGCAGGCTCAGCTGCTGCCCTGTCAGCTCTCCCTCCTCGATTTCCACCAGACCTGCACCAGACGACACAAGAATATCGTGTGGGTATTGAAAGGAGAGTAAATCACTGGAAAAAAATAATTAATTTGCCACAAATGTGATCTAATAAAAGCTTTTTATCACTGCAATAAGATTTAAAAAAATACTGTTAGAAATCGTTTGCTTTCCTGTGGTTATTGAATGCCATAGCAGGAAAACAGATGTTCTCAACAACATTTACTCAGCCGTGTCCCTGTAAGTCTGAATACCAGGAAAAGCCAGCCAACACAATCCAGACATTATTGTGTTGTTTTTTGCACTGAAAGACACTTTTGGTCCCATAAGCAGGATTTATCCAGAGCAAAAAAGAAAATTACCAGCACTGTAATAACATTTTTAAACATTTTGTCAGTTCATCTTCATTTAAAAATACTGGTGGCCACCAGTGCTGAGACCAGTGTTACCGCTCAGCCTCCTGGTGGACACACCAATGGTATCAGTTTCAAAATCCCATGATGACAACATGCCATCAGACTGTAGGGGCTACAGGGTTGTGGGGTGGGTACTGGTGATGATTAGCGAGGCTGATGCACATTTACAAAAGGTACATCTGGACTCATCAAATCACATGACCTTTACAACTGAGTCCAATCTGATTAAAAAAAAATTGGTGAATACAATGACGTGAATTTCACCTGAGTTCTGTGCAATGATGAAGGCCACTCTGTTAGTCCCCGGCTGCATTCGAACAAACCCACATTCTCTGTGCATTGGCTTCTTAGACTCGGCATGAAATGCATTGAACCTGTAAAACACGACATCAGTGGGAGATCATGTGATGTCCGGTGACGAGCTCTCATTTTCGGCAGATGTTATTAATTTTATTCCAGTTGAATTTAAATGAAATACACACAAACTTAACATGTACACAAAAGAGATTTTCCAGCGTGTTAAACTTAAGCATAATTTATGAGTCTGTTCTCTTGAAACACTGAACTCAAAGTCACACAGTTCACTCGTAAGATATTCTGACGTGCAGAACACGTCAGTGATCTTGCAGTTATATTGACTGAATGATCCAATCTATAAAGTACTTGAATTGTCACTTCTTCATATAACCTACATGAAGTTGATGACTGGTTGTCCTACATGACTGAAATGCAGCGTCTCTGTGTAACGGAAAGGTTTTATGGTGGGGAAGGAGCCCTCTCCTGGTTCATCACACTCCCAGGTACCCAGAAGCCATTCCAGAGGGAGGAGGGTGGGGTTCAGCTCCACTGATGGTTAAAAAGATGAAGCACAAGACACAAACAAACTAATTACGCAGCACTACTATAAAAAAAAGGAAAAGAAAAAAGAAGCTTCATCATGTAATCATGTAACAGAATAATTTTCTGAAGGATTCAAACTGGATTTGTTTGATTTGCTCCTTGGACGGATAGAATTAAAATCTAAACCATCTTCAGTTAAAAGAAAAATGTCTTTATTGTCATGGGATGATCATGTTTAATAACAGAAGCTCTCTTTAACCAAAAACATTAGCATTTTTCAACTTTTTCAACTTCCACTGGGATTTTTTCTTATTACTTAAAAAAAAGGCAGAAAGTCAAGCACAGAACACATTTTTGTTTATCAGATGGACAGAGATAAAAGCAAACTGCACACACTTTTGTTAAGTAAGATAACCCACGCTCTTTGTTTAACTACGTGCAGACTCAAAGACCAGGGAAAAAAACTCCGACAGGAATGTTCAAACTTGCATACATCTATTTTTAGGGAACCAGAAGAGGGAAAACACAACACTACATACCAAACAGTAGCTTCCATCCAAAATGGCTTTAAAAGAATGAGCTTTTTGGCCAGTTTCAACAAATGTGGAGATTTTGTAGCCAGAAAAAGAAGTCTGAGGCTAAATCACAGGAAAATATGTCATATTTAGAGAAATGGTTATAATACAGAGCCAGATACTTGGACAGGCAGACTTTACCAGAGAGAAATGTTCCCAAGCAAACAAAAGATGAGCTAAATTTGTCACGTCATTCAGTGCAGTGGAACAAAGCATTAAAAAAAATTAACATTTACTGAGACTGATAATATCCACAAATCACTCTTAATCAGTTTTAGGAAGGATGATGTACATGGCATGCACAGTCTCCAAGCAAACCGCCAACAAACATGACTGGGTAAAAAAAACAAAACAACACCCCCCCCCCAAAAAAGACATCCTGTACACTGGAGAAGTATTCACATTACTTCATTTTTAAAAAAACATTACACAACATTTTTTCAGTTTATAGCCTTATTTCAAAATGTATAAAGTTCATTTTTTACCTTAAGGTTCTACAAACAATATCATTTAATGACAAAATGAAGAAAGTTTGCTTTAAATTGTTGCAAATCTATTAACAATTTGTATGTGTAGATATATATATATCTATATCTACACATATGGAGAGAGGGAGAGAGAGAGAAAGAGAGAGAGAGAGAGAGAGCCTGAGAGGTTTTGCAAAGAATAATTGGAGAAACTCCCCAAAAGTAGGTGTGCCAAGCTTGTAGCATCAAACTCACTTGAGGCTGTAATTACTGGCAAAGGGGCTGAAGCAATTTTTTTTTTTTCACTTTTTTTCCTGGTAGAATTTTGAAAACTGGATTTAATCCATGTTGGAAAAAGGCTGTAACATGATAAAATGTGGAATAAGTGAAGTGCTGTAAATACCTTCTGGATGCACTGTAAGCAAAATTATTGTAGTCACCGCACAAATGTGACATGGTCCAAACAAGCTGTGGAGATTTTCCCTCAGGAGGAGACATCAAAAGCCTCATACAAGATAAACTTCACCATTACTGGCTATTTCAGTTTGAGCAATGTGATGTGATCCAATAATATAAATATTCATTTTAAAACACTACCTCTCAATCAAGTAAAATAAACTGCAAAAAAGGTTTTGATGATTTGGAAATAAGTGAAGCTGCATTTATGAATAACATAATATGAGTACATAATCTGGTCACTTTCATTAGCATTCTGGATAAAGCAGAGGCAAGTCAAACAAGATGGTAAATGGAAATTTCCAATCTCACTAAAACCTCGAAGCACCTTACAATATGAGCCATTCACATCAATCACTCACACAGGGACACTTCAATGTGGAGATGACCTGGTCAATTCCTGAGCCAAAGCATAGAGGGGCTTTCTGCCAGAAGTTCCATTTTTCCTTTAAGTTTGCAGTGTGAGTCTGGTCAGGTTTAAGTACCCAAACTACTCAGTAGGATTTAGTGGAGAAAAAAGAAAAAGAAGAAAAGGTCATGGAATTGGATAAAATATGTCCTTTCAACAAGCTAAAAGACATCCTACTGGTTTTGTGGACCGAAAGCCTTGAAGGTCATCTTCTTCTAAAAGTGCAGCTGAGGTGTATCATCATAGGGAAAGGGCTGAGTGTGGAAGAAAGTCAACTAAGGCTGCACGCTACGAGAGCGAAACAGTAAAGACATCAAGAGGAATTCACTATTTTTCCATTAGAGGCAAGACTTGCTAACTGCTGGAAGTGGTGGCTGGGGTAGGCAGTGCCCATTCTGAGGAATTAATGTGATTAACAAGTTAAACGAGTCTCTGAATGAAGTCACTTTATTTACCTACAAGCCCTCTCTTATTATTCTTGCTTGGTGTCTTAGGTCCTCCCTTAGAGGTGCGAGAAAAATAAGGCAATGCAACAGGCGTTTCACGTGTTATTTTAAAGCAACGTCAATTTGAAAACACAGCTAGAGTTAGTGCTCCTCCTAAACAATACAATTAAATACTTCTTCACACCCATGCTACAGACTCCGTTAAGTGAACTGAAGAACCAGTTTAGCTGCTCTCAGTGTTCCAACTAAAACACCTTTGGTTCTTCTCCATTTGTCTCTCTGGTTTCTAAAATCTACCAGTCCCTTATATAGTTTCACAGTTGATCTTATGTTTTACCAGCTCTGTGTTTTTTTTTAAGTCACCTGTTCACTTGGTGGACTTCAACGGCACCATTTAAAACATGCAGATTAGTCCCCCGCTGTGTTCCCACCTGTTCCATCCTCTCATTATCCTGCCTGTGTATTGAAGTCCTCAGTCTCCCTCTGTTTAAACATTTTCTTAATTGCTCAAAAAGTCTCAGTGAAATTAAAATACTTTTGCCAAGGGCTAATCCTTCTTTCCCGGATGGACTCTTTTGCCTTGTGCTATAGGCTACAGCTTCATACTGGTCATAGTAGGCAAGTCTCAGTTTCAAATGTGAAGAGAAGAATTTGAACTGCAGGTTTGAGAGAACGAGTTGCAGCAAGAAAGCCATTGCTAAGATGTCAGAATAAGACAAAGAGGCTTGCCTGGGCCATGAAACACCGCTATTGGAGTACTGAAGACTGGAAGAAGATATTATGGACTGATGAATCAAAATTTGGAACCTTTGCTTCATCACGCAGGATCTTTGTATGGCTTCGAGTAGGGAAAAGGATGGTTGCACAGTGTGTGGCATCAACTGTCAAACATGGAGGAAGAAGTGTGATGGTCTGGGGCTGTTTTGCTGGATCCAGGGTCGGTGACTTGTACAGAGTGAGAGGCACCCTGAACCCAAACGGCTACCACAGCATTCTGCAGTGCCCTTTGGTATGTGCCTAGTTGGTCAGGGATTCATCTTACAGTAAGATAATGACTGAAAAAATAAACCCAGTGTCTGGGTAGTAATCAACAATGTAATCAATAGTAATCAACAATAGGGCCGTAATGATGCACTGAATACAGATCTTGATTCGAATGTGCTGTATTCATTTAGTCTCACATTAGTGCAAAGAACTCCACATGCATTAATCAGTGCATGCTTGATTGTGCACACATGGTCAGCACTCTGATCTAAACTGCAAAATATTTACTGTTCAGCTGTGTGCAGGACCTCAAAGTTATAGATCTTTGCTGCACTGCTGCATCTCAGTGCACTAAAAATCAGCTCTGCTGTGTAATTCTCTTTGGCCTCGTTCAGCCACTCCTGTGAAAGTGCTTGCCTCCAGACCTGCAGGTCAGGTCACAGTGAGGTATCCAGGTCGAGTGGGAAAACTGTGACCCACATTTGGGAGCTGCTCTTGTTTATGCCTCACTGTTCCTTAGTAGTTTCTTGTGGGATTTCTGCTACTGAATCTTATCTGTAGGAGCTGGTTCTTGAAGCTGAAATTTTAGTTAAAAAAAACAAAAAAACATCACCTCTATGTCCAAAGCTTTGCTGTTGTCATAGAGAATCAAAGGGCACTAATGCAGACAGGGAGCCTTATTAGCTTTTAAAACACATTTGTATATTCCCATCCAGGAGGAACGAGCCTTCAAGAGAAAAATAAAAAATAAAAAAATAACAATAATAATACTAATCACACTGCATCCTACACTACAGTTGCACTGTCCTGTGACAAGACTTTGAAAGTCCATGATGAATCTTCTCTGAATATGCTACATCGCTGGTCAAACCAAAGCCCTACGTGACCGGCTCATTTGGTTTAATGATGGAGGCCCAGAAGGCAGAAGTGGTGTCCCACAGGAAGAAAAAGAGAGAGATAACTGAAGCAATTTTGGATGCTCAGGGCTCTAGAGTGTGACCAATTTGGTTGCACATGCGACCTAATTTCTCAATGGTGCAACAAAAAAAAATCCTAGGTTGAACCAGCCGTTCGAATAAAAAAAGAAAAGAAAAAAGTCTCCACAACTGTGAAAGTCTCTGTGTGGTCAGACACACATTATGCCCACATCATGGTCTAAACCAGTCAGAGTCAAAATTGAATCGAATCGTATTGATTATAGAAATCATTGACGATACCCAGCCCTAGTAAGTAGCCTGGGCTGTGAATGTAGCTGTGGGTAATGAGAAAAGATGAAAAGAATGATTGATAACTTTTTTATTAAGTTAAGGCCTGATCCGTCTGAAATTCACAGCCAGTGCTCTGACACGGAGCCATCAACTTCTCAAGTTATGTCTAACACTGGTCTGGAGACGGCATCAGATAATGAGCCACATACGATCGACTCCAAGCCAGAGCTCACTGAAAGTAAAAGGGGGAAAGTGTATATGTAGTGTATTTCAAAGAGAGTGGTTTGATCAGTTTCCCTGGCTAAGATACAGTAAAGCTGACAACATGATGCACTGCATTTACTTTCATGAGTTTGGAAAGACCATGGCCGGCAATCCTGCTAATACATTTCAGATTGAAACGCTTAAACGCACAGAATATCCAGAAAACACATTATATGCTGCGATAAATGCACTGCCCAAGTGTCCCCTCTCCCCAATGCCTTTTAGCAGCAGGTAGCAGCAAACAGGCCATCAGAGGAGGCCGAGATGATGATTACGTTTGACACTGCCTACAATATTGCCACAGAACTTTAAGCATAAGCACTTTTTCGGTAACTTATCTTATCTTGTAGAACTGTGCTCCAAATAAAGAACTTTGTGTTGACAAGATTGTTAGTTAATCATTTACAAACAGAAATTTTTTAAGTGAACATGTAAAACTGTGGGGTTAAGCGATGCGGTTGAAAAATTTGGGTGCACCTAATTTTTGTGCTGGTGCACCTAAGAAAAAAAGTCTTGAGCCCTGCACTAGGTGGCGGTAATGTTGCTGCAAACGAAGGTGTTCATTTTACAACAACCTCTCATGTAAATCGAAACCTTAAAACTAAACGCTGTTTATATGAAAGAGAAAACTGAGGACTTATCCTCACAGGACCGTCGCAGGAGCAGCTCGGTCCTTCCGGTGGTAGTTTGTTTACTGTTAACGAGGCTAACTTTGAAGTTAGCTTGGTTAAAGTGCAAAGAGAGTTCGAATGACACAAAAACAAAAATACTACACTTAAAAACGCCTGAGCCTTTATAAGTAACATCAGCACAGTTAGCTTGTGCTTACAGGAGTTAATGACGGTTGAGAATAATACTACCAATATTAAACTGTTAAAATGTTGTTGTTGTTTTATTCAATTTAAAATAAAAATAACCTACCCGTGTTATTGACAGGACAGGCCATTAATCAAGGAGGCTACAGTCGGTTTCGGAACAGACAAACTTAGCCAGCACTACAGAAACGTCACTCCACGCACACCGCGGTGTTGACGCAGAATGACGTAGATTTACGCAGGGCATCCTGGGAAATGTAGTATGCACAGAGAAGTACTCTGTTTTCTTCTTTCGTCTGCTCCCTTTAGGGGTCGCCACAACGGATCATTTGCCTCCACCTCATCCTGTCCCTAGCGTCCTCCTCTGTCACACCAGTCCAGCTTTCATTCCTCTTCTCCAGAGCATACCATGCAGAACAGGTGTTTGATAAAATAAAGCTCATTTTATTGACATTTTCAGTGCACTCACCATGGGCCCAACAATATCTGTTTATTTATTTCATCATTAGCCTACTTATACAAGAAAAGCCTGTGTTTTTCTAAAATCTCTGTAGTCAAAAAAGCATTCCCAAAATGTATGCACAGTTCCAACTGTCCTTCATACGGACACACTGAATGTTCTTTTCTTAAAATTCCCTAATGAATTAGTACATAGTCGGTGGTTTAGGAATATAGGCTCTTAGGCCTTGCTCTTTTTGCAGTTTTTCAGAGCATCCGCCAGGGCGTGCAGTGCCATGTCAGCATTAGTCTTCTCACAGTTGTATCCCATCAATCCAATCCTCATCACCTAATTGAATGAGAGATGGAAAGCACATTACATGAGTATACTCTGCAGCAATTCAGCAGGATGATTCAGAAAGCTGCTCAGACACCAAAGTGATGACTTTGCTGTTGTTAAAAAACCATTGTAATTAAACCTGTCACACAGTACCTGGAAATGATCCTTAAACATTATGTCTTTGTTTGTCTGGATTAGTTTGATTCAAGACAAGATATGCATGTTAATTTAAGAGAAAAGGACAACAGGACAGAAAGCCGAAAGGCTAGAACACCCTGAACTGAACCTAGAACAACACATCTGAATTAATTGCCACCAATAATGACTGTAAAATTAACTCACCATGCCGATGGAAGGGCCCAGTCCTCCTGTCATCTCAATGCAGTGGTGTTTCATGATGTATGTCAGCATCTCCCTCCAGTCGTAGCCTTCAGGGATAGCAATGGTGGTGACGGAGGGAAGTCTCAAATCCTGCAGGACACATATAAAAAATGGCTTTCGTCACAACACAAGGGAGGAAAACTTATTTTGTTTTTCGTAAATATCCCCTTTATTCTCTCTGTGTATCCATGTTTTCATGGCACCAGAATGCTATTTTCTTGTATTTCTGTCTCACTCTTTCGGGGACGAATAGCTTGAGGCCCAGATCCTCCAGTCCTCTGTACAGGTAGGCTGCTACCTCCTTGTGCTTCTCCCAGGACTCCTCCAGCCCCTAGAGGGAGACAAAGATTGATTGTGTTTAGAAATAATTACCTAAAAGGTTAGGGAATTGATTATTGTTAGTGTTCCTGTCAATAATACCAACTCAGAGGTTACTAAACAGACAAGGATGATAACATTTATTTTGTTTGACTGTGATCACTCAGATGCCTGGAGTCTAAAAGATCATATAACTACCAAAGGAAACATGCACATTTTGCCTCACATATTTTACTCCATTAGTTAGCACAAACATAAAAGAGAAGGCAGTTCACTCACTGAAATACTGACTGTATGAATAAGATGCATAACAAAAAATCCTTTATAACATACTTTTTAGTTAGATCATTTCAAAAGACAGCTCACAACCTCAAAAAGCTGAGGCACTGTCCATTAATTGGCAACAGATCAGTAACATGATTGGGTATACAAAGAGCATCTTAGAGAGCAACATATGTTCCCATGGCTTCATAGTAGCAGAGCCCTGCTGTCCAGACTTGTTGCTAACTGAAAACATTTGGAACATCATGAAACAAAAGATACGACAAAGAAGAGCCAGGACGGTTGAGCAGCTAGAATATGATATCTGACAAGAATGGGACAGCGTTCCTCTGGGTCTCTTCAGCTGCCAGACGCTTACAGACTGTTTTTAAAAGAAGGGATGCTACACAGTGGTAAACACGACCCTGTCTCAGTTTTGTTGAGACAAGTTGCTGCCATCAGATTCAAAAATTACCCTCTTTTCTTAAAATGATGCATTTTGTCAGTTTAAACACTTCATATGTTTTCTGTGTTCTGCTGTGAATGAAATATGGCTTTATGAGATGCAAATCATTGCATTCTGTTTCATTAGCATTTTGCACAGTGTCTGGAACTGATTTGGAAATCGGTGTTTTATAAAAAGAATAACAGAATCTAGAAATTACAGATTTTTTGTTCAGAAATGTGACTGAAGAAGTTGGGAAATATCCCTTTACCCTCTCAGCAAGAATGGCCAGACTCTCTCTCAGGGCGAAGAATCCAGACACTGGACCGGTGTGGTGGTATCTAAAAGCAAGAGCACACGTGACACAATGACACTTTTACAATTTAAAATTTAGTTTCTTGAAAAATATTTTTGAAAAATGTATTTTTTTTTCTCATTCTATGAGTTTTGCTGCAACATTCAACATTAAACTAAAGTTTAAAGGGAGAACTCCCAACGATCAGCTTGTAATCAGTTCTCTGTTGTGGACTTACACCCTTGCTGGTTTGCCATCGCAGCCCCAGTAGTTGGACAGATGTGTCATATCAAAGAGGTAGGAGACTGGTTTTGTTTTCCTGTTAAACATCTTGTGGCTGTGCAGAGACGATAGCATTGCCTGAATTACTTTTTGCATTTTTTTGTGTTTTTAAAGAAAAATATTTGTAACAATTTAGGATAGGATGTATGCATAAACACTCCACACTATCTCCCTCCTTACCATGCTCTGTCATTAAAAGAGATAGGTGCTGTACCAGGAGGTGCATTCAGAGCCTTTTGAGAACCAGAATACAGGATATCGATATCTGGAAACACAATAAAAGATGGATTAAATCCCACACGGGCGCGTCTGATGGTAGGAGAGGAAGTTGATCTTTCATCACCGCCTTACTTTGCTTGTCCATAAAGATTGGTGCCGCACCGAGTGAAGCAACTGTGTCGACTAGGAAGAGGCAGTCATGTCTGTGTGAGATGTAACAGCGAGCAGTGAGAAATATGAAACTATATTCTGTAATGTGCTGTTTGAGGCTGATGTGGTAGGAGCCTCACTTTCTGCAGATGTCTCCAATGCCATCTACTGGGTGACAGAGACCAGCAGAGGACTCCCCGTGTGCGAGGAACAACAGGACAGGCTTGTGCTTTTTTATGGCCTACGGCGAGACATCGAGACAAATTTAATCATGCATGCATGGTGTAAGTGAATCTTAGTGATTTACCCAACTTAACCCTTACATACTGTTCAAATTTCATACCTTCACAGATTTGTTTCTACCATGGCATCCTTTCCCTCATAATATACAAAATGTTAAAGTACAGCTCTATTTAGAATGTATAGATAGCTTTTCTGACATTAATAAATAAATGATTAAACCTTAGTTAATGTTTAGAGGTTTTCTAGCACCCTTTTTTGCAGAAAAAACATCTAGTATCCCACAATATCATGCCCCGATTTATCTAAGGCATGAAGACATAACAGCCATAATGATTTGACTATATTTTATTGAAAGTGACTATGGTAAGAACATCCTGGAAATGCTAGGATTTCTTATATAACTCTGTGTAACCATTACAACACTCATCACTGCTATATGGTTAAAAAAATCTTAATAACTACAACATATTATATAATACCATAATAATGAATATTTAACAATATTAATTTAACATTAATTAACACTTTGAACACGAAATGTGCTTATTGCAAACTAGTCTGTTTGTTCACAGTAGTGGCAGGAGTGTGTGGGACCTGCACATGTGTTTCACACACTCCCTGAAATGGCAGCTCAGGTGCCTTTATTATCTTATGACGCCCTCCAGGCTTATTTTGGCCTTGGTCTCTGTTCTAATCTCACTTAGAGCAGAATAAATAGATTCTAATACATTTCTTTTCAGATTGAGTAGTTATATCATGGGTGGTGTGCTTGCAGGTGTAAATGTAACATATTTTCCATTGTTTAGAGTTTTTACTGGTCTTACTGGCCACTCAAAGTCACACGTTAACTATTCATTATAACAAATACCTCACATTCATGGCCAGTATAGAGTCACCAGTTAACCGAACATGGATGTCTTTGGACTGCAGGAGGATCCTGGAATACCCAGGAGAACATGCAACAACCACCCCGGCCAGGATTTAAAACAGGAACCTTCTTCCTGTGGGGCAACAGTGCTAACCACCCTATTTCAAATCTTGTACTGGTGTCAAGGCACCATGTCTAAATTCACCCTCTGACTTCTGTAGGATTTTACAGACAAGCAGGTCCATGTTTCTGTGAGAACTGGGGCAAATATTGTGGGGACAGACAATTCTGGTGACAGTGTCATGGTCAACCTTTAACTCTGTCACCACTGGCCCATAAAAAATACACAGACATGTTTTTTTGTGTGTGTGTCTTTGTACACACAGACATAAAACATACACACTTGGGAAGTACAGTTTCACAATTGCAAGATTCCCTAAAACCACAATTTTCCTTTATTTGACCAACACTGATAGACTTGACATCCATTTGAAAAGCTACGGGTCAAATCTGATCCAGAACAGTGTCGATATGCAAAAATATTTAGTGCCTGTACAAAATCATAACATTTTAAAATAACCACTTTAGGAAAATTAATCAAATTTAAGGCAGAAAGAAAAGACTTGAACAATAAATAAGGATTAAAAATCTCACCTTTAGTTGGGCTGATATTTTTTTTTATATACATAGTAATCATTTCTCCTTCAACGATGTGTTTAAATACCTGCTCAATTTCCGTATTGGTGAAATATCTTCCAGGCGTTTTTACCATTCTGTGTACATTGGCACCTAGAGATAAAAAAATATTCGCTGTTAGCTACCGAATAAATACATATTGGCTAACAGTTAAAAAATCAGTATCAGTGTAGTGTATTTATTAAGTGTGCGTAAACCTGTGCGTAAATGCTTACCCATTCTCTCTGCGATTTCTGCAACGCGCTCTCCCCAGATCCCGTTGATGGCTATGAGCACGCTCTCTCCGGGCTCCACCGTGTTGAATACCGCACACTCCATAGCCGCGTGCCCGGAGCCGCTCATAGCTATAGTCATGTTGTTCTCTGTCTGAAAGGCGTACTGGATTCCTTTCTTGATGTCATTCATGATCTGTGACACGAAGTGAAAATTAGAAATAATTTTTAAGTTCAATTTGTCAAGAATGGTCACTGTTGACGCTCAGGTGAACTGTGCGTAATTACGCACAAGCTCACGTCCTAAGGATACATTTGGTCTTTTGTTTTTAAAAAAAAAAAAAAATTTTAATATGAAAGAAAATACAGAGAAATTCTTGGTGTGAGTTATTTGTGTGCCAAAAACAAACTTAAAATCAAAACATTTAATCTTATAAAGCTGTTTTAGTAGTAAAAATGATAATTAGGCTTTTTCAAAGAAAAGATGGAAAACAAGAATATCCACTGGTCACAAACTTAGAGAGCTAGTCCAGATTCCCATATTTCCCAGATAAAATAATTTGAATCTCCAGTATAATTTAACTCAAACAAAAAGCATTTACCTCATACATTTCTGGGTGCAGGTGACCAATTATTGGCCTGGACCCTGCAGCTAAGATGCGTGGAGGCACGTTCGAGGGTCCCGGTCCGAACAGGTAACGAAGAGGCACTTCAAGTGGTCGCAGCATGCATGCCGGCGGCGGTATAGTGACGGAGGACATGGAGCGGTCCAGGCGCAGCAGCACTGGCGCGCTCTTCGCGCCCAGCGGACCTTCGAGGGCCGCTGATGTCTGCTGGGCGAGCAGGGCGCCACGGCTGAACAAAGCCCGCTGCATCATGGCTAGTGACCCGATACTGAGAAGCTTGCGCCCGGTGAGGTCACTTCTGCGAGACAGTTAGACTGAACCGGAGTGTGTGATAAGGTGAAGATTTAAAACAAACAGGTCTTTGACCTGGTGGCTACGGAGTGTTGTGCGTCACACTTAAGGGTTGGCACCATGTGCATGACGACATACCAAAAAGCAATGCATGTAGTAATAAGAATGTACTGTTCTACACATTTATTTATTAATTTATTATAGCCTAGTTTTTGTTGCTTCCTGCTCTCATGTTAGAGATAGTGGAATCTTTTTAACTTTTTTTTTTTTTTTTTTTTAACTTTTTAAAAACTTTTTAACAGCCTCTCAGTTCATAATCTTATAAGGGTCTTTTAATGTTGGAAGAACTAAATGTAGAAATTAAAAAAACATTTCGGGAAACCTTTCATTTCCAACACTGTCCTGTAAAGACTCAGAGGTCTACCACAGCTTTTACAGTTTGGAAACACCACAACTGGTTTTGGTGACTCATTTCTGGTCTAAATCAACACACTTGACTCTTGAACTGTGTGGAAAAATGAAGTCCTACACTTGGCAGCTTAGAACCAGTTGAGGTGAGTTTGTAGGTTAGCTGATTTTGTAACCGCAAGTATTCAGTCTGCAAAGAGGAGTTTCCTCTCAGAGAGCCAATCTGCTCTCTCAGATTGGGGCAGGGAAACAAACAGCCACACACCTACTAACCCACCCACCCATCTACCCATATGACGCTGGGACACACACTCCAACAAACAGATCAGGCTTATTATCTAATGTGTATAAGCAGTGACATATGCTATTATGTGGGGTCATTCTCTTGATAAGATATAAAAAATATAAATGATCATATAGGTATTACACAAGTGTTTTCTTGTTTCCAAACAGAACAACAACCTATAGATTTTATTTATTTTTTTAGCACTGTTGGATATCTGAAATCCAGATACATGAAGTAGGACAGCGAGATTATATTTTTAAATTAAGAAAAAAGGAAGTTGTTATAATTTTCAGAATGACTGGGCACTCTTCACTGCTTCCTCCAAGCTGAACCTCAACATATCTTATTTGTGGTGAAACAGTGTCTATGCATCAAGCAACAGATGCATATTGGATAGCAGTTTCCAAAGCATTAAGTTGAACATATAACTTGATCAGGAGTTGTTCTCTCCTACTTTATACATTTTTCTACAAACTGACTACAAATAAAATCTAGTGTTTGATTCCTTTACTTGAAGCGAATGGACTAATACTGCAGCATTTCTCAGTTTTTTGTCAGCAGGGTTAGTAGAAGGTTCCCATCTCGAGTGTGTCTGGGTAAATAATTAAACCACTCGTAAATAGGTGGACTTGGTTTATCCTATCACTGGCCTTTGCACTGGACCCAACACTCAAAATCCACTGAAAGAGAGCAGCAGAAGGAGGAGGAGGAGCAGGGGAGTGATCAACAAAATAAAGACTGTGAGCTCCTTCCCATCTAAACACAGTTAGACTTTTGGAAAATGGCAGTTTTTATGTTTACTAATTATCACAACACTTACTAACTGTTATGATGAGAAAGTAGACCCTTAAATATGATTTTGACCACAGTCCAGTGCAGCCAATAGCATGCTATATTTTACTTGAAGCATGTATATTTTTCCCCTCAGTCTGTACTTTACCCCCTTCACTCCCCCAAAAGATCATGAGTGACCCCTGCGCAGGGGTGGGCCCTGATAAGATCTGATTGATTGCACCCTTCATTCTGCTTATGGGTCAGACTTCTCTGATTGATTCGGGTGAGGGGAAAAAAGGAGAACTACGTAAGTTTACAGTGTCAACACAAGTATTTTGTCCAAACAAAGAGTACACAGTTTAAAAAAAAGGCTTGCATGTGACTCATGGAAAAGCTTCACAGCTGTTTGTCCGAGATCTCCTGCTTCAGTTACCTGCCAACAAATCTGACAATTAGCTACTCTCTGGGATGAGTCTCAAAACAATATTTAATGTGAAAGTAAAGCTCAGTAAAAGCATTCTTTAGGGATGTGTCCACTTTTAGGATGGGAATAAACATTTTTTTCTTATCAAAAAAAAAAAAAAAAAAATGCAGGCAAAGCAGAAATATTTCCAGGATACTTGCTTCTTTGTTGTGCAGTCCTTTGGGTTCTTCATTCAGATCCAGCCAAAGTTTCAGGTCATAAATCCACTGTGACTATGAACTGCTGAGACAGCTGTTCTGGATTAGCTCGTATTTCATCTTACTGAGTCTCTCAATGAATTTAAAATGAGCTTTAATATTTTCACTTTGAATTTACTGAACAAAAAAAGGCAATTCATAAAAGTTGTGCATCCCTGTTTGTTTGTTATTTGGCATCCCCATTTATACTGTATTTGGCATAGTTAGCTGAATTTGGGAGGGACTACTAATCTCAGCTGATATACCCAAGATACAGTGGTACAAAATGTTTTTTCCATTTGCCTTTTAGACCCCAGTGGGATGCTGGGATAAAGGCCTGGGCTCTTGGACCTTCACACAGCTGACTGACCATGACGTGAACATACTCTGAGACGTTCAATTTGTACTAAAATTTTCTTCCCCTGGGCACCCTCTGTGTTTACTGAACATGTGACACTTTTTGGCTTTTACTTCAGCTGTGCTCAAACTATTATGACACCAGACGTCATCCTGCAGGTTTTCTCAAATTGTCATCTGACTGTGTTGTTACGAACGTCAAGCCTATGTTTGTGAGTTTTCCCTCCCACTGTCCAACACTGCACTGAAAAACTACTTTAACAGCCACAGGTCTACAGTATAGGAGATGTTACATGAGCTGTCATATGTGCTTTCTTGCATGGAAAATCTTGCTTTCATCAGGCTGAATTTGAAAATGATGACTGCTACTCACACAGGCTGCCCCGCACCAGTTTAGCCTGTGCTTGTTTAAACTGTCCAGTACTCTCACACAGTCTTTGAATAACCAATTATCATTCAATATGTTGTATTTTATAGTACATAAATCACCAAAATATCAACATCAACAACAAATCCTGCACAAACAATATAAAACGAATCACACGGACATCACATGGAGCCCAACCTTTATATTTCTACTTTTTCAAGCTTGATGTTTTCCTGCAGCCTCTTTAGCGTGCAGGCAAACTGTGTGCTAAACACAAAAACAGTTTGTGTGCTTGATCATATTTGAGCTGTTTGAAATGTTGAATTTGAAAATGATCTTTTTTCTAAGTAACTCGGTTTATGCTCCTTCCAGTGACAGAGGGGTTACATTACTTAAATTTGTTGAGTTAGTATTTTCATGGCACAATAAGCACATTAAAAATGAACCTATTTTGTATTATTATGTAATGCAGCAGTCCGTCAGATGAGTTTCTCAATAATCCTGGGTGAAAGGGAAGTTTTGAGCAATAGTGAACTGATAATTAACAGACCTATAAAAGGTTTACTGAAACCAAATCCAAACAAAGTGCAAAAAACATCGAAATGACAGGCGAACTGTGGTGCTTGTGGCCACCAGTAGGTCAGATGTCAACTGCAAGAGGAGAGGCGGACGATGATGCATAAGGGCAACTTTCATAAGAACACAAATATTTTGTCACACAGTCAACAGACAGTGCATGTGTGAGCATGTGTGTGATTCTGGCAAAAATGGAACCTGATAAGTAAACAAGATGATGTGCAAACAAGAAAACGAAATTAAAGTTTAACTCAGACAATGGACAATGATTCATCTGATAAATGACCAGCACTGACAGACAGTCTCTTGAAACAGACCCAGACTGTTCCAAATGACAAATCATAGGTATGTAAAGATTATTGAGGCACAAATATCAAACCTCTTTCAGAAAGTTACAGAAATTGTGAGACTTCTCTGCACATGTGACCTTTTCAGAGCCACTGGAGCTGAAGCTTTGCCTTAAAGGCATTTCTGACATCCTGGCTTGAATACTGTGGCAAGAAAGAGGAGATCATTTTGTTATAAAAACACAACTAACTAACTATAAGAAATTATTTGTCAGCATGTCAGTATGGATGAGTGACAGTGTATGTGGAAATGGAAAGAAAGAACCCCAAACAACAGGTTTGGCTGACAACGCTATTCAGTGGAGCGAATCAATTACAGGCAAATATGCGATTTGTGTGCCCAGACGTGCACACACACACACACACACACACGTCTAGTTTGCTATCCTCGTGGGGACATCCCATTGACATAATGTTTTCCATAGCCGGTTACTCTAATCCTAACCATCAAAAATGAATGCATATCCCTAACCCTTACCCTAAACCTAACCATAACCCAATTGTAACCCTGATACTAAAACCACATTTTTAGTGTGAAAAATGCCTTCAACCTCATTGGGACCTGGATTTTGGTCCCCACAAGGGCTGTTGGTCCCCACCAGTACACACACACACACACACACACACACACACACACACACACACATACACACACGCAGGGTCAAACACTTAGTACATATGATTACCCTCCAGTAAACTCCTCCAGGACAAAGTGCAGCCTATCCAAAACAGACAATTAGGCCCATGATTTTCTAACATTATAGTGGAACAATACTGACAGACAAGCGATTTCTGCCACTTTTAGCTGCTCTGTAAATGTGCATTTTGTCCCAAACTGGAGTGCAAAAATTATGGTCCAAATGGAGGCAAACTTAACAACAAAAACAAAAAAGTCATATATGAGGCCGTAAACACAGCACAAAATAGAGAATACAGAAAAACAAAGCAATAAAAAAAAATCCAAACAACCACGGGAGATCACAGAGTGACTCAAACACAGAGAGAGGCACAAGACACTGAGACAAGGGAAGACAGGACTATTTATACACAGAGGGTGATTAGGGAAGTGCTGAGGGAAACAGCACAAGTGCAGACAATGGAGGTGGTGACCAGGGCGTGATGGGTCTGCAGTGATGTTACCTGCTTATTTTCTGACTTCCTGGTTTTTATAAATCCTAAATTTACAGTGATTTTTTTCTGCACACCTCATTTATCATTGTAGTCTGATTGAGCAGAGAAGAGACGGGATTGTTGTGGAGTAGAAACTAAAAAAATTGTAAGCAAGGCACAAGAGAAAACAGGAAATGATCCAAAAGATAACTAATAAGCATAAACACAAGAAACTAACGCCAAATGTAGCGACTACAGGAAAACAAACAAAATGTCGCTGAGAGTTCGAGGTTGGGTTTTGTTGACTTTGCCTGACACGCTGCCAAAAAACAAAAAAATCCTCTGTTGGTCCAGCAAACACAAAAAAGATGCATTCGATGAAATTCAACTCATAATAACGTGCACGAAATATATTATTACTGTGATCATGCCCCCCCCCAATAAATAAAAAATATATAAATATATATCGATCAAACAAAACAACATTGACAACTAATATCACAATTACAGATCATCAAAAAAACCCCATCATATATAGATCACACTTCAAATCACAAATCCCGTTCTCTCTAATGATGTCGAGATGTAGGCTAGAGAAACACTGGGGAGGCTGGAATAACAAAGTCAAGACAGAAAAAAAATTATGTTACAAAACTTAAAAATCGTCAGTAGAATAAACCTGACCTTGTGCCTCTGCTGTGCTCATTTCTGAACTTACACCAGCATACATCATATCCTGTCACCTGTCAGTCTGTTGGACACACCCAGGAGCCTATATAACTCCGCCCTTTTGACCTGGTACCTTCTTACCACCAGCCTGAGAACAAAGAACCTAACAGAAAGTCACCCATCCACCCATTAATCACTCCATCTGTTAACTCTACCAAATCGACACTGGTCACAAAGATATCTTATGAATTCAGGATTTTTAAATGTACACACCACATCACCAACTTCAGTGTAGTTTTTTTTCGCTATCCTTATGTCACAAAACCCTTGACACTCGCCTCCACCCAGCCTGCACTCTCTTCTTTACCTCTCGTATGCAATGTCAGATGCTTTGGTGATATATAAATATAAACTGATATTTAAAAAAAAGAAAGAAAAGGCTTCCTTTACATTCTGCTGTTTGTTTCGTTGCACAATTTCTGCTCAACTTTCATGTAAATTTTGTGCTTGAGTCGAGCTTCGTGTCTGATTTGTGTCTCTCCAAACCTCCAGACTCACGGTTTGTCAGTCATATTTGCATCTCTAAGCTCTGCTGTGGTCCATCTCCTCTCCTCCTGTGCTGCATCGCTTTGCCTCGTGGCCGCCCGCCGCTGATGATGCTGAAGCTGATGTCATCACCGCCTCCCAGCATCCCTGGCACAGCTGCACCGCCATTTTCCCTGCGTTCAGACTGCCTGACGGACAGACTGACGGCCGGCCGTCGGAGCGTCCCGCACCCATCCTCCTGTTTATCCGTGCGGCACCCCGCTCCTCCCTCCACCCCACTCCAAGTCTCCCACTCTTTTCTAACTGACGCACCGCTGCTGAAGCTGAGGCACGGCGGATTCTCCATGTATGGGTGCGTGAGGGGAAATGATGCTGTAGGCTAACCAAAGGATAGAGCGAAGGACCAAAATACGAGCTGCAGAGGAGAATCGGAGGAGGCACCAGAGGATCCTGCCGCTGTTTTGAATGGGAAGGGGGATTCACCATTTGCGGCTGTCGAGTCTGAGTTGCTGAGGTAAGACGCGGCATGTTTTTTCAGGGAAATAATGGGTGTCACGCCTCGGTGAGGACAGGGTATTTGTGCGTGTTGGTCATTTCGAGGCTTTTGTGCGCTTAAGAGACGCTGCGTCAGGGTGTTTGGGGTATGATTCAGGTCCTGTGTTAAAAAAAACAGTCAAAATCGCTTAAAAAAAACAAATCTGCCATCTTACTGAGTGAATTGGACGAGCAAAGGCGCTGATAAAGGCTGGGACTGTCATGTAAGCTGTAATAATGTGTGCTGACCTCCTTTCTGACGCAGTCTGGGATGAATTGGTGTCTGAGCTGTGTATGTTTACGCGGCCTGTCGTCGAGGTGCGGCAGGCACAGCAAGATGGAGGAGACAATATTTACATGGCTTACAAAATATCCAGGAAATGTCATCGGTTAAAATTCTTCTCATCCTCAAATTGATCACGTATCAATAATGGCTTATTGTTTGGATGTTAAGCAAGATTTACCCCCTTTTTTAATCGACTGAGGCTTGGATGTGAAGGTGTTTGTGCGGCGCGCTGTCTGGAAGCGATGATACGTTTATAAATGATTGTAAATTAGCTCATTAACTAAGAAAAAATTATTGTAGGGGTTAAGAAGAAAACAAAAACTGGTGTATTGAGCTTATTTTGGAAGGCGCAGTGAGAAGCGCCTCATATTTCAGCCGTGGAGGGTTGTGCATTATTTTCAGTCAGGCCTTGATCCATGGCGGTGATGCTGGCAGGGAATAAGCAGCCATTTTACTGTAGAATAGCAGAGATGCTGATGATCATCCTGCCAAATGTTGGCCCAGCCATTTAGTCAGCAGGAACTGGGTGTTTCTGCCTGAAGACAAACTGACTGTGATTCAGGGCCTAAAAATGGAAAATGGTGTCATGTGTATGTCTCAGCTGTTTGTGGCTAAGAAAGCTGCATCACCATTATTAAAAAAAACAAAACAAAATAACAAAAACGAGTAAGAAATTTGTAAAGATAATGGATTAAATTCTATAATATGGAGTCTTAATAATTTATGGTGTCATATGTGCTGTAATTGCTAATGAACCCCTCTGTCATTGTCTACCTGTGCAGGTGCCAGGTGTGCACTGGTAGCCACGGGGATCTCCAGCTCTTCTGCTCACTCACACGTAGACCTGCAACATGGCGGGGGCTTCCGTGAAGGTAGCGGTGAGGGTCCGGCCCTTCAACTCCAGAGAGATCGGGAAGGAGAGCAAGTGCATCATTCAGATGTCTGGGAACACCACGAGTGAGTACACGAGAGTTCAGCTGGTCGCGCCGAGACTTTTCAGCGAAGGTTTAGAGTCAGCTTGACTTTAATGTTTGAGAGTTTAATTATGCCTTTTAACTGAGAGAGGTGCTTAAAATGTAGTTATTATGCAAACTTATAAAGTAGATTTGCACATTTTACATTAAAAAAGAATCCTTATTTATCTTACACTAGGTGTCAGTTTATCTGCTATCTGAAACTACACATTTGAGCTCATTTGCCTTAAAGCCAGCCTGTGAGGTCTGAGTCATCATAACCCTAACTTTGTGAATATATAATTTGTTTGTCTGTGTGTGTTCTCCCCAGTCTTGGCGATCAAGTAAAAAAAAGTAACAGTCCTTCTAACTGACAGCCATCCAAAACTGTTAGATGGATAGATCTAGATAGATAGATAGATAGATAGATAGATAGATAGATAGATATAATTTATTTCGAACATGAAAATATAATTGAAATAACAACAGAACCCCCCCCCAAAAAAAACAAAACTTAAAAATCATCAAGTTTTCATGTATATATCTATGTCTACAGAATGCGTGTGCTCGAAAAGGAGTAGGATGAAGTTTACACTTTTCTTGTTCCCACCCCCTTATTTCAAATTTCATTGCTTACAAATTCATATCCAGGATTCAACATTATTTGATCATATATGGTTAACTATGTACAAGTCTAACACATTGAACATACACAACTAAAACCATTTTCAGCATGTAAACCAGAACAACAACAAACTACATTTTTACGTAAACGAATCACCCTGTCTATAACACCCGCTTAATCTCTGAGCTTATTTTATATCTATGTGACAAACACCTTAATGAGCACTTAAGGTTGGGTTACTCAGACCTTGATCTATAAAAAATGAGGACACAATGAGACAACTCAGTCACTTGAGAGGAAGATTTCATATATTCATGCAATTTATTATTTTTGAACAATCGTGTGAATTTTTGTATTGATGTACTTGTCTTGATTTCATCTGTACAGGTGTTCCACACACTAACTCCTCTGACTGTAATGCTCTGATATTTTACATTTGTCCTTACTACTGGCTTGCTGAACATAAGGATTCCTCTCAGGTCATGAGTATTTGGTTTTATTTGGAACAAGTTCTGAATGTTGTGGGGCAAAGATTTATTTGCTGCTTTGTACATTGTTTGCGCAGTTCTGAGGTCAACCAAATCTTTAAATTTGAGAATATTTAATTTTGTTCACATTTGTTCCAGAAGAGTCATTTTCGTTTTCTCCAAAATACAGAATTAGGGTTGGGTGACTCATCACCAATGATGATGTAGATCTCGTAGGGTTAAGTCCACCCTCCCTTTTAAGCCAGCTTTCTTCTGATTGGCTGCCCCTTGCAAATGAAAGGTTGGAACAGCAAGTGTATAAAATATCTTTGCTCACAGCCTGTGATGACCAAATTCAGACTATCCCCTTTCAATGACATCATACAGAGCCAAGAGTAGAAAAAACTTTATCCACACAAGCATCCAGCCATGTAAGAGTATATGTATGACAAAAAAAATTGGTAAAAGCATTAAAGGCCCACTTTACTGAGGATCTAACACTGAATATGTTGACACAATGGCACTGCTTTAATTGAAGTTTACCTCAGTTACTTAATTACTCATTTCCTCATTGACAGTTTGATTCATTAACTTTTATAGTCCTCTTTAAAAAAACAAAAATTTGTGATGTGCATTTAATCTTTAGAGAAGAACGCTATCTTAGCTTTTCATTGAGGAATAATAAGTGCGTGTGTTTTTAAGAAAGGTAAGTGGCCTTTTTTGTGGAAAAAAAGACAAATTATTATTAATTGCAGAATATTTACATGTGTTTTGTCTTAAAGATCAGTCGACTGAAAGCTCTATACTGTATAACCACCAACTTTAAGTCAAGTTGTGTAATTTTCCAGGACAAAATACAAACAGAATACTTTGAAAAATGCTGCAATCTCCAAAACAAAAATCCCTTAATATAAGAGATAAAAAAAAAGCATTCAGCATTTCTGACTAGTTTGTATGAGGTGTTTATGGAGCATTTTTATTCTGTTTGTGCTTCAGAATAACAGGCGTTATGTAAATGTAGGCATGATTAATAACAAGAAGAATATTGAATATTCATTTTTAATTGGGCAGTAGGATAAGGCTGTTCTTAGCTTCTTAATTTTACAGTACACTGATTATATAGGACTCTATTTTTAAAACAGATGGAGCATATGACACGTGTTTATGCGAATAATTACAGCGTTCGATTCAGTGATTACGAGGCTGAGTCTGAGGTGCTTCACTGAAAGTCTGACTTGTGGTTAAAGTGATCCTCTGATGCTGTTTTGGTCCCATTTCTGTGACCCACTTTGAAGCATTTTTAGTGTTTCACCTCGTCTCGCAGGCTGCTTTGTCCTGCGGCGATATAACAGCGGGCAGGGAGGCATGCAGCATTTTGGCAGCTTGAGAAGGAAACAAAAGCTTCAGTCAGGCCTGAAACCCGTCAGTGTGTGTAGGACGTAGCGACAGCCGCGGCTCTCTTCTCTCGTCATACGAGCTGCACGGACCAACAAGGGCCCGTTGTTCTGGTCGAGTCCAGACCCGAGGTCAGCTGATGTAAGGGTGCAGGAGAGAGCAGGGGTATGTCAGCCTGCTGTGCCTGGTTTTAATGACCTCATTAAAAGCCAGAAGATTCAGGCTTGCATTACTTCAGCTCGGTAACTTCACATGTATCGAGTGCTAAGAGCTTTCTCTCCTCTTAACAGGACTGATTCACTGACGCTGCTGCTTTATTGAACTCGTCCACAAGGGGTGATACGGTTTATTTAATTTGCAGCCAGAAGAGCAGCTGCTCCTCCTCAGAAAAGAGAGCTGTGGTGTATAATTACAAAAGCTGTTATTGAGCAGAACTGTAAATCCTATCTGATCCAGAATGTTCTCATTTTTTGTGTTTTTTGGTTAAATTAATTCAAAGTGATAGAAAGAATGTGCTTACTGGACACTTTATTAGGTACAGGACACTTTACTAGTACCAGGTTGGATCCCCGTTTATTGTCAGAACTACCTTAATGGCCTGTGGCATGTATTCAGCAAACTGCTGGAAACATTTCTCAGAAATGTTGGTCCCTGTTGACACGGGCACAAAGTGTGCCAAGAAAATATCCCCCACAACTTTAAATCGCCAGCAACCTGAGTCATATAAGGGCGGGTGTATCCGTGCTTTCATGTTGTTTATGTGAAATTCTGACCCTACCATCAGAATGTGACAGCGGATATTGAGACTCATCAGACCAGGAAACGTTTTTCCAACCTTCAGTGGTAAAAATTGTCCCATTTTGGTGCGCTCAGTTTTCTGTTAAGCTGACAGATATGGAAACCAGTGCGGTCTTCTGCTTTTGCAGCCCATCTGCTTCAAGGTTCCCCATCAAACTTCCATTCAGAGATGCTCTTCTGCATACCTTGGTTATGACAAGCTTTTATTTGAGTTACTGTTGCCTTCCTATCAGCTCGAAGCAGTCTGGCCATTTTCCTCTTTGACCCTTGCCACTTACTGAATGTTTTCTGTTTTCTGGACCATTCTTTGTAAACCTGGGGACGATTGTGTGGGAAAATCCCAGGAGATCAGCAGTTTCTGAAATACTTACACCAGCCTGTTTACCAACAACCATGTCAAAGTCACCTAAATAAACTTTCTTCCCATTTCTGATACTCAATTTGAACTTCAGCAGTCCATCTTGTCTACAGACATAAATGTATTGAGTTGCTGCCATCCGACTGAGTGATTAGATATTTGCATTAATGAACAGTTAAACACGTGTTTCTAATAAAATGGCCAGTGAGTATGCATATTAATGTAAAATGAAGGTTTTAAACAAAACCTTTCTATATAATAAGAACTGGATTGTAATTATCTGTGAAATATGCATAAAGAAGACCAGTAAATAATAAAAATGATAAGACAGGACTTGAACTAACTGTGGGGGAAACACACACACACACACACACACACAAAATTAGTATGGATCATTATTAGCCACACTGCTCTGGGTGGAAATAATCATAAAAATAAATAAAAGAAGAAAATCAAAGCAAACCCACGAGCATTTAAACACAGCATGCATATAGAGTGTGGGTATGCGACGAAATTAACCAGTCACAAAGACTGGGTGATAAAATACTGATATAGATTCATAGCGGGTATGAATTTTTTCACAGTTTCCTTCTGGTTTACTGTATGTAAACTAAAAAAGCCAGATTAGGATAGAATGAAGAACATTCAGCCTATCAAAGCGACTCCGCTTTCGATGCGTCTAATTGATCTGTTTTGATCTTTTTAGCAATCCTGAATCCAAAACAGCCGAAAGAAAACAAGAGCTTCAACTTTGACTTTTCCTACTGGTCACACACCACGGTGAGTCTTACAGCTTTCATCAAAGGAAATACATCTGCATTAGAAAATAGAAGGATCTGCTCTTAAACAAGTCCCCAGTGACTAATCGCTTCTTTTTATTCCTTTTTTTTGCCTCCAGCACACTGTTTGATATTTAATGTGTGTTAGAATAATGAATATTTATGCTATTAAAAAATGCTAATTTTCAGTCTCCCCCCCTCTTCGTTATCACTCTGCTATCTCCATGTCTGCAGCCTGAGGACGTCAACTATGCGTCCCAGATGCAGGTGTACAGAGACATCGGAGAGGAGATGCTGCTTCACGCCTTTGAAGGCTACAACGTGTGTATATTTGCATATGGGCAGACCGGTGCAGGCAAAAGCTACACCATGATGGGCCGACAGGAGAAAGACCAGCAGGGAATCATTCCTCTGGTAAAGCAGGAAGCAGTTTTAAATACAGTTTAATAAAAGACAAGTTTGTGCCGATTTGACTTCAACACAGCAGTTTGAACTCCTTAAGTTGTGAAGTGACAGTTGCATTTCGTTTTCTAGATGTGTGAGGACCTTTTCACCAAGATCAATGACAGCAATAATGACAACAGCATGTCCTACTCAGTGGAGGTGAGTTATGCTAAACTCTGACATACCTTTTGGCAGGCTTTGCTGTTTGCATTTAAAGAACTTTTTTCAGGTAGTTTGGATGAAACATGTGAAACAGAACCAGAAGCGTGTTATTTTATCAGATAGTCAGAAGCTAATTCGTTCATTTTTAATCTTTTATTGTTCCGGGAGCAGCAAGTCACTTAATATAACTGATTAATTAGTCATTAAACATCTTTTATGACTGCCTTCTCTTCTCCCTGCAGGTGAGTTACATGGAGATCTACTGTGAGCGAGTGCGTGACCTGCTGAATCCCAAAAACAAAGGAAACCTGCGTGTCAGAGAGCACCCGCTGATGGGACCCTATGTTGAAGATCTATCAAAGCTAGCCGTCACCTCCTACAATGACATCCAAGACCTGATGGATTCGGGAAACAAGGCCAGGTAAAGCGTTAAATTTAAGAAACATTTGTTTATATTTGATAATTATTATTTTTAAAAATCCATGAGCATATATTTTTGTTTTTTTCAGGACTGTGGCTGCTACCAACATGAACGAGACAAGCAGCCGCTCCCACGCCGTCTTCAACATCATCTTCACTCAGAAGAAACACGACATGGAGACGGACAACACGTCAGAGAAGGTCCGGACACACTTCCCGGCACTTACCCGGTCTCGCAAATCACCCACAAAAGAAGATTTTATTTTTCCATGCTTTTGACCACAAACAAATCAATAAGGAGAGTTGAGGCAGAAATGATTTTATGACCTTTTATGGCCTGTTAGGAGGCCGTGTATGCGGTACTGCTATCTGCTGAATGTGTTTCTGTATTGACTGACAAACCACGCTTTACTGCCAGCTCTCCTTTTCAGCCCCGGGTGGATTGTGTTTGCTGTGGTGGATATTTAGTCCTTTTCAGAGAGGGCGATTCATTTTGAAAAAAAAAAATTGTCTTCCTAGGTCAGCAAGATCAGTTTGGTTGACTTGGCTGGCAGCGAGAGAGCAGACTCAACTGGAGCTAAAGGAACGAGGCTGAAGGTGAGATGATGTTGCTGTTTCAGTGCTATGCAATGGCAAACAAGTCTTTTCTTGAAGAAGTTGTTCATTTTCATCTAATTTCTCTAAATATTTGCAAAATTTGACAAAATAAGTATTTAATATTCCCTTTCAGGGGGTTTAATGGTTTTACAAATGACTTTGAGCATTTCATTACCGGTTGTAAGGTTAAAATATATTTTATAATCTTCTAAAACAAAGGGCACAGTAAGAAAAAGACAACAACTAACACACCAAAAATGTAAATATTGTGGAAGAAAATGATCATGGAAAAGTTAAAAATGAATAAATACACAAGGATAAAGAAGGAAAGTAAAAACAGATTGAAAAGCTCATTGCCTATATTTTAAAACAGACTCCACAGTTTTCTACAACAAAATAAGAAACATAATTTAAAGTTATAATTTAACTTTATAATTTAAAGTTGTACTCATAAATATGCACTGATTGGTACCTAATTACATCTTTCAACAAATTGATCCATTTTCATAAACTTAGAATTAAAAATATATAGCAGTGGGCGCTGATTTTGGACACCGCCATGTTGCCCCTCCATCTTGAATACAGTGGCTGAGACAGATGTCGCTATTTCACTTAATCGTGTTTTATGTAGGTAACTATAGATTGGCTACATATCTGTTACGCCTTGTAAGTTGCTTTTAATTTAAAGATCACAACTAGCACTTTCAAATTATGTACATGTCATCATCTCATTATGCCTTTCTCTTTCTTCTCCGATGCTCCCTCACCTCCGTCGTTTCCGCCTCATCTTCTTCCTCCTCATCTCAAGCCTTAAACTGGCTAGTTCACACTTTGGCACTGATGAACAGTTTGATTACATTCTCACATCATATGAGAGTTTATTTGTTAAGTGTCCGTGTCCAACAATGTTAGGTCAACTTCAAATAAAGTTTCACTAATGCCAGCTAATAGAGGCTAACAGAAGCTAATAGAGGCTAACAGAAGCTAATAGAGGCTAATAGCAACTAACGGCACTGCTTAATAAGAAAAAAGTTCAGAATATTTGCAAAAATCACCTCAATAACAGGCCTGTTGCCATTGTTTAATGCAGCATTTTACATTGATTTCATTTGGGGGTCAAATTTCCTCCATCATTGGTTCCAGGTATAAATGATTAAACGCCCCAATCTATTTCATCTTCTTTTGAGTTACATGACTTTTAAAATGCCAAAAGAGTAAAAAGGACCCCTTTGGTGGTTTTAGTGTTAATTTGAAGTAATACGTCTAAAATTTACTCGTGATTAGATGGAAAAATACATGAAATGGCTGATTTCTATTTTTTGTGTGTGTGTTTGCAGGAAGGAGCAAATATCAACAAATCCCTGACCACTCTGGGAAAAGTGATTTCTGCTCTGGCTGAACTGGTATGAACTTTTACACTTTGCTAAAAATCTTACGTTAAAAACTCCTATTTTGTGGCATTTAAATTACAAATACTGGTGTTTCTTCTTCTCTTCTTAGGACTCTGCACCAAACAAGGTTAGTATACAGCAGCATGCAGGGTATATGGAGCGTCTTTTTTAGGGTAAACTTCAAATGTTATTCTGACTCCTTTGTTGATAGAACAAGAAAAAGAAGAAGGTGGAGAGTTTCATACCCTACAGAGACTCGGTGCTCACATGGCTGCTGAGGGAGAACTTAGGTATGCAAATGCAACCAGAAAAAAAGAGGTTTTAGCATAAGAAAAAGATTTTCTGTGTTACTTAATGAAATATATTTGTGTATCTGTTTTAGGAGGAAACTCTCGCACAGCCATGGTGGCTGCCCTCAGCCCTGCTGATATTAACTATGATGAAACCCTGAGTACCCTCCGGTAAGGAAAATATCATTAAAGCTCTGTTTTTGGGATCATTAAATTTGACATTTTTGACTGTAAATGCATTTTAAAGCTAATGTCACACTGTCATACTGCAGGGTCAAGCAGATGAATAGAAGTGCTGATTAGATTAGATTTTAAACTCTGCATACATCTGCAGAAAAGTGGAGTTCATGTTGGGTAAAACCATTAATGGACACTTCACAAATGTATTTTTCTTTTCAACCAGCTGTGAAACACCATCCTCACTTATATTTCATATTATCTGCTCACTGTTATTCAGTACAGAGAGGCTGAGGAATGATAACTTATTGACCACCTTTCAGGTACGCCGATCGTGCCAAACAGATCCGCTGCAACGCCGTGATCAACGAGGACCCCAACAACCGCCTGGTGCGTGAGCTGAAAGAGGAGGTGGCTCGTCTCAAAGACCTGTTGTACGCACAGGGCCTGGGCGACATCATCGAGAGTGAGTGTCATAGCAGCTCACGCACACGTGACACACACGTGCACAGGAAGCTGGTAGTTAAAAGCTTTTGTGCAGGTTATTTTTTTCTCTCAGTACATTGAAGGCAGAAGATTAACTTGGAATGTGAGCGCCACTCTCACACAGTCTCTTCTCTCCTCTGTCCTATCAGCGTATCGCTGCACTGGTCCTGTCATCACTGGTTTGAAATGTGTGTATAACTGTAGCAAGCCTGCGCTTTGCAGCTAAAAAGAAATGAATCCCGAGCCGACTTTCCTCCTCCACCACACCAGAGACCAAACTAACAGACCTGAGAGAGTGTACATGGAGTCAGACGATGCACTAATTCGATTAAAGAAAATCCAATGAACTTTAAAGAACAACTAAAATTATCTTTGTAGTTAAATCTTGTTAAAGCTGTAATCCATTGGCTTTTTTTCTAAGAGAAAAAATGGCCTCCTTTCTTTTATCCATTCATTCAGATTTCCATGGTGTTACGTGTTTTCACTTCCCAAAGCTCGAAATACTTTTAGCCACAAAAGTATGTGACCCTACAGTGATGCTTTGTTTAAGAGATGCTGATAGGAGAACAGCAGAAACTGTCAGATTCAGGGTTGTCTTGAATCTTGCTGTTATTTAACAAGATTAGTGACCATGGAAGAAAGGACTGACTGGGAGGATGCCATTTTAGATTGTGTTTTGCAGTCTGGTCCTCTGTGTGTGGAGCTGCTGCATTCGATGCTGTGAGTCAGGTGCTTAGAGGCCTGCACCGCCGGGATCTTTGCTACAAACGCTGTGCTAAACAGCTTAAAAACATCAGTTCTTCTTTCACGAAAATAAAAAAAACAACACTCTGTATTTGGTCCTCATGCACTGCAGTGATGTATCTATTATTTTTTTTAGTACACTTTGTCCTAACCATGCTTGCTTGCGAGCTTGTTACGTGTGTTTGTGTGCAGTTCAGTGTCAGAAAAAAAATCCCTCTGGTATTTAGCATTCAGTCTCTGACATTGTATGCCGTGTCAGTTTGAGTTGCTCTTTTTTTCTCCGTCTGCGATGGCTTTGGAAAGCAAATACGTCTGCTTCTTTGATCCATTATTTGAGCTTTCTCTTCTTTTTTTGTTACCCTCCCTGTTGTTCCCTTATTTTAATTTCTTTTCCTTTTAAATCCGTATCCCTGCGTGGTCCTCTCAATCCCCGATGTCTTTCCTTGAATACCTCGCGTCTGCTCCTACATTCCTTCCTTCCTTCCTTGCTTTCTTCCATGCAACGCCTCTCTTTCTGGCAGACCTGTGCGATTACAAGAACTTTGTGAATAATCGCCAGGCTGTCAATCAAAGGGGTGATCTCTCCACAGTGACCAATGCCATGACGGGAATGAGCCCCTCACCCTCGCTCTCAGCCCTATCCAGTCGAGCCGCCTCCATCAGCAACCTCCACGATCGCATCTTTAGCCCGGCCAGTGAGGAAGCCATTGAAAGGCTCAAGGTAGGAAAAAAAAGGGAATGAAGATGCATAGATAGAAAAAGTTCACTGCAGCAAAAATGGATCTGGGTTGTGTGAGTGGGAATGAAGGGAGGAGAGGGGCTTAGGTGTTTGGTGGGAAGACTCTTTGATGAATACGAGAATGAGCAGAGGTAATACTTCCATTTTGAGAGCAGGCTGTTTCTCCGTCACCAACAGGAAACTGAGAAAATCATCGCAGAGCTCAATGAGACATGGGAAGAGAAACTGCGCCGTACTGAGGCCATCCGTATGGAGAGGTTTGTCCAAGCTCTTTGTGCTGTTTGATACTCCATGAATGCAAAACCACCTGAAATTATCATTAAATTTAACATTTGAGTATCTGCCTGGCTTTTCAAGGCAGTGCACCTACAAGTAAAAAATCAATTGTCCATTTTTGATTGGACTTATTTTGAGGACATGTTAGGGCAGTGAGCACGAGTGTGGTAAATTACACATTTGCCTAATGAGCAAAAAATACCAGGTTTTGATACCAGGAGGAAGTACAGATCGCTGTGCGGTTATGTCGGGAATGCATCTGGTGTAAATATCTACCAAATCAAATTGCCTAAATTTTTTTTTATTATACATTGTGGAGTTTTTTCAGTAGAAATTCACAATGTTTTTGGCCATATGACAACAGCAAAATTAATTATTACACCGTGAGATTGACATCTCTGAAAGCTTTTAGTGAAATTTCCTGTTCATATCCCTCTGAGGATGAATTTCTCTCACCGTCAAGTGATCCAAACGTCCTTCCTCACAACTGAAAAATAGTTCCAACATTAAGGCTGTAGTGACATCGTTCCTGAAGGAGGCGCTTATACAAGTCAAATTTGTTTGTATAGCATTATCAAACATAATTCAGAGTGTTTTACAGAGGACTACAGACATGACAGGATATGCTTTTACCTAAAGTTTTGCAAATTATGGGACTCGTCGATTACAAAAAACGAAGAAGCACATGAAAAGTGTGAGATTGTATACAGTTTGTATAAGGAACACAAAACGTTATGCATTGCATGGATAGATTTAATGAAATTAAAAAAATCTGCATTATTGTAAATTTCCATCTGAGTTCATATATTGACTCCAACTCTGATTAACTCGTAGAGAGGCACTGTTGGCTGAGATGGGCGTTGCCATGAGAGAAGATGGAGGCACAGTCGGCGTCTTCTCCCCCAAAAAGGTACAGGTCCTCAGCCTGTGCCACGCACTTACCAAACAACTTCTCAACCTCTTGAACGATCAGTCCAAACTCACACAAACACTGAAACATATTTCTCTTTCAGACGCCTCATCTGGTGAACCTTAACGAGGACCCGCTGATGTCCGAGTGTCTGCTCTATTACATCAAAGATGGCATCACCAAGTAAAGAGTTCTATAAGTTCAACTTGATGTGAAATCCATCCGGATACTGTGCAGTTTTTAGTAATTTAGATATATATTTTTAATCTTCCTTCAGGGTTGGCCGTGAAAATGCCAAAACTCGCCAAGACATTGTTCTTAGTGGCCATTTTATCAAGGATGAACACTGCACCTTCAGCAGCACCACCGGCCCTCAGGGAGAAGGTAAAGTCTCTCCCTGTAGACAAATATGCTAAAAAGATCCTTCTTTCCAGTCACACTTACATTTAACACTTTTCTGCAACAGGATGTGTCATTCTTGAGCCGTGTGAGGGAGCAGAGACATATGTCAATGGCAAGAGAGTGACATCACCCATTGTCCTGAGGTCTGGTAAGTATTAGATTGTCTTTGATTTACTAATAAATTTGGCAAGTCCTGAAATATGTGTCTATTTAAGCAGCGGTGTAATTTTTAATGCCTGAGTCAAATGTTTCAACTTTCATGCTTCCTGCTGCATTTTTAAGGAAATCGCATCATCATGGGCAAAAGCCACGTGTTTCGCTTCAACGACCCCGAGCAGGCTCGTCTGGAGCGGGAGAGGACGCCGTGCGCCGAGACACCTGTGGAGCCCGTCGACTGGGCCTTCGCTCAGCGAGAGCTGTTGGAGAAACAAGGCATCGACATGAAGCAGGAGATGGAGCAGAGGTGGGTGTGGTCGCATGAGTTGTTTTAATGATATGAATATATGTTTTGGGAAAGTTCTTTGGTGTTGATGAAAATGAAATGTTGCAGGCTTCAGGAGCTTGAGGATCAGTACCGCAAAGAACGAGAGGAAGCCAGCAACCTGCTGGAACAACAGCGGCTGGTGGGAGCTCGCACGATCGGCATCCATCATCAATAATAGCTAATCAGTTCTAGGTGTTATGTAAATCCACACCTCCTCTTGATCTGTACTGCATGTTTTCTTTCAGGACTATGAGAGTAAACTGGAGGCCCTTCAGAAACAGGTGGACTCTCGGTACCTGGAGTCACCTGAGGAAGAGGAGGAGCCTGAAGAGGAAGGTGATACTATCACTTTTTTTTTTTTTCTTTCAGTTTCAGCTTTAGACTTTAATTTTATTCACATCAAGTTCTCGTGTTCTCGTGTAGTGCCGTGGACGAATCGTGAGACCGAGCTGGCGCTGTGGGCTTTCAGAAAGTGGCGTTTCTATCAGTTCACGTCCCTCAGGGATCTGCTCTGGGGCAACGCCATCTTCCTCAAAGAGGCCAATGCTATCAGTGTGGAGCTGAAGAAGAAGGTTAGATGTTATTATTGTTGTAAGATATATGCTTTGGCAGTGCAATTATATGTCTTTGTGCTATATTTCATTGCACTGTGTTAATTTTCTTGTAAACAAAAAAAATGCAGGTCGTTGCTCTATGAGGTCTGAAAATCTTGATTGCTGGACTCGAATCTTTCATTATTTCCCTGACTTTAAATATCTGTCTTGTACTCACTGACATTGACATTACTGTGCATGTTGTTATTATTAGTTATTTATTTTTAACTAATAAAAAGGCACATAAAGGATTTAGGTCTTTGACAGATGTCATATATGCAGTTTAAGTATTTAGAAAAATACTGCAATTGCTCAGCTGTTCATTTTTCTCACTTTCTTTTTGGATTACTCAAATAACTGTGAGCTGCTGTTCTAGTCTAAATTATGATGCAATCTCGTGTTTTCTTCACAGGTGCAGTTCCAGTTTGTCCTCTTGACAGACACTCTCTATTCTCCGCTGCCCCCTGACCTGCTGCCTCCCAGTGAGGCTAAAGAGAGAGAGCGGCGACCGTTCCCTCGGACGATAGTGGCCGTCGAAGTGCAAGATCAAAAGAACGGAGCCACACATTACTGGACTCTGGAAAAACTGAGGTACTTAAAGGTTTTGAGAGTGTGGCTTGAAGCTCGTTTCATGGTCACAATTTAATGTTCATCCCTGTAGAAAACAGGGCAGTTCTGTTAATTGAAAGCACTGGTCAAAGTAGCTGACAGTTGATACACATGTCTGCATGTCAGCACATACTGACCTGTTGTTTTCTCCTGGCCCTTGTAGACAGAGGCTGGACCTGATGAGAGAAATGTATGATCGTGCTGCGGAGCTGCCCAGCAGCGCCGTGGAGGACTGTGACCACGCCCTGACAGGAGGCGACCCCTTCTACGACCGCTTCCCCTGGTTCCGTCTGGTCGGCAGGTCAGTAACATCCACAGATTTAAGTTCTTTTACTGCACAGTGAGGACGCCCACAAACCCATCATCACTGTCCCTCCTCCTCAGGGCTTTTGTGTATCTGAGTAACCTGCTGTACCCGGTCCCTCTGGTACATCGTGTGGCCATTGTAAGCGAGAAAGGAGAGGTGAAAGGCTTCCTCAGAGTGGCAGTGCAGGCCATCTCAGGTACAAATAAAAATTAGCTGTCAGATGCTGCACACGTCCTCTTCTGTTGTTTTGTGTGTTTTTGGAAATGCTTGTTAGCTAGGAGCGTGATTTGTGCTGTTGTGTCTCTGTTTAGCTGATGAGGAGGCGCCTGATTACGGCTCTGGCGTGAGGCAGTCAGGCACCGCCAAGATCTCCTTTGAAGACAAACAGTTTGAGAAGGTACGTCTGGGCTGGTGTTGTGCAGCTGAGTCCTTCTCATCAGATTAAAGTGGAAATTTGGAGCCTGAAAAAAGAAATTCTAGTGATGTTCTGCTTGTAAAAAGAGGTAAAAGCTGATGATTTTATGTTCTGTTTAGTTCCAGACTGAGTCGTGTCCCGGAAGTCTGTCGCACTCCAACACCTCGCAGGAAGAGCTGCGAATTGTGGAGGGAGAAGGACAAAATGCTGAGACTGGAATCTCTGCAGATGAAGTTAACAACAACACCTGTGCAGGTGAGGGGAGGGCGACGACAGGGACACAGTGGTCTTACTAGAAGTACCTCATGAATGGAAATATATTTCATAGCTGGCACATCTAATGTCAAAATGTCCATGCATTTCTGAGTCTTTCCTTCTTCTGTGCCATGCAGCCACACTGGATGCTCCTCTAAGCCCAGTAAAGAGTTTAGGTCTGGATCTTCCTCTGGACCTGTCTCCAGAGAAAGCTCTGTCCCACCTCAAGATCGGCAGCACTTTCACCTTCAGAGTTACCGTCTTACAGGCCTCGAGCATCTCTGCAGAGTACGCCGACATCTTCTGCCAGTTCAAGTAAGTTAAAGCAAAGTTCCTGGAGTAACATCGTAACATTTAATTTAACAGTTCTCGCTGAATGCCTCGCCTAGTTCTGTTTTTTGTCTTTATGCAATTAGATACAAAGATTTTACAAATTTTACCTTACAGGTCACATGTTTTAGAGGTCAAACTCTAATAAAACTAAATGTATTTTCTAATTTACGGATTAAAGTCTTTGTAGTTTGAGAAGCTGACAGTGAAGTAATCTGTGCTGTTGTTAGCCAGATGCTTTGGGTGATATAATGTGTAGGAAAAAAAAAAGGCAGGTCAGCTGATGAAATGACCTCACTGTTTTCAGCTTCATCCACCGTCATGACGAAGCCTTCTCCACTGAGCCGCTGAAAAACACCGGCAGAGGGCCGCCACTGGGCTTCTATCATGTCCAAAATGTAAGCAGCATTAAACGCTTATATTAACAAAGACAACTGATTGCCGTTACTGTTCACTTCCTCTTGTTATTTGACACATTATGTTAGCAGTCCATTTGTACAAACAGCTTTCTCAAGGGTTCATTCGAATATTTTTCTCTCTGCCTCCGATAGATCACAGTGGAGGTGACCAAGTCCTTCACGGAGTACATCAAGACTCAGCCCATCGTCTTTGAGGTGTTTGGACACTATCAGAAACAGCCGTTCCCTCCACTCTGCAAAGATTTAATCAGGTCAGGAAGAAATCTGACCGGCTGACTTGAGATAATTCGATGGAAAAAAGTTTTTCTCACAGTTTCATGTTGGGGTTTTTTTTTCAGCCCACTGAGACCTTCCAGGAGGCAGTTCCCTCGGGTAATGCCGTTATCCAAACCAGGTTAGCAGTGACATTTCATGATGTATTTTATTATGTATTAACAATAGCCACCACAATCTAACTCCTACACATAAATCTAATGATCAAAAAAAGGGGAAATGAATGAATGAATGAATAAATGAATGAATGAATGAGTGCTCTGCAGGCTTCTCTGATTCTGCCTGTTTCCATTTTAATGAGATAATTATTTAATTCAATCATCTATCAGTGATTTCCGTGTGTGCTTGATTTAATATTCTTAGCAATAAATGAATGAATCTGGATCCTCTTCATTCATCCAGTGCCTGCCACCAAGCTCAACACCCTGACTCGCTCCACCGCGGGACCCTGTCACGCCAAATATGATCTCATGGTCTTCTTTGAGATCTGCGAGCTGGAAGCTAACGGAGAGTGAGTCCTGTCTGTTCCTGTTGCTGCTTAAATATCTAAAAGGGAAAGCAAACACATGCATCTCACTTGTTATAAAGTTATAATACATGTGTTAAAATGTATTATCCCTCTGCCTCCAGTTATATCCCGGCTGTTGTTGACCACAGAGGTGGGATGCCCTGCCATGGGACGTTCCTTTTACATCAGGTCTGACCGTGTTTACCTCTGCTGTCACAGTGCTGACTAAGCTCTTCATTTTAACCACTGAGATACTAAATCCACTCCTCATCTTCTTGCGACTCCACAGGGCATTCAGAGAAGGATCAGAGTCACAATTGCTCACGAAACAGGAAATGATATTGAGTGGAAAGAAGTGAAGGAGCTCGTTATTGGTGAGTACGATATATTTGGCCACTTTTGTCAGATTTTAGCAGGAGGAGCTCAACAATCAAAAAAAGGACCAGTCTCATCGTCACTTGTTTGCCTGCAGGTCGTATTCGAAACACGCCCGAGGCTGATGAGACCATCATAGACCCTAATATCCTTTCCCTCAACATCCTGTCGTCTGGATACTTCTGGCCAAAACATGATGACAAGTAGGACTTTGTTTTTCTAGTCTTCCTTCAAAGCATTTTTCTCTTTGTTTGCTCAGTATCTGGAGAGAAAGGTTTATAACTGACCTTATTTCTCTTTGCTAATCACAGTGTCTCTCTGGGAGTTGATCACAGGTACCATCTTTTTCCATCTTTGTTTCTTAAAAACAACATGGTGCATTTCATCCTTAAGCTTTTCATGCAATGACAGACTTTTTCCCACCATAAACGTCACAAAAGAATGATAGATGCTGTTTTTCCTCTGTGTAGAACTTTCTATCGATTCGAGGCCGCATGGGACAGCTCCATGCACAACTCTCTGCTTCTGAACAGAGTCACACCCTATGGGGAGAAGATTTACATCACCCTCTCTACCTATCTAGAGGTGGGAGAGTGTTCGTGCATTGTTCTGCAAAATTAAAACATTTTTTTACTTTACTTTATTAATGTTTTGTATATTTGGGCTAGATGGAGAACTGTACTCAGCCGACGGTTATCACCAAAGACTTCTGCATGGTGTTTTACTCCCGTGACACAAAGCTGCCGGCATCCCGCTCCATCAGAAACCTCTTCAGCACCGGCTGCCTCCGGCCCTCTGAGAGGTACTGGATTAAGGATTTTAACCAGGGCTGTCAAACATAAGGACGGGGGGCCAGATATGGCCTGGCCAAGACTCCAATCCAGCCCACTGTACAGCTTTAAAAAAAAGAAAATTTTCTGTGACTTAATGAAAACTTTCTGTTTTTTTAATTATAGGGGAGGCTGTGATTGTGCACATTTATCATGTAGTTTCACTGGTTTGGACCACTTCAGATCAAAGTTCTAGGTTGTTGCGTGATTCAGAGTTTGAGATTTAAATTTACGACTATCTGCTCTGCTTTCTCTCCTCAGTAACCGTGTCACTGGAGTCTATGAAATCACTCTCTGCCACGTGGCTGACAACGGAAGTCCAGGTGAAGCAGAATTAAAATAAAAATCAATAATAAATGAAAATGACAAAAACGTTTGTTTGCCTTTTGTCATTCTAAATGCTTGGACGCGTCTGTTCCCCTTCGTCAGGCATGCAGCGTCGTCGCAGGCGCGTGCTGGACACCTCGGTGGCTTACGTGAGAGGCGAGGAGAACCTGGCTGGATGGAGGCCCCGCAGTGACAGCCTCATCCTTGACCACCAGTGGGAGCTGGAGAAACTTAGCTTACTGCAGGAGGTCAGTGGAATTATTGGACTGACTTTATAGTTTATTTTTACAGTGCTTCCATCATAATAGTCTCTTATATCTTAGGTTTTTCTTTGGACATTGGATGCTTTTGCACTCTTTATCAGTCCAGTCCTGGTACCTCATCATTGTGACTGGAGTGGGGGTTTTTTGTTTTGTTTTTTAAGACTCTTAACCCTGAACTATGAATCATTCAAGCATAAAAAGCAACTAACTCAAGTGATAAACCAGTGTTTACATATAATTGACAACTTAGGAAACAAATAATTATAATATTTGTGTCTTTAGGCATTTTGTTACTAGCAGCCTGTAACAGAAGCATATCACTTGTTCCCATCTCTTTAGTTGATAGCAAGAAAAATCGCAAAGATAACATGGTTTCACGGGTATGAAGTTGTATTTTGCACCAATAACATGAATTCCTGAGGGCCACAGTATTAGCGGAAAACTTGGGGTTGTGTGCAGTGTGCCCGTAAAAAAATTTGAGGAAACTGGACAAAAAAAAAAAAGAAATGTCAGGCCTAAAAACTATCTACAGCAGATGAACAGTATCTGAAAGTCATGCCCTTAAGAAATATGAAAAAATCCAGCAAAACCATTCTTAAGGAAGGGAAATCTGGTAACAGATCTCGTAGAGTGATGAATCCAGATTAGACATTTGTGGTTCAAGTTGTTGTCAAAATGTGTGCAGGAGATCAGGAGAGAGGGACAACAGTGAGTGTCTACAGCCATCTGTAAAACCCCGTGGAGGCTCTGTCATTGTTTGGTGCTGAATCTCATCCAGTGGTGTTGGAGATCTTGTTAAAACTGATGGAATTATGAACTCTGAGAAGCACCATCAGATTGTCATCCACCATGCAATACCATCTGATTGGCAACAGCTTCATCATTCAGCACAGGGTAGAAAAACACACAATGGTACATTATCAGTCATGGATTGGCCTCCTTAGATCCCAGACCTCAATATTATTGAAGCAGTGTGGGGATCATCTTGACAATGGAGCAAGAGCCAGCCAACATCCAAAGACGAGCTTTGAATATGCTTCAAGAAGCCTGGAGAACTATTCCTGAAGATTAGAGAAACGACTGCCTACTTGACATGTGCTAAATAAACTCCTGTTGGACTTTGCCTTTCAAGTGAAATTCTCTTGCTTTCTTCTAAAGGTGGAAAAGACCAGGCACTATTTGCTGCTGAGGGAGAAGCTGGAGGCGACTCTGCACGCGGGACAGGATGCGCTCTACAAGAATGGCGACATCATCGACTTTGCAAAGAGTCCCGTCCTCAGCCACAGCCCCAGCAGCAGCCCCGCCCCCGACAGCCCCAACCAGAGGCAGAGGGAGCTGGCTGCTAAGGTGACTGCTGCTCACCTCATCTCTAATTTACACCTCAGTTTATTAGAGATTTTTTTCTTTCTATTTTTACACACGGCTTCTTTCAGCTTCATCCTTTTTAAAAAAATAAAATATTTTTCACGTTCCAGTGTCTGCGTCTGCTGATGCACACCTTCAACAGGGAGTACAGCCAGGTGAGCAGCAGTGCCAGTGAGAGCAAGGTGAGCCCCAGCCTAGGCCCTCTATAACCCAGTCCTTTAGTCCTTCTGAACCTAATGTTTACAACCTTCACTAAATATTTAAGCCCCACACTCCTTTTTTCCAGTCACTCCCTCTGCTACATCTGTTCATCATTCTTTCATGTTTTTTTAAACACTTCACTCTTCCTTGTTGCAAAGAATTTCATACTTTTCACTTCTCCTCTGTCTGCATAACCACCCAGCAGACCTGGGTTAAACATTACTCAAAGATAGTTGCTGGATAAAACATGCCTAATATGACAGCCATTTCTTTCAGCACTGACTCAGGTCTACTGATTACTCTGTTACACCACGTATCCCCTCCTACTTTCCTCACCCTTCACTGTCCCTTCTTCTTAGACACTGTGAGGCTTCCACTTACTTAATAACTCTCCTGCATGTCCTCTTTAACATCAGCGAGGGGCTCTTAGACATACCGAGGATTTATACCACAGTGCTGGTTCTGTAGTACATTGCTAGAAGATGACAAACTGATCAAGCTGTTTTCTGAATGCATGTCTGTGTCGTTTGTGCTTAATTGTTTGCTGGATTGTTTTGTCTGTGTTTGTCTCTCTTCTTGTCTTGCGTGTCCTTGCTGTTGTTCTGGTTTCTGTGTGTGCGTGTGTGTGTGCACATGTGTGCGTGCATTTTAGCTTTCTGAGATGTCTGCGTCTCTGATGAGGGAGTCATCCTCTTCTACACTGAGCACGCTCACCCCGTCCTCGACCTGCCCCTCACTGGTGGAGGGACATTATGACATTAGGTGAGGAAAAAACGTCTTACTCGCTTTTTGGTGCTTCGTTCAATGAGCAGTAAGTCTCATGTGTGGCCAGGTAGTATCAGTAAAAGCAAAGTGCTGTTGTATTTTCTATAATGTGTAGAATTTGTTTGTTTTTTTCTTTAAACATTTAGGTTTTTTCAGTGTAGGCTCTTAGATTACGAATGGCACGTGATGAAAACAGCACAGAAGACTTTTTTTTCCTGTTTTTTCAACAGTCACAACATTTAGCATAACTGTGCAAAATAATTAGTGTACTGTAATAATTACAATTCAGAAGAAGGTATGTACACACACTGGCCACTTTGTTAGGTACACCTGTTCGACTGCTCTTTAGGTTAAGTTTTTTTCAGGGAGGGGAAATTTTTTGAAGTTCAGCTTTGTAATTCATTCACAACTTGTCAGAAAAGTGCACCAAAGCCACCCTGTAGGTTTTCATAGGAAGTAACCTGCTTACAGAGATACACCTTGTTGTTTTGTTACACATTGCAAATGTGTTTTAAATCAGAACTAAGAAAATGGGCTTGAAATGTTTTCTTTTGTGTCCTGACCGTTGCTCCCGTTTTGATGCAGTGTGAACATGTTTGCGTTGTCTAGACACACTGATCCCAGTTCTGGAGCATCCACACCGGACCTGGATCCGTACAGCCCCGTGGACAGAAAGAAAGTCCTCAGAGGATGCACCTTTGTCCCCGACATACAGGAGATTCGTGTCAGGTCAGATCACACTCGATATGTTTAATGCACCACCAGCTGCAATCACATGTCAGGAGATCCTCCGGACTATTTTCCTTAGTATTCAAATCATAGGCCAGTTATTCATTTTGTATTTCTTTCAACATGTGCAGCCCTATTGTGTCAAAGAAGGGCTACCTGCACTTCCTGGAGCCTCACACCAGCGGCTGGGTGAGGCGTTTCGTGGTGGTGCGCCGGCCCTATGTGTACCTGTACCGCAGCGAGAGGGACAGCGTCGAGAGAGCCATCATCAACCTGTCATCTGCAAAGGTGGAATACAGTGAAGACAAACAGACGTTACTGCGGGTACGCTTCACTTCAGTCGTGAAACTCACTGTAGAAAAGACATATGACCATTTAACCGATAAATCTGAATGAGGTTTAGTAACCTCAGAGTATTTCCTGTCTTCAGACTCCCAACACGTTTGCTGTGTGCACCGAGCATCGTGGGATTCTGCTGCAGGCAGCCAATGACAAAGAGATGCATGACTGGCTGTATGCTTTTAACCCTCTGTTAGCAGGCACCATCAGGTGAGTGGTGGAGAATCTGTAAAGCATACAAATAGTTTACTATAGTTTACTATGAGAGAAAAGAGACCCAGCGTTTATGTTTTGGCCACCTCCAAACACCCACACAAAGTTATGACATTTTAATTATTCTGTTTTTTTCAGGAAATGATCAGTTATCCCCTAAAAATGAAACCTATTATTATAATTGCTTTTTAAATTATTTAAATTATTTATCTTTCCTGCCTCACATATTCTTACTCTCCTTCTGTCAGGTCAAAACTCTCCAGAAGAAAGTCGGTCCAGTCGTACCCATCGGCTCAGCGGATGTGAGAGTTGAAGCGGCCTGGCGAAAAACAGCGAACAAAACAATACAATCTAAAAGCTCAGCTCAACATCCTGCTTAATCGAGCATAGACCATATAGCAAACTTACACATAGAACCATTTAAATATCCCTCTATGTGATGACCGCCCCAGTCCCAAACGTCACTCACTCGCTCATCCTCAAAGCCGACAAAAACATTTTTTCGCCGTCACCACCACACTTACCCTGCATGGTGTGCTCCCTTCAGACCTTTAGAAGAATTCCTAAGAAAATCTACCACCCAAAACCCGTTACATAACTTACCTCTGCTGGGCGCTGGGACTAGTTCAGATTAGTTTTCATGTTTCCTGTAGATGTGTCATCTGTGAGGCTGCCAGTTTCCAGTAAAGACATAAGTCTCAGCTGTGAAGCAGACATTGAACATCAACCATTAACGGCATCAAGTGAGGGGAGGGGTAAAAACATCTTATTGGATGTTTTCTCTGTGTAGGTGTGTTAAGTGCAGCGATGATAGCTCCATATCCATCCTCCATACATATAATGTACATTATAATGTACATTGGCTTGGTGCTCTGCAGCATAGAGTATTTGTTTCACTGAAGAGGTTTCAGATAGCAGAGATTCATCATTGCTGTTGCTCATCATTTTAACCTTGAAGTAGCATGAGGAGGGATCCAAGCTGTTGTTTCTGTGTCTTTTTTAAAAATCTGGTTCTATGAAAACACGAGTTTGTTGGCTAGATTAGGACGGCACGATCAGGAGAGATGACACGTGTCCTCGCCTTGTTATTGATATGTGCTTCTTCCTTCCTTTATTATTATTTATATTGTTTTTTCTACATAACCCCTTGCAGGTATAACCCTGAAGGAAAATGTTTAATGTTGCTGTTGAAGCTCTCTGCACTGTATTTTATTGTGACAGGACCACTGACAGTTTTGTTGCATGGCACTTTATTGAGTTAATGTCTCGTACCATTTACTCTGTTATTTTAACCAAAGCGTTCTTTTTCTTTTTGTAATCGTTTCACTTACTGTGCAGTTTTGTGCAAAGATAGTTTTTTTTAAAATGTTATTTTATTTTAGTGGGATTTTAAATGAATAGTTTGACACTTTGGGAAAATACTTTTCCTGCTGAGACTCAGATGAGAAGACAAAAAGCGCACTTATGATCCTGAAGCCAGCAGATTTTTTTAGCCTAGCTTGGCAAAAAGGTAGGAAACAGAAAGCTTGGCTGTGGCCATTGACAAAAAGGGAAAATAGCACCTCTGAAGCTAACTAAATAGGACTCGTTTAATGCGTGACTAATTCTTGCATAAATAGCTGCAAGCATCATGGAGTAAAATGCAAATTAGTGAGCTTTAGAAGTGCTAGTAGGTGATTTTGTTGCTTGAGTTAATCAGTTTTCACACAATAAATCCACAATTCTGGCAAAAAAGGTGAATTTCCCAAAAGGTTACACTATTCTTTTAACCAATGAGTCGCACCAGATTTGATCTAACTGGGAGGACAACTGTACTGTGTGTGGTTGTCATTTTTATTTTTATGGATCAGCAGAGTTGCTGCGTTCGATAAGCTGACTTGTGAAGACTCCTCTTGTAGCTCAATAGAAAGGACAAAGTTGTAATCGACCGTGGACCTTCAGTCTTTTTAGGGCGGTTGCTTCGAGTGGACGAGAGCGTTGTCCTAGCACCAGATAGTGCCTCCCTTTCTTCACCTCTCTTTTCTTTCCCTCCTTGATCCTCGTCTTTAGCATCAATGCTAAATAAAGTTACTCACATGCATTCATGATTAGCTTTTATGTAAAGTTATAGTAAATGCTGTTAATCTTTGTTTTTTTAATTTTCATTATGTATATCAATGTTTTGGAGAGTGAATATTATCATTGATCCTCTATAGCATATAGTTATTGCCTGTAACAGACTGTAAATGTTGCCTTTGACAGCAGTCTCCCTGCCAGCTTTTGTACTGTAGCTGCTCGGTATTTGACAGCCTGACGCTTGTGTCGGACATCGGTAAAGTATGACTAACTTGATGTTGTCATGACAAGGAATGGTTTATAGGTCTTTTTTTTATAAAAATCTATCGATAATGTTGCTTTGAAATCAAAAACATCTTTATCCTGTGAAGCAAGAGTGACAACATTGGGTCAAATTTACCGAGTAGGCATATAATGCATTCAACACAGGCCTGGTCAGCCAGCCGGTCTGCCTGTCTAATTTCCATTGAAATGCTAATGATCAGTTTTCTACACTTTGTAAGCAGAATTTAGGACTCTGTGTGCCACAGGCCAGCCAACTTGTTGAGCAACACAGCCTAAATCATGTACAAGTTTGTAGAAAATCTGACTCTAGTTAAATTTGCCATTTTATTACAGTTTTATTATGTTTTTTTGCCACTTTGCATTTTTTATGTTACTTTGTCTGTAAGCAGAGTTAATTGAGTTTATTTATTGCTGAATGTGTTGGGTAAAACATGTTGTCTGCTGGTACAGAAGACAAATGGAAAGTTTTATTTGTAAAATATCAAAGCATAAATTATGTTCTTGAAAATTAATGCACTTATGCACAAAGCATCTTTATTTAATATGATTTTTGTATTAAGCATTTAGAAAATCTAGAGGACTTTAAAAAAAAAAAAATATATACGTCAAGGTAGTCGATACACAAACACTGGCACGTGAATTTCAAGGCTTCCAACCCTAACAGTTGAAGAGTGCCATGTTCAGAAACACTTTGTGAGGTAGTTTTAGTGTGCTGGCCAGTGATTGTTGAACGGTACGAGTCGATAGTTTTGTTTTTCTTTTCCTTTGGCTGTTTTTAGCTGTCACAACTCTGGATCAAAGCATGCAGGTCCACTTATCTTCCGCTGTCCCCTCTCTCCTGCCTTACCGCTTGCTAATGACAACAGCTTTCCACTCCTGAAAGTGCTGCTTGTAAAGTATGTCATCCATGATCCCCGTAATGATTTACTGGAAACCTTCCTCTTGGCTCTTGTCTTGTATATAAATGGAGATTTCTGTGTTTGGGTCTCATTACACAGATGATATTAACTCTCTTTTACTCTGTATACCATGATGAATAAGAATAATTGACCTGCTGCTTGGTTAAGTGTCACTGCAGAGTACAGAGTGCGGATCAGGAAGCAGTTTCGGACCTCTCGGCTCAGTGTGAGTGAGACGGTCATCCTGGACTGGGTACGTGACCCCAAGTCTGTGCTCTTGCTCGGAGTTGCTTGACAGAAGCAGAAACAGGTCGCCGCCTGTGATAAAGTCTTAAACTCAGTGCTCACGTTTATCTTTTGAGTGTTCTGGAGTTCTTTCTCATGTCTGTGGACACATAACAAAAGTTGTCAAAAAAAAAATGAAGCAAATAAATAAATGTGTTGAAAAACGTGTACACATTTGAATCTCGTGTGTTTGATTGTTACCGTGCACAGTTTAGTTGAGTGTGGAGTTCCCCTGGGATCTATTCTTGGTCCCCTGATGTTGACTCTTGTTGTCCTAGTTGGATATTATTGAATATTTTTTTGAATATCTGGTTACAGTGTACTGTAGGAGATCAGAACTACAATGGTAACACTTCACTGTCATCTATCTAATATTAAATTGTCTGGATACATGAGAGATGTTTAAAAAATAAGTTACATTTTCCTCAAAGCTTTTATTTTCCAATTCCACACCAATGCACACTGTGTTTTCTTTTGACATTATTATCAGTTCTTGGTCTCATACTAAATACATTTATACAAGGAATAGGTAACTGATTTTAAACTTTGATATACCGCAATATGCAGAAGTCTTGAGCCACCCCTAATTGCTTTTGATTTTGCTTCAGTAGCCAGACTTTCATATCATTTTTTTAGAGTCATCCAGTCCTTGTGGCATTTTTTAAGCCACTTAACACTGACCTAGAAATCATTTAAGCATAGAAAAGGTGCCTAACTCGAGGGATGAGCCATTGTTGTGTCTACACATAACAGATAAGTTATAAAGAAGCAGTTTTGAATATTTAGACACTTTGTTACTAACAGCCTGTCACAAAAACAATTTGTTCCCATTTATTTACTTGAATCTCTGAAAAATGTAAAGCACTGTTTGACAGGCATAAAATTTTGCAATTACAAGGTGATTTCCAAGGAGCCGCTAGCAGAAAACTCAGCATGGTGTGCAGTGTGTCCTTACAAATTTGAGGAAACTGACCAAGTGAAGGGAAAAAGAGGACATTAATTTAAAAGTAAATTTAAAAGACAGAAACAAACCAATTTAGTAGGTTATTTAATTTCAGTTTGTTGATTGCTTATCTCCAACACATCATACTTTTCTGACTGCCATGTGTCATAATGCTGTATATAACTGTACTTGCTCTGTCCAGTCTTGGCAGGTTGAACGTCTAAAGAGCCAGAAATGTGTCCGATAAAACATGACCCCAGTGAGAGACTGTTTTTGCTGACAGTGCAACCTGATAAATGGATAACATTATCATAAAGCTTTTCTATGTTCTGTTACATAATAGTTATCATGTGCTCACCATGTGCTCTGCAGTAGCAGGGCCAGTCAGGCTAATCCCCTAATAACAGAGGCAGAAAAACTGGGCTACACACAAAGGCCCTGGACTGGTTTAGCTGTCTGTCACCAAGCACCAACCAGTATATTTGTAAAGGTACTGTAGGTACTCACATGTTGTGTTGTGGGTCTCTTTTCATATCTTCATGCCACATATATATGCATATGCATTCACGCGTTGCACACTTCCAAGAAATTTTAAAGACAGCCGCTGGTTAATTGAGGTTAACTTCTTTTTCAAGAAGCTTAGGCGATAACTCGATTCACAAATCTCTAAATACTGTGGGAGTGACAAAATATCCACCGTAACCTTGATATTTACAAAATGAAATGTACTAATTACATTACTTATACATATATTGTCGTATCATAGGTAATCATAGAATGTATATTTTTTGTAGGCAGGGTTTAGTGTGAGGTTACAGACCATTTCTCCATCTGTCAGGAATCTGGACAGAGGACACAAATGGATGACGAGGCAGATTAAATGAAAAAAAGCAAGGCTTTGTTTGGGCTGATGAAAAATCCAAAAACACAAAAATTTCAAAAGAAACATGAAGCAAAAAGAAGGAGAATAAATTTCCATTGGTGCACTGACAGGGCAGCACATCAAATGAACCAACAAAAAATGGGTGGTAAGCACAATTAAACATACACAGAGACTTGATCAATTCAGGAACCACCGAAGTTCAAATCTACCACGAAATGGAAACTGCTGGAAAGCCAGTGTAACTGTCCACAGTGAAACAAGTTTTACATCCTGATGCACTGAGAGGGTGCTTGACAGAAACTTGCACCTGCCCATTTTTACACATGAGCTAGTAACAGGTAGCTGAAGAAAAAAGTTTCAGGGTCAGACGAGCCAAATATTGAGCCACAAAGACAAGATGTATGTTCAGAGTAATAAAGGTGAGGCGTTCAAACCTAAGAACACTGTACCAGCTGACAAGCATGGGGGTGGTAGCATCATGCTCTGGGGCTGTTTTGCTGCCTGTGGTGCTGGTACACTGCATAAAGTGGATGAAAAGATGAAGGAGGACCATATTGAGAATTTGAGGACTGCGATGGGTCAATGACAGGAAGCTAAATCAACTCTACCAATTCTGCTAAGAAGAGTAGTCAGATATGCAGCCAGAAGTACATCAGAAGCTTGTTGAGTGTCTGTTTCAGGTGCAATTTGCTAAGGGATGTATAGATGTATATACTTTTAACCCTATGTGGATTAGAGACAATTAAAAAGAAATTCACACTTGTATAGCCAATTCTTGTTTTAATTGTTTTAATTAGAATCCCAAATTACCATAACATTCATGCTCATGACGAGTGGATGTAAACTTCTGAGGACAACTGTACATTCATAGAGCCATCAGTCTATAGGCTACTTCCAGGTCCAGGTCACCCTATCCCACTGCTTTAATTATGCACACCAAGAAGGACCCCCATCTGTGTTTTTAGTCCAGGTGATGTTGTTCCTTGGTCTTTCTATTTATTGTCAGGTACTGAGTGAAAAGACAACCATCAGTTTCTGGGTTCTCTGTGTCATTATTCTATTTTCTATTATTATTTTTTTGTAACTAAAAGCAAACTTTGATCCAACTTTTATCTTGTGTCAGATTACTGGACTGTCAGGACTATACGGTAGGTACAACATACATTCTGAAAAACAAAGGCTGATTAATACAACAGGAAATTAGAGAGTGTTTATAATAAGAGTTTGACAACTTTTTGAATATATATATATATATATATTTTTCTCCACTGACTGTATTTAACCTTAGATGGCAAATCCTAAATTGAGAATTTTTTGTGTTTTGTTTGTTTTTTTATAAGTGGGGTGAAAGATATACAGCAATCACTTATAAACTGATGAAAGTTGCAATACAATGTCAGTATTAAAGGAATTGATATATTGTTTTAAGAAAAGGCACTAAATTTGGTGTATATACAAACAGCTTTTAGAGGATAGAAATACCAATAACAACAGGCTGTCTACATTTTTCATAAGTATTTTATAAAACCCTTAGCTACTAGGCTGTAAAAGTCACTCGTTGCTTTCAAAAGTGTACAAACATTGTAATTATCTGTGTAGTATTTAGTGTATTGGATGGCATGAAGCAGGATATCATGTCTCTCCCAACTCTAACATGCTTTCTCCTGCACTCCGTGTGGGCTAAGCTACAGTCACTGATCAGTTTCCAGTTTCACTGCCTATTCTTACAAGTGCTACGAGCTGCGGCCTGCATCTTTACATTAACTCTGAATGTGTGTGCGTGTGTGAGTGTGTGTCTGTGTGTGTTTGTGCCTTGGTGTTTTAGCCGATTACTTGGGAGCTATTTGCTGTTGTGTGGTCTGTGTCACATTTCTGCACTGGTTCAGATCATCCTTTGCTGGTTTTACCTTTTCTGTATCTACCCTCTTTATTTTCAGAGGAGATTCTGCATGCAGTGAATGAGCACAATCAACATGGAGAACAGCAAGGTGACCAGTCGTCCGTGTAGAAGCTAAAATGAAAGTTTTTACCTCAGAACAAACATGCAGTGTTTTTAAGAGCAGTCACTGGCTAATAAAGTCACTAACTGCTGCAGAGTGTTGTAGACATCACTGAAAAGAAGAATTTGTGTTCAACTACTATGGCAAATTGAAATACCTATTCATTTCAGTTCAATTTATATATTGCCAAATCACAACAACCTTTGCCTTAAGGCGCTGTGAGGAAATGTAAAAAGTACATGTTTTAACTTGCAGCAATTCTTAATGATCTGATGAACTGACTGAACACTAGAAAGTCACTACGCTCCCCCTGTTTATAGAGTTTGTTTATTTAAATAAAAACCAAAACAGTTTTACTGTAAAGGCCTGTTGCTACATGTGTTGAACTCCCCGTTAAAGCATTGCTCATCCCCGCTGTGTGCATGTCCCCAGCAGCCAGTGAAGGAGGTGCCCCCCCTGCCTCGCCACCCGGCCCCTCTTCCTGTGACCTCTTCCTCTCTGACCCCTGCTGTCACTTCAAAACACCACGCTACAGGCTCCATCCAGCATGTGCAGGTGGCCTCATCAGGTGATTAACACATCCAGCATATTTGCATTTATTTATATATTTGTTAAAGTAACATGAGAATATGAAAATGCAGCCATTTCATGTGTAATTGACAGCCTTGTTCCCGTTCTTTTCTTATACTCATAATCACACTAGATATCTGCAGGTAACACAGGATTTCACATACAGATATATATGTAAGTATATATAATGTTTGTTTACTTGTTTACAGTGGTGACATCGTTCAATCATCTGAGGCCTCCAGAGAGGGACCTCACGCCGTTCTCTCAGATGAAGTCTGTTAAGTCTCTGAGACATGCCGGCTTCACTGCGGTCTTCACTGGACAAGCGGTGAGCTGGCTGGTGCATTGTTATGTAGCGTACTGTACTGTGTTACATATCAGCGTGGCTGTAGCTCAGGAGGTAGAGCGGGCCATCTGCTAATTGGACGGTTGATGGTTCGATACCTGGCTGTTCCAGTCTGCATGCCAAAGTATCCTGAGCAAAGTCCTGAACCCCAGGTTCTTCTCTGGTGCTATATAAGAACCGGCCTGTATACATTTGTTTTAATTGAATATGAATTTAGGCTCAAAAAATAACAATAAATTCGTTGTGAGCACCGCCCCCTATTTACACAATAACCCAATCTAAAAGTGGATTCCCTGTTGCTGCTCTTGGAAACCCGGAATGGACACATTCATCCATTTTTTAATCATCCATCCATCCATCCATCCATCCATCCATCCATTTACAGAATGTAACCTGAAAAGTGAAGTGCCTTAAATTGAATTCTTCCAAATGACCAACAGGGGGCGACTCTGGCTTCAAAAGATCAGACTATCGTCTAACCTAACCCTAACCCACATTGAGTCTATAAGGGAATGACATTATTTCGAATTGTGTAGGACCTCAGTAAACACCTTTTGTCAATTATTGTTTTTAGACTTTATTATAACAGAAAAGCTGAGAACTGAGGGGGAAGATACGCAGAAAATGGGCAACAGTGAATTGAAATCCCTGCCTCTACAATAACCTTTCAAAATATGAGTTATCTGTGCAACCCAGTGAGCTAAACCAGCAGTCTGATGAGTCTGACATCACCATGAAAGAATAAACTGTCTTCATTAGGAAAAATGTTTATGAGGATTTAATTTCAGTGATTTTATCTTCAGAGCCGGAGCTCAGTACTTTCCCTCTGTCTCACATTATTGCGCGCTGACAGAAGCTTGACAGCGGGGAGGTGCCGGAGGAGTTACCAATTGTCGACGTGATCCTGGCTGACATTGACTCCCTCGTGCCGACACATGACGAAACAGGCCATCCTATTGCCGAGTGGAAACGACAGGTGATGGTGCGGCAGCTGCAGGTCAGGCTGCAGGATGATGAGGAACAGAGGAGACAGGTAGTGTTCAGCTTTTATACTGCACTGTGTATGCAAAATTCCCAAAGCGTTGAGCTACTTACTTAAAATCCATATTGTTCCCTGTAACAGGACATAGCTAATAGCTACATGCCAGTGGATGGCTGGAAGTACTCCCAAGCCCACAACGCAGTCTTGGGACCCTTCGGTGAACTCCTAACAGAGGATGACCTGGTGTACCTGCAGCAGCAGATTGAGTCTGTTTCACATCAGAAACGCTGCCAGGCCTATGAGCTGGAGCTGACCAGGCTGACTGAGGAGCTGAGGGCAATTTTACCTGATCCTATTGTCAACATTTCCCTCAACAGAGAGGTTCTGCAGCAGATGGACTCTAAGGGGAAAATGCACCTGACTTTGCCAATCTGGTGCAGCCGTGTCTCAGAGATTATCAAGAATATGTCTCTCCTGGTGGCTAATCTGACTCAAATCACAGAAAAAGATGGTGAGATGGGGTTGGTGGAGGGCATGGTGGAAGGGATGAAGGTTTTACAGAAGATAAAAGGTAGCCCAGGAATTGAACTGGGACAGGGATTAGTGCAGACTGGTCTAAACTCAGAGGAAGCCCATGTGGAGGCCTCCAGTGTATGTAGGATACCGCACATAGGGATGGCATCTGCTTTTAGCCATCGTTTGGAGAGCAACAGCTACAGAAGAGCACAAAGGGAAAAGGTGGAAAGGGAGATCCAGCAGTCTGGAGTCTCAGTTAGAAACCTCCGATCAACCTTTGAGGGTCAGATTGGTGGAATTTATCCCTTTGCTGGGGTTATAAAAGCAGGAGGGGGGTTGACGAACCAATCTGTAGATGGAGCTTCAAGCGGAAAGAACAGCGATGTCAATACAAACTTCAGATGTGAGGTCGGCCAACCTGACACTCCTAAAACAGCTGCACCTGTAATGGAAACGACCAGCTTAAGAAAAGAGCGAATCGTGGTGCTATTCCTGAGCCACTGGAAGAAATCTGCATATGCTATTTCAGTGAGAGCAGCAAGGCAGAGGCAGGGACAGGCTGCAGCGCCAGGAAGAGTGACAGAAGCACAGCCCCAACAGAAAATCCCCTCCATGTTTCAATTCTGCCAACAACGAGGTGCTGTGGATAAAATGCTGAACTCCTGGAGAAATAAACTAGAACTTAGAGAAGTGCAACCTTTACCTTCCTTTAGCATTTCACAAAATCCTGCCCTTTGTGTAACCTACTCCCCAGAGCAATTCCTTCCAGATGTGGATGGTGTTGCAGTGAGCCACGACACCTTGACCCTCGATCTCTTTATGCTGGGTTACTTTCACATCTTAGAGCAGGATTTGTCAGCTGAGGAGAGGAAGATGAGACACCTCCTTTGCTTTGAGGTCTTCGACCATGTTGGCAGTTTTCCTTGGGAGAAGGTGCGGGACTTCCATAAAGCTGTCCTCCAGGAGATCCAGGCTGGGAGGCGACAGTGGAGCGACGGCTTCGAGGACATCAAATTTCACTTCTTTGGTGATTCAAATCCATGCCACTGTCCACCACCACCATCATCATCATTGCTGCCAGATTCCAAATTAGTACCCAAAGTTATAGTTCAAAGTGCTACTCTGGATGAGCGCTGCAGTGACACAGACTTCTCCTGCTTCCACAACGAAGACATTTGTAAATATATCGACCGCAGTTTTGCTTTCTGGAAAGAGAAGGAGGCGGAGTTGTTCGACTTTGAACATTAAGTCTGCTTGTTAAACATGATGCTTTTGCACAGATTGATGTTGGTGTGTTTGTTTTGTTGAACTAACAAAATTTGATACGGAATGCGTTGTAGCAGTATTAAAAGGTGTGACTGATAAATAGATGTAGTTATTGTGTAGCTAGAAAATAATGTAAAAAAAATGTGATTTCCCATTTTGTTACACTGACAAAGTTACAGCAAACATTTCATACAGTTTAGATACTGTTTTCAGTTTACATAATTTGAGGGGTCATTGCAATTTGTTTGGACTCTATTTAACAGGACAGTGCAGTAAAAATACATATCGAAAGCAGTTTGATGTTCATGTTAAATGTGTCCCAGCACATGAAAACCGCTGCCTAATATGTTCTCGGCTGTGTAAAGTGACAGCATGTCTTGTTAACAACACACACTGTGTAAACATCGGCTACCCTGTGTTAGAAACCAGAAAGTGCTGAGTTTGAAAGACAGGGAGGATCTGATAAAATATGTAGATGCAAAAGATGCATGTGCCTCTCAAACTGCAGTTATGTTAAAACGGAAGTGCATCTCCTGTCAGTTCTAAGATTTTATGTATTGGGACTTAATAGAGAAATACAAAACATGACACATTAAACTGTAAACATTAAGCCAAGATGCAGGAGAAGCGTAGTACACTATCACCATCTTCAATGGAATTAAGAGGTTACGTAGCAGTCACGTGCTACTAATCAAATACACGTAATTAACTGATAATTAGCCAGTGTGAGCGCCTCTATAAAAGCAGAAGTTTTGGCAGTCTGCTGCTCTTGAGCACTGAGCATTGAGGTGTTTGTTATTACAATGCCAAAGAGGAAAGAAATAAGCAGTAACCTTAGAATAGCAACTGTTGCTACCCATCAATCTGGGAAGTGTTAGTGTAAGGCCTTTTCCAAACAGCCAATCTTCCCAGGAGTGGATGTTCGTGAAAATACAACCCAAGGTCAAACTGCAGAAAGGGTTGTCAAGAGAAAGCCTCTCCTTAAAAAGAACATGGCTGCATGGCTTAGGTTTGCAGAGTTGTATCTTTAACAATAATCTTAGGACCGATGAGTGAAGATGTTTCACCATAATGCACAGCACCACGTTTGGCAAAAACCAAACACAGCATAGCAGCACAAACATCTGGCTTGAACGACAAGTCAGCATACAGAGAGGAGGTGCAACAGCTAACGGACTGGTGTAGAGTCAACAACCTGTCTCTGAATGTGGACAAAACAAAAAAGATGATTGTTGACTTCAGGAGAGCACGGGGGGATTACTGTCCACTTAACATCGATGGATCCTCTGTGGAGGTCATCAAGAGCACCAAATTCCTTGGTGTTCACCTGGCAGAGAAGCTCTCCTGGTCCCTCAACACAAACCCCCACACACCCCTCACACACACTCGTCACCATGCTGCCTTCTCGCAAGAGGTACCGGAGCATCCGGGCCCTCACTGCCAGACTGCGGAACAGTTTCTTCCCCCAAGCCATCAGACTCCTGAATACTCAGTGACTGGAATCACACACACACGCACACCTTCATACATGTCACTACAAGCACTTATCTGCAGAATCTCTCTCTCTCTCTCTCTCTCACACACACACACACACACACACACACACACACACACACACCTTCAGACACCAAGTTACTTTTGCACAATACTCTGTTGGACTCTCTTGTCTTGTTTTTTCTTTTGCAATTTTTGCACATTGCACTTTACGTAGTCCTGTCTTGATTGTCTGTTATATGTCATATGTAGCACCATGGTCTCGGAGGAACATTGTCTCATTTCACTCTGTACTGTACCACTTTACATGGTTGAAATGACAATAAAAAGCCACTTGAACTGACTTGTCTCATAGCCACAAATCACGGGCACCTTGCAGGGATTGAGCTGACTGTGAATCCTCTGTATGCCTCTGTATCAGCCATTTCTCTGAGAGCTAAAGTTTGGCTAAAACTGGAGTCACGTAACAGGACAATGATCCCAAGCAAAGCAGCAAATCTGCAGCAGAATGGCTGAAAAAGAAAAGAATCAAGATGTTGCAATGGCTGAATCAAAGTCCAAGCCTCAACCTGATTGAAAGGTTTTGTGCTGGGACCTTAAAAGAGCTGTGAATAAATGAATAGCTGTAAAATGCAATGAAACGCAGCAATGTAGTCAAGATGAGTGGACCAAAATCCCCCCACAACAATGTCATACAGAAAAAAGCACTTCACCTTGTTGCTGCTAAAGGTGGTTCAGCTTCTTGCTGAATCATTGGCTTGACTCAGTTTTTCACATTCTGTTTCTACAATTTGACTTTTTTATTAAATAAACATAACACCCTGCAATATGTCCAGTGTTGTTGTTCATCTCAGTTTGTATTTACCTCGTTTTACCGGATACATTTTTAGTCATGTCACGATAGGTAAAACCTTAAAAATGACAGAGGCTGGACTTTCTTTTTACCACGACTCTATGTGCAGACGTGATGCTATAGACAGAGTGCCCCTAACACATTTTACATTACCTATTCGGCTTTTAATCTGAAGTGATTTTTATTAATTTGGATCAAATATATCAAAGGTACAATGATGGAAAACCCCTCAAATACTAAAGTAACAGTATCCTCATACTGTTTCGGGCAGGAGTCTCCATGGACCACACTGTGCTCTGCAAAGAGCATAAGAAGGAGGAAGAGCAAAATCTGTAGAGTTGGAGGTATACACTGGAGAGAAGAGGAATGAAAGTCAGCAGAAGCAAGACAGAATACATGTGTGTGAATGAGTGGGAGATGAGTGGAAGGCTGAACATGCAAGGAGCAGAGGTAGTGAAAGTAGATGAGATTAAATACCTGGGGTCAGCTGTCTAAAGCAACAGACAGTGCAAAAGAGAGGTGAAAAAAGAGAGTGCAGGCAGGTTAGAGTGGGTGGAGACAAGGGTCAGGGGTGATTTGTGGATTTGGATAGCAGCAAGTATGAAAGGGAAGGTTTCCTTTCTTTTTGACAGTGGCACCGACAAAAAGACAAGAGGCAAAGTTGGAGGTGGCAGAGCTGAAGATGTTGAGATTCTCACTGGAAGTGAGCAGGATGGACAAAATCAGAAATGAGTCCATCAGAGGGAAAGCTCAGGTTGAGTGGTTTGGACATGTGCCGAATGAGGAACAGTGGATATACTGGACAAAGGGTGTTAAATATGGAGCTGCCAGGCAAGAGGAAAAGAGGAACACCTCAGAGAAGATCCATAGATGTAGTAAAGAAGGACACACAGAGTTTTGGTGAGACAGAAGAGGATGCTAAAGATAGGGTTAAATGGGTGGTGGATGATCTGTGTTGACAACCCCTGAAGGGAGCAGCAGAAAGAAGCAGAACATGAGAAACTGTACTATGATATATAAATACTTACTTGTGAGTAAATGAATTGCATTTAATTTTTTATAATAGAGGAGCATGGAGCAAATGCACAAAATGTGTAAAGTTTAGTGTCATAAATGACAACAGACTATAATCTTCTCACGGGAGAAGTTGTGACAAACGAATTTCTCATGTTTTTGTTTCAAAAATCAATAAAATGATTAAATTGGTTATGATGTTTCAAACAGGATAACTGGTCATTAACTTCTTAGAACTCATTAGTAGTGTTGCTGGGCATTTTCATTCATATCAACATCCCATTTTAGGAAATGATACTGAATATACCTTAAAGTTACATTTAACTGTTTTATATGGCTGGTGAATAAATAAAAATCACAATATTTATTAAATAAATGTATTTTTAAAATCGTCTCTTAGGGGTTTCTCTTATTTACCTTAAACTAAAAATCATGGGCGTTTTTAATTAGTTTATGTCCAAGAAAAAACAAAAAAACAAAACATAGTACAGCTTCAGGCCCAATAGAAAGGTGAGGGACTGAGATAGGTGAGGTCGCGCAGGCGCACAAGCTCCCTAAATTGACAGGAGGATGCTGAGCTGCATTCCCATCATTCTGTGAGGAGAGGAGGATCCCCCTGCGCAGGCACAGCGGACGAGACACCGAGCGATAAAAACATATAAAAATAATCCAAGTCGAGCTGTTTATCTGCCACCATGTCCGCTGGAGGAGACCTGGGGAACCCCCTGAGGAAATTTAAACTCGTGTTTTTGGGAGAGCAGAGCGGTGAGTCAGAGCTCGGGCGGGTTTGGGTCATCCTTATCAAACATGCGCATATATCGAAGGCCATGTATGTAATCCGTGATCATTTTGGGAAGTTCAAAGTGAATCCAGAAGATGTTTCTAGTGGCTTTGCTATATTAGACGCCCATGTTGCCCCTGGCATAATTTGTAGCTGTGGAAATTTTGATTAACCGATTAAGAAAAAGAAAGAGAAATGGCTCGGATATAAACGCAAATTCTTGTATATCACCTAGAGGGCTTTTGTTGTTGTTTTTTTACTTGCCGCAAAGTGCCATCATTGGAAGCAGGCGCTGTGAATTGTGGTGTTTTGATGTGCTGCAGTGACCAACAAATATGCCCAGCCTTTTCCAGATAACGCTATATTTCCCCATACATCGCTTATTTCTGACACAAACGACCCTTTATTGTGTTATATGACAGCGTTTAACATTTCCCTACCACTCGATGGCTATTTTTTTTTTCTTTTTAAAGAAGAAGATAATAAGCGGTCCCCCATGTGTCAGTTCGGGACACACCCTAGGCTGGCGATGTCTGTAGCATCTCTAAACCTCACGGTCTCCGATTCGGTCCCATAAATAATCAAATAAAACAAAAAAACGAGAGCTTGACAGCGCCACGATATTATACCAGAGCTATTTAATTCAATAATCCGTGTATTCAGGGTGTGATCGGCTGTGTATGTGCGTTGATGTGATGGCACAAATTCAGGAGGAGCGGATCGATAATGGTTTAGCGCTGTAAAGCTGCCCGAATACGTGTTCAGACATCAGACATCCAGAGTGGCAGCAGAGGAGCCCTTATCCCATCAAAAGCACCAGCAAAGACTAGAAAAACACATAATTAGGCCTAATATGACAGCAGCTCGGCCTGTTTGTGTCTTACATTGTGATGCTTTAGTGTGTGTGTGCGTGTGTGTGTGCTGCATGTCTAAGACAGAGCTGTGTGTCGACTGAAAAAAGCCTCACGGTGTGTTTGCGTGGCCTGTACTGCAATGTTGCTGTCCACGGTGCTGAAACGAGGCCTGGTGTGGCCACTGCCCATCGCTGGCTTCAGGAGTACTGCTGTCTGCGTACTGTGCATGAGGCCCTTCTGGAAAGAAAAAAAAAAGTCCTGTCCTCACTCATGTGCGGATCTGATGTAAAATGGTGCTGCTGGGAGGGATGTAAATAAAAATGGAGATCACTAGGCTCACCTTGATCCTCTGAGATCAAGTCTCCTTCGGCATCAGTCCAGTGAGCATTAATAGCCGGCCTTTTTGTTACCGTGGTCACATTTCTGGACACAGTTTGTGTTTTTGTTGCAGTCACCTCTCACATTATTTTCAAGGATAAAAGACAGGACTGGAGGGGGAAGACTACTTATTGTATTTAAATTGTTCACCTTTGGTTGTATGGTAAAACTAAAGTGCTGAGTAGTGGCAGAAATACACAAAAAAGAAAGGAAAATGCAACGGAGAAAGAGAAGGAGAGGAAAATGCACGCATAAATCAAGACCAAATGGGAAAACACATAAACGATTAGCACAAAACATACAGACATTTCACAAAAAACAACATTGCAACATCACTTTGGGATTTTGGTTCTTATCTGAACCCTTGAAGTGGAATAACATTTGAATTTCACTTTAATTATTTGCATTGTTTAGAGGCGTACATGTTTCTATGAAGAGAAACATTTACACATTTGATAACAGGAAATCTAAGATAACAGATTTTTCTTGCTTACTTTGAACTGAAATCCATTTTGCTGCCCTTATTTTGAGCTATTCATTGATTCATAATCACATATTAACTCAGGCATATTTTTGGTGAATTACCGGGCAGATTTTGTTCCAGTGAGTCATGGATTTTTTCTCCCCCCTCCTTCATTTCTTTTCATTTTTACTGGCTTGATAGCTGGCGCTGGTTAAATATTCATATATAACTGTGGTGTTGTCACATCAATGAAGCATATTTTCATTATGTTGATTGAGATCATATATCGATGTGTCTGGACCCTGAAACCAACCTGTGTGTGCTCTGTTTTAGTGGGGAAAACGTCTCTCATCACTAGATTCATGTATGACAGCTTCGACAACACATATCAGGTGAGATCTGGAACAGATCCAGAACCTAAAAACAATTTTAAATTATTAAGCAGCATTGATTGATGGCGTTGCTGATTAGCATCTATACGAAAGAGGTATTGGTGGTATTGCTTATAACTGTAAAAGAAATTCAATTTTTCTTTTGAATGTTGAAGGTTAATATGGGACCGTTATTGCAGCGAGTGCTTTTTGGTCAAAAACACTCAGTATATTAGATTTTCACGAATTATGTCCTGATCTGAATCATGCCATTTATTCAAACATGATCAGGAACAGCATTGCAGCACTATTAGTTTCTTTAAGAAGAGAAAATATATCATTCCCTCCTTCGCCTTTCTCAGAAGTTTGGTACATAACAAGTCTGAAGGATTGGGCCCTGAGGGCAGCACAAATTAAATTAGTGTTTCAGTCTGATTCAATTTCTGTGCTTGTTGGCTCCCTTTTCCCCCCCCTTTCTTAACAGCTTTATGTATTTGAACAAAAATCACTCTGCTAGGAACAACAGATGGTGGAGAGAAACATTTAAATTTTAATGATTGGGTTTTTGCTGATGATTTTCTCCCCCTCTTTTGTTCTTTCCTCTCCACAGGCGACCATTGGAATTGACTTCCTATCGAAGACAATGTACCTGGAGGACCGGACAGTAGGAAACCTTGATCTTCATTTTTAAAATTCTCATTTCTAAATACATGCGCAGATGACTTGAGGTTTTAAGTAGGAAACAGCCCAATTTCTTCTCTGCTTTGACTAATCCTTGATTTGATTTGCTTAATTATTCCCTTCCGTCACACACTAATGTGATTATGTTATGGTTATTTCTGGTAGTAACAGCTTTGGTGAGCTGACTTTTCTGGCCCTAATAACTCAGAGCCTTACCCATGGATCATCTGCTTTAGCCAGTATTAATACTTTTTCTTTGTCAGGATATTATTGTGCTCTGCCAGCCTGCACAGGAGCTGATACTGGCTTATCCTCCTGGAAGTGTACTTATAGGCTGTGTGTGGTGTGGCAGTTTATGCTGAAGGCGTGTGTGTGTGTCTGTGTGTGTGCACACATGCAGGTAAGGCTGCAGCTGTGGGACACAGCTGGACAAGAGCGTTTCAGGAGCCTCATTCCGAGCTACATACGAGACTCGACGGTGGCTGTGGTTGTCTATGACATTACAAGTAAGCAGAAAGCTGTAGCCTGTATATGATGCAGGTGATACAGTTGTGTGTTTCTGTGTTAAACAGACAAACACTTGAGTAAAAATATATAGTTTTTGTTGTGTTTTTGAGACAAAAAAGCCGGATGTAATAGGAAACTCTGGGCTCCACAGATGTAAATTCATTCCAGCAGACCTGCAAATGGATTGACGATGTCAGGACAGAGAGAGGAAGTGATGTCATCATCATGCTAGTAGGCAACAAGACAGACCTGGAAGAGAAAAGGTAAAGATAGTGGCTTGTAATCATCTCTAACATTTAGCTACAGTCGAGTGATCTTTGACGCGGAGGTTTGGTTCCTTAAATGAGCAAAAAAGCTGTTTGAAGCAACACGTCACTGCCGAATGAATTAGCCCGAGATGCTGAGTCTGGCCTGATTTTCCTGCAGGCAAATCACGATCGAGGAAGGAGAGCAGAGAGCCAAAGAACTGAACGTCATGTTCATCGAGACCAGTGCCAAGACAGGCTGCAATGTCAAACAGGTGATCCCTGCAGTTTTACCAGATTTCACAGCATTTTTGCCATCACTTGATTTCAGAGTCTCTGCCAATCCCCAAATCCCTCCAAGGTGACCACGCCACCACACAGACCCGGTGTGGATAAATCAAACGTTTAAATATGTACAATGTTGGTAAAATGTGCGTTCCGTATTTAGTTCTTGCTGGCTAAAGATGAATGAAAAGAAAAAACAAAAGCTAGTTTACCGATATCTATCTAGTACATTTACTCAACTACTGCACTTAAGCACACATCGAAGGCACTAACATTTAATGTTACTAGCTATACCACTTAACATCCAGTACAATTTTGGAAAATATCAAACTTTCTACTTCAATAGATTCATCTTACTGCTGTAGTTATATTTTAGAAATTCAAAATTTTAAAGTAAATCTTCCTCAAGAGTATAAAAGTTCAAATCAGGCCAGCTTCAACAAGCACTAGTGAACATTTTTGTGTTGCATTGCCCCCCCCCCCCCCATTTTTACATTTTACCATTTTTTCAAGCCTGCTGCCTCCTGCTCTCTAACCTCCTCCCTCTTGTTCTCCTCCTAGCTGTTTCGTCGAGTTGCAGCAGCCCTACCTGGAATGGAAAGCCTGGACGATGCAAATCCTGAAGGCAGTATCCTTTACAGCCGCCGTGACTCACCATGCCGATAGCCAAACAGCCCAGCAATAGGCGGCTTATTTTTAATCTCTTAGTGGCTGCTGGCACACGTACAGACAGACTGCCGAGGAATCGGCCATTAAGCCTTTTATGCTTAATAATGGAGGAATACACAGAGCCAGGAAGATGGTGTGGATGCACAGGCACAGCACCACATAGTGGCTGATTGGGAAGTGACAGCAGAGGAGGGTGTGTGATGGAGGATGGTTGT